>NC_138068.1:20988639-21588639 GCF_964194185.1 Rhinolophus hipposideros
GAAGAACACATCTCATATTCCCTAACAATAGACAATGAGAAAATGGGAACTAAAATCTGACATTGGCTTTGTGACCCACCCTTCAAAAAATGCATCCTAGAGTTAAATACACATTTACTTGTCACAGAGTCATTGTCCAAAAGGATAGCACTTCAGTAACGCACAGCAGAGTGGAAGAGTCACCCCATGATGGCTAGTCTAGGGGGGATGAGCTGACCTCCAATTAAGGCAATGTTAAGTCTGGCAGAACATAGAATCAACTGTTCAAAAAGAAAGAAAGAAAGAAAGAAAGCTCAGGCCCCACCCAGATAATTACATAGGAAACTCTGAGGGTGGGTTCTGGGCACCTGTGTGCTGCGAAAGCTCCCTAGTGACTCCATGCTTGTCCTTCATCTGCTCCTGGGTCCGGAGGAGAGGGTTTGGCTTTTGGAATAAGACATACTTGGGTTCAGATCCTTCCACTCACGTGCTGTGTGAGTCTGAGCTGTTTATTTGACATTTCTGAGCCTCTCATGCCCTATCTGTACATAAGAGGAGTCATACCCACTCCACAGGATTGCTGTGATGATTCGATTATGCAATATTGGCCATGTGCCCACACAGGGCATGGGGGGTTCAGTACATCCTCATCCCCTCCTTTCTTCAGTGACACTCCCACCACTCAGAGACTGACACAGAAGAAAGGTGTACCCAGTAGCAAAACCTCAGCTTCCATGAGGGCTCAGAGAGTACAGGTTTGGGCTAATTTTTTGGGGGGGTAGCCATGCCCATGAATCAAATCCTTAATTCATTATTTTCTATTTTTAAATTAATATTTAACTATATCAGTTCTAATTGACTCAATGCCTTTTTTTTTTAATAGGACATTATAAATAAAGCCCAAGTCCTCAGCTCACTTCCCACAATCCTGGTCCACGTCACCTTTCCCAATATTGCATTTGGCAGGTGCCTTCCAGACCTTGTAAAAATACCCTTACATATTTTATAGAAACCCATAGAAAATATGTAATCTTGTTTTAGGTGATTTCTGTGAATAAGTAGAGTTTTTCGTTCGTCTGTTTGTTTGTTTACCATGTATATCATTATGAAACATTTTTTAGGCAACATGTTTGCAAGACTTATCCATCTTATTACATATAGGGGAGTTCATTCTTTTTAGCTCCTTTATAATATTCCATTGTAAGGATAAGTTATGTACCATAATTTATTTTCCTATTGGTAGAAATTTAAGTTCTTTCCAACTTCTTAATATCACAAAGCTGCCAAGAACACGCTTGTACCTACCTCCACATACTCCTGTGTATTTTTCTTTTGCTCAGCAATAGAATGGACACTGGATTGGGAATCAGTGGACTTTCATCTGGTTGTCTTGTGCCTCTGAATCCTAGACCCTCATACTAAGAACAGTCTCTGCCCCTTTCGGCCATGATTCTTTCATCTTAATCACTTTGCCTGTCTCATCACTGAGCTTCCGGTCTCTGGCCAGATCTCTGGTTCCTCATACTCCACCCTAAAGCTCAGCACTTGTGAGGGTAGAGCCTGCAGGGTGAGGTGTGGGAGGCCCTGGGGTGGTGGGACAGACAGCAGCATTGAGAAGGGCCACAGGGAACAACATGGAACCAACATGGCCTGGAAATGACCAACCTGGAGAACTCGCCATGAAACACTCAAAAACTCCTCCCCATAAAGTCTGCCTGGGCATAACTGTTCCCCTCCACCTCTCACGGCACTCTTCTCATAGTACTCTGTCCTGCTACTATTTCAGCACTTTGCACACTGAATTTTAGCATGTTATCTTCCTGCCTGTCTCTCCTTTGGCCTGTGAAAACTCTTTGGAGGCTGGAAGTATGTCTCTGAATCCCCAGTGGCCAAACAGAACTTGGTTTAAGTAGTAGGTATGAATCAGTGTTTATTGAATAACCAATGCACTTGGGCTTGGAGTTTGATGAGCAGGGCAACACAGCAGCTCTGGCATGTGGCCAGCATTAGGGGGTCTTGAAGTTGGCAAAATATAGTTTGCAACATCCAAAATGGCAGGGGGGAAACCAGGGTCCAGTCCTAGAAGGGTTGGTGTTACAATTATCTATCACTATTCACAAGCTGCACTAAATCTCAGTGGCTTAAAACAACGATCTATTATTTCTTACAATTCCAAAAAATTGTCAGATGTAGCTGGGCAGTTTCTTCACTCAGGTATTCAGCTGGGGGCTCACCGAGGGCTGGAACACTCAAGATGGCAGCCTGGGTAGCTGGAACAGTTGGGGGCTGACGGGCCTCACTCTCCAGTAGGTTAGTTAGACTTATTTTTCAGTGGCTCAAAGAGCAGAAGCTGCCAGGTTTCTTAAGGGCTAAGCCTGGCACTGGCACAGCATCTGGTCAAAGCCAAGTCACAAGGGCAGGCCAGGGAGAATAAATGGCACCACCTCTTGACAGAAAGAGCAGCATGCATGTCCAGAGTTGGGAGGCATTGCTGGTGGCCATCTTTGGAGGCAATCTCCCACAGGAAGAAAAATCTGGACTCTTTTCTTCCAGGTGCCAGCCTTTACAGTCACCTCTATTTAGCTCTTAGGTGGGGCACTGATGGGAGAGGACAGTGGTTGGTCATGCCTGTTGGAATGTTCTAGCACTTGTAGAGAGAAGTCTAGAGTAGTCAAGAATTGCCAAGGCTTTTGAAAAGAGGGGGTGGATGAATGGAACATAAGAGCAAGGGAATAGTAATAAGGCCAAGTTTCAAGACTGAGGCCCCAGATGGCAAAGGGGTCAGAACCCCCTTACATGTGTCACAGAGGGGAGCCAGTGACAGTCATGTCAGGATAAATATCCATAGTCTGATTTCATCAGGGAGAGGAGAAAAGCATCTGGAGACATTGCCCCCCACTCTCCTACATAGGAGACCATAGGACTCTCCCCTCCCCACTCTCCAGGGATGGATCTGGTCTTCTCGCCTCCTAGAATGATTTGTGAGTCCCACTCTCCCATTTAGAACAAGGTAATTCCTTGAGTTTCAATTGCCCTCAGTCGGAATAAGGATAGCTGTCTAGTCTTTCCTGCTAATAAATATTTGGACAATGGCTTGTTAATTTTTCTTATTCTCTGCAACAGAGATTAATTGCTATTTTACATTACACTCAATTTCTATTAGTTTAGGATTTACTTCTTCAGTGATACCACCGGCACTGGACTTGAATAAAACATTTTAACCTAGACAAGCTCATTAAATTCTTGAAGGTGAGTGGACAGAAAGGAGGGAGAACCAGCCCTAGTTTTGTAGTTTCGAGAGTAGTAATTTAAATCCATCAGGAAAGTGTCAAGCAGGGTGGGGGCTGGGAAGTACTAGATGATAAAAGATGGGAGTCACTAGAAAGACAGTTCTGTTCAGTTCTGTTGGGCCTTAGAACACCAGAACTAGACATTTCCCAGAGCCAGTCCCACCCTTAAGCTGGCTTCTGACATTCCCAAAGTGTTCACAACCTTGGTCCCTAACAGCTCATCCTGACCCAAATAGGACTCCATTTCCCAGTCTGTTCCCCATCATCCTATCTTCTGAGCATTGAATCATATTTTTTAGGGTCTGATTTTACTCCTTGGACCTGACATCAGCCCTGCTGAGAGTGATGAATTTTTCTTATCTATAAACAATTGTTAAGACGATTACGCTGTTTACCATAATCATCATTATTAATATGCTATCCCTGACCCAAGGGATGAACCCTGCTTTTGAGATTTCTTCCATCACAGTCACAAACCTCATCTGCAACTGTGGCACTCTGTATTGAGAACCCCTCTAGCCCAGAAGCCAGCTGCCCACTCACTCCTCTCTGACCCCAGGCCCTGCTCCTGCTGGCTTTACTCTATCCTGCCCTCTCTTCCCTACAGGGAGTATAGAACAAACAAATAAAACAAAACAAACAAACAAACAAAAAGCATGCCCAAGGTCATGGGCAGAAAGAAAAAAATATGGGAAGTTCTAATTTATAAGGGTGGATTCCTTATTTAAAAGAACCTATATTTTCACAACCATCCTTCCTAGTATCAATCGTAAAGCTGTGAAACAAAGATTGAAAGGTGCAAATGTTGGTGTTAAACTTTGGGCACCAAAGTACAGACTCCCTCTAGTTATGGTTATTTTCCCTGTGGGTCTTTATGTCCTTTCTTTCAGGGGCCTAGGTGAGACTCATCACAATCAACCAGAAAGATTGTGTTTTGTTTCAAAAGAAAAGGGGACATGCCTCGATTTCTGATCTCTCAGGCAGCTCCTGGCCCATATGCAAATTTGCCCAACTCCTCTCCAGCTTCAGCTCTGCAAACCAAGGGTTTACTTTGAAAGGCAAATTTATGAAGTTACAGAATGTCCTTTGCGGCACCTTTCCCCCAGAGCAAGAGGTACCAACTCGTCTTATAATTGCATATTACAGAGAGAAGGTTCTGGAACACCTTATGTTCTAAAACACTTAACGTCTCCTTTATGACTACTTGGAGAGCCAAGGGGGGGGAAACGCAGGGCCTTGCTCATAGGGACTGAACTAGAGTCTTAGGAACACAGAATCCCTTTCTCTCTCTTAGGGTCCAATCTTTCTCTCCCTTTTCCTCTGGCTAGCTTCCTCTGCTCCTATTGCCACATCATGTCCACATGTCACCCAATTTTCTTTAGGTTTTCCCAGAGGCAGACCTTGAGACAAGGATTCAAGTACAAGTAGTTTGTTTGGTAGGCACCCCCAAGAAATGCTGGTAGGGGAGTGGGAAAGTGAGACAGGGAAAGGAAGGGTGTATAATCATCCAGTCACCACTGTGCAATGGGAGCTCAATGCCACCAGAGAACTCTGGATACGGAGATAGTATAACACACGGGTCAGAGTTACCCACCCAAGGGGCTGGGGTGTCTACCCCTGACTTCCATCAGTCATTGCTGGAGGGCTGCTCCCTGGGCCTTAACCCTTGGGCACTCTGGCTTTCCCTGCATGCAGGTTATGTGCCCTCAGCAGAAAGAAGCCAGATAACAGCCCTCAGGCAGAAGGTAGCGGGTTCCAGGTATTTGCAGTAAACAGTGTTCAGAGCAAGAAGCCTCACAGTTATGGGAGGTGCACCAGACGTGTCTGCGCCCTTATTCCAGCTCAAGTATTACGTGACTTTTCATCACTAGTGCTTGCCCTTTGTTAGGGGCTGAATTATGTGTGCCCTCCCAGAATTCATACATTGAAGTCCTAAGCCCTAGTACCCTAGAAAGTGACTGTATTATGAGAAAGGATCTGTAAAGGTGTGATGAAGTTAAAATGAGGCTATTAGGGTGTGCCCTAATCTAATCTGACTGATGTTGTTATAAATAGAGGAAATTTGGACATACAGAGACCCCAGGGATGTGCACACACAGAGAAAAGAACATATGAGGATACAGAGAGAAGGTAGCCATCTGCAAGCCAAAGAGAAAGGGCCTCAGGAGAAACCAACCCTGCTAGTACCTTGATCTTGAACTTCTATACTCCAGAACCGTGAGAAAGAAATGCCTGTTGTTTAAGCCACTGCGTATGTGGGACTTTGTTACGGCAGCTTTAGCAAACTAATTAATCCTTCCCTGGTTCTGGTTCTCCATCCCCAGAGTTGCCTCTGGTTTTCCCAGCTCATCTTGTGGAACCAGGCCACAGGTCAGAGTGACTGAGCCATCTTTGGGTCAGGTATCCATCTCAATCCAATCAGCTATTGGGGGGAAGCAGGGCCACATGCCCAGGATTATGAGTGATGACAGAACTCTGGAAAGGGAGGATCATTGGGAAAAGCACTCCAAATTTGTCTGTACCTTGGCCTTCTTAGATGGTCCAAAGTGAGGTGGTTAACCATCCATATGCTTGCTTTAATCTGGGGTGTCTCCAAACCACTGTGTCTTTGTCCTAGAGATAAATCATCCAGGGAAACAAGTCAGCACAATGTTAAGCATTTAGACTGTTTTCAGACAACCCACACCTTAGGCGACATGTTGGCTAGTTTCCTGGCTTGGATTTGTGACCATGAAAGTCCCAAACCCTGTCCACTGGGGCTAAATCAGAGGCTGAGAGGCACAGCTCGCCTTGTCGGGGAACCAGCAGGAATCGAGGCTGACAGTTAATTAGATTAATTAGGAAACCATGCCTTAAAATGTAATGTTGTTTTCACGAGCTTTTAAAGCCTATCAAAATGTTTGCCGAGCTTTATTGCTGGCAATTAACAACCTTGTAAAAACATACAAAGAAACAAGATGTCAGGGAGCTATTGAATGTGACGGCTGCCAGACACACAGAGGAGACCCGTTTTGGACTTCACATGAGGGTGGCTTCAAATCCCAGCTCTGCTTGAACTTAAGCCTCAACAAGCTCTTCACCCTCTCTGGTCTCATATCCTCATCTGTGCAATGAGAAGCCTGGACAAGCAGTAAGCCTGGAATCAGCCACATTTCTCTAACTCTCCGTTTCTTGTGCCTCTGAGCTCAATCCTCTTATGGGCTCTACTGCTCCAAAGACAATTTAATCGTCAAGGCCTAAGTGTCCTTACAATAGGTAGGATTCTAATGTCTCAGGGAGATCCTCAGTCTCCTGCTTCCTGGAAATGGACATACAAAGATTTTGTGGCCAAATGTCCATTCAACGTTCTTTTCCAACAAGAAGGTTGCCTTGGTCTCTGTGGAGACAGAGCCCCAGAGAACAGTTTCCAGGCTCTCGGCCTCATGTGGAAGGGTATTGGCTTGGGTAGTAGATGACCATAACCTGTGACTTGTTGGCCATCAGCTGTAACCAGTTAGCCATTAGCCACTGATATAACTGCCATGGCTACACTGGTTGGTTGATTGGTTGGCAGGCAGAAAACTGGACAGCGGATTGTGCATTGTGTGGATCCCACTTTCTGTGTTTCACCCAGCCGCCATTGAGACTGGGGTGCAGGAAGAGCCCTAGTTGGGGTACTGGCGGATGTTTGTTTTTGTATCTCCAATCCAGCTGCCAGCGCGAATATAGTGGTATGACTCCCCTGTCTGTGGCTCCGTTGGTGTTCCTTTTTGGTCTCACCATATCCTGTGTTCTCATGCAGGGAGCCGGGCTGAGTCCCTGCATGACAGTCTCCTTTGAGAGACCTCTGCCTCCAGGTTCTCAGTCCCTGTGATTTAGACAGAGTTGTTTCCACCCTCAATGCTAGGAGTGGGCCTGTGTCTCAGCTGCAGCAATCAGAGCATCTCAATTTTGATTCGTTCAAAGATGGTCACCTGACCCAATCAGAGCTAATGAAGCACAATGGAGATGGAAGCTGCTCTGTTCAATTCCATTGGAATGATTTTAGTCTGGAGTTGTTGGCAGCCATCTTGGTACCATGTGGAATGTGAAGTTAATCCAGAATGGAAAAGCCTGAGTCAGATGATGGAGAGAAACCAGTTTATAGTACCATTGTTTGGGCCCCTGAACACTTTTTAAATGTACCTTTGGACTTTTCAATTACATGAACCTGAAAATCCCCTTTTTTAAGTTATCCTGATGTAGTTTTCTGTCACTTGCAAACAAGCATTCTAACAGTTACATGGCATGTTTGTGAATATAGGGGTGTGAGAGCGAAAGTGAGAAACAAAATCATGAAAATAAATAGAAACAAATTTTTAGTGAAAGTACATGCTAAAACTTTCACATGCTGTTTCCTGTGCATGAATGTCAATTGCCCTCTTTTCCCCTTTGAGAACTCCTACTTATCTAATCAAAGTTCATCTCAATGACATCTGCTCTTTCCCAGCTCCCAAGGCAGTTAGTCACTCCTTCCCCCCTGACCCTGTGGTAGGTTGACATGTGAAGTTTCTCCACATACCTTTAACTCTGGGACTTTTCGTAATTGGACTGGGGTGGATACACAGGGTGGCCACTTATACCTGGGTCAAATTGTCAGAAGGGAGAGAGGAAAAAACTTCCAACCATCGTTTACAATATTCATATATTACCCAATGCTCCCTTTGTAAGAACTCGCATGATAAATTCCCAGAAAAAGTTAGGGTTTATTAAATAATTGGTAGATTTCTTCGTGGAAAATAATGATAGTTTTGGAATCTCTTTGGTGTCCTTTTTGACTTCACCACTAGGGGACCTAAATGCAATGCTCCTGTCAGGGTCACCAGCGACCTCCATGTTGTTAAATCCAAGGGTCAGTCCTCAGTTCTCATTTATTCCAGCAGCAGCACTGGACATAGAGGACCACTCTCTCCTCCTTAAAACCCTTTGTTGTTTGGCTGCCAGAACCCTTTACTCTCTTGGTCTTCCTCTCATCTCACTGGACACTTCTCAGTCTTCTTTGTTGGTTCCTTCTCATCTCCCCAACCTCTCAACCTAGGAAGGTCATAGGGTGCAGCCCTTTGTCATGGTTTCATCTCTGTCACACTACCTCCGCTGGCAATTTCATCTAGACTCGTGGTTTTAAATACCTTCTTTCTGATGATGATGCCCAAATTTATATCTTTAGCCTGGACCTTTCTCCTGAACTTTGGACCCATATGTCCAACTGTCAACTTGACATCTCTTCTTAGACATCTGTTTTAGTCAGCTCAGCCTGCCTTAACAAGATGCCACAGAATGAGTGGCTTAAACAACAGACATTTATTTTCTTATAGTTCTAGTGGCTGAAAGTCCAAGATCAAGGTCCCAGTAGGGTTGGCTTCTGGTGAGATCCGACTTGTAGACAGTCACCTTCTCACTGTGTGCCCTTCCTCTGTACATGGAAAGAACGGGATCTCTGGGTGTCTCTTCCTCTTATTATGACACCAGACTATTGAATTAGGACCATATCCTTTGACCTCATTTAACTTAATTACCTCCTTAGAGATCCTAACTCCAATACAGTCACACTGGGGGTTAGGGCTTCAACATATGGATTTTAAGGGCATACAATTCAGTCCATAATATTAAATCCAAAAGATATCTCAAACTAAACACATCCAAGACTAAATTCTTTATCCCCACACTTGCTCCACCCATAGCCTTCCTCGTCTCAGAAAATGTAAACTCCCACCTTTAATTGCTCAGGCCAAAACCTTGGGATAATCCTTGACTTCTTTATCTTCTTCTCACTCCTGCCTCCAACCCATCAGCAACTCCTATTTGCTCTACCTTTAAAATATATCCTGTACCCAACTACTTCTCACTCTCTCACTGCTTCTATTCTATTGCAAGTTACCATCATCTCTTGCTTGGATTATGACAATATTCTCTTAAATAGTTTTACTGCTTCTGCCCGTATCATCCTGCAGTCTATTTTAATCATAGCCTCCAAAGATATGTCTGTCAAGCCATAAGTCATATTGTGCCTTCTTCTGCTCTTCCAGTGACACCATCAAACTTGGAATAAAAGCCAAAGTCCTTACATGGCCTACAAAGCCCATATGGTCTGTCCCCTTGTTACCTCTCTTACCTTCTCTACTATTGAGTGACTTCCCTTCATATAAAGGTGACTGGTAATCATGGGAGTTGGTGAGGTCACTCAGGGTAAAAGATTTAAATGAAAACAGAAGAGGAAGGGAGAGGAGGAAAGAGTGTCCAGGGGAGAGTTTGGGGGAAAAAAAACGAGCCTGAGAAGGTACAGCAATAGGACTAGAAGATGAGCCAGCAGAGGTGGGTCCACCAAAACCCAGAACAGAGGTGTCTCCAGAAGGAAAGATCTCTTACTGAGGGTCTACAAGGCTAAAGTATCCCATCTTCAATTTCCCTTTCATGCTATTAAAAAATTTAAACCTTTTTAAATGATGAGCAATTTCTCAGGGAAGCAGTTGGTAGCCAAGCCGGGTAAGGAGAAAAAATATTAGCATCTTTCAACTGGTCATTTTTTCCTCCTTTTCAGCATAAGCAGGCCACAACCAGTATCCATTATTTATAGATACATGTTTTATTAAAGGTATAAAGACCAAAGATTTGTAACTTTAATAACCCAGGTTCTTGTTTTAAATTCTCCAACACTATTATTAATTGATTGTCTGGAAATATTTCTTTTGCAATCACCAATCTGCCAATTCCTGGAGGGGAAATTGAAGTGGCAGAATTAGAGGAGCTGACATCAACACTGGCTTACCCGAGGATGTGCAACAAAACTCTCAAGAAATAAGCACCCACTCTGTGCCAGGCTGTGGGCCAGACATGGTGCATAGGAGGCAGGATGACAAAGGCACAATCCTCCCCTAATTGGGGAGGCAGACAAATAAACAATATATGGACAATGCAATAATTTGCATGTAGTGTGTGGGGGGGTAGGAACAGAGTTGAGTAGTTAAAAGCTTTTCTCTGGAATTAGGAAGTTTTAAGTCTTCCTAGCTGTGTGATCTTAGGCATGATACTTTCCCTCTCTGAGCCTGTTTCCTTCATCCGTTGAATGGGGATGATATAGGGTTATCTCAAAGACTAAATGAGATATTAATGCCAAAGCTTGCTTGGCGGGTGCTCAGCACATAATAAGCCCTCATTAAGTGGTAGTTAAGGTGGTGATGACAGTGACGTTAAAAATGTCGGGGACACACACTTTAGGCATTAATTCTTCCTGGAGGAGAGGGGTTAAGAGAAGCTTTCATAGAGGAGGACACATTTGAGGCTGGTTCTTGAAGGATGAGTAGAATTTAAAAGGCTGACAAGCTTCAGGGAAGGACACTCCAGGCAGAGAAAACAGCCATGGAAAAGCCGGTTAGTGAGCAAGTGTGAGCTGTTTGGGGAAACTGAAGAGCATGGTGGGGCTGGAGAATACATAGCTGGCGGTGGCTGTGAAGCCGAGTTCAGGACCTCGGAGGGCAGGCGAAAGGGTCCAGTTTCACCCTAAAGGCTATGCGGAGCCGAAGGAAGTGTTTTGGTTTTTTTAAATTGTGGCAAAAAAAAAAGTAACAAAATTTACCATCTTAACCATTTTAAGTGTACGGTTCAGTAGTATTAACTATATTCACATTGTTGTGCAAAAGATCTCTGTATCTTTTTTGTCTTGCAAAACTGAAATTCTATAATGGGTTGAACAACTACTCCCCATTCCCTACCCCCACCCCCAGTCCAGGGCAACTGCTGTTCTACTGTTTCTACCATGTTTCCCCGAAAATAAGACCTAGCTGGACAACCAGCTCTAATGTATCTTTTGGAGCAAAAATTAATATAAGACCGGGTCTTATTTTACTATAAGACCGGCTCTATAATATAATATAATATAATATAATATAATATAATATAATATAATAATATAATATATATAATACCAGGTCTTATATTAATTTTTGCTCCAAAAGAGCTGATTGTCCGGCTAGGTCTTATTTTCAGGGAAACAGGCTATGAGTTTGACTACTCTAGACTCATTATATAAGTGGAATCAGAGCATTTGTCCTTCTGTGACTGGCTTATTTCACTTTCATGATGTCCTCAAGCTTCAACCATATTGCAGCATGTGACAGGATTTCCTTCTTTTTTAAGACTGAATAATTCCATTGTATATATATAGCACATTTTCTTTATTCATTCATACCTTTTAGGTTTTAAGTAAGGATGTGACCTCATTTGGTCTGTGATGCGGTTTTAGAATGTAGTGGAAGGAATGGTTTCCCGGCAAGATGACGGTGGCCTGGCCTCAGGCGAAGCTGATGGCTTGGATTCCAGAGATATTCTAGAGGTGGAATTGGCGGGATTTGATCATGGTGACAAGATATTTGTCCTAACTTTAGAAACCCAGAGGTGGCTCAGGTCGTTCCAGCCCCACCCCCATCCCAAAAAAGAGGGCCTCGCTGGTCTCCGTGGAGGGTGAAGAGAGAGACGGGAATGCTGTGGTGGTTGCGAGGCTCCCAGTTCTGTAAGCCTTCAGGAAGTTCCCACCCTGCAGATATAACCGCCACCCCCTTACCTGCCAGTGTGTGACTGGGACAGTGGGCAGGATGATAAGCTGGCTACTTGGTGGACTGGCAAAGGAACAGCCCCGATGGGAGAGAGCATTGGCCTTCTGGTCCCTGCACTATCTGTGTCTCACTGTGTGACCTTGGCTGAGCCTAGTCCCCTATCTGGTCCTCCGCTTAGTGCTTCTGCAAATGATGGTGGTGGTGGTGGCCAACTCTTTTTGAGTGCTTATTTTCTGCAGGCACCCTTCTAAGTGCTTTGCAACTATTAGTGCATTCATGCATTTTATTCTCCAAACACTACTATTATCCCTGTTGTACACACAAGGAAATGAAAGCAAGTCACTTGCCAGAGGTCGCAGTGATACCAAGCAGAGCTGGAATTCAAATTCAGGCCTTGCAGCTCTACAACACTCCCTGGAATCACCTGGAGAGCTTTAAAATATCAGATTCCTAGACCCACCCCAGACTTACTGGTTCAGAGCCTCCAGTGTGGCCCCAGGCATCGACTGCTAAGAACTCTCTGGGGGCTGAAGGTGGGGGTTGACACGGACAGACAATGCCTAAATTTGACTCTAGAAAGAGTAGAGCGGGACTCTCCCCGCCTTCCATGAGCACTGATTTTCCTTGGGTTTGCAGGGGTGAGTGCCCCTTTTGGGTACAACCCAAAGGGATTTCCGGGTCGTTTCCACCCCCACACACATGACCTGGAGGGAGCAGCCTCAAACCTCCAGAGAGGGTTCCTGCAGGATGTAAGGAAAACAGATGACAATCTTAAAGAAAGATACTCAACCTCTCCAGTAACCTGGGAATGGGAATTACAGCAAAAGGAAGATGCCCTGGAAGGTTCTTAAGAGGAGAGGAATGTGGTCAAACTCACCCCTGCTTCATTTGGAATCTAAATGTACTCTCAAGAGCGAAATTCTTCTTCTTCTCCTTTTTTTTTTAATTGGGGGCAGAAGATACATGCTATAAGGACCGTATTAGATCCACAAACATCTTGCCATTCGATTATTAAAAAAAAACAAAAATGGCATACTGTCAAAGTAGATACCAATCACCAGTAATCACTAATCACTTAAAAAAGTTTTGAATCTGAAAGACTTCAAGAACACTATTGTATGCACCAAAAATTACTCTTTTAGACACGGCCCATGAGCAACAAAAGGCAGACACAGAAAACTAGATACCAGGTGACTGCATTTATATGAAATGTAAGAACAGACAAAACTAATCTATGGTGGTAGAATCAGATATTGATTATCTTTGAGGGGTACTGACTGGGAGGGAACCTTCTCGGGGGCTAGAAATATCCTATCTCGTAACCTAGGTGGGGATTACATAGGGCATACACAAAGTAAAGACTCATTGGTTTGTACCTTTATAATATACGCATTTTACTGTGTACAACTCATACCTTATTAAAAATGGGAGGGTTAGGTTATTGTTTCTTTCTGGTTATCCATGTCTTTCACTAAAATTCAGAGGGTGACTCAGCACTGATTGAGTGCCTATAGTGTACACAGCCTCTCATGTGAGGCATGTGGCAGAAGCAAAGGGCAGTTAGGGCTTGGCTTTCTACCCTCAAGCAGCTGCCATTTAGCTCTGGACTTAGAACAAAGCTCACAGCTGGACGGGGCTACCCAGGACCAATTGTGCCTGATACCATTGAGATTCCTGTTCTCACATGCACCCTGACAAAGCCAAGGCCAGGCCTGGGCAGCCTGCTCCATCAGGTGACTGGACAAATCAGAAGGGAGCCAGATGCGTGAACACTCCCATATTCACCTATGGGAACAGGTGCAACATTAGTCAGCAGACGCTCTGCCCACAGGACCTGTCTGGATCAAAGGTAAGAATGGGCCAGGCCCACAGGGCAAGGGTGTGGCCAGAGCCGGCAGGAAGCAGAGTTAGGAAGGACATCAGGTCAGGCTGGACAGTAGCTCAGAGATAATAGGCTTCTCCCTTCCTATTGGGACCACATCCCAGAAGGCGAGGGCTCACCGTGAGTACAGGTGGTGGGATAAAATGATGTTCAACCGGCCCACATAGAGACCAGAGATGTTCAGTTCCTGCCCAAGTTTACACAGCAAGTCAGGGACTGATCCAGGCCAAGACCCCACACATTCTGTACCCAATGGGCTTCTCCCCACCACCCCAGCAATACCCCAAGACCATTTCTGTTTCTACCCCTGGGTGCTCCACATTCTACATGCCCTGTATTTTCAGCTTAAAAAAAAAGACTCCTTGATTCTTCTGACAACTTACATCAGCTTGAAAGTGGAGGAAAAATCATCCCATACCACCCACTTTTAATACAGATCTTTGCCATATCAGGAGAATAAACAAACCAAAAAAGCGATAATTAGTTCTAAATTCAGGCAAGGTTTATGGAACGTGAAGCATTTGGGTAATCGGCTGGGGTGGTGCCATGAAGTGGTAATTAATTTGTTTTTTTTTCCTTAAAATGTTTTACTTAATTAAGGGAGGTGCTGATTTATATACACCCATCCCCTGGGGATGGTTTGTAAGGCAAGAGAAAATTCCAACTGTCTCCTTGCCACATTTCTCATCAAATTATTTCATTACATACAGATACACTTTTGCAACACTGATTGTGACAGATCCTGGAGTTATTAGCTCATAAATATTGGGTGGGGGGTAGGGGCTGGAAGCTGGAGACGCACACTTAATGGGAAATGTTCTCATAATCAAAAGAATATTTCAAGCTGTGACAATGCAGGCCAAGAGAGGGAGAGGGAGCGGGAGCCGCTTTTTCTTCAAAGAATAATGGGATGCTGAAACCAACCCAGCACCTGCAGCTCTGTCTCCTTCTGAGTCAGCTGGGCTCCCGACCCCCAGCTTGCAGAAGGTGGAAGTCAGGAGGATTTGGATCTAGTCTTGGCTCCACCACAACTTCCTTTGAATTGAGAGTAGCTTCAACTTGTTCTTTCATTTATTCAACAAATATTTATTGAGCACCAGCTATGTGCTAGGCACGGAGATACACACTGGGAGTACAGGAGTGAATAAGACAGGCGTGTTTCCTATCTTCATGGAACTTCGAGTCTCATGAGAGAAAAATAACATAAACAAGGAACAAAGAGCTGATAAACATATGCCCATTCTGTGATCAAGCAATTCCACTCCTAGGCATATACCGGAGAGAGGAGTGCATGTCTGCTAAAAGACATACATAAAAATGTTCATAGAATTATTCAATCGCTCCAAAACAGCCATCAGGTCCATCATCAGAAGAATGGATAGACAAATTGTGGTATATTTAAATAATGGAATACTACATAGCAATAGAGAAGAACAAACTACTGTTGCATGCAGCCACATGCAAAAAACATGGATGAATCTCAGACAGTGATGAATGAAAGACTGGACGACAGTGCAGACCATATGATTCCATTTATATGAAGTTCAAAAGCAGGTAAAATTAACCTATGATAGAAATCAGAATAGTGATTCTGATTCCCCCTATCTTTAGGGGGAAGAAACAGAGGGCGCTTTCTGGAATGTTGGAAATATCTATCCTATGTCTTGATACGGGAAGTGGTTATACATACATATGCATATGTATACGCATATACATATGTAAAAATTCATTGAGCTGTACACTTAAAATAAGTACGTTTTACTGTATGCATTATACCTCAATTAAAACAAACTTTTGAAAGAGAAAATGAGAGGAGAAACATTTGAAATAATAGTTAAAATAATTTCACATAGTGATGAGATACATGAAGAAAATAAACCCAGGTAACAAGGAGAATTCCTTGAAGGTGAGAGTACAGGTGTGGGCAATATTAGGTGGAGAGGCCAGAAAAGGCCCCTCTGCAGAGGTGGGTTAGAACTGATACCAGAATGTCAGGAAGGAGGCTGTCCATGTGAAAATCTGAGGCAAGGGCATTCCAGACCAAGGGACCAGCAAGCGCAAAGGGCTTGGGGTAGGGGTGTCCTAGCATGTCTCAGGAATAGCATGGAGACCAGATGGCTGGAGAGGGGGAGCACTGGAAGAAGGGGCCAAAGGGGCTGTCAGGAGCAGGTCAAGAAGGGCCTGTAGCCACATAAGGGTTTGAATTTTATTCTAGGTGTGATATGAGCCATTGAAGAGATTAAATAGAGGAAGATATGACCCAACTGACCTAATTTTTAAAATTGAGACCACTTATTAGAATGGGAGGGCGGTGAACAACTAACAGTACCAAGTGCTAGCAAGGGTATCAACTAGGAACTCTTGCACATTGCTGGTGGAAATGCAAAATGGCATAGCCACTCTAGAAACATATACTTGTCAAACTACCCAAGAACACACTTCCCAGTATTTAGTCAAGTGAAAGCTTACAGTAAACCAAAAACCCACATGCAAATGTTTATGTGAGGTTTACTTATAATCATGAAAACCTGGAAACAATCCAAATATTTATGTGAGGTTTACTTATAATCATGAAAACCTGGAAACAATCCAAATATCCCTCAGTTGAGGAACGGATAACCAAACTGTTACAATGGGTTACAGTGGTCCCATTGTATCCGCGGTTTCGTTTTCTGTGGTTTCAGTTACCCCTGGTCAACCATGGTCCAAAAATATTAAATGGAAAATTCAGAAATAAACAATTCATACATTTTAAATTGTATTCTGTCTGTTCTGAGTAGCATGAGGAAATCTCCCACCATCCCACTCGGGACGTGAATCAGCCCTTTGTCCAGCATATCCACACTGTTTATGCTCCCACCTGTTAGTCACTGTAGTCATTTAGTAGCCATCTCAGTTATCAGATCCACTGTCACAATATCACAGTGCTTGTGTTTAAGTAACCCTTATTTTAGTTAACCATGGCCCCAAAGTGCAAGAGTTGTGATGCTGGCAATTCGGATAGTCCACAAAGAAGTTGTGAAGTGCTTCCTTTAAGTGAAAAGGTGAGTAGAGTGCATTGAATATTTTGAGAGACAGAGATCATATTACGTAGCTTTGATTACAGTTTATTGTTATAATTGTTCAATTTTGCTGTTAGTTATTGTTATTAATCTCTTACTGCGCCTAATTTATCAATCAAACTTTATCGCAGATATGTATGTATAGGAACAAACATAGTATATATAGGGTTTGGAACTATCTGCGGTTTCAGGCATCTACTGGGGATCTTGGATCCCTGCAGATAAGAGAGGACTATTGCACTTCTCAGCATTAAGAAGGAACAAGCAATTGATACCTGTAAAAACTGGGACAGGGGCCGGCCCGGTGGCTCTGGCGGTTGGAGCTCTATGTGCCTGGCTCTGGGGGCTGCCGGTTCGATTCCCACATGGGCCACATGGGCCAATGGGCTCTCAGCCACAGGGTTGCCAGTTCAATTCCTGGAGTCTCGTGGGGGATGGTGGGCAGCGCCCCCTGAAACTGGGATTGAACACAGCACCTTGAGCTGAGCTGCCGCTGAGCTCCCGGATGATCCGCTCAGTTGGTTGGAGTGCATCCTCCAAACCACAAGGTTGCCGGTTGGACTCCCTCGGGGGATGGTGGACTGCGCCCCCTGCAGCTGGGACTGAAAGGACAACAACTTGAAGCAGAATGGCACCCTTCACAACTAGGATTGAGGGGACACAACTTGACTTGGAGAAAAAGAAGTCCTGGAAGTACACACTGTTCCCCAATGGAGTCCTGTTCCCCTTCCCCAATAAAATCTTTAAAAAAAAAAAAAACTGGGACAAACATCAAATTCACTGTGTTAAGTGAAAGAAGCCAGACATAAAAGGTTCCCTAATGTGTGATTTCATTTATAAGACATTCTGTAAAAGGCAAAACTATGGTGATGAAGAACAGATCCAAGGTCGCCAGGGGTCCAGGGTGAGGGCAGGGTTTGACTACAAGGGGGCTTGCATGAGGGAATTTAGGGGGATATGGGCTATCTTAGAAGCAGGCCCAAACATAAGGATTCCCATGCAAGTGGTGTTAAAAAAATGCTCCTACAAGAAACTAGACAGGGATGTGGAAAGAAGACAGGAAAGAGGAAAAAAGGGCAATTTCAGGTAGAATGTTGGCCTCAGCTTGATCCCACTGGGAGCTGAGGAATGTAAGTTACACATTAGAGTTTGTGCCTGGAGGCTTATGAGCTGGCTTTCATTCTCCTGCACCTTTAGGTCTAAGTCCAAGGGCTGTCCTAGGGAAAAAACTCCAGGAAGCTTCTAGGTCCCTGTAAGTGCAGGTGAATGGCTTTAAACCCAAGGGCAATCCTTTGAAAAAAGTCTAATATGTGTGCTGTCAGAAGAAAGCTCCCAGAATCTGGGAATGGGCGCACAGAAATGGGAAAAGGATCTGAGGGGAGCTGAGTGGGCTATCACTCCATGAGCTGTGCAGCATCCAATGGGAGACATTTACTCCCAAGGCCAGGAAAGGTCAAACCTGAGAGGATGGCCCGAGATACAGTAGCCAAATAATCTGAGTTCTAATACTGTGTCACCTTAGGCAAGTTACTATTTTACCTTTCTGATCCTCAGTTTTCTTATCTATACATTGGGGATGACAATAAATCTCCATCTCAGGGTTATTATAAGAAAGCCTGAAAAGAATCTAGCTTGGACTTTCATTCTATTTTTCAAAAATTATTTGTTGCTGTGCCAGTCCTCACACTTTCAGAGGGACAAGAAATTGAGGGTAAGGGGATCAAATATATGGTGATGGAAGGAGAGCTGACTCTGGGTGGTGAACACACAATGGGATTTATAGATGATGTAATACAGAATTGTACACCTGAAATTATGTAATTTCATTAACAATTGTCACCCCAATAAATAAATTTAAAAAAAAAAAGAAATAACTGGAACTTGTTCTTTGGGTGACAAAGCTGGTGGGAGTACCCCACACCATTTCATGTGTAATTGGTTTACTATTTGGAAAATTTAAGAAAAGATCCACTTAGCTCCTCCACTCCAAATGTACACAAAAATAAACTCCTAATGGAATACAGTTAATCAACAATCAAGCATTTAAAACCTAGAAAAAAATAGAAATGAATATTCATCAAGTGGAGAAAGACTTTCTAAATTCAAAAGCAGTGGAGGAAAAAAAAATCACACACAAAAAAAACCCTGATAGATTTGGGAGGGGGTCGGTAGATGAGGGTAAAGGGGATCAAATATATGGTGATGGAAAGAGAACTGACTCTGGGTGGTGAACACACAATGGGATATAGAGATGACATATTACAGAATTGTACATCTGAAATCTATGTAACTTTGCTAATTGTCACCCCCAATAAACTTTAATTTAAAAAATAAAAACACGAAAAACTGATAGATTTGACTCATGAAAGTTAACAACTCACAAATGAAACATATAGGCAAACAACAAACTGGCATAATAGTTGGCAGCAGAAACATCCCTAATATATAGAAAGTTCTTACAGATTAACAAGTAAAACACCAAGACCCCAGTAGATAAATGAACAAAGAGCACTGACAGTTTGCACAAGAAGAAGTACAAATGGCCAACAAACATTAAAGTGTTCAGTGTTACTAAAACTTAAGAAATTTGAACCAAATGAAAAATGCAGTATTCATTTTTACCCATCAAGCTAGCAAATATTTAAAATAAATAACATTTAATGTTGGAAAGGGTACATATAATGGACACTCATAAGTGGTAGCATAAATAAAAATTGGTTTTAAAAAAATGGATTGCTCTTACAAATCTTCTTGCAGCAGATTTTTCTCTCTTTGCCTCTGTTCTCCTTAGGGCACCTCAGTTCTAGACGCCACCCCGCCACCCCGGGATATCTACTACTATTATGTGAATGAATAGCATATAAATGCATATAATAGCATATAATTACCATTACAATTCTTTGTAAAAAATTGAAAACAAATAATACAACCTTATAAAGGGATATATACATTTTTATAGTCTGGCATCAGTTTGATATATGGAGGTCAATAAGTTTCTCTGTCTGCATTTATCATTTTATCAAAAATGTTAATGTCCAAAAATGGGGGCTATCCTCTTTCAAATGTTTACAACCCTTGGACCCAGTAGTTTCACTTCTAGGATGTGATTCTAAGGAAATAATTTGAAATACAGTAAAAAGACATTATATACAAAGTTTGTTTTAGTCACAACATTGTGATGTGATAGTAAAAAATTAAAAACAACCCAAATATCTCAGAAGGAAAAGATCAGTAAATTGCTCAGACAATGGTGTATCACACAATCAGTAACAGTAAAAATTATGTTCGCAAAGAGATTTTTTTTAATAGTATGGGGAAATATTCCTGTAATAATGTTAAGTGACAAAAATTGTATATTCACTGTACACTCAATTATAGAAAAAAAATGAGTAGGAAAGGCAGAAGTAAAAGTTAATAGAGGTTGTTTCTAGGAGGTGGGATTATGGGTAATTTTTTATCTTCTTTCTACTTTACTATAAATGTCCCAAATTTTCCACAGTTCATATGGATTAGTTTTCTACTTTTTTTTTAACAGGCATATATTTTTAAAAATGACAGCGATATCTTGTCCTATAAGGAACAATTTGTCCTTGTGGGGATGGAAACGTAGGAGGAAAAATCACTTCTGGATGATGGTGGGGGGGGGGGAGGCAGACTCAGGACTAAGGGTAAGGAGCCTCAGAGAAGCAGCTGACAGCTGAATACAAGGAAGAACTTCAGAGTGGATAGAGCCGTCCTCTAGTGGAGCAGGCTGGTTTAGGAGAGAGGGAGCTCCACGAGGGTAGGGGTATTTAAGCAGAGACCAGATGACTCCCTGTCAACAGTGTCACAGAAGAGATTCAAGTGTCTGAAGGAGCATTGGAATAGCTGGGGAACATTCCAACCTGAGAAGCTAGGCAAATGGGAGTGACAATGGTGGAATCTTGGTCCATGGGGCAAAGTAGCAAAGGGAGGTTTTTGCTCAGAGAAAGAAACTTGATTGGAGGATTGGGGTTCTTCTAACCTGGGTGCAGGAATGTCCTGGGATGCCCATGGTGCTTTTAGGCTTTCAATGCTGGAGTCTCAAGAGGGCTAAGGAGGGGCTCTGAATGGGGCTCTTAAACTTCTGCTACCTTCACCATCTTCGACAGTGGAGGCCCTGCAGGGCCCCTGGGGAAATAATCTTCCAGATCAGTCTCCCACTAGTCCTCCCCTTTGGCCAAGCAAAAGTTCTCTTTTAAAATTAAGCATCTATCATGTCCCAAGCACTTTACCTCCATTATCTCCTTTCAGTCCCACAAAAAGCCCACGAGACCAGTATTATAGGTGAGGAAGGTGGAGCTTAGCGAGGCAGGGAGACTTGCCTGAGTTCACCAGCTGGAAAAAGGCAGAGCAAAAACTCCAACCCAGGTCTGTCTCCCTATCTGTAATGACAAGAGACCTCCCACCTTATCTTGCGTCTCCTGCCAGCTAGAGACAGCTCAAAGCCAGGGAGACAGACAGATAGTGACTGCACTGCCATTTCTGCTCTCTGCCTAGGCTGTACCACCTGTGCCTGGCGACGCAGAGGGCAACACATGGGCTGACCTGCTTCACATGCCCTAGTTCACTTTGTCCTTATAAAACTCTATGAGGTGGTGCTATAATTTAGTCATTTTACAAAGAAGGAAACAGAGAAAAGAGGGGAGAAATGACTTGCCCTATTTATATGGTGTATAGGGACAGTTCACTAAAACTTTAGGTGACCTATAGGGTGAGCTGGGGAGATAAGAAAAGGCACAGATCCTAACCAGACCTTGTGCTTCACATGGTAAATCATCTATCCTCCTGTGAGATATGAGGTCTGACAATTAATTTCGAGAACTTGTTGCAACAATGTTGCTAACCTTTTTTTGATATCAGAGGGATTATGCATTATGAATTTGTACCAACCGAACAGTTAACCAAGTTAACTATTTGAAAGTGCTGAAAAGGCTGCATGAAAAAGTTAGACGACCTGAACTTCTCGCCAACAATTCATGGCTCTTGCATCACGACAGTGCACCAGCTCACAAGGCACTGTCTGTGAGGGAGTTTTGAGCCAGTAAACAAATCACTGTATTGGAACACCTTCCCTACTCACCTGATCTGGCCCTCAGTGACTTCTTTCTTTACCCAAAGATAAAGGAAATATTGAAAGGAAGATATTTTTATGACATTCAAGACATCAAGGGTAATACGACGACAGCTCTGATGGCCATTCCAGAAAAAGAAATCCAGGGAGATGAGGGTAAGAGGGATCAAATATATGGTGATGGAAGGAGAACTGACACTGGGTGGTGAACACACAATGGGATTTATAGATTATGTAATACAGAATTGTACACCTGAAATCTATGTAATTTTACTAACAAGTGTCACCCCAATAAACTTAAAAAAAAAGTATTCCAAAATTGCTTTGAAGGGTGGACTAGGTACTGGTATTTGGTGCATAACTCCCCAAAGAGAGTACTTCAAAGGTGACCATAGTGATATTCAGCAGTGAGGTATGTAGCACTTTTTCTAGGATGAGTTTGAGAACTTAATTGGGTGACCTCGTATATACTGTTTTCATATTTCAACAAATCTACAATGGCTTCAATCATAATATACACCATTATTTTGTTACCACCAAGAAAGAAAAAAAAATGTTACTGATTAAAAATATGGCATACCATCAATTGTGAGATACAGCCCAATTTCAGAGATGTGAAATGTGAAAAAGTACATCTTTGGATCAATAAAACATGGCATATCCCCATTTTGCAAATAAAAACACCAAAGCAAGAAGAGTTAATATTTGGTCCATAGTCACATAGCATTTAAGAAGCAGAAAAAACCAGGATTCAAACCTGGGTCCATCTAACTCCAAAGCCTGGCTCTGAACCTCCTGCAGAATAATCTGCTCAGTGTGCTGGACAGGTTGAGCACTGAACTGTGAATGGTGTCCCTAGGAGGTTTGCAGTGGTCATCCTGAGCAGCTGTAACTGGCCATTCTGTACTTATTCCACTGAGCCCAGCTGAGATGGTGAAGTTAGAATGATGAAGAACATTCCGGGAGGGCTGGGCATATACCACAAGCCAAGGCACTAGGGTGGGAACAAGCATGAAGCATAGGGCTGGATATCAGCCAGATTGTGGTAGAGGATGTACATTGGGAAACCCAGAGAGATATGAGCCAATAGATGAGGTGGTCTTGAATAACAGGCCACCTTGGAAATGTTCTCAACTTCTCCCCAGGTCCTCCCCAGTCCAGTTTCTGGCATTGCCAGTTATCTGGTACCGGATGACCAAGTAGGCTCCTCAAGCCTCACCCTACTCTAAAATCTAAGACCTTGGGACGGCCTGGTGGTTCAGGCGGTTGGTTGGAGCTCTGTGCTCCTAACACCGAAGGCTGCCGGTTTGATTCCCACATGGGCCAGTGACAGATGGCTCAGTTGGTTCGAGCAAGGGCTCTCAACCACAAGGTTGTCGGTTCCACACCCGCAAGGGATGGTGGGCTGCACACCCTGCAACTAACAACGGCAACTGGAGTTGAGCTGCGCCCTCCACAACTACGATTGAAAGGACTTGACTTGGAAAAAGCCCTGGAAATACACAGTTTCCCAATAAAGTCTTGTTCCCCTTCCCCAATAAAATCTTTAAAAAAATAATAATAATAAAACAAAATCTAAGACCTTGTCCACTGCTGCTCCCACTTCTGGGAGGTCTTCCTGCAGTCTAGCAGAGATCAGACATCCAGCTCACTCACTGCTTATCTGGGTTTGCAGCCGAGCTGTTGATATTCCTGCTGTGATCCATACTGGTATTTTTTTCCTTCATTTTATTTTTCCCAATGCCATTAGGTGGGTTTTATCAAATGTAAGAAATGGATACTTGTCAAAATGCATGACCTTAGAATCTTTGGAGCCTGGAGAGGTCTTAGGTTGGTCTCTGGGAATGACATTCAGCTTCACACATTAAGCATATCCTGGATGTCCATAAGGTTTGGGAAGAAAGCCGATGGAATTTATTTCTGATATTTTCCACTCTCTATCATTCTACTCCACATTAGAGGCTACTGGCTGTAAGTGTAAGCAGCAGATATTTTTGAGGGTGAATGGTATCACTCTGCCCTGCCTTGGCTCCCCACTATGCAGAGATCTGTTCATCTGAAGCCCAGGCCTCAGGGACAGGGAGGGTATGGTTACATCTTTGGGGTCCACAAGAGCAGAGAAGGTCCCAGCAAAAAGGTAGTTAGGCAGCACTTCCCCATCACTCCCTTCCTAGGACCTCATTGTCCCCAGAGCCAGAGCGAGTGAGTACATCCTCTTGAAGAAGCAACAGAAACCCAGTGCACACTGGCTTGTGCTGGTTAATTTGATGTGTTAACTTGACTGGGCGAAGGGATGCCCAGAGAGCTGTAAAACACTATTTCTGGGTATGTCCGTAAGGGTGTTTCCGCGCTGGATTAGCATGTGAATTGGTGAATTGAGTAAAGCAGACGGCCCTTCCCAACGTGGCGGGCATCATCCAATCTGGAGGGGACCCAAATGGAACAAAGAGGGGAAGGAAAGGCAAATTCACCCTCGCTCTGCTTGAGCTGAGACAAAGGAAATGCACCTTGTTAAAGGAACCTCTTTGGACCTAGAGGTGTGAATCCAGAATGAAGTGGGGTTTTTTAAGAGTCTTGAAAACATGGGCTGGGCCCTGCAAGGAGGTCCAGAGGGACAAAGCTCCTCTTCCTCCCCCTGCAGCCTTCCCTCTTCTCAGCATCATCCCATGACCAAACAGCCCCTCTGATTCCCCCAAACACCTTGAACACAGATAGTCATGTGTAACCAGCATTTTCTGAGGGATTTTGTGATAACAGAGAGGATGTTAAAAACCCAAATCAGGAAGCAACTTAAAATTGAGTGCCAGGCATTTCTGTCCTCAAAGATCTTTGAATTAGAACTAACTCCCTGGGCCCAAGACCCCTGCTGGGTACAAGCTAAGAGGCCTGGGCTCACAGTCCTGGTCCCAGTCCAGCCACATCTATCAATGGCCATGTTCTTTCCTGCTAAGCCTGGAATAAAACCTCATAATCCTCTTTTTCCCCTCTTCCGCTTCCCTCCGGTTCAATTGTTTAGGACACAGCTCCCTGGCCCATGTTGGTGTAATGAGCCTTGCGCTCCCCCAGGCTGACACCAACCTCAGGCTGCTCAGGCAGCCCAGCTGCAGGAAGAGCTGTTGTTCACAATCTTAGCTGTAGAGGGCGCAGCTCACTGGCCCATGTGGGAATCGAACCTGCAACCTCAGCACTAGGAGTGAGGCGCTCCAACCACCTGAGCCACCGGCCCAGCCATCAAAATCCTTCTTGACACAGCACTCCAGATCGCCACAACTCCTGGATCAGATTTATCACATGAGATAAAACCATTAATCTAAACTTTAGACCCTAAATCAATAGATCATAGTGAGAGATCAAGCTGCAACCTACTTTTAATCCACCAAAATAATTGAAACTTAACAGAGGACTTTGTAGATAGATGACCAAATGATTAGTGACAAAGATTACAGGATTTCACCAGGTCCCCAGGGTTTTCCTCCCAGACCACAAAAATAGCTGGTACCCCTCAGATGTCCTCTGTCAACAATTAGTTAACTTGCTTAATACACTGGATGGCTGCTATCCCTAATGATGACAGTTGAGCCCCATAGAGTAGTCTGACTGTATTTCTGTTTTCTCCTGCTCTGAAGACTAGCATTGGAGAATTTGAGTGGCTGTTTGATGTGCCAAGACAGTTAAACAAACAAAGCCATCATGTCCATTTGCTCACACACCTGTCCTTGGCTGGACCCTGGCGGAATTGAAAGAAACTCCCCTCATTTTTCCAAAGAGGCAGTACACTTCTCTGAAGGTCTCTGTTATAATTATTGATCTCCCTGGGTTTATTTATGGCCAGAAATAAGGAATCCAATTTGATTAGGGGCTGATTTGGCCTCCAAGGCAAGAGGTGTCAATATAACAGCTGAGAATCGTGCAGCCACCAATTTGGTTAGAGTTGATCAAGCACATTCAGAGTAGCAGCAAGACCCACCCTTGCCCGTCAGGTGCCCTTTCCAGTTGTCAGCTACCTCCATCACCCCTCTGCTGACCCCTAACTCAGACGGAGAGTCATAAAGTAACAGACAGAAGGCACTGCCAAGGCTTGGACATTCCACATCTCCATATTTGAGCCCACACATTCCCCACCCCCAACCTCTCTCAGAAGTGGGAAGAGGTGCCTCATCTTTAGAGACACACAAACTTGGATTCAAATCTCAGCTCTGTAATATACTGTGGGGCCTTGGGCTCTGCCCCTCAGTTCCCTCATCTGTAAAATGAGAATATTAAATTGACACCCTTTAGGTTGCAATCGCAGAAACTATGCCTCATTTTTTGCCTCTCAAACCTTCACCCTCCCATTCAGCCTTATCAAGCCTCTTCCAGGTCCGTCCAAAGTGACACATTTTTGCCCAGTGGCCTTCTAGCCCAAGCTATTCTCAGGGCTGAACTCTCTTTCCTGCCCTTTATTCTTTACTTTTCAGGTCTCCAGTTAGGGGTCAACTCCTCCAAGAAGTTTTCTTTTCCCCTCCTTCGCCCCAGGCTGTATCAAGGGCCCTGGCTCTGGACCCCGCAGTCCCCTGTGCTCCCCTCACAGCCCTCACCTCTCTGCCTTGCAATTGTCTGCCTCCCCATTAGACTGTGAGCCCTGGGAGAACAGAGGCTTAGGGTCTCCCTTATCTCTATTTCCTCAGTATCAGGCCCAAAGCAGTCACTCAATGAATGAAGATTGTGATAAAGAGTCAATGTTCTGGTTACTATTGCTGTGTAACAAATCACCCCTAAACTTACCGGCATAGCACTACTTTATGAGGCTCACAGATTCCTGTGGGTCAGGAATTCAGAAAGAGCACGGCGGGCATAGCTTTTCTCTGCTCCATGTTGCTGTGGCCTGTGCTGATAGGACGGGAGGCTGGGAACTGGAATTGTTACCACTCACACCTCTGGAGGTTGACGTTGGCTGCTGTCCAAACCCTTAACTGGGACTTTCAACTGCACCACTTACAAGTGGCCCATCCCTAGGGTCTGGGCTTCCTCACAGCGACCTCAGGGTAATTGAACTTCCGACATGGCAGTTCAGAACTCCAGTGCAAGCATTCCAGTGAGCAAAGTGGAAGCTGTGTTGCCTTTTAAGACACAGCCTCGGAAGCCAGGCAGAGTTACTCCCACTGCCTTCAAAGAATGTACAGACACATTTTAAAACTGTCCCAATTTTTCTCCCAGCTTCCGCTTAGGATGTAGAAAGCTGGAAAGAATATCATTTCCACCTTTACAACAAGAAAAAGCCAGATAATCTGCAATTGTATAACTTGATCACAGCGCAAAGAACTGGCCTGGAATCTAAAGAAACACAAGCATCTCTGAGGAAGATGGGACACGAGCCCTTGCTTACCTGGTGCGGACACCAGGTGCCATACAAACTAAGTATTCAAGTAAAAGTAAGTAAGAATTCGAGTAAAATTTTTAACAAGCTACTAAGGCTGAGTGTGGGCTGGTATGGGGGTTTGCATTGCCTGGGAGCAACAGACACATGGGCAATTTGCACCCACTCACAGGCTCTTCTCTGTAGACTGCACTGGGGGCTATGAGGAAGATTGAGGGTAGGGTGAAAGATCAGAGAAAGCCTGACTTATGGCGCAGACTGGAGGAAGGGGACAGCCGGAAGAAAAGCCATGAGACACTGGGGAAAGGACAGCAAGTCCTGTCACCTTCAGTGCCGTTGCAGCTGAGGAAAGAAAATAGACTGACTCTGGGTGGTGAACACACAATGGGATTTATAGTTGATGTAATACAGAATTGTACACCTGAAATTATGTAATTTCATTAACAATTGTCACCCCAATAAATATATTTAAATTAAAAAAAAAAAAGAAAATAGAAAAATCCCTATACCAATGAGGGAGGAGCTGAATCACTGAGAAGTCCCCACCCCAAGGCCCAGAGACATAGTGCCACCCCCACACACCTTCTATCCTTAGGCTAGTAAGTAGTAAGTGACAGATAACAGTGTTTTACTGCAGGAGAGGGGAAGAGCACACAGAGAGACTCTTTTGAGGTGCAGGATAATAGGCAAGGTCTAAAGCTGAGGATGGGAACAGAATCACTGGGACAAAACCCTCCAGCAACCCAGCTCCCAGTCTAAACACAAAGCAATGCTAGAGGAATTTGAAGCCTGTGGTGCACTGAAGGGAACTATAGTAACAACAAAACTGTAATTTAATATATGTATAGTCACAGGATATAGAATACAGCATATGGAATAGAGTCAATGAAATTGTAACAGCTATATACAATGTCAGAGGGGTAATAGATTGGGGGAGGGAGCTTATCACTTTGTGAGGGGTGTAAATGTCTAACTATTACATTGTTTTGTACACCTGAAACAAAACAAAAAAAAAAGATATATGTAAAAAAAAAATTATCCAAATAAAAACACAAAAAGGAAAATGAGTAGGGGGAAAAAGCCAAAACAGAGCATCCAAAAGCTGTGGGACAATATCATGGGATATTATGAGATATGGGACAATATAACATGCATGTAATCAGAATCCCAGAAGGAGAGAAGAGAATGGGTCAGAAGATGTTTGAAGAGATAATGCCTGAGAAATTTGCAAAATTAATGATGGACACCAAAGGACAGATCCGAAAAGTTCAGAGAACACTAAGCCAGACAAAAACAGAAAACAGACAAACAAAAAAACACACAACCCTAGACACATCATATTCAAACTACTGAAAACCAGAATAAAATCTTGAAGACAACGAATCTGAATAAAAGGCATATTACATCAGACAAATAAAGATAAGAATTATAGCAGACTTCTCATCAGAAACTATGCAGAACAGAAAATATCTTTAAAGTGCTGAGTGAAACTTCCAAGTTTGGAGTGGAGTGACATATTTAAAGTGCTGAAAAAAAAAAAGTCAATTCAAAATTCTGTGTCCAGGGGAAATATTTTTCAAAAATGAGAAAGAAATCTAAGACCTCTTCAGTCAAACAAAATCAGAGAATTCATTACCAGCAGACCAGCACCATTGCATGTGTTAAATGAAGTCCTTCAGGCAGAAGGAATATGATACAGAAAGAAACTTGGATCTATGCAAAGAAACGAGAAGTGCTAGAAATGGCATAAATGAAGGCCAATATAAAATTTATTGTTTTATATTTTAATTATTCTAAAAGATATTTGTCTAAAGCAAAATAGTACAAATATGGTATGTGTTTGTAGAATTTGTAAAAATAAAATGCATGACAAGATGAACACAAAAGATGTCAGGGAAGAATTGAGGAAGTTGTTGTCAGGTCGTTACACATGTAAAGAAGTATGTTATTTGAAGGATGACTTTGACAAATTAAACATGCATATTATAAACCCTAGGACAACCACTAAAGCCATCACAGTCACCCTCTAAACAGGTATTTGTTCAGCATCTACTCTGTGCCAGATTCCAGGCCTGGTCCTGTGGATACAGGACCCTCATGGAGTTCACTGCAAGAGGATCCAGGGGGCCCATGGTGACAAGCACCTGACACCGAGGTGGCACAAATGAGGCATCAGGGAATGTGGATTTCTTAGTAATTTGTCCTGACACTCTTAGCCTTTCATCTTGTCTGGGACCTTATAGAGGACGGACAGAGGAAAGATACCACAGGTGAAGTGTGATTTTTTTCCTGTTGCCCCAGAATTGGCAATAGGACCCAAGACAGAAGACAAAAAGATACCAAACTCCTTTCCCAAGATAGCCACCTAGATGGAGTGGGGGACATCTTGGGACCTACTAAGAAGCCACCAGACTAGCTCTCTTACCCGCAACTGTCCCTTTATGAATCAGCAGGAGGTTGGGGTGGGGAGTGTCTTTGGAATTGGGTGTCCTACCATGTTTCCCCGAAAATAAGACCTAGCCAGACAATCAGCTCTAATACGTCTTTTGGAGCAGAAATTAATATAAGACCCAGTCTTATTTTACTATAATATAAGACTGGGTAATATAATATAATATAATATAATATAATATAATATAATATAATATATACCAGGTCTTATATTAATTTTTACTCCAAAAGACGCATTAGAGCTGAGTCTTATTTTCGGGGAAACACAGTATGCCTGAGGAGGAAGGGGTAGATAGTACTATGTCTTTTCCCTCCCCTGGGAAGGAAGAGGGACTTGTTCTTTCCCAATTCAAGCCCAATGAGGGGGGCTCCTAGAGAAATCTCAGAAGTCGGAGGTGCCATTTAGGAAGAGAGACCAATACCTCATTCTAGTTGGGTGTCTTCTTAGGCTCACATGCTCTTGGTGCCTCCCTTAGAGGGACAATAACTGGGGAAGGGTGGCCAGGCAGAGAGGAGACATATGGAACAGCCTACACCCCAGTGTCTGGGTGTGGGCAGTTTCTAGAATCCAAGGGGACACCACGGAAGGAAGACCCTTCCACCAAAGAGGGCTGCCGGCCAGGTGAAGGGGCCCAGAGCAAAAAAAGAGGTGGGGAAGGTAAACAATGGGAGTGAAAATGGCAAGTAGAAGCAAGCTTCAAGAATATCTCTACAGGACATCTACCTGCACTCATGCAAGAGCCACCATTTGGACATCAATGACACGGAAGTCCTTGGTGGCCAGTCAGGGATGGCCTGAGAAATGGCATTGGCTATCAGGTGGGGACCCAAACAGGAAGCTATTAGATCAGCTCTAATACGTCCTTTCTCTAATACGACCCTTTTTCTGTCCTCTCCCTCCTGCTGTCCACATCCTCTTCCCACACTCCTTTGCTTGGGCCCGGCCAAGCCCAAGCTTTAGGATAACAGTGTTAACTCAGAGATAATGTGGGATTTTTAAACCAGGCTAGACTGGACCAGACTTCCTCATACTCCAAAGTCAGCCCTCATACTCCATGGCCAGCAGTCCATGGGACCCATCCGAGGTATCATGAAGACATGAGGAAGCAAGTCCACAAAGCACAACTGATGGCAGCAATTGTAGAGGAAAACCACTCGGATCTGTACCGAGATGAGCTCAGGCTGTCCAATGAGCCAGAGACACAGAGAAGCGAAGCTAAGGCAAGAGTGTTCACTTCCATATCCATTTTTCTTATTTGCTTTGGCTCTGTTTAAAGATGTAGCTTCCTCTGGGACAAGAAAGAATTGTGATTGTGAGTTAGTTGAATTGTGTATGTCCCCTACAAAAAAAGATATGTTGAAGTCCTAACCCCCAGCATCTCAAAATATAACCTTACTTGAAAATAGGGTCCCTGCTGATGTAATTAATTAAGATGAAGTCAGAGTGGAGTAGAGTGGGCTCCTAAGCCAGTACGACTGGGTCCCTGGGAGCCCAACGTGCAAGTTCTGCCTGGGGTGGTCAGGTGTCTCCAGTGGGGTGTTTCCAGCTCCCATGGGACCACTGGATTTGTGACTTTAGGATGCATTGCTGAAGCTCCCATTTGTATAAAAAGGTGGGGGCTGGAGAGACAAATAAGACTATGTATGTGGTTTTACTTACATTTACATAAACTCTGGAAGGAGACACCTGAAACTGAGAAACGTGGTGGCGGAGAACAGGATAGCTAAGATAGATGTGGGAGCAAGACTTTTTTCACTGTGTGTCTCTTTAATTTGATTTTTGAAACCCGTAATTGTACTACTCTGGGGTGTTTTTTCCCCAGCAATACCAAGCAATTCTCCAAATCTCAGGGGATACTGACCGGCTGCCCTACAGGTTAGCTCCACTCTGCCACTATGTACCTGGAGATAGCATCAGATCCCACAGGTAAAGGACTCAGCCCCACAAAACTGCCCCCACTTCAGACATCAATCTCAAGTCCAGGTTGTTGGCTGTGTTTCTGAACCACCAACTATAAATCAGAGTTTCCCATGACTTCCCCCTCAGGTTTGATTAATTTGCTAGAGCAGCTCAGAGAAACATTTGCTTACATTTACTAGTTTATTATGAAGGATATTCTAAAGGATACTGATGAAGAGCCAGAGTGGGAAGTGTGTAGAGCAAGGTCCAGCAGGAGCTTCTGTGCCCATGGAACTGGGATGTGCCACCCTCCCCGCATGTAGATGTGTTCACCAACTCAGAAGCTCATCAAATTGCGTTGTTCAAGAGTTTTCATAGAGCTTAATTTCCAGCCCCACCCCCCCTCCCAGAGGTGGGGGGATGAAGCTGAGAGTTCCAACTCTCTAATCATTAGGTCTTTCTGGTGATTGGCCCAATCCTGCCAGGCTTTCCAAAAAGTCACCTTATTAACATTATAAACTCAAGTGTGATTGAAAGGGGCTTGTTATGAATAACAGAAGACACCTCTATAGCTCTTTACACTGAGGAAATTCCAAATGTTTTAGGAGCTCTGTGCCAAGTATGGGACAAAGACCAAATATATATTTCTTACTATAAATCACAATATCACAATAACCCATTCTAAAAAAATTGAATAGCAAGCATAGCAAGAGTACAGAGGATGAGGAATGAGCTGAGGTCATTCCTACAGGCATGAGTTTGTTTATTATGCGGGCAGTAGGGAGCCATGGAAAGATCTAAAAGGGGAGAGGAGGTGTGTGTGTGACATGACCAGACTTGTCAGTAGCCAGTACAGAGGGTGATTTACAAGGGGCAGGGAGAGTAGCATGGAAAAGGCAGATGTGATCACCCAAAAAAGTGCATGGCCACTGATCCAGGGCAGGTGGGGCAGAGCTGGAGGGATGGAGGGGAGATCAGAGAGGGGTGCATTGAGGAGGAACAGATGGTAGGAAAAACCAGAAGGCAGAGCTAAGGAGCCCTCCAATGTGGGGCAGAGGGTGTCAGCCAGCTCTTTTCTCCTCAGAAGAAGTGTGGCTGTCAAACCCTGAGTCCCTCCCAGCCATGCTGGCCCCTGATAAACCCCCACTCCTTCTCCAGTGGCCAGTCATTATTCTTCCCATGTGCAGCCCCCTAATTGCTGAGAGATGAAGTGACTGGGGCTGCCCTTTGTCATGGCTGACAAATGCCTATCTGAGCAAGAGCCAGGGGATGGAGTGAACAGGACAGATGGGGTCCTGTTCAGCTTCCCTGCTCCCAGATCCTCAGGCCCTGCTGCTCCTGTGGGCTTTGGGAACAAACAAAACCCTGTGCTTAATGAGGCTGCCAGGTCATCTATCACACAAGGCCAGTGCACTGTCACAAGAAAAAAACCCAGTGGCCGAGATCCAGGAGAGAATCCCGAAGTCAGAGCAGGGTGAGAATAGTGGGGGCCAGCAGAAAGAGCATGGACGCAGTGAAGTTAAAGCTGGACTATAAATCACCATACCTCTCTGAGCTGCAATTTCCTCACCTAAATGAGGATAACATTCTGTACAACAAATATTACAAGTTAACAGCACTTACTCTAATAGTTTACTAAGAGAACCACAATTGTTCATGGTGAGAACGAAAGGGGTCACTAAAAAGATCACTCTTCCAGTTTCCCTTGCAGCTAGGGGCCACGATGTGACCTGGTTCTGGACAATGAGATAAGACAGAAGTCGTGGGGGGATTTCACAGATGGAATGCCTGGAAGTATAACAAGAGGGTAAGTGCCATTCCCTGAGAGTGGTTAAGTAAGAAAATCAAAGGTGTCCAAGTGCCCGGCAGCTTCATGGAGGCACCACACTGGCCTGGGGCTGCCATATCTGGACTTCCGGTTGGAAAGAGTTGGGGTTTTAATGATTCTGTGAGAGGATGGAAGAGGAGAGTCTGGACCCTGTGAGAGGCTGGAAGCTGGAACTAGGTTCCTTAGATAAAGCAGTCATTGGAAAGGAGCTGTTTCTTCCTTGAATGGAGACTGGATAAAAAATGCCAATAACCCTGGAATGCAGCCTAGAAGTGCTTTTACTGCCCTAGACAGTAAAAAGCCATCCAAGATAAATTGAAGTTAAAATAAATTCCGTAGATGGGTTTGATAGTAGTCTGGACATAGCTGTGACCTAGAAGACCTTTCTGAGGCCATTGCCCAGAATATAACACACAGATGAAGAGATGTGAAATATAAAAGAGAAGTTCAGGTGAAGGATGAAACTAGATAATCTATAACACATCTAATAGGAACTAATAAGAGACAATAAAGAAATATGGGAAAGGCAATATATGAAAATATATAAAAATTTTCCAGAATTGAAGAAATATCTGAGTCCTCATAGAATTCAAAGTAGGATAAATAAACAAATCCACACTTCATTGCAGTGAACAACATTAAGAATAAAAGGAAATATTTCTTTTTTTTTGGGGGGGGGGGGCTGGCCCAGTGGCTCAGGTGGTTGAAGCGCAGTTCTTCGCCGAGGTTGTCGAGGTCGTCGGTTCGATTCCCACATGGAAAAGTATGAAATTCAAGTGTAGCCTCTAAAATAACGTTTAAATTGATTAAAAATTAAAGATGGCAACAAAATCATTGTCATTCCTCTCATTGCAAGACAGAATCTATATTCCCATCCATTGAAAGTGGGCTGGCCTGATAACCTCTTTTGTCCAAAAGAATGCAGAAGTAAAGGTGTGTAATTTTCAAGGCTGGGCCTTAAGATATATCTACAGCTATTAGAACATTCCTTTTTGAAATCCAGCTACCATGCTGTGAGGAAGTTCAAGCAGCAACGTGGAAAGGCTCAGCAGAAAAGAAGCAAGGCCCCCAACCAACATTCCTAACTAGGTTCCCAGCTAGTAGTCAGCACAAATTGCCAGTCATATTAGTGAGGCTTTTTTAGACCCTTTAGCTGTCTCATTGCCCCAGTCACATGAAGCACTGTTGTTTTAAACCACTCATGTAGAATGGTTTATTATGCTGCCAAAGACACCTGAAACAGAATAAAAATATTTATAACTTCCAAACAAATAGATGAAATTAGCTAAATAAAGGAAACTGAATGAATCCTAAAGGAACCTCTAAAAAAGAAAAATTAAGAAACAGAACAGAGGGCAGCCATTCAGCTCAGTTGGCAAAAGAGTGGTGTGCTTAACAACAAGGTTACCAGTTCAATCCCTGGATGGGCCACTGTGAGCTCTGCCCTCTACAACTAGATTGAAACTACTACTTGACTTGGAGCTGATGGGTCCTGGAGAAACATACTTAAATAAATAAAAGTTAAAAAAACAAAAAAAGAAAGAAACAGAACAGAAACTTCTCACAGCACCATGTTACCTCTCACAACAGGTCTTTCTAGAAAAGCAATGAAGATTTGGGGGTTTACTATATGATTTGGACCAGACCTCAGTCCTCCAAGTTTCAGAGGCAAAGCCTGACTGTAGGGATGGCATTTGAGGAAAGAGAGTGTTTGTGTCTTTTCTCTGCTATTTTCTGGGCTCCCAGCTTCTGGCCACAGCTCTGACAGCAGAGCTGCTGAAACTCTCTGGCCTAATTAAAATATAAAAATCAAAGAAAGAAAGAAAACTTTTTACTATATTTTCCTGTGGAAAATAGTTTCAGGCATCAAAAAGCATTCAGCTGGCTACTTCTCAGGCGTCAAAACTTAATAGCCACTACATTTTATTCTGAGGAATTAATGGAAAATTTTACATGGTGGCGTGAAATATAGGGGACAAGATGAAGGACACGATTCTTCATTGAAGAACTCACTCCCTTGCTTGCAGCAAAGACACTAGCGTGGCCACCTGCTCTGAGCTGGAGCTGTAGGTTCACAGGAGACTAAGTGGGTTATGGGGGCCCCCCGGAGGGGCAGATGTGGGGGGAATTGGGTGTAGCCTTGGTGGGAGGTTCTGAAGCCCTGACTACACACACATTCAAACCTTGTCCCAATCAAGCTGGCATCTCTTCTACCTTCCAGCCTTTTCCTCTGAACCACTCAACCCCCCTTTCCCCCTGAGTGGTCACTGATTGTGAGAATATCAGATTCAGGGGTAGTAGGCCTGGATTCTACTCCCCACTACACAGCCATGGACTTGCTAGATGGTCCCTCTCAGGGCCTCAGTTTCTCTGTCTGTGAAATGGCCACAAGAGCTCTGGGATCCCTCTAGATCCTGAGGAAATTTGGCCTTTGTTTTCACCTATCAATATGGGTAAGAACCTGGGCTTTAGAGCCAGGAACAGCTGGCTTCAAATCTTAGTTCAGCCATTTATCAGCTTCATGGCCCTAGGCAAGTCACTCTCTGAGCCTCAGTTTACATTTTCGTAAAATGGGCACAATAGTACACCTCTCTCAGGGTGATTGTGAATCTAGATGTCAGCTTGTCCCATCTCCTCTGGCTCTGTGGGCCTCCCAAGTGAACTCCCAGCAACACAGGCCCAAGTTCCTCTTCTTGTTTCCACAAAAGAGCTCCGTCTACAAAACATACCAGTGAGCAGTGAACACTTGACTGAACCTCTGCGGGGATGGGGCAGGGCGGGTTTACACCACTCACTCAGCAGCAAACAACTGCAAATCCCCTTTGGAGCAAATGCCGGTTACTCTCTGGGGAGGGGGATGGAGGTAGTAGCAGGAGCACAGGAAGGGATTTTAAAAAATAATTTGAGTATATTTGGGGGAAAAACAGCACACCATCTAGTGCTATATCATATCGTTCTTGTTCTTTATTTGAATTGTTTCTGAACCCAAATTTTAAATGTTTAAATATATTTATTTTGAAAATAAATATTTGTATTTTTAATACTGACAATTTATCAGAGGAGCAGTAAGCCTGGAGTAAACCATACTCCTCCTGAGGTTTCTGTTTACTTCACGGCCTTAGTTTCTCCCCTGCTGGCCATTTCCTCGGTCCTTTTCACACTCAGACGTTTCTCCAGACCACAGATTCTGGGGCCTTCTGGACATCTCTCCAGTGTCTCGCCTCCCATTCAGGGGGCCCAACATGCTCCAGGGCGGCTCCTCCCCCAGCCCCCCAATCGCAGCTGTGTGAGCCAGGGTCCTGGCTGCCGTCCTGTCCTCCCTCCAGCCCAATATCCAACACCAATGATCCTACCGCTGGAACCCATTCACATCTGTCCCCTGCGCTCCAGGTCTTCTACCTCACCCAGTTCAGGCCCTTGTCATCACTCACCTCCTGCCTGGTCTTTGCACAGCTGGAGTGAGCTTTCTAAGCATCTGCTCCTGACCCCACCCCCCCACCCCTCACCCCACCCAGAACCCTCACTCCAACCCTTCCCAGCCCTGAGGGTTTCAGGACAACGTCCACACTCCTCACCTGGCATCAACACCCTCCGGGATCCGGTCCCTATGGGTATCTCCAGCTTCATCACTCACCACTCCAAGCCTGGAGCTTTAGGCTCTGTTACAACCAAACTGCACAGGAGCCCTGCCTGTCCCAGCTATTTCCTGCTCCCACACCTTTGCCCATGCTAAGCCCTTTCCCTGGCGCACCCATTCCTCTCTCCATTTCTCTACCTTGTGTCCCTATCCCCAAGTCACATCTTTAGACCCTTGGCACATCGCCTCTGTCACTCCTTCTAGCCTGGTTTAACCAACCAGTAACTGTTCAAAACCATGGCATGAACACCTAATGTGTGCCGGGCACACGACACTGAGTCAGACTGTGCCTCTGCCCTCAGAGAGTGCCCCGTCTAGTGAAAAAGATAGACATAAACACAGATGATTAAAATCCTGTTTTGATGATGCTGAGATGAAGGACTCTTACGGAACTGGATTCCAGAAGAAACTCTAACACAGCCAAGGAAACCAAGGAAGACTTCCTGGAGAAGGAAAACTTTGAGTCAGGCGAGGTATTCAGCCACCAGATAAGGAAAGGACAAGAAGTCTCCTTTCAGTGGCAACTTTGTTATAAACCTAGGTTGGGAGCATTTCTAATTCCTTGGAGCACCGCCCAGAGGAAATCTCTCTAGGAGGAGATGAAGATTTATTTAGTTGGTTGTAAAGTGAAAGCCAGATCAGAGTCGGGCATAAAGAGGAGAGAAGAGATCATAAAGACACAGACAGAGGATGGTCCAGCCCCGGTGACCCTGAGCTGGCAGCTCCTTTTGACTCAACTTTCCTCCAACAAAGGTGCCTCCCACAAAAACATAGTGAGCACCTGCTGTTTACCAGCCCTGTGCCAGATGCTGGGATACAAGCAGTGAACAAGATGACAAAGGCCTTGTTGTCAGCCGGAGACAGACACGTCCCAATCAGGGACCCACCAGGGGGGCTGGTGCTGAGGCACCAGGAAGCCTGGGGATAGGGAGAGCCCCGAGGAGGCCCCTGACCCAGTCCGGCAGGTGTGGGGGCAAGTGAGAGAGGGCAGGCAGAGACAGCTTCCACAGGAAGAGGGCCAGGGGAAGGAAAGAGTGTGTGTGAAGATGCTCCCCAGCCATGCCCTGTGTCCCCAGGTGGAAGCAGGTCTGTGAGCCTTGGGGGTCCTGACATGGGACAACGCCTGTGGCTCTGCCCCTGCCATCCCTCAGCTCTCACACCCGGCAGCCCACTGCAGATCTCATGCTGCCCCTTGAGTTTTTGCCCCAGCAGACAGTTCCAGCCAGCCTCCTCCTCTGGGGTCTACCTGACCACAGCCCTCTGTGCAGCCCTTCCCTGCCCACCCATATCTTGTCCAGAGCAGAGAGGCTGGGTAACTGCTTAAGCAGGTCCCCCAGCATGGCATGAGATGCCCGTCTGCCCTTCTAGTGGGCTCCATTTCTGTCAGTGCTCCCTTTGGAGATGTCCTCTCCTCTCCCACAGAGAGGGGACAATAACCCTCACCCCATCCCCAGGGCTAACGATGTACAACCCAACAATTCTCCTCTGTCTCACTGCTTTTCTGCTTATAAAGACAGAACCAGGGGTTAGGAGCTGTGGAAGGTGGGGGCAGTTGGAATAACAGAACTTGCTGGACTACCTTTCATAAGCCCTGAATGGTGGCAGCTGGCCCCAGATTGGCCTGCATGCTTTAGAATATAGGGTATCTCATGTCTTTGCCTATAGTTTTAGCCTCAGTCGCCATTGGTGGGGCAACAGGAAACTGTTTCTCACCTCCTACAGGTGAGAAAATATGTTCACTGCCCCATTAACTGCAATTGTGAAAAACTGGAAACAACCCCAGTGCTTAACAGTAAGGGAGTGTTATAAACTCCACAAAAGCAAGGCCATCTGCCTGAGTATTGTTATATCCTCGGTGCCTAATGTGGTTCCTGGCACATAGTAGGTGCTCAGGAAACATTTGTGGAAGGGAGGAAGGGGGAAAAGGAGGGGAAGAAAGAGAGAGGGGAAACAAGAAAGAGGGAACTTTGAAAGGGTCTTCCAGAATCCCAGAAAGCAAATCTTTCTCCCCTTCAGCTGAGCTGGAGAAGATGCACTTCTGGGGGGAGTGTTATTGTTCATTGCTAAAACTTCCATCAAATGGCTCCAAAATTCAATTCCCTCTTGAATGTTGTTTCTTTTTTCATTTTCATCATCCCCCATCTTTTTAACACTCACTGTCGAATTTCCCGTTTGGAGCGGTTGATTGAATTGTGGCTCTGGGGACTTGCAACAGTCACTTTAGTCACTTAGAGTTCCAATCACGCAGCCACCACGCCAGCCCTCCCTTTAGCGCCAGAGAAACCGTCTCTTATGAGAGCCGATTATATTTTTACAGCCCAGAACGCCTCACTCTAAAACACGGGCTGTAAAAATCAGAATTCTCTGTGACTAATGTATGTCCAATGGAAATATAAAATGTCTAGTTAATGGGAAAAGGCTGATTGGAAAAATCCATGCGCTGGTGAAGTTTCATGGCTGATATCATTTGAGGCCCAAGATTGGACATGGCTGAGAGCTCACCTATCCAGGGGCCAAACCATACAATCCTTCAGGTCCACATTGGCTCCCATGGTCCTCCTGCACAGGAAATGGCAGCCTGGGGAGGCAGAGGGAGGGAGGCACTCACGCCAGTTAAGCACCTCCTGTGTACCAGACACTGTGCAAGGCATGAGCGCATGGAATCCTGAGAACAACTCTGCGAGGTGAAACTTACAAGTCTCACCCATTCGCCCAGAGGGCTTCCTGTCTCAAAGGATAGAGAGGAGTTAGCTGGGGGGAAAGGAGCACCCTGGAATTACATGAAACGGGAACAGCACGTGCAAAGGCAAGAGGTAATCAATAGAATAAAAGTAGTTTGGTATTGCTGAAGCTTAGTATCTGCAAGGAGGGCGGAAGAACAGGATTGGGGGAGTGGATGGTGGTCATGTCACACAGAGCTTTGTGGACCTCACTGGGTGGGGAAGGGACAGGAGGCACCCGCCAGAAGCTGGGAGACGCCAAAGTGGGCTGTCACAGTCATCTGGGTGACAGGTGATGGAGCCTGTAGAGCTGTGTCACAGAGACCAAGTCAGCAGGACTGGGTGAGTGAGTGGATGCCCCTGGAGGCTGAGGGGAGGAAGGGACCCAAGGATGACACCCAGATTCCAGTCTCCAGCACTGAGAGTGGGGCTGCCTCTGAGTCAGGGACTCATGGGAGGCACAGGTCAGGGCAAAGATGCTGGATTGCACTGTGGACACAATGGGCTCGTGGCACTCATGTGAGCCCCAGATGAGAAGGTCTGGCTCCGGAGCAGGTCTGGGCCAAAGTTAGAGGCACAGCTGTCAGTTGTCAGCTTAATAATGATCCCTAAAGCCACAGAGCAAAGCAGCTCATCTAGGAGAGTGTGGGTGGGAGGGAGGCCATAAGCGAGCAGCCGTGGGCTTCATCTGTCCCACACATTAGTTAGGCCTGCACAGTGCTTTTAAAATTTTTTAGCCAACCTTTCAAAATCAAGCACGCTCATTTAAAAATACAAATCTCTGGCTTCTGTTGGAAAATCAGAAGATCTGGCAACATGGGCTAGAAACCCCTGAGAGCAATCATTGCTGAGAAGTAGCTAAGAAATTGATGCTCCCTTAGATAGGGCATGGGCTCCCCCATTCACCACAGTCCCCATCCCTCCCTACTGTCTCTTGGAACCCGAGGCTAAGTAGTTCTGTTGTCAGTTATCATTGCACTTACACTTACAATGATTTCCATGTTTCACACCTCTATTAAATAAAGAGTGTCTCTGAGAGTCAATCATGTGTTTCAAGGAAAACAGAAGAGCATATATCCTGGCAGATGCCAAGACAATTCCTCTGCCTTTAATATGCAAAACAAGTCTGTGTCAAAAGTTAGCCTTGCCCAGGTCCTCTTCTCTTATTCACAGGACCTGCTGTCAATGGCTAGAGAAATCTAGAAAGAGAAGAGGGACACACGGGAGAGAGATTAGTCAGGGAGGGTGACACAGGAAGTTGCCAGGGAAGAGACTTTTAAGAAGAGCATAATCAGCAACAACTAATGCTGGCAAGAAGTTGAGTCAAACAGGTATGAAGCGTTTGTGACATGCAAGTGCACACAAGGCCACACATGCATCTACATGCAAAGAAGAATACACATACACACAGAAACGTACGTATACACACAAGAACATGTATGCAGGTCCACCTAGCTCATGTGTGTACATGCCTCTGCACACACACAGGCACGTGTGCACACACACATAGACAAGAATGAGATAAGGAATGTGCACACAGGAGCATGCGTATGGTCACATGCACTCAGGCACAAAAATGGGTGTGTCTGCACAGACACAGGCACACAAGCATGCGTGTGTTCACAGAGCCACCCGAATCTGTGCACCCAGCCAGGGATCCAGGCTCACACCTAATGAAGCCCTGCCAGTTCCAAACCAGCAACTCGTAACTAAATAAATATGATAAACAACTCCCTTCCAGATGGCTCTGCACACACACCCACTCCTCCCGCTTGGAGGGATGGCACATTCTATGCCAATAAATCCTCCTATTTGAAAACATTTGCCTTCTTAATTGGCCCGTTTACGGGTAAAATATGTTTCTGGGTAGTGCTCTGCCAGAATGGGATGCCGAGATGCCCGCCCACCCAGGGCTCAGCCCAGAGACAAAACTCGGGGCTGCTTGACCCACTCACAGAGACAAGACCCAAAGGCGGGGCATCTCAGTACTGCCAGGGCAGGCTCCCCCAGTGGCTTTCTTCTCCCTGTGCCTCAATGTTTTCTTTGGGTTCACGTTAATTGAACTAACCGTATGTGGCACAGTCTAAGGACCTAAGAGAAATCCTCGGCTTCTCACTTTCATTTCTCTGGCAGCCCGCCTACAAGATGTGACGACTATAACCCTCATAGTGGGAAGGGTGGCCCCCACCAAAGGTGTATCCACACCCAAATCCCCAGAACCTGTACGTATGACCTTATTTGGAAAAAGGAACTTTGAAAATTAAATGAAGGATCTTAAGATGATATCACACTGGATGACCCTGGTGGGCCCTAAATCTAGTAATGGCCCTTATAAGAGACAGGAGAAAACATACACAGAGGAGAAAGTGATATGAAGGCAGAGCAGAGATTGGAGGCTACAAGCCAAGGAATGCCAAGACTTGCTGGCAAAGAAGGCAAGGAAGGATTTTCCCACCAGAGGTCCTCCTGACATCTTGATTTTGGACTTCTAGCCTGAATTGTGAGAGGATAAATTTCTACTGTTTGAAGTCACTCTATTTGTGGTAATTTATTGCAGCAGCCTCAGGAACGTAACACACCCCCTCTTTATGTGGGGAGTGTCATGCAGGGTGGCACACGGGTCTCAGCTCCCGCTCCCCACATAAGAACGCAGGACATGGTGAGGCCAAAAAGGAGCACCTGCGGCGGAGCCATGGATAAGGGAGTCATACCACTATAGTTTCGCTGGCGGCCGGGCGAGACACATGAAGTAGGATCCACACGATCTGCAATCCGCTGCCCACTTTTCTGCCTGCCAACCACCCAACCGACCAACGCAGTCACAGCAGTTACATCAGCAGCCAGTTGGCTAACCGCCAACCACCAAGCACCACCCGAGCCAGCATCCCCCCACGCGAGGCTGAGAGCCTGGAAACTGCTCTCTGGGACTCTGTCCCCACAAGTAATTGCACAGAGCTGGGACTCAAACTCACATTTGCTCTTTCCTCTGACACCTCACAGGTTCTGAAGGAGACCCACAGTAGAGATGAGGAAAACTGAGGCCCAGAAAGTGGCAGGGTGTCACTTGGTGGCAAGGAAGGGACCAGAACACAGGATACTGACCTCCTCATGCTGCACCCCGGGCAGTTTCCTCATCAGGAGCAGAGCGGGCGGGCTGCGCAGCGCAGGACAGCCCTGAGGTGAATTTTCCCCTCAGGATTCCACTCTGGGATCCACTGAGGAAGGACAGGAAAGAGACCCTCAGGGGCTCCATTTTCCATTACTCAAGGTTGGCTCAGAGTGGGTAAATCGTGAAGATGCCTCAGCCGCTGTCTACTGGGTGCTCAGGACCTGCCAAACCGCAGGGCAATCTCTCCTTCCACATGCCCCGCCTTCACCCAGGGATGGTGGCGCCCACGTCTATTCTCCCCTTCTCAAGTGGGAGAGTGAGGCCAGGGTTTGACCCCTAAAAGGACTACACCTGCCAAGAAGGACTCCTTGTAGTTAACTGGGCTCAAATTCCTCTAGCGGCTGTTGCTAACAGAAGCCTCTCACACACACTGCACTTCAGGAAAACGCCATAGACTAAATGGCCAGCCTCCCGGAAGTGCTCCTGCGGTCTGAGCCCACCCTTATAAGGGAGCACCTTTTACCTTATTGTCTTTTGACCAATGGGCTGAGACATGCTCCGTCCAATCAGAACTGCACAGCTATATCCTCATTTGCATCTTTACTGACCAATCAGAGCAGCTCCATGACGACCAATCATAACTCGTGATTCTGACCAATCAGGACAGTGTTATTTGGACCAATCAGACTGGGTAAATTTTGATTCCTCATTTTCATAAAAATGGACCAATGTGGGAACTGGATAAGGACTTTTTCTACAAAAAGCCACCTCCCCTGTATCATGGAAGAGACTACTTTTGATTTGCATGGCTGCATTTCCTATTTTCAAACTGTTTACCTGAATAAAGTTTCTTGTTTTACTGCATGGCAGTTAGATTGGTGGCAGCAAACTTTTGTTGACACCAGAGATGAAGCCACACAACTGGTTAGCTGTAGAGCTGGGATTTGAACTTAGGTCTGTCTGTTTCAAACACCACTTGGCCATGCTGCCTCCCAGAGAAGAGCTGGGGTGTGTCCCAGGGTCAGGAGATGTAATCAGGCCACCAGAAGCAGAATGAGGCTGGTTTCTCTTTCCTCTCTCACCTATGAAGAGCTGGTTTATGGCTCAGAGGCCCCAACATGCCCACATGAGACTGGGTGGGCAGTTTAAATCACCCAATGTATGACCTTGGCCAAATCACTCCCCTCTCTGACCCTCCATTTTTCTCATCTGTAAAATGGGGAACATATTAATAGCCACAACTAAGGGTTACTAAGAGGATTGATGGAAATAAACCCAGAAAGCCCTTAGGAACACAGTTAGCACCCAGTAAGTGCTTAATAAATGCTGGCTGGTGTTAAAGTGAGCTTAGAGGCCAGTGAGATGGAGCACATAGCCTGTGGACACAGAGGGTCACTGTGGGACTAAAGTGAAACCAGAAGGACAGCAGAGTAGGCTGAGGCAGGCTGTGGCCCTGGCCCTGTGCTCACCAGTAGCATTCCTCCCCAAAGGACACCAAATCCTCTCCTGGTGACTCAGCCTGATAGGGTAGGTACAAAGGTAGAAATGAGCAGGAGAAGGAGGGAAATAGCCCCAGTTAAGAGGCCGCTTGCAGCTGCTCTCACCTGGGGCACAAACGCCTTGCTTGCTCAGCGAGATATTTTGTCTTCTAAAGACATAAAGATATTCCCACATAAAGATATGTCTTTAGAAGAAGGAAAAATGCTGGAGAGGGAGAGAAACCATCCCACTTATCAGAATATACATCCTACTTTTCAGGACCATTTTTAATGAGCTTCTCAAATAAATCATGGGAAATTAACAGGTTCATGCTTATGCCCTGAGAAACAACCTTGAGAACCAGAGGGGAGGATGGGACATCTCAGCAGAGAGAGAGAAAGATAACAGAGAGGGAGAGGGTAGACAATTCTACCCATAGAGATAAAAACCCTCACACAATGGAAGGAGAGGCTGCTTCCCTCTCTTGGGTCAGCCCACTCCATGCCTTGGAGTGTACTCACTTTTACTAACAAACTTCTTAGGCCAGCCTGGTGGCTCAGGTGGTTGGAGCACCATGCTTGTAATGCCGAGGTGGCTGGTTTGATTCTCACATGGGACAGTGAGCTGCGCCCTCTACAGCTAAGATTGTGAACAACGGCTCTCCCTGGAGCTGGGCTGCTGTGAGCAGCTGGAGGTTGGCATGAGCTGCCACAGGCTGCTGAGCTACTGTGTGCCACCATAAGGGGCGTGAGCCGCTGTGAGCGGCCAGCTGACCAACGACTGGAGACCGACTGCTGGAGACCTCCTGCCTCAGCCAGGAGGAGCAGAAGGCTCGTCCTACCAGCATGGGCCAGGGAGCTGTGTCCTACACAACTAGACTGAGAAACAACAGCTTGAACTGGAGTGAGGAGAGAAGGCGGAAGAAATCAGGGGGAAAAAACCAAAACTATGCTGCACAAACTCTGTCTCTTGACTGAATTCTTTCCTTCAACAAGACAAGAGCCGAGGTTTTAGATTGGTGCAAAAGTAATTGTGTGTTTTTCCAATTATTTTTAATCTTTTCAACTGCAATTACTTTTGCACCAACCTAATACAAATGTCATTCCCGGTAACAAGCCCAGCCACTGTTCTGAGAGTTGAGAGGTGGCCGAGAGTGATCCGGATGGCCAGGGACAGGGAGAACGCAGAGATGGGGAAGCAGGCTCATCCCACTGACACCCAGCCCATCTTTCCTGGTGGTATGCAATAGGTATGCCTCAGAATAGGCAGCCTCAGCGACCTCCTCTTCCCTCTACCCATCTTCTGGGTTTATAACCAATGTGACAGCTAAAAGTCAGAGACTGCCTAATATGAACAGAAATCAAATCACTAACATTAGCTAAGAGTGGTTGGCTAAGCTTAAATGTAGGATGAAAAGGAAAGTGGCAATATTGTCACCAAACCAGGTTCATTGAACCCTCATTGGTTTGCGAAACACCTACAACATGAGGTCCAGGGGCAGAGCTCTTGTTCCCTTCCCCCACTGCAGGCCAAGCAACTACATTTTGATCATGTAATGGTCTTCCCCGTAAGATCTCATTTGACTAAATGATTCTGTTACCAAAAAAAATGTTTAAAACCCCAGTCCAACTATCCTTTTCATCAATTAATTCATTTATTCAGTTAGCATGTATTGAGCACCTACTAAGTGCAGGCACACAGTGGTACTGAGCACAAGAATACAACGGCCACTGCCCTCATGGAACTTACGGTGTGAAGGGAGAGATGGACATTGTACAAGTGAATGCAAAGTCTCTGCAGTGATGAAAGCTGGGCAGGGTTGCAAGGGGAGCTATGAGAATATACCTGGGGAGCCAAGGCTGGGAGAAGACAGGCCTTGTCCTCACTCTTAAAGACAAGAGGCAGCTGGGAGTGACAACATCTGGTCTCGATATTAAAAGGTACCTGTGGCAGCTTTTTGGAGAATGGCTTGTAGGGAGTCAGGGAGACAGCACGGAGGCCAGTGAAGAGGCTGTGACAAGCGAGCCATGCTGGTAGCCCGGACCAAGCTTCATGGTGTGCGACCTGTGTAATTGCACACGGCCCTCACTCACAAGAGCCCGACACTTGGTTTAATACTCTGTTGTCACTATCTTGAAATTCTTAATACTTTTTGAACAAGGGGCCCTGTATTTTCATTTTGTATTGACCCTGGCACATCACATAGATGGTCCTGATCAAAGCAGAGAAAGGATCTTTCTTAAATCCTCCAAGTTATAAACAGACCTTTTCCCACTGGTGTGTTAGAGAGAGCTTGTACCAGCTCTGGGAGACAATTGTTCAGTTTTGAGGAATTTTGTTGTCATGTTGGTAGCTTGAAATTGGCCATGGTGGAAATATTCACACGATGGAAATCAGCAAACATTACAAGTCAGGGTCTTTTTTTTTTTCCCAAAGACATTTCATCAGCATTTCCCAGAGTATGTCCAAGGCCCACTTTGGCAGTGTGTTAAAAATAATACTTTCTGGGCGCCTCTCTCCAGGCCTGCTGGTCACATGGCAGGGTGTAGAGTGGGGCTCTGCTCTGGGTGATTCCGGAGACCCCTGAGGTTGGAGGGCCAGAGCAGTAAAACTGAGGCCCTACACAGTGGGTCCACAAGCCTCACAGCAGATAGGGGCAGAGGAAACTGGTTTTGTGGAGTTGGCAGAGAAAATCCACCTGAGGTGTGGAGGTGACAACTCACCAAGAGAGCAGAGGGGCAGCAGCAGTTTAGGGTTTGTGCCCTTGAGGGCCCAGCTTCAGGTCAAGACTGAAGCTCTCCAGGCCTGGGACCTACCCCCACCCTCTCACGTGGAGGCCAGGACCAAGGGGGAGACATCACCCACAGTGCTGCCCCGCTTTGCCAGACTCCTGGGGTGAGGGTAGGGAGCTCCAACAGAGACCTCCCTGACCACCAGAGAGCTGAGAACCAGCAGCACCTCCCACCCACCATGGTCCCTTTAAAGAGTGGGCACTCAGTAAATAGACTATTATTATTCCCAGTGTTGTTGTTATAATGGCTCTACCTCCGGTCTGGCTTTCCCGCTCTCTCCTACACTCTCCTCTAACCCACCACCCCAACCCCAGGCTCTGACAGCAGCTGGGACCACTACTCATCCATTATCCGCCACCCCCACCCCCACCGCGTCCCGTAGGGGGACCCTGCAGCCTCTCAGCAGGGACCCAGGCAAGCGGGGTAGGTGGGAAAGGCAGAGGATGGGCGATTCTAAACAGACACCTTCTCCATCCCACCCCATCTCACCCTGCCTCCTCTCGCCCTTCCCTTCAAGGGAGGACCACCCGGGAAGACACTATCCTCTCCTGGCCGTCGCTGCGGAGAGCAGGGTCTCACTCCCTGGGAGATGGCGCCACCTGCAGACCCTCAGAAGAGCTGCAGCGTCGGCCCCTTTAAACAGGAAGGACCCGGCTCTCTTAAGGGCCTGGACCTGCTCCCACACTGGACCATTGCATGACACCGACTCCTGCTGCCCTCGGACTAGGAACATGTTCAGTGGAATCCACATCCTGATCAAGAAGCTTGGAAAATGCCTCTTGGAGATGAATTGAGTTCATCTTTCAGTTCCCAATATGAACACATGTCATGGGAAAGTTCTTTCTTGGCCTCAGTTTCCTTATCTGCAGAATGGGGATGAGGGTGCTGCACTAAAAGAGACTATCTCAAAGACCAGGTGGGATTCTTAAAGACCCAGGTGGGATTTCAATGAGAAAGAGAATCACCTAGAAGCATATTTAAAATGCAAGTTCCGGGGTCACACCTCCCAAGAAATTCTGATCCACACAGCAAGCTGCAGGTTGAATCAGTTTCCAAGAGATTCTGATGCAGATATTCTGCCAACCCCAGCATGAGAAACACTGAAGGAACATTCCTCAAGGAGACAGGAAACAGGAAGGGGCCTGCCAGATCATGCCTCCAATGTGGATGCTGTGACTCTGTCAAGAGAGCAGTAGAAGCCACAGGAGCTTTTAGATGGGGAGTGACAGCTCTTTGGAAAGATCACTCTGGCTCTGACTACTGTGAAGAAAGGGTTGGTGGGGGTCAGGCAAGGTGGTGACAGATACATCAGGAGGGTAGCTGCTGACGTTGTTCGATGAGATTCAATGGTGTCCCGGACCAGGTGGTGGCAGTGGTGGGGAGAAGGGACAGATTTCAGAGGTAAGTTCTTTAACTCCTTTGGAATACAGGAAGAATACACTGGAATTTGATTATATTTCTTTTCTTTTTTCTTTTTTTTAAAGATTTTATTGGGGAAGGGGAACAGGACTTTATTGGGGAACAGTGTGTACTTCCAGGACTTTTTTCCAAGTCAAGTTGTCCTTTCAATCTTAGTTGTGGAGGGCGCATTTCAGCTCCAGGTCCAGTTGCCGTTGCTAGTTACAGGGGGCACAGCCCACCATCCCTTGAGGGAGTCGAACCGGCAACCTTGTGGTTGAGAGGCCACTGGCCCATGTGGGAATCGAACCGGCAGCCTTCAGAATTAGGAGCATGGAGCTCTAACCACCTGAGCCACCAGGCCGGCCCTGATTATATTTATTTCTTAAGCCTGTCTTTTAAAACCTCAAGGGGTTGTGTATGTATTACGTATTAGTACAGTGCCATACACACACACACTGGCTGTGTGTGTGTGTTTATAGGTATGTGTGTGTATATATATATATATATATATATATATATATATATATATATATATACACATATATAATCTTTTCTCTTTTTTGGCCTGGACAATCACTTTTAGAGCCCTGAGTTCGAACTACATTGACACCCCCACACTGCGAGGAAGCCCAAGCCACATGGAGAGGCCACAAGCTCCTGACAGCCCAGGGGAGGTCCCAGCCAACTAAAGTGGTATCTTGGTTTTCTAATGGAATCCGTTCCAGAAGACAGTTCAAGTTCTGAAACATACGAAAACAGCCCACAGCTAGGCCTCAGGATCTTGCACTCAGCGGAAGCCCTGTGACATGTTCGACTTCTGAGGCATGTTCGAAAACCGAAGCATTTACTTCCGGGTTTACGGCGTTCGTAAACCGAAATGTTCGCCAATGGAGATTGTTGAAAACCGAGGTACTACTGTACCAGCATCAACAACTCCACACACCATACAACTGAAGAGGTCTCTAGATGATTCCAGCTGTTGAAGTCATCACCAGCCTTCAGGTCTTTGCAGGTATGGCCCCAGTTATCACGGAAGAGAGATATGTTGTCCCCATTGGGCCCTTTTCAAATTTTGGACCACAGAATCTATGAGCATAATGAAATAGTTGCTTTTCACAACTAAGTTTCACGGTGGTTTACTATGAAGTATCATGTTTCCCCGAAAATAAAACCTAGCTAGACCATCAGCTCTAAAGCGTCTTTTGGAGCAAAAATTAATATAAGACCCGGTATTATACCTGGTATTATATTATTATTATATTGTATATAATATTATATTATATCTAGTCATAGTAAAATAAGACCAGGTCTTAAATATTAATTTTTGCTCCAAAAGACACATTAGAGCTAATGGTCCGGCTAGGTCTTATTTTCGGGGAAACACGGTAATAGGTAACTGGAACCGTCATGTACCATGGTGTGTTTGTCCACGCTTTCTGTGAGGGAACCAAGTGTCCAAGCTGAGGAGGGAGAGAAGGAAACAGTAGTATCAGTGAAATGGTCTGGGGGAAAAGAAGTGGGGCCTCAGGCTGGGGAGCCCAAACCAGCTCCCTAGGGGTTCTAACCTTCAAAGCCCCTTGTGGAAGGAACTATGAGCTTAACCTGCTCTATGGTTCTGAAACCATTGCTCCATTCCAGATCACCCAAATGATTCTAGATCCTGTTGCCTGTGGCCTTTTCACTCTCAGTGGAAAATTTCCAAGAGATTGGCCTTTTCTTTGGACACCAGTATTTGGTCACATTCAGAGTTGGCACCCTCCAAGGGGGGCAGGGAAGTTTCTGTGAACCTGCCCATCCCCCACCACTGTAGAGAAAAAGGGCTTTAGGGACTGGATTTTTGTGGCTCTGCTGCTCACCAAGCTCTGTGACCTTGGGCAAGTCACTCTATCCCTCAGAGCCTGAGTTTTCTCAGCTGTAAAATAGGGCAATGAGTGGTCCTGCCCTGAAACAGTTCTTGTAGGGATTAAATGAGATGAAGCAGATTAAGTGCCTGGTCTTTGGAAATGCTCCCTTGTTTGTCATTCTTTTGGGACTGTTCTTGTTTTAAACCAAAGAGTCCAGGCAAGAAATGGCACTGTGAGCAGAACACATTTCTGCTTTGGAGGGGAACTTTTCTCTTTGCTTCAAGCCTAAGTTGCCCTGTGGGAATCTGGGCCCAGTTTAACAAGAGACTCATGGAAATCTACCATGTTTCCTCGAAAATAAGACCTAACTGGAAAAGAAGCCCTGGCATGATTTTTCAGGATGCTCGTAATATAAAATAAGCCCTACCGCATTTCCCCGAAAATAAGATGGTGTCTTATATTAATTTTTGCTCCAAAAGTCACATTAGAGCTTATTTTATATTACAAGCATCCTGAAAAATCATGCTAGGGCTTCTTGTCTGGTTAGGTTTTATTTTGGGGGAAACACAGTGGCATAGGAGTGGAGAATCTGGGCTGCAGGACCTGATTCCTCTGAGTAAGGCCAGGATACAGCTCAGCAGAAGGAAGAAAGGCAGCTGTTTCTGCAGGGGGGTACCCACTACAGATAGGAAAACATCTGGACAGGGAGACAGGGGGGCTGAGTTCATGTCGTAGCTCTGTTAGTCCTTGCTGTAAGATTTGAAGCACCTTGGTGCCTCAGTTTCCCCATCTATAATTCATTTCATAAGTACTTACCAAAGGTCTATTGACTCCCTGTCATTGCCCAGCTCGGGCACACGAGGTTACCCAGGGTGGCCTCCAGGACTTCGCACATGCTGTTGAAAACTCTTTCACATCTTTTCCCTCGCTGAGTCCTCAGCACCTCTCAATCTTGGCTGAGACAAGTCCTCCTGGGGCAGGGACTCTCTTCTCAATGGTTTATACCACACTGATTACCCAGTACGTGGGGGCAATGATGATGAAGAGGAAGATGATGGCTTAATTTTCCCACCAAACCATTAGCTTTGTGAGAACTGGCACACAAAGGTACCTAAAAGATGGTTGTTGAATAAATGGCCTTCATAGGACGAGAAATTCATTTGCTTCTTCTTTCTGTCACTTACTAGCAGTGGGACCCAAAGTGTGTTATTACCTGCATTTTATAGTTGGTTTATAGGTTTTCACATCTAGCAAACTGGGCCGTAGTGCCTGTGCTTCCCACCTTTACCTCAGAGCTTTCTAAACCCTGCTGGGTGCTTTACAGGCCATGACTTCACAGCCTTATGAAACAGCATAGTGGGTGAAATAGCGTGCCCCAAAATTCATGTCCACCTGGAACCTCACAATGTGACCTTATTTGGATGTAGGATGTTTGCAGATGTAATTAAGGTGAGGATCAAGATGAGATGACATTGAATTAGGATGGGCCCTAACATAAGTGTCCGTATAAGAGACAGAAAAGGACACACAGACACAGGAAAAAGAAGGCCATGTAAAGACGGAGGCAGAGATTGGAGTGAGCAGCTATAAGCCAAGGAACGCCAGGAGCTATCAGAAGCTGGAAGAGGCAGAAAGGACCCTCCGTAGGGCCTCTGGAGGGCGTGTGGGCCTGCTGACACCTCAATCTGGGGCTTCTGACTTCTTGATCTGTGAGAAAATAAATTCCTATTGTTCTAAGGCACCTAGTTTGCGGTCCTTTATTTCAGCAGCCCCGGGAAACTAAAGGCAGGTGTGTTATTACCGCATTTTATAGCTGAGAAAACTGAGGCTGAGGCATAAGGTTACCTCCCTGGGCTCCCACTCCCGGGGCTCCCAGACCCCCCAGTCCTGTGCTTTTGGCATTCCACCTTGGCCTGCTGCAGTGGCCTGCCCACACACCCGCCCACTGTCCAGTCTCAACTTGAAGAAGCAGGATTTTACTCCACGATTCTGCTGCTTCTAAAAATGCCACCCTCACTTCACTGAGGGAAATGGGAGGCAGCCTAAAGAGCGTCGTCTCTACCCTCCCTAGCTCCCAATTATTGCCTGGGTGACTAATCTTCTTTCCTCTTCTCCTTCCCTCCCTCCCCTCCTTCGTTCCCTATTCTTAATGATCCTGTAAACTACCTAGTCTCAAGTTCAAGATCCCAGGCTAGCCAACCTGCCTCTCCAGTTGTACCTCCCATTTCTTCCCAAGCAAGCCCTTCCCCCAGCTCAAGCCTCCTGAGGCAGCAGCCCCTCACCTGCCTCCTAGTCTCCCCTCACAATGTTCCCTTGGTCTAGAATACCCCATCTTTTATAGGCATATGTAAAAATCGTACTCCATCTTCAAGCCCAAGCTTAAATTCCACCTTCTCCTGGCACATTCAGTCAACACCACTTCCTTCTGTCCACAACACACATGCATTCACAAACATCCTTGCACACCTGACCTGTGCCAAGTAACCTAGGAGCCAGGAAATGCAATGACCTCACTGTCTGGTAAGGGAGTGGGAATCAGTACAACTCGGCAGTACAGGGCAGGCTGTATCCAGGAGAGGAAGGCCACGGGGTGGGAACCCCTGTAAGGGCTTGGAGAGCAAGAGTACCTGTTCCAGGAAGTGGGGGATCTGCGTAATAGTTAGGGTGGGGAGAGGAGGGGAGATGTGGGAGGAGGTGAAAATGGGGGCCAGGTCATGGAGGGTCCATGTAAGCAAATTTGGTCTTAATCCGTCCACTTGAGTAGTCCGAAGTGTAATCCCCATCCTACCTACATCACCCAAGGAGTAGCCAACATGCAAATTCTTGGGTCTCGACGCAGCTCTGGGGATGGAGCCCAGGAGATTGAGTTTTTAACAAGCTCCCTGGACCGCCCCCGTCGCGAGTCCCAGCAGTTCGGGCGCGGGAGGAGCGGCCGCTGCCAAGCCACCCAGCTTCGCGAAGGCTCTCGGCGCCTGCGGCCCGCAGGCTTCCGGCACGCGCCCGCCCCGCTGCCACGATGCCCAAAAGGAAGGTCGGCTCCGCCGAGGGGGCAGCGAAGGAGGAGCCCAAGAGGAGGTCGGCGCGGTTGTCAGCGAAACCTCCTCCTGCAAAAGTGGAAACGAAGCCCAAAAAGGCGTCGGGAAAGGATAAATCTGCAGACAAAAAAGTGCAAACAAAAGGGAAAAGGGGAGCAAAGGGAAAGCAGGCCGAAGTGGCTAACCAAGAAACTAAAGAAGATTTACCTGCAGAAAACGGAGAAACTAAAAATGAGGAGAGTCCAGCCTCTGATGAAGCAGGAGAGAAAGAAGCCAAGTCTGATTAGTATCATACCATGTCTTATCAGTGGTCCCTGTCTCCCTTCTTGTACAATCCAGAGGAATATTTTTATCAACTATTTTGTAAATGCAAGTTTTTTAGTAGCTCTAGAAACATTTTTAAGGAGGGAATTCCACCTCATCCCATTTTTTAAGTGTAAATGCTTTTTTTTAAGAGGTGAAATCATTTGCTGGTTGTTTATTTTTTCGTACAACCAGAAAATAGTGGGATATTGAATATGGGAAGATTTGATTGTCTTGGGTGTCAGCTTAACATTCCATAGATGGGGGTAGTTTTTATATCCTATAATACAGAGCATATTAAATGGCCATTTAGAGTCAGTTGCGCATTTAATAGGTCTTGAACATTTTGAATTCTGTTCCCATTTTTGGTAGACTTGTTCCCTAAACAAAACCACTTCTTGATCTTGACTCTCCCTGTCAGGATTTTGTGCACTCTGTACCATCTTTGGTCGTGGTAGTCCAGTTTTCCTAGTCATTTTGTTAATGTGCTGTGAAAGATTGAAAATTTGAGTATGTAGTATATATGATATTAAATTGTGAATTAGCGGGACTTTGATGTAACAGCGTATCAACATTTGAAGATATTGGTACTTGATATTCTGTTAAGGAAAATTAGCCTCCAAATTGTAAGCTGGAAAGTCACAAATAACTAGAAAAGAATCACAACTACATGACTTTTTAGGTTTTTGGTACGTACGTTAAGAATTGTGTACAAATTGAAATATCTGTGTACTTATCCTCAAAACAACCAATAAAATTTTGGTTATGAAAGAAAAAAAGAAAAAAAAAAAAAACAAGCTCCCTGGGTAATTCCAATACACCTTTGGTTTTTGAACCACAGAAGAGGGGGATAGAGGCAGACTGAGGGGTTTGAAAGGAACATGTCATAATGCGATCTGCTTTTCATAAGAAATTGGTAGCACTAATCTCACGTGTCTGACTTTTGGTGTCTTCCACCATGGTAAACCTTTGGTGCCACCCACTCAGCAACCATCCCATCTTCTTGCTAACAGAAACTCAATTTAGTCCTGGTGTCAAGTGGGCAGTAATGGGCTCAGGGAAGGGTGGCACTACCCCCAGCCATAGGGGAGAATCCTGATTGGACTGCTTTGTCTAGTCCCCACTTTCTCAAACTCCTTTGCAGCAAGAAGTGGCTGTGTGACAAGTATGACCTGAGACATAGTTTGTATAGAGTTCTGGGAAAAGGTTTGCCTCCTGTTAACACAGGCAGAGGTGGAAAAAAAAACTGGCTAGTGTTGGTCCTTCTGTTTCTAGACCCCGGGTGTGTGATGAAGGGCCATCTCGTGACCCAGAAGTGACAAGCCCATCAAGGGAAAGCTATTGTACGGAGGGTGGCAGAGCAGAAGGATGCGAAGAACCTGGTTCTTGAGAACATGGTTTAGCCACCGCTACAAACCCCGACACCCCCATGCTCCTACCACCCACTTCCAACCCTCTGCCAACCCAAGATTCTTGTCCTGAGATTGTTAGAATGTAAACACCTTGAGGGCAGGGACTTGGTCTGTTGTATGCACTCCCAGTGCCTGGCACACAGTAGATGCTCAATAAATATATGTTGAATAAGTTCTGAATGGCTAAGTAGATGTCTTTACTACTTATACCAGTCAGCTGAGTCTTTTGTAGCTTGTAGCCAAGGAATCCTGACATGGTAACTTCTCTCTCCAGCTTGACTGAGAACCACCTGGAAACAGGAGAGGGACTGGGCATTACTGAACAATGCATCCCACAGGCCTGGTACAAAGCCCACATCTAGTAGAAATAAGCAGCTATGAGATGTGATCAAACAATTCAGTGAATGTTTAAATATTAATAAAAATTTATTACAGTAAAAGACACACTGCCATTAATCCCGCTTGCAATACTTCCCCCCTCGCTTTGAAGATACTTATCCCCTCGTTCTTGCCACTTTCTGAGGCAGTTCTGGAAGTCCTCTTTCATGTCTTTAGTTGCGCTGTCGTAGCTGCCTCGATGTCCTGAATTATTTTGACTTTGGGGAAGAGCCAGAAGTCGCCTGGTGCCAGATCCAGTGAATAAGGTGGATGAGGACACACCGTCATGTTTTTATTTGACAGAAATTGCTGTACCAGAAGCGACGTGTGACATGGAGCGTTGTCATGATGGAGGATGATTTACAGCAAACTTAAAAACATACCTTTTCTCAACCATAGCTCACGCCTAACTGACTGCACCGAACAAGGTGAAACTTGTCTCACACCATTACTAAGGTTCCACGTGCTGCTTCCCGTATTGAAGATCCTGCCTTTCCAATGGATGGCACTTGGCAGCAGCATTTATGGTATTTTGTGATCACAACGGAAAGGCTCCATGTCACACATCGCTTCTGGTATATGGCAATTTCTGTCAAACAAAAACATTATAGCGTGTCCTCATCCACCTTATTCACTAGATCTGGCACAGTGTGACTTCTGGCTCTTCCCCAAAGTCAAAATGACGATGGATGGTAAACATTTTGAATCAATTCAGGACACTGAGGCAGCCACAACAGCCTAACTAAAGACACAAAAAAGGACTTCCAGAACTGCTTCAGAAAGTGGCACGAACAATGGGATTAGTGTGTTCTCGAAGCAAGAGAAAATATTTTGAGGGGGGTTAATGGCAATGTGTCTTTTACGGTAATAAATTTTTAAAAATTTAAACATTCACCGTATTTCTTGATCATACTACGTATTTCTCAGAGGAGCCGCAGACACTGCCCTAGGCCTGGTTTCGGGCCTGCTAGAGCTGGATGGTTGGCTCTATGAATCTCCCTCACCCCAACCTGAGGTGAGAAGCCCCTGAGGCAGCTGATGAGCTCAATGTCCACTATGGACTTCCCACACCAAATTATGCACAGGGACCACCAACTGTAGGCTGAGAGGGTGGAAACTGGCAGCAAGTGTTGCCACTAGATTCTTCTTGAGGTAGAAAGAAAACTTCTGAGAAGAGCTAGAGCCAACCTCAAGTCATGAAATTTCAAGCCACTGTGGTCAAGTCCCAATGCTATGTGTGGGGGCTGTGGGGAGGAGAGCAATGAGGGGTGAGAAACAGGGTGTGGGCCGATTCACAGATAGGGCCCACCCCCTTGTTTCACATATGGGAAAATGAGATCCAAGGAGGGTGGCCAACATGCTCTCGGGTACCCAGTGTGCGATGGTAGTGTTTATTTCTGAACTGAGATTGGTTTTAATCTAAGAGGTTTGAGGATGGGCCCTGGAGGAGGGATGCTCTCGGTCCTGCTCCTCTGCATACATAATTAAGGCTGAACATGCACAGATCCATTTTGATGAAGGAGAGGGTCCAGAGCATTCATCAGATACTTAAGGGAGTACACAAAGTATGACAATTAAGTTCGTGAACTTGTTGCAACAATGTTGCTAACCTTTTTTGATATCAGAGGGATTATTCATTATGAAGTTGTACCAACTGGACAGACAGTTAACCAAGTTTACAATTTGGAAGTGCTGGAAAGGCTGCGTGAAAAAGTTAGACGACCTGAACTTTTCGCCAACAATTCATGGCTCTTGCATCACGACAATGCACCAGCTCACACGGCACTGTCTGTGAGGGAGTTTTTAGTCAGTAAACTAATAACTGTATTGGAACACCCTCTCTACTCACCTGATCTGGCCCCTAGTGACTTCTTTCTTTACCCAAAAATAAAGGAAATATTGAAAGGAAGACATTTTGATGACATATTCAGGACATCAAGGGTAATACGACAACAGCTCTGATGGCAATTCCAGAAAGAGTTCCAAAATTGCTTTGAAGGGTGGACTAGGCGCTGGCATCGGGGCATAGCTTCCCAAGGGGAGTACTTCAAAGGTGACTGTAGTGATATTCAGCAGTGAGGTATGTAGCACTTTTTCTAGGATGAGTTCGTGAACTTAATTGTCAGACCTCATAAGACTAAAGAAAAGTAGAGATAGTAGAAGAAGCCAGGCCCAAGTCACAGCAGACCTGAGACTATCATTTGCGTCCTAGATTCTCAGTCACGGCCCTATACTTCCTCCTCATGGGAAAGGCCATTGTTTTCAATGCACCATTGCACCAGATGGGCCTAGTCAGTGGGAACACCATGGTTTCCAACAGGTGGAGGCTGCTGTCCTGTGGGCATTGCCCATGGACGCTGATAGAGAAGAACTAGGGAAAACCCTGGAGCTACAAAGAACCAACTCACCCCTGAACTGTTCCCGGTGGGTCCCCAAGGGAAGGCTATAGATCTGTGGCTTTCAGAGCCTAAACACAGTTCTAGGAAGACACACTCTGCTCTGGTTCAAACTGCTGATATGTCATGCTCAAATCTTCCATATGTTTCCAGACTCCACTGGACCATGCTAGCCTTGAAAGGGTCAACTCCTGAAGCAAATGACAGATTGATTAAACACAACGGCAAAGTATGAAAATTAATCGAGATATTTAATAGACAGTGCAAACCATAATTTCATCTGAATATAAATGTATGCACATGTTTCCAATGAGTTATCTATCAGTTATCACAAACAGCAACAAGGACCTTAGAGCCATGTTAGAAAAATGTATAGCTGGGATTTAACTCTAACAATCTCATTTGCTCTCAAGTGAACATCATCCATTTCAAATTAGTGTCACAAAGTCCAAAAGACCAGGGGAGTGGGAATAAGGAATGGGCTAGAGTAGGAAACACAGGGGCCAGTACACAGGTGATGGACAGAAATACAGCTCTCGAGGAAACCAACATCAGATGCATTATTACAGCTAAGGACAAAGCCTATCTATGGCTTTTAAAAACCGATTTTTCTGCCAGGACCATACAAGTCTTACAAAGAGATGTGCGACAAGTCAACTGACTTAAAAGGACAGAGACTACATTTTTAGATCATTTCAACTGCAAATGGTCGACCCTTTCCATTGAGGTTCAGCAGTGGAGTTAGCGTAGTCCAGAAGCTCAATGTTGGATTTGCAAATACAGTTTATTTTACAGAAATTCAACATTATAAACAGCAGGCACCTCCCACCCCACCCCCCTACCCCCTCCCCCCACCCACCTTGCTGGGTGCAGACCATGCTATGCAGAATGAGCAGTGACGTGGCCCTACTGCTTTGGAGGGAGATTCGAGAGCGATGGAACCTGCCTGCACCGTGTCCTGCCTGCCCCGCACACGCACACGCACACGTCTGCCCGCTGTGCAGGCCACCAGAGTCTGTCTGGGCCCAGCTTGCGCTGGATCAATTAAATGGTTCCAGCCCAGGTCTCCAATTCCTTCATGTCGTCGTCTTCCTCTTCCTTCTTCTTGGCTATATGACGAAAGAAAAGGCAGTTTAGGAGAGCTGGCTGCAGTCCTCTCAATGCTGGCTGGGTGCCAGGGCTGTGCTACATGGCGTCTGCAAAACAGCCCTGCCCGTGCAGCCACCTCATCTCCGGGCTATCAGCAGACTGCTTCTCTCTGTGCCTAAAAGCTGCAACGTAAAACTCCAGATAACCAGGCATACTTGCCCCAGCACCTCCATTCCACCCATGGGGGGCACGGCCAAGAAAGGATTCCACACTGAGAGTCAGGATGCAGGCGAGGCCTCAGTCCCTGAGGCCCCATGGTGGGGGAGAGTGGGAACCCCAGAAGAGATCTAATCTTCGCCAGCCCCGTCTCCCCTCTAAAGTGGCTTGAACCACCTCTCCATACCCGCAGGGGGCTTGCTGGACAGCGTTGGGAAGCCCTGTGTACGTACCCCACCCTGGGCAGCTGACTCGACTCGAGGGGCCGTTTCCCCCCTGAAATGTGGGAGTGAGGTGATTCCAGCTTGGTCACACTCTGGCCCTGGGTGCCCTCTCCATGCCAAATCAAACTGCTTCACCTTTTCTAGCTCTGTGTGGAATACTTCTGCCCAGCGGTGAATAATGGTGGAGGGAAGGGAAAGGAGCAAACAGAAAGAAATGAAGGGTTTTCTAGAACCAGGTCTCTAAAAAAGCCACGCTGTTTCCATCCCACCATGACTGCCTCTGAGGCCCTGGGCTTTTCCAGGTATGCACAGCACAAGATTCTAGACAGAGAGCAAGAGCTGTCCTGGAATTAAGCTCTCACACCTTCTCCCAGTGCCTAGTATTTTCTCTTCTTTGGTGGTGACACAGGGAAAATTATTCTAGAGTACTACCAGAGTCCCCCTTCATCCCCAAGGGTACCTCTGGTAACATCTGGAGACAGTTTTGGTTGTCACAACTTGGGAAGGAGGGTGCTACTGGCATCTAGCGGGCAGAGGCCAGGAGTGCTACTAAACATCTATGGTACGCAGGATAGGCCGCCCTCCCAGCCCCGGACCAAAGAATGACATGGCTTTGTCAACAGTGCCGAGGTTAAGAAACGCTGTTCTAAAGACAACTGGGAATGGGCACGTAACATTGTCTCTGGGGCCGTCATAACAGATCCCACCAGGTTTTTAACCCTGGGCAACTCAGGACCCAAATTGAGGCCAACTGACCACGATTACCCACCACGTGGGGTCATGGGTGTGTCATGACTCTGGATAAGAAGTACTCACTGGGTTTTGATGGTAGGGCTATAGAGGGAACATTTGGTAGAGGGACTGTTTCAGGTCCACTGATTTCCAGCAAATTCTTGTCTAGTTCCTCCTGTTCTAGTTCTTCTAATTCTGCCATGAGCTCATCCTGGTAAAAAGAAGCACAAGAATGAGAGACACCCCCGGGAATCCCAGCCCTCTCAGCAGTACCTCTTGCCTGATGGCTAGGGGACACACACCCCTTCTGAGAAGGTCAAGGGGAAAGAAACTCCAGGTCCACACTTTGTGACTCAAATGCCCTAAAGATGCCCCTACTGGTGAGCAGAACACACCGCCGACCAGTTGCTGATATCTGTGTCCCGCACAAGGCTGTGTGCATCTTGAGAGAAGGGCCTGGATCTTTTCATTTCTGGTTTTTATCTCAATACTGGGCGCACTACGTGAATATGCAGGAATGCTTGCTGAATGGAATTTAACTTGACTAGTCCATCAAACTCTAGTCTGAAAACATGAGAACCCTGGTCCTGGCAGCCAAGGGTAAGAGCCGCAAACTGTTTTATCAGCTACGCTGTGGAAATCAGAGAACACAAAGAATCAGGTTCAGTGGAGAGGGCCTGACCTTCAGTAGACTCAATTCTAAGACAGAAGGAAATACCTTCAACAGGGCCTATTACTGTATTTTAAAAACCTAAGAGACTCAGAATCCTACTTGCTACAGCACAAACTGGTAGGTGGCCAAATTCCAGACAGATCCCTCAGGACTCAGATGTAAATGCTCCTTCGTTGGCTTCACCTTTAGCTCCGGTCAGAGTTGTCTGAGGACAAATCCTGTAAACTGCTCCACAGCATGGTTACTTCAGCTGCCCCAGCTCTGAGCCCGGGGCCCACCATGGAAAGATACTACTTGTCGAAGCTAATTATTGACCTAAAACCTGCTAAGGGGTCCCAACTAAGGTTTCTTTGCTCCACCTAAGCTTCTACCCCAAACAGTGAAAGCATCCCCCAAATTTAAGAATTAGGGAGGGTTAATACCACACTTTGTATGTCCAAATCTCTGGAGGGTTAAGAACTGGTAATTTCCAAACCACTTACTCCCTGCCAGAGAGCCGTCAATAACATCAAAGGGCAGCCGGTGTCATTTGTGAAACTTAGGTGATCTGCATGAAACCACTCACCTCGTCAAACTCTTCTCCAAACCCTACAGGTTTTGAAATAGCTGTTGAAATCTCCTCTGCAAGTTCTTGCTGGTCAGCAATGTCCTGCATTAACTCATCAACTTTATCGATGTCCCTTTAAATGAAATGGACAGATGTCATATCAACCATCAGTCTGTGTAAAGAGCGTCTGTGAGGCAGGAGCAGAAACCCTGCCCCATACAATCTGCTTCCCAGCTCCACCCCTACAATTACTCCCTGTGAGGAATTACTTTTTTGTCTTTATTGTCTCCTTCCTCCCCTTTAAAATAGAAAATCACAGAATCAGAGGATGGAAGTGTCCCTGGACGTCACCTAACCCAACATCCTAAGTAAACAAGGCTTAGCAAAGTTTGGTGCCACGGTTACATCCTGGGCCAACAGCTCTACTTCAAGCTCAAGGGCAACTATGTACAGAGGAGGTAAAATCACAGGTCATAAAATGTAGCCATGCCACTTGACAGGCCCTTCCCATCTACTTAAATCCACTCATGGCTTCTCTACTAGAGCCCAAAGGCAAACATGCAGAACTATTGTCTATACACTGTCAATCTCAATTGTACAAACATACAGTTAATATAATATATACACATAGACTTCAAAATGTGCACAGTATTTACTGAGATGCGCTTTGTGCTAGGCATCCTGGAGAAAACAGAAACAACAAACACGCACCACAGTTAGGAAGCTCAGCCCAATGAAAACCCACCCTCAGACAACATCTCACTTATTTAAAGGCTACTTTTTCTGCAACCCCACATTTCTAGAGCAAGGATCAGGAAACTTTTCCTGTAAAGGGACAAATGGTAAATATTTTAGAATTTATGGCCCATACAATCTCTGCTGGAAATACTCAACCCTGCTGTATAGCACAGAAGCAGCCATAGAAAATACGTAAATTAATGGGCACAAGTTATTTCAATAAAACTTTATTTACAAAAATAGATGGCAAGCCCACAGGCTGCGTTTTGCCAACCCCTGTTCTACAGCATGGTTGGGTACCCAAAAGGAAATAAAAAAAAAAAGGGTTCCAAGCACCCCCAAACGTATGCTGCCAAATCCAAGCACTGAAACACATGCAAAACTGTTCATGGGACAGGCCCTCATTTGGAGCCTAGTGTCACCCTGGCCTTTAATTACCAGTGAAACAAGTTTGGTTATCCAGTTTCTCAGGCCACTGTATATGGGGGGGTAGTAGCCACATTCAGGAGGGGCTGCTGAAGTCAAGAACACTGTCAATATCACAGCCAAAGCCTGCGAGCAAGGGGCGAGGCGAAAGTTCTACCAAGAGCCATGTAAGAATAGAGAGATCCTTCAGATGGGTAGTAGACTTGGGTTATCACTTTGTAAGCTGTGTAAATGTCTAATCATTATCTTGTTTTGTACACCAGAAACTAATAAAAAATGGTACAGTGAAAAAAATAAAAGATCAGTATGAATCAAGGGGGAAAAAAAGTAGCGAGATCCAAGGCCCTTGGAGGCACGACGTTTCAGGGGCCCTGAGAGCATCAGGAGAAAGCCACGGGCACTGGTTTCAATCCCAGGTCTAGCCAAGCTCATACATAACCCAGGGCAAGTCCCCTCCCCTCTCTGGGACGTGGCTTCCCCACCTTGATAATCAGAGGCCCGAGTGAGAGGGAGGTCCTTCTAAGGATCTTTCCAGCTTGAAACTATGCTCATCACAGTAACCCTGTTTCATTCCACGAGATCTGCTTCCGAAGGCAGCATGATACATAATCCAGTTTAGAAGGAATTCCCAAAACAATGCAAACTAAAACAAACTCAGGTGCCGGGATGGATAAGTCAAGGGGGCCTGCCCAAGGCCATGGCCTGGGCTTGCAGCATTCCCAGGTCAGCAATGTCTGCCGCGCGGCTGCCCCCCTCCACCCGGGAGTGGCCACGTACATGTTATCGTGGGCGGCTTTCATGGCCTTGGCGGCGTAGCCCATGTTCTTGAGCACCTCGGTATTGGTGTTGGCGTTCTCCAGGGCCTCTCGCTGGAACTCAATGGTCGACAGCGTGCCGTCGATCTGCGCCAGCTGCTTCTCATACCGCTTCTTGCGCTTCAGAGCCTGGAGGGCCGCTGCATGGGGAGGACACAGGGCGTCAGAGAGGCCAGACACAGTAATGCCCTAGAGGTCACTTGCGTCTTCTCCCTACTTGTAATGGATGCACCTCAGTTGCTTCCACTATAACAGAGGATTAATAATCTCTTCTATACAAAGAGCATATTCGTTTCTTCTCAGAAAATTAGACAAAATTCACATACTTCAAAATGTAACCAAGCATACAAGCAACAGTTCACATTCTCTGGTAATATCTCACACACACACACACACACACACACACATCAAAGTACGGAGAACCATCCAGAGAAAACAATGTACTTTGAGGTCAAAATGCCTCCAGTTCAAACCCCAGTTCGCAGGCGGAGGTGAGCTGCTTGGCTTCCCTGACAGTGGGTGCACTGTGAGAACTAAATGAGATGATACATGCAGGCACCTAGCAAAACAGCAAACAGTGGACACCCAAAACACAGCAGCTCTCATTATGATAAAGCAATTTTAAGGTGTCATTTTATGCCAACTAAATTACAAAAATAATAAATAATGCCTATTCCTGATCATGGATCAGTTAGGGTTAAAATGCTAGCTCACACATAGCTGACAACTGTAAGGTGTTATAATGCTTCTGAAAAGTGACATGGCAACACACAGCAACACCCATAATGATGTTCCTGCCCTCTGACTCAGTAATTTCCTTCTGGAAATATACTCAACGAAAGCAGAAAGCCCCAGGCCTGAAGATGGTTACTAGAGCATTCTCTATCATAGAAAACACAACAAAATAAAGACAACTCCCTGCCAGGGACAAATCTAGAGTCTGATCATTTGGGCACGTCAGTGTCATCACCTACCTCATCTTCTGGTGTGTTACGCTGTAGAGATCATCTTGTTTTAAACTGCAGCCAGGGCAAGCAGTTTGACCAAGGTAAATTTGTGGCAGAGCAAGGGCCCACACCGATCTTTCTACTCGAAACCCAGGCTTCCTCCCTCTTACTGCCTCCGTTCCCCTCTTTACACTAAACACCGTCTGTAGCCCACCTCTTAGACGGGTAACAAAGCCAGGAAGGAGGCTCAGCACAGACTCGAGCAGGAGTGAAGTGAGTCAGGGAAACTGCCCAGCCCCCACCATGACTGAGACAGCACTGGTCTCACACACATATGAACACACACATGCCCAGACACAGACACATGTGTCCCCCAGGTCTCCAGACCAGAGCCATCTCCTGCAGGCTGTAGGCGACAATCGAACACCTCCCCCACGGGGCTGTGGTTTCTCCCTATGTCACATCAGTAGATTCCATGTTCCTTCTGCTCACACTCCCTGTCAGCCTAGGACTGGGTCCTGAGAACCATCTGCCAAAGGTAAACAGGCTTGGCCGGCACGTTAGTCCACGGTTCCTCCAAAAGCAGCAGATAAAACCACCAGGAATATTCCTCCGGCTAAAGAAGAAAGCAGGCCAAATAGAAATTACAAAAAATCTGCAGAAGAACGAAATGTACCTCATTAAAAGCTGAAAAGCCATTCAACCTGTTATCAACCTTGTCCACCCGTCCAGATTCAACAAGGTGTTCTGAGCACTTTCTGCGCGGTAAGCAAGCAAGCAAGCGGCTGCAGCAATCCCATCCTCCTTCTCGAACCCAGTCATGGGGCAGAGATCCCAGAGCCATACTAACAAGGAGACGGGATCAGAAAGGAAAAGCGGCTCATCCAAGTCACGCTGCTGTTAGGTGTGGAGGAGAGGGCTGAACCACTGGTCTGCGTAAACCCCTAAGCCTCTGCTCTTCCCACACAGGCTCAGAATGATGGCAGGTGACTCAAGAGGGGCAGTTCTCAAGAGCAAACAATTAAGAACAAACATCTGCCTTGCTTTTCAGTGTCCTGAATGTAGCAGGAACCAAATTTATTCTTTCTCTATTAACATCATCGATTTAGAACTACTTTAACTTTCTCTCTGACACATTTCCAATTGGCAGTGACTCCCTGCATGCCAATCTTACAGTTCTCTGATCTTCACCCTACTTCTAAAATCCCCCAAACAATAAATAATCTATCTGGAAGCAAATTCCCAAACATACTAGGGAGGTAAGCAAGAGGCCCCCCATGAATGAAATATTAGGTTGGTGCACAAGTAACTGCGGTTTAAAAGGTTAAAAATAACTGCAAAACCCGCAATTACTTGTGCGGGGATATAAACCTAATACTTGTATCATTCATCTTTACAGACCAACATCCAGCACAATCACTAGTACACAGTAAGTACTTAATATATTGTTAAGCCGAATCTTCAACTTCATCTGTTTTTTACGTTTTTTTCTCATATATTCTGTATAGGATTCCTCGTGTGGGGTGCACGTAGGATTCCTCGTGTGGGATGCACCCATATTTTATCTCCTGTGTACTTCTGACTTAAAGGAGAAATAGTAATGTCTCATTGAAACACAGACTAAAACAAACATTTGTCAGGACTCTTTCCCTCCATCCCTCCTGGCTCATAAAACAGGAACTTCTCTGCAAGTGCCTGCCCTTTCCTCTGGCTTCACCATAAGGTGTGCCCTCTCTGAGACTAGGACAAGTCCCGACCAAACAGCCTGGCCCTCCAGCGCCCCCCCCAAGGCCTGCAGAGTTCACAGTCTCTTCCCCTCCATGCAGTGAGCTCCAGGATGGGGTCTGGCAGGGACAGTTGATTTGCTGTCCCCAATCTAACTCCTGTGTGTATTTCGCAACTGAATGAGAACTCCAAAGAGAAGGGATACACGATTAATTTCCCCCTTCCGTACATGGTTCATGAGTAAAATAACCTTTACATCTGACATGGAGCCAGCATTTGGGGTGCAAGAATATGTGTAAACATATTCACAATATGAACCACTCTGTATCTTACAAATGTGTGACACCAGGGTGAAGTATAGCTTAGGGCAAACTAAATGAGTAAAACGCCACTCTGCCTGCATACTATTACACTTAAAGTAAAAAGTACTCCATCCCAACCTTATTTCTGACCATAGAAATCCGCTTCTATATGTAGCCAAAGTCAAGGGCCAAGCCCAATGTTTTACATAAATATGTACCAGCGCTTACTGTCTTGCCTTACACTTCTCCAAATTCCTGACGGTTGATTGAAAAAACCAGTACTAGATTCTCACCAGAAGAAAAAACAATTCATAACTATTGAGGTGATGGATGTTAACGAAACTTATTGTGGTGATCATTATTTGCAATACTATATATATCAAATCATTGTTATACACCTACAACGAATACAATATTATATGTCAATTGTATCTCAATAAAACGGGGGGGGGGATGGGAAAAAACTCAAGTACTGGGTTAACAAGGAGTTCATCTAAACCAAATATTCAAAGAAGGTGTATATAAAGAAATCTCTTTTCTGCCAAAGAACCTCAGTGTCATTTATAAGCACAATGGCTTTAACAATTGAAATCTAACCCTGGCCAATAGAAGTTTAAGAGGCTGCTTTTAGATGGAAAAAAATAGTCCTTGGAATCTCCATGTTTAATTATGCCTTTGCTGGTTCCAAGAGAGTAATTACAGCAGCAATCACAGAATCTAATAACCAGCTTTATTGGCTCTGAAAGCTGAAGCAAAAACAACTCCAACCATGTTGAAATAAACATTGGTCTCCAGACAGTTGCTTCATTAGACACTCTAAACAGCTATTTGGAGGAAAAATATAGAAGAGATACCCTAAGAGGCAGAGAGACCAGTGGAAAAGACATTCTCCCAGGACCGGAAAGTCCTGCAAGGCATCTATTAGTGACTGTACAGAAACCATTTTCAGAGAATCCATCAGTTCAATACAACTAGATAGCACATTCCTTTCTCCTAGGCAAAGGCAGACTTGACTTCGCTTTGAAGTGTTGCTGAGGAAGGCAAGAGTGGCTGCCCCGATCTGGGGGCATTCACTACAGGGGCCATTAGCCTAGGACATCTCAACAGGGGCTAAGAAGTCATAACTGGACATTCGTTACTCATATAATAAAGAGATTCAGGCATTTTGGTGGAAGGAAGGCCCAGTAACACCCTCTCACTAAATGAATGATGGTGTCTACAGTTGTTTCAAAGACCTAAGATTCTACGTCTGAATTCATCTAGCAGAAGTTACAAAGAAGGGCTGAGGGGGAAGGAGGAGAGTGCTGCTTCTTTCCCACTCTCAGCATGAACTACATGGCAAACACAAACATACCCCAGAAGACACTTACACACAAATGCAACACTAAGTGTGAATTCTGAAGAACCCTCAGCAGCCTGGTCAAGGCAGGGAGCTCAGTGAAGCTGAGGGAACAATCATTCAGATGCTCCTTGTTCATTCTGCCCATGAATAAACCTCAAATATTCAGGGTACCCTCAGCCAAGAGAACCACGCCTGGCCCTCAAGCCACTAGTCACCTTGCTGGGGTCACCTGTCACCTGCCCTGTGTATATGGGCAACAAAAGATCCAGAGTCAAAACAACAAAGTTCCCCACCAATATCAAAGAACTGACAATGCATGGACGGTTATTAGTAACCATCACTGCACCACATGGCATTAGAGATCCCACCAAACCTTGATCAAATGAGTTACAATCTTGGCACCAAAAGCAGAGGGGGCTTAAAGGACTCTTGGAGATACTGAAGTCCAACCAGTCTCATTAGATGACAGAAAATATGATGCCCAGCAAAGGTGACACAGCTTGCCAGGCTCCTGCAGAGAGTTTGAGGAAGAATCAAGATGAGAACCCAGGGGTCCAGCCCAGGGCTCTTTTCACAACCTCCACTCTTGTTATCTGCAAATTAAGTTGCTATAAATAAACAAGCCGTTCCCCCGACATAAGGAAAACAGTCTGCCTAATGCTCTTTTATCCAATTTCCAAACTCTGGCCTTTGCAAACCCCATTTAAAAGCTCATGCTGACACATGAAAGACCTGGAAAGCTACCTGAAATGCTCTCCTAAGTCCTCAGTTAGAAGAAAAAGAAACAACGAATGGACAAGAGGTGCTAGTTTGCCTCACTCCAGAGTACCTCCCCGACATGCGTGCAGTTGTTCTTGCCCGTGGCTTCAGAAGACAGGGGCAGGGCTGGACTCCCATTTCTCTACCCTGTATAAAGGTGGCAGGAACAGCATGGATCTCCAGGGTCTACACAAAGGTCTCAGAAGCCAAAAAGCACCTTTAAGCTCAGACAGAGGCTGTTTCTGTGTCCATCGCTGCTCAGACAATGTCCCCGGCTCATGTGTGGAAAAGAGCCTCCTCCTGTAAGAGGAAAGGCTGTCCCCACACTGCTGTGTTTATTTCCACACAGTGGGTGAATTCAGTCAGGCTAGCGACGCCAAGAGCATCTTTCAGAGCAGTCACCTTCTCTGTTATGTACCTCCCTGTTGCCCTCATTTGCTCTCCGTGACCTGGAGCTAACGCACTTCATTTAGACATGGTAAAATAAATACTTGTGCATGACCAGAAAAGCAGAATCTGAAACCCAGCTGACTTCATCAGCAAACACACAAAAAGTACAGTACTCACTGCAAGGGAAAATTTTAGAGAGAAAGCAAGAAGGTCCTTATGTGTTGACCAGGGACAGAGATGAGAAGGGTGGCTGAGATGCTCCTCTAAGGTCTTCTTCCAGTTGTAACAATACATGAACCTACACAGTTCTGAGATTTCCATTAAGTAACTGACTGCAACAAACACAAAAAGCTGTTTTTGACTGACCCTGCATGATCTTGAAAATGTAATTACCATCAATACACTTCCTGAGGATTTCAGTTTTTCCTGAGTAATCAAGTTTTTCCTGTCCAATGAATTAGCAGTATCTCTAATTCATGCAGACTTCCTGAGTTGGCGAGTGTGGGGAGAGCAATGCAGCTAGAGTCCACAGGACAAAGTACCAGGGAGGAGAGAGCTGCAGTGTGAGGTTGAGGAGAAAGACAAACCCTGGAGATCTACAGAGTGTCCCCTGCAAGTATGCAGCAGAACACGGATCAGTGCATGTGTATGAAGAAACTACTAAGGCTAGGGAATGACCCACTCGAGAGCATTAGAGAGAACAGTGCCGGGTGCTCACATGGGGCCAGTTAGCTACAGTGTCTACTCCTCAGTCATACTGGAAAATCTCGTAATGCATGGGGCTTTCAGTAGAGTATTCAGAAGGGTCTTAGGGTCGTGTCTCAACTGTAGGGAATAACTAGCCCCAAACTCGATAAACATTGCTATGGGCCCACCTAACAAATCTTAAAAACAAGACACAAAAAGACAAACTGTTACCAAGAAAATTAACTATGCCCAAACAAAGCTTAAGAATATTTACAGAAATACAGAAACAGCCAGTACACAACAAGGTAAAATTCACATTTGACAGCCAATCAAAAGTTATGCAATAAAGTGGGTGATTACTATCCATAATGCAGAGGGGGAAAAAAATCAATCAATTGCAAGTAACCCAGAACGAATACAGACGGAGAATTAGCAAAGACTAAAATTAAGGAGGCACACAAAAGATATTTTTTAAAAAGACCCAAATTGAGCTTCTACAGAGTAAAACTATGGGATGGGATTAACAGCAGATTAGACATTATAGAAGAAAAGATTTGTAAACTTGAAGGCATAGCAATAGAAACTACCCAAAATAAAACGTAGGGAAAAAAAGAATTTTAAAATTGAAGCACATCAATGAGCTGTGAGGTAACTCCAAGCAGCCTATAAGTGTAATTGGAGTCCTCAAAGGAGAGAGGTAGATGAAAAAATATTTCAAAAAATAGCTGATATTTTTCTAACTTGATAAAAAGTATAAATCTACAGATCCAAGAAGCACAACAAACCGTGAGCATAAGAAACATGAAAATTACACCAAAGCACATAAAATTGCTCAAAACCAGTGATAAAAAGAAAACCTTAAAAGTAGCCAAAGAAAATAATATACATTACATGCAAAGCAACAAAGAGAAGAATGACAAAGATTTCTCATAGGAAACAATGCTAGTGAGACAATGGAACAATGTTTTTAGAGAACTGAAAGAAAGAAAAACACCTGCCAACCTAGACTCTAAACCCAGTGAAATTTTCTAAACGCAAAGGTAAAATAAAGACTTTATCAGACCAAGAAAAGCTGAAAGAATTCTTCACCAGCAGACCCACACTACAAAATATTTTAAAGCAAGTCCTTCAGGCAGAAGAAAATGACACTAGATGAAAATATAGCTCTACACAGAGGTAAGAGAAGCACCAGAAGGGAGAAATTCATAGGCAAATATATAATAAGGCTTTTTAATTATTTAAATCTTTTTAACAACAACAAAAAAATAGTATCATGTGGAGTTTAGAATATATGTAAAAGTAAAATGTATGGCAACAGCACATAAACCGGGAGAGGAGAAATAGGAGCACATGGTTCATATGCTATACGTGGGGTGGTAGTAACATCACTTGAAAGCAGACTACAATTAAGTTAAAGATGTTTATTAAAAACTCTTAAACAAACACTAAAATAACAGAGGTATAGCTAATCAGCCAACAAAGGAGATAAACGGAATCATAAACACTCACTCCAAAAGAAGGCAGAAAAAGAAAAAAAGGTGAACAAAGAACAGATGAGACAAATAGGAAAAAAAAAAGAGCAGATGACAGATTTAGTCTAACCATATCAATAGCCTGTTTCCCTGAAAATACGACCTAGTCAGACCATCAGCTCTAACGCGTCTTTTGGAGCAAAAATTAATGTAAAACCCGGTATATTATATTATATTATATTATATTATATTATATTATGTTATATTATGTTATATTAATTATTTATATTATACTATATTATACTATACTATATTATATTATATATATTATATTATATTACCCGGTCTTATATTATAGTAAAATAAGACTGGGCCTTATAATAAGTTTTGCTCCAAAAGACACATTAGAGCTGATGGTCCGGCTAGGTCTTATTTTCAGGGAAACACAGTAATCATATTAAATGTAACTTTCTAAACACCCTAATTAAAAGGCAGAGATTGTTCAATTGGATTAAAAAAAAAAGACCCAACTGTATGCTGCCTACAAGAGACACACTTCAAATATAGAGGTAAGTAGGTTAAAAGTAAAAGCATTGAAAAAGATACAGCATGGTTACACTAATCAAAAGACAGCTGAAGTAGCTATATTAATTAATCAGACAAAGTAGATTTCAGAGCAAGGAATATTACCAGGGACAAAGAAGGTCATTTTATAATGATACAGGGGTCAATTTATCAGAAGGATATAACAATTGTAAACATTTATACATCTAATAACAGAGTTTTTAAGTACCTGAAGCAAAAATGGATAGAATTGCAATGAGAAACAGATAAATCCACAAGTACAGTCAGATTTCAATACCTCTCTTCAACAACTGATGGAATGAGCAGACAGAAAATAAGTAAGGATATAGAAGCCTTGAACAGCACAATCAACAAATTTGACCTGATTGATATTTGTAAAACACTATTACCACCAGCAGACTATTAATTCTGTTTATGTGTACACAGAACATTTAACATGACAGACCATATTCTGGGCCATAATACAAGTCTCAATAAATATAAAAGAATTCAAGTTATGCAAGTATGTTCTCTGACCACAAAGGAATTAAGTTAGAAATCATAAAGGATATTTCTGGAAAATCCCCAAATATTTGAAAACTAAATAACACACTGCTAAATAACCCATGCGTCAAAAAAGAAATGAGAAATTAGGAAGCATTTTGAACTGAATGAAAATAAAACACAACATATCAAGATTTGTGGCAGCTGTGTCCCAGAGAGGTGGCTGTTCTCCCCACGAGCAGCTTCAAACAGACGCTTTACATTTAGACTCCTAGCAAAACCAATTGTGACTAAGAAAAAAGAAATGTTTCCATTTCCAGACTTGAGGAATTGTGTGAATAAAGGACAAATCCCAAAAAAAAAAAAAAAAAAAAAAAAAAAAAGATTTGTGGGATGCCACGTAACGCAGTAAGTACAGGAAATCTTATAGCACTAAATGCCTACATTAGAAAAGAAGAAAGCCCTCAAATTAATGACCTTAGATTCCACCTTAAGAAACTAGATGAAGAGCAAATGAAATTCAAAGTAGGCAGAAGGAAATGAGAATCAAAGTGAAACTCATTAAATTAGAAAATATATACAGAAGGTCAAAGAAATTAAAATCTGGCTCTTTGAGAAGATTAATAAAATTGAACTTCCAGCCAGACTGATCAGGGGAAAAAAATTACCAATATCAGAAATGACAGATATGACATCACTACAGAGTCCACAGATAGATAGTAAAAGGGGAAAAAGGGACTATTTTGAACTTCATGCCAATAAATGTGACCACTTAGATAAAACTGACAAATTCCCTTAATGACCTATATCCATGCTCCTTGTACTACATCAGGAGTAAGACCTTGTTCGTAACTATGGAACCAGGGACAAAAATCATCCAGGCCTAAGGATGAAGGAGCTCACTAACCAGCAGAGATATGGACAATGTGACATGACCGAGGTAAGCAGTGTGGGAGCCCAGGGGAGGGGAACCTAATCTTTGAAGCTATCACACGTTTCAAAGGATAAGAGAGAGCCAAGAGGGACATATCCTAGGCAGGAGGAATTGTGAGGCATGAGAGAATGAGGGAGGGAGCGTGGAAAGATGAAAGTCCTAGAAAGAAACTCAAGAACAGGCTTATGTGTTTTGTAAAGGAGCTGCTGCTGGACTTTATCCCAGGGTTAGAGGGAAGCCGTTGAGATTCTTTGCAGGACAGAAACGTGATCAGATTTGCATTTCAGAAAGATCCTTCGGGCTGCTATCAGGAGAAAGGACCAGGCACCACTGTAATAATCCAGAGGGTCTGGATTTCAAGGGCCTGGACTAAAGCCACAGCAGAGTCATCCACGAGAGGATGAACCTGAGAGACAGCGGAGGGAAGACTCCATGGGCTTGCAAACCTGTTTGAATGTGCAAAGTAAGGAAACGGAGAAGGAGTCAGGAACAAATTCCAGGTTCCTGGCCAGGGCAACCGGGTGGCTGTGATGCCATTTCTCAGAGAAAGTAGTGTCTTAGGGAAGAGAGGTTGGGTCAAAAAGGGAAAATCATTCTTACCAGGTCTTTTTGGGGGGCTGTGGGCTTCAAAATTCAAATTAGTACCTGAAATTTGAATTTACGTTTCTCTAAATCCATATGAAGTTCAGGGACTTCTAACTGGGTCAAACCTAAACAATTTCTTATAAAATTGTAAATAGCACAGGATTCAAAGGTAATCTATTTGCTACTATGTACGCATGTGTGCGTTAGGAGAATCTATAGGTATGAGGTGTGATCAAAGACTACAGTGTTTAAATTAAAAATTTATTACAGGGCCGGCCAGGTGGCTCAGGCAGTTGGAGCTCTGTGCTCCTAACACCTGAAGGCTACCGGTTGGATCCCACATGGGTCCGTGTCCTCTCAACCACAAGGTTGCCGGTTGGACTTCCGCAAGGGATGGTGGGCTCGGCCCCATGCAATAACAACGGCAACTGGACCTGGAGCTGAGCTGCGCCCTCCACAACTACGATTGAAAGGACAACAACTTGACTTGGAAAAAATCCTGGAAGTACACTGTTCCCCAATAAAGTCCTGTTCACCTTCCCCAATAAAATCTTTAAAAAAAAAATTATTACAGTAAAAGATATATTGCCATTAATCCCCCTCACTTTGAACACACTTATCCCATCATTCTTGCCACTTTCTGAAGCAGTTCTGGGAGTCCTCTTTCATGTCTTTAGTTGTACTGTCATGGCTGCCTCGATGTCCTGAATCAATTGAAAACGTTTCCTTTTCAGATTCATTTTGACTTTAGGGAAGGGCCAGAAGTCACATGGTGCCAGATCCAGTAAATAAGGTGGATGAAGACACGCTGTAATGTTTTTGACAGAAATTGCTGTACCAGAAGATGTGTGACATGGAGCGTTGTCATGATGGAGGATGATTTACAGCACGCTTTAAAACACACCTTCTCTCAACCATAGCTCACACCTGACTGACTGCATGGAACAAGTTGAAACGTGTCACACACCGTTATTAAGGATCCAAACACCACTTCCCGTATTGAAGATCCCTGCTTTTCTGTTGGATGGCGCTCCACAGCAGCATTCACTGTATTTTGTGATCACAATGGAAAGACTCCGTGTCACACATTGCTTCTAGTACAGCAATTTCTGTCAAATAAAAACATTATGGCGTGTCCTCATCCGCCTTATTCACCAGATCTGGCACTGTGTGACTTCTGGCTCTTCCCCAAAGTCAAAATGACCATGAAAGGTAAATATTTTGAATTGATTCAGGACATCGAGGCAGCCACAACAGTGCAACTAAAGACACTCATGAAAAGCGACTTCCAGAACTGCTTCAGAAAGTGGCAAGAACAGTGTGTTCGAAGTGAGGGGGAGTATTTTGAGGGGGATTAATGGCAATGGGTCTTTTACTGTAATAAATGGGTTTTTTTTAATTTAAACATTCACTGTATTGTTTATCACACCCTGTATATGTTTGTAATTTACAGAGACTGTCTCTGGGCCTTGTAATTGATTGCCTCTGGGAGGCCCACTGAAGGAGGGACCGGGGCAGGGAAGGCATTTTGCCAATTGTGTACCATTTACACTATTTCTAATCAAATCATTTCCTTAAAACAGTAGACACTTACTAAGAACAACGTAGCTATGCCTGGCACTGAAGGTGTGGTCCGGTCCCACCAGTGGAGTAAAGGCAGGGACGGTGTCCTCTCCCCAGCCCTCCACCCTGCTGGCCCCAGGCTAGATGCTCTTAGCTGGGCTTACTCGAGGTGACCAGGTTCTTGGCTGGGACAGAGGGAAGCACAGCCTGCCCATGGTTTCCGTTCCCAGGCTGGGATGAAATGTTTCTTTTCCGATTGGCTTTTTCCCTCTACTTCCAACTGAATCCATGCCAACAAGAGCCCCCTTCTGCCTGAACAAGCATGACAGCACCCTGGCAACTGAGATGAGAGCAGAAGTCTGGGAGCTGGGGTCGTTTGTGGGGAAGTGGGGAGGGGGAAAATGCCAGCAGAAAAATACTTTCCAGGGTTTTTCCAAAGCAAGAGGGAAAACCAAACCAGCCTTTTCTCCTTTTGGAATCAGAGACGTAATGAGGGGCTTGTAAGACAAATCATCCTCCTTGCCCAAATGGCAGCAAGGGACAAAAGAAGGCACAGGAAACTAGTACTTTTCTGGAAAAAGTCTTGCCTTGGTCTCCCCCAAATGGGGGCACAGCCTTCAGATTCCTGGAACCCTATCGCATGTCTCTATTTTCACACGGCCTATGATCTGACTAGAATGTGAGCTCCTGGACGGAGGGACTGTCTCCTCATCTCAGTATCCTCGGTATACAGTAGGTGCTCAGAGGGATGGTTGGCTGGACAAACACTCTTGAAGAGTAAATCTGACCCTGTTTGTACAGAGGAGAAAACTAAGGCCCAGGGAGGTACAGGTACTGAGTAGGTGCTCAGCAAACCCTTGCTTAATGAAAGCCTGGTAGAATGGTGTACCTCAGTCTCTAGTCCCTCCCCACAAGCCCTGCTGGGGCTGGGAAAGAATAGATGAGCAGGAGCATGAACTCCACCAGGGAGGAGAAAAGTACAGGGGCAATTGTTTTCCTAAGGACTGACCCGCTCAGACCCCAGGCCTTGGCAAACAGACCCTGCCTCCCTGGTCATAGGGTGGAATAGGCTTGTGATCCAAACTGGGCTGCCAAGAGCCTCCTCGATTACGGTGATTGGTTTAGTCATGAGCACATGACCCAAGCAGCCAATCAGATTCCTCCTCTGGGATTTTCCTAACAATGCTAGAAGAGAAATGGGGGTAAAAGGAAGTAGAGACTCCTCCCAGGCCAGGATCCAAAGCTGTAAGCAAGAGTAGCCGGCAGTCATGCCAGAGGCTCACGTGGAAATCAGTAAGGATAAGTCAATATTCAGAGACGAGCTCCACCCTGCTCTTTCCCAGTCATGTGAGTCAGTAAGTCCCCCTTCTGCAAGGCAAGCCTGTAAGAGCCAGCATTCTGTCATCAGCAACTAAAGACAAAACTGGGCAATTCAAGGAATGAGGTAGAACAGAAAAACAGCAGAGGAGAGAATCTGGAGCAGAGACCCTCAACATAGGGTCCATGAATCCCTAACACAACATGCAAAATTTCACATGTACTATAACATGTGAAACAGCACTTCCTGGATTTACAAAAGAGAATTATCTCCTAAAGAGAAAAATGAGGGAGCTAGAGAAAAAGGAGAGACATTCCCAAAGCCAGGGCCTCGTGATCAAGATCTCTCAGGAGTTCTTGACTGGTCCACCCAGGTCTGTAGGTCTGCTTCCCACTAATTCCTTACTAATTCCACCTCCCAGCCCTGCTGCCCCAGCTTCCTTTATGCCTTTCCCACTGCAACAGCCTCAGCACTGATCTTCCTCCCCTCGAAGATAACAGAACTGATATTTTCTTCTAGCTACTCTCTGCCCTCAGCAACTTTTGTGCTTGGTTGCTTACCCCAAGTTCTGAGTAGGGTGACCACACGTCCTGGTTTTCCTGGGACAGTCCCAGAGTAATTATGCTGTATCAGAGTAATTATGGCACTCCCTTTCACTCAAGTGTCCGGGATGATATAAGGTCATCCTACTGAAGCAGGGCCTGGCTGGCACCCCCACAGTAGAGGCCGCTCCTAGTTCCGGGCCTCACCTTTACTTGACCTACCTATAGCTTAACAATAGATCAACCTCCTGTGGCTCGAGCTCAGAATGTCCCGTCCCACCCAGTTCCCTGCTTACTGATCACAATCTCTATGGTCTAGTATTTTTTCCAGGCTAATCTCATCATTGTGCCCAGGTTGCTGACTCCACCAGAGAGAATCATGTGACCACAGGGAAGGCTCCATGCAGATCCCTGGAACCCTCATGTAGCCCAGGAATGCCGATTTTCCTTTAAATCCAATCTGAGAATGTTAAGGCAGTTTTGGGCCTTCTCCGACCACCGGTGCTCTGATAATAAACGCTTATTCTATGGCCCAGCTCCTGTGTCGATCTTTTGGCTGAGCAGCGCAGGCAGCTCGAGCCCCGGACTCTTGGTCTCCAGCTTCACTACCTCCCAGGAATCATGAGAACCTGCCTCTCTCCTTTTCTCCCCAGCCACAGATCCTGTCCCATGGTAGTGAGATACATACAGCAAAGGTTCCGGGGATCTCAGGGCAAAGGGCAAACATCTCAAGAGGACAGGGCCACCTTTTGGCCCTCTGAGCACCATGGCGGTCAGTAAGAACAAGCACCTTATGAAAGACGGCAGAAAGGGAGCCAAGAAGAAAGTGGTTAACCCATTTTCTAAGAAAGGCTGGTATGATGTGAAAGCACCAGCTATGTTCAATGTAAGAAATATTGGAAAAATACTAGTCACAGAAACTCAAGGAAGCAAAATTGCATGTGATGGTCTCAAGGGTCATGTTTTTTTGAAGTGAGCCTAGCTGATCTGCAGAATGATGAAACTGCATTTAGAAAATTCAAGCTAAACCCTGGCCTAGCTTTAGGCCCCGAGCCTCCCAGTCGAGGACTCTGCACCTGTGCCCACCCAGCCACTGCTCGCTGTCCCACTGCAGCCGTGGTCTTTTCCACAGCGCGCCGCCTGGTGTCTGGGCAATCCCTGGGCAGCAGCCGAGGGCCACGATGACAGATCACCCCAAGGAGCAGCGCAACGAGCTGGAGGCTCCGAGTCCCTCTATCCCTTCATAGTATTATCAGAAAATCCACACGGCTTCACCATTACTGTGACATCTGAGGCTGGAGAAAATGATAAAACTGTCCAGACTACTCTTAAGTTTACATACAGTGAAAAACACCCAGATGAAGGCCCCTTTTATGAACTATTCCCCCAGGAAAATCCAGAAGATAATGATGTCTCAGGGATTTTAAAATTGTTAGCCTTACAGGCGGAAGAAAACCTTGGTATGGTGATGACCTTTAGTTTAGTGACAGCTGTGCAAGAAAAATTAAATGAAATAGTAGATCAAACAAACTAGAAGAGAAGAAAAAAGAAGCCATAAAGTAATTAATTCATGGCACTCCTGTTACAACTGAGAATTTCTTAAGTTGGAAGGCCAAGTTTGATGCAGAACTCTTAGAAACTAAAAAGAAACAAATGAAAGAAACAGCAGGAAAAAAATAATTAAGTGGGAAACAGCTATTTGAAACAGATCATAATCTTGCCACATGTGATACCCAGTTCTTGGAGGACGCTGGAAACAGTGTGGAAGTAGATGCGTCTTTGTGCCAAGAAATAGATGACTTGGAGCTAGAGGATGACGGGGACGATCCCGACCACAATCCTGCTAAGCCAGAGTGACTTGACGGACTAACGGCCAGTCCGTTACAGTCTACAGAGAGGCACGACTGCCACAGCACCTTGGCTATGCTGACAGGGTGTTGATTTTCCTTTCTTTTTTTTTCTTTCTAAGAAAAAAAATTTTTCAGGAGAATATTCTTCTAATAGCTTTCGTCATTAAACTTAATAAACTGACCTTAAAATTTCAAGAAAGAAAAAAAGGAAGGAAGGAAGGGCTAATTACTGAGGGTGTTCAAGGCACACACTGCCTGACTAATTTCCATGGCATGGATCTTACCCGGGACAAAAATGCTCCAGGGTCAAAAAATGGCCAACCACGATTGAAACTCATGTCGATGTCAAGACTACCAAAGTTATTTGCTTTGTCTATTCTGTGTTGCTTTTACTAAGAAACATTATCAGTCAAGATTCGGAAGACCTCTTACGCTCAGCATCAATAGGTCCACCAAATCCAATGACCCAAGAGGTGCAGACAAAGGACTTGAAAGAAGTGGTCAACAAATTGATCCCAGATAGCACTGGAAAAGACATAGAACTTGCCAGTCTATTTATCCGCTCTATGATGTCTTTGTTAGAAAAGTAAAAATGTTGAAGAAGCCCAAGTTTGAATTGGGAAAACTCATGGAACTTCATGGTGAAGGTAGCAGTTCTGGAAATGCCACTGGGGATGAGACAGGTGTGGAAGTTGAACGCATTGCTGGAGATGAGAGCCCCTAGTCCAAGAATCTGTTTAAAATTCAGACTTTTAATGGGGACAAATAAAACCTATTTGTGATGTTAGAGAGAGAGAGAGAGAGAGAGAGAGAGAGAGAGAGAGAGAGAGAGAGAGAACAGGTCAATGTCTTCCCCTATACACCCTGCCGGTCCAGAAGCAAGAGAGAAAAGGTGGGGGTTGTGTGCACTTGCACGCTTGCACATGCCTGCGGCACACACACACAGTACACACACACACACACACACACACTTTCCCATCTTTGGGGGAACTTGCCTCTTATTTCTATACTTAACCCTCCCTGTCTAAGGAGCCAGGCAGTTAATTCCCACCTCCTCTCCCATAGCCTTTGCCACCTGTCCCAGTTCTGGCAGACCTGGTCAAGGTTGGAACATGGCAAGCAACTTCAGTCTCTCCCTTCTCAGGGGCTGAAAAGGGCTCTCTTCCCACAGATGGTCAGCCTAAGCCACAGCTCTCAGCTCTTCAGCATCCAGAGGGAGGGTCCCTCCAGTAGCTGGAGCAATCAGGACCCAGGAGTAAGAGAACTGTGTCCAGGGCAGGGCCCTGCGTGGTCAGCTGGGAATGTGTTTCTGGGGGCAAGGGAGCTGTGCTGGGTGCTTGCTCACAGGTTGTGGGTTGGGCTGTGGGGGCGGGGGAGAGGGAAGGAAGCAGGAAGAGAGAGAGTATATGGGCTCAGGTGGGGGTTGCCTCCTCTAGTCCCTTCACTACTTGTCACCAGTGGTTTTTCTAAATACAGACCTTAACATTCCACGCCCCTGCCTGGAAAACCCTACAGTGGTTTCATTCTCTGCAGCCTCTTCAGACTTCTGGTTCTTCACAAATGCCTTTCTCACTCTTCACCTGGCTCGCTCCCCCTGGTCTTGTAGGGCTGTCCAGGCAGCAGTTTCTCAGCCACCCTGCACCCCCAGGCTGGGCTCAGACCCTTCTTCTGCATGCTTTTGCACCACCCCGTGCTGAAGACTGCCTCAAAGCACTAATGCTGTACTGCAGCTGACACCCACCCCCTAGACAGCAGTGAACCTCCCAGGGACAGTCCGAGGCACAGATGAGGTGTCCAAGCCCACGTTTGAACAAAGGAGGAGGAAACAACGCCTGAAGCCTGGAGCCTGGTCAATCACTCTGCTTCAGCCAGTGGTTTTCGAGCTTCTCAGGTGCTGGTCCTCACTACTGTGGGAGGCTATTTCCTGAAAGGAGGGGATCATTTTGCATCTATTTTGGATATGGCCTTTCCCCCTCCTACCAACCAGAGCCATATGGCTTTATTAGTAAGTAAAACAAACTAAAACAAAAAAACTTGTTTCTCACAGATGAAAAAAGTTCAGAAAAGTCCTTCTTGGCTGTTTTCACAATAAGACAGAAAAATTCTGTTTTAAACTATTGGATCAAAGGCAACAGAGAAATTCAGGCCAAAATTAACTCATAGCCGACTCGTGATCTTATGGGTCTTATGAGTCTCAAAACCCAAGAGAGAGGAGAAGTCAGCTGCGAAGAGCCTGGGGGCCAAAGAAGGGGAGGAAGTCCTCTTGTTTTTGCTTTCCTCCATCCTGGCTGTGTTCTCTCCTGCTTCCCAGAAGAGAAGGTAAGACTGAGCAAATACCACAGACGCGTATTTTCAGCTGGGCTCTCCAAGAACCCAACATGGTCTGAGAATGCAAAAAGCTAGCTGAGGAGGGACTGAAAGGCCATAATTTGGCCCCTTTCCTGTATTTACAGACAGTGAAAGGAATGGAGAAAATTCTGAATCTACATAAATAAATACACTCTCTCCTCTCCCCTGAGAGGCAGCCTCCTGCCTCCAAGCTGCCTCTCTCAGTCCTTCTCACTCTAACTTCTGTGCCAGTCACAACCCCGGATGGGTTGTGAGCCTTCGACAGAGGCCAACAATTACCAGTTTCTGTATTCCCAGCAACACCTAGCACAGAGCCCTGCACTGCTGGCGTTCAGCAGTGAACGCCAGCATATACTGAATGAGTCACAGAAGGATAATATAATGGCTTCTGAGATTCTTAAAGGAACCAGAGTAAACAAAACTGCTCTCTTCTCAAGTCCTGAGTTACTACTATAAAAATCATCAAGACTGCTGGAGTGCTTGGAATGTTCTCTTATCTTGATCTGGGTGGTAGTTGTGTGGGTATAGATATTTGTAAAATTCCACTAAGCTGTACACTTAAGACTTGTGTCTGCACCTTGATAAAAAAGAAAAATAATCAAGAATCACCAAAAATTGCTATTGATATACCAACTCTTTCCTAGGTCTCTTTATAGATTTCCTAATCCTCTCAGCCCTATGTAAAAGGTTAAAAGTGGGAATTATTCTGAGCCCTTACGGGCGGCACTGAGACACAGGAAAAAGACAGTCTGATTACAGAGTCAGGAATGTAGCAACAAGACCTGGGGATCCTCCACCCAGGCTGTGCCAGCCCACCAAACCACCAACAGCCAGTTATAACTCAAAAGAAAACAACTCCCTAAAATAGCAACTGTTTGCTCCATCTCTCCTGTCAGCTGGCTTTCTGAATGGCAACTTCAATTTTATTTTCAAAACCATTCTGGCAGGGCTGGGAACCTGCCACCACAGTGTCTGTTGAGAGGCAATGAGGCAGCAAAACTCACTGGAATGAGGAGGTAAAAGTCATGGGTTCTACTCCCAGGTTTGCCTTCATGAGCTGTGTCATTTTTAACAGGTCACCTAACCTCTCTGGACCTGGGATTTCCCTCTGTATGGACAAGCGGAGCTCTAAAGTTATGTGATTTTTCAGAGCTGCTTGGGAGACGGGAATGTACTGTGAACGTTTAATAAAAGGGAGAGAACTGTTTTAATGGGCACTAGTAAGGACTTACGGTTTTAAAGACCTTGATTTAGAACCAGGTAGGTAGGTAAATATTCCTAAGAGGAATATTGCACATTACTAAGAGGCTTCGCTGCTCATGGCGGCACCAGGATCTACGCTGAGCACACACGGCCTTTCCAGAGAAGCCTGCTGCTCTCCCCAAGACTCCCAGCATCCTCTTCAATCATCATCCTAAAGAGCAGATTTAATTAAAATGACTAGAGTCAGACCAGCCCTTAGCAGCTGGTTCCTTTCTCCGTTCCCCTCCCGCAGAAGACAAATCGCCCAAAAGCGGATTTGTGAAGAAGTCCTGCCACAAGGAAGCACCCCAGGGTGCTTAACTGGCCCCTGCCGGGTTTTTGTCCAGCAGAGCATGATCCTGCGCAGTCCCAGCTCCTGTGACTGTGACTTGCCATAAGGCTGGCAGTCAAGTCAGAGGCAGGCTACTAATGCAAACCAGGCGCAGACGCCAGGACGCATGCCCACCAGCATCTGTGTCCCTTGCCTGGATGCAGGCTCAGGGGAACAGCTAAAAATCATTCTTCAGCTCTGACGTCTGAACAGGGGAATGCAAATGGAAAAATGTCCATTGCCATCTACAAAACAGTCTATGGCTGCCCTCAGCTTTCACAACGAGCAGTAATGTACCCAAGCTATTACCAGAAAAAATGATGCGGAGCTGGTCCATCTTTTTATGCAACAAAACTGCTTGGAGCAATCCCTGGTTCTCGAGGTTTACTGTACAGTGACACTTGTTGACTCAGAGCATGTTACAGCAGGAAGGAATCTTAGTGTTCATTTAATCCATCCTTCTCATTTTAGTGTTGAGAAAACAAGGCCCAGAGTTGGGAAGACCCAAAGATAACAGGTGACAGAGTCGGAACTAGAACCAGGGCGCAGTGTCTCGTAAGTCCTACGGCTCTGCTTGACCATTCTGGGTGATGGAGGGAGCACTTAGAGAACAGGAAAGCTAACAGGAAGCTGGGAGCCCAAGAAAAGATGGGGTAGGGGGGTTCATTTTCAGATTTTTGTGACTAAGAGTCCAAGCTGAACTTAAATGTATGGCCACGGAAACAGAGATCCTGCTGTCAGCCAAGGGAAGTAACTAGCTTTCTCTCAGATTGAAGATAAACATAAAGGGACGATTAAATCTCAAAGATCACAACTAATTGAGTGAGCCAGCCAGGCAGCCGGGAGTGAAACTCACAATATGAGGCAGCCAAGGACCTGATTAATAAATAAGGCTGGATCAAGCTCATTTAAATAGGGAAGATTTGCCAGCTTAGCTTTGGCATGTAACCCGAGATATTCTCATGTGGAGAAAAGTTGCTATTCTGCCCCTACCCAGCTGCCCAGGATGTGCTGGGCTTCTGGCTTCAGATAAAGCAGAAGGGGAACCAGGAAGAAGTAACGAGAGAAAAGGGTGGTGACCCATGGGTCCTCCCTTATAAGGGAACAGCCCCTCTACCCACCTCATTTCCACAGGCAGTAATGGGTAGAAAGCCTACTAATGGGAAATTTCACCAGGGGGCTGCAGGAAGACAGCTGCTGGCCCCCAGCAAACTGTTCTCTAGAGACAGGTAGTGTCTGTTTGGTATATGTCTCACTAAATTCAACCTGTCAGGGCCGGCCCGGTGGCTCAGGCGGTTAGAGCTCCGTGCTCCTAACTCCGAAGGCTGCTGATTCGATTCCCACATAGGCCAGTGGGCTCTCAACCACAACGTTGCCAGTTCAATTCCTCGAGTCCCGCAAGGGATGGTGGGCAGTGCCCCCTGCAACTAAGATTGAACACGGCACCTTGAGCTGAGCTGCCTCTGAGCTCCCAGATGGCTCAGTTGGTTGGAGCGCGTCCTCTCAACCACAAGGTTGCCGGTTCGACACCCACAAGGGATGGTGGGCAGCGCCCCCTGCAACTAACAACGGCAACTGGACCTGGAGCTGAGCTGCGCCCTTCACAACTAAGATTGAAAGGACAACAACTTGACTTGGAAAAAAGTCCTGGAAGTACATACTGTTCCCCAATAAAGTCCTGTACCCCTTCCCCAATAAAAAAAAAAAATCTTTAAATTCAACCTGCCACAGCTTGGTACCCAGAGTCTCCTCTGAGAAGATGCAGCCTACCTTTCCAAAGCTCACTCCAAATGAGCCACCACTACTCCTCACCCAAACCCCCCAGGCTCCCCCACCCCTCCCACATACACAATCTCAGTACCTTGGCTCCCACAATGCCCCTGGCTGGACTGGCCCTACCACATCCTCTGTCCCAAATCCTGTTCATCTGTGTCCCATCACCTGTGCCCCATACAGTCCCCTCACATGGAGTCTTCCACAGTAGGCACTGAAAATGCTGGCTGAATTGGGAGGAACAATCTAACAACCTTCCTCCTTTTCCCACCATCATCTGTCAGAAACAAACAGCCCCATTCTGGAATGCCAACCAGGGTCCCAACTTCTAAACTTGGGAGTAGCCGGCTCTGTTTCAGGGACCATTTGTGTGGCCTGGCCTCTCTGCCTCTTACCTCTGAAATAAGAGTAATAGTTCTTGTCAGAGAAGCTGAGTGCTTTGAGAGGAGAGGCTCTGGAAACACAGATTCTCAAGTTCAAGGCCATTATTTTAAACTCCCCTTAGATCCATGCACCATTTACCAACTAATGCTAGGAACTTAAAGCTTGTTTTCAGCCAAAATGACTCTTCCTTTATCACGAATGCCCGAGTGTATAGCTGTTGAGAGAGCTGCACTGAGGACTCTAGGTAGCTCGTTGGCTTTTTACTTTCACGGGGTATGGAGACAGTTCATAGTTTCACGAAAAGCCCAGAGTTTTCAGGCCCACTGTTCTCTCAAATCTCATGTTGTCAACTGGTTCCCAACCTGAGGGCTGTGAGCCCATCCACGGGGTTCACAGTTACCACTCCATTGCTGGGTGTGGCCACCCAGCACTGCCTGTGCACTACATGACAAACACATGTCACACAATAACAAAAACTACCACGTGACCACCTACCACCATTTGTATCAAACACAGTCCCAGGATAGAGATACAAATAGTGAGTACTCAATAAATATTGGTCGAAAAGAAATTATCTTCTCAATTAATGGGTACTAAAACTAAAACTCTTATTACACAGCCATCTCTGATATTTTTTGGAATTAATATAGAAAAAGGACCTTCTATGAAAAGACTGAGAACCTCTGGGTTGAAGAGAAAGCGTACTGGGTGGGGGGGATTCAGGTCTGGGTCCCAGTTCTAGCCAGACTCCCGGAAGTACAGCCCGGAGGCCCTGAGCCGTCTGTAGACCTTGGTTTACCCAGCAGAACAACAAAAAGGGAGGATTAAAAGTCCTCTCCTCCCCCAGGTCCCTCCAGCTCTACAAGTTAAGACCTTTCACCCTTAGGCCAGCCTCTGAAGCTCTAGAGCTGCACCTGCGGGTCTTCACCAACTCCAGAACAGTGGTTCTCAACCATAGGAGCTCTTGTCCCCCAAGGGACAACTAGCAGTGTTTGGAGACATTTTTGGCTGTCACAACTGGAGGTGAGGGCAGGGTGCTATGGATATCTAGTGAGTAGCGGCCCAGGATGCTGCTAAATTAAACATCCTGCAATGCCCAGGGCAGTCCCCCACAACAAAGCATCATCTGGTCCAAAATGTCAATGGTGCCGAGGCTGAGAAACACTGCTCTAGAGGCCACTGAGAAAAGCTAGCTTATTGTGGGAAAAGAGATGGAAACCACACTGAAAAATACACAATGCTAATGGACCGTGTTTCCCGAAAAGACCTAGCTGGACCATCAGCTCTAATGCGTCTTTTGGAGCAAAAATTAATATAAAACCCGGTCTTATATTATAGCTGGTATTATATTATATATATTATACTATGTTATATTATATTATATTATATATTATACTGTTATTTATATTATATTATATTATATTATATTATATTATATTATATTATATTATATTATACCTGGTCTTATAGTAAAATAAGACCAGGTCTTATATTAATTTTTGCTCCAAAAGATGCATTAGAGCTGATGGTCCGGCAAGGTCTTATTTTGGGGGAAACACGGTAGTAGCAGACTGAATAAATGAATACAGTGAATAAAGGTTCTCAGACCATTCCAGACACGTGTGAACAGTCTTCTCTCTGGCATTGGTCCCATGGGGTACAAGATGATCTAGTCACTGTATGGACCCCCAATCGTATCCTCCTTAACCTGCCCACACCCACTACTGACACACAGCCTTGCTGAGGTGGGAAAGAGAATGTGAGATTGAATATTAGTAAGAGGGAGGCAGGACAGTGTGAAAAGCATGAGACTTGGAGCCTAATGAAGGGTTCTAGCCTTGACGCAGTCCCTAGGAAACCACTTAATTGCTTTGAGCCTTAGTTTCCTCCTCTGCAAAATAGGGTTAAAAATCACACCCTGAATAAATTGGGGAGGGTGAAATGCCTAACTATTACATTGTCTGTATACCTGAAACTAAAAAGAAAATAATCACATCCTGCCCTACCTACCCTATAAAGCTTCTCTGAGTTTCAAAATAAGATCATGTATGTGAAAATGCTTTGGAAGCCATAAAACCCTGTACAAATGTAAAATATTCCCCTGCAGAATAACAGGTAGGTGCACAGACGGTGGAGGGAATGTTGTAAAAACTGATTTCTAATAACAAGATTTTGTCCACTGGTAAGTTATAACACTAAAAGCTATAGTTCCCCGCTCTATGAGAACACCAAAGATACCAGAATCCACTGTGATGCAGCCCACTCAGGACGCCCAAGGCTCCTGGGTCCACTCTGTGACTCGTAATCTGAACCTTGGCTTTCCCAACTGGGGGTGGGTGTAATACCATTTAACTCATGGGGTTGTTGAAAAGATCAAACATGATCAAGTTTGTGAAGTGCATGGCATTTCCCAAAAATGGGGGAATGTTTTCATTTTCTGAAGATTTTTCTCCTGAAAACGTTTTTATACTTTGGAACATCATGTTTTTGGAATGATGAAAATAACTTAAGAAAAAGTGTTCCTACACTGCTATCTGTCCTTTACACTTCTAAAATGTAAGCATGAGAAGGGCTGCCTGCAGCCGCCAGCCCTGAAGCCCTGTCTGCTAAAAGCAAAAGCTGAATGCCAGGCTGCTATTAGTTCCCTCCTCGGACATGGCCAGAGAAGGCTTTCAGAGCCCATGACAACTCAAGGCCCAAATCCCGTCCAGCCTTGCTAAGCAATCTGCAACCACTTATTGCCCTTGTGCAAGATTCTAAAGGGAGAAAATGCTCAGGAAAGGTGAAAGCAATTAATACGTGATGGAGAATTAAGAAGAAACTAGCAATCATTTGAGATTTAAATGTCACCCTTGTCAGTCAACATTTCCAAGTCTAATGAATTCTGGGGACATTGAGTAGATCAAACTCCTCACCCCAAGTCTTTCATGTGGCTTCGTCTATGTGGCCTTGTCTAAGTAGCAACTCCTCTTCAAACCTCTGCAGAGAATAGCAGTATACACCCATGCACAAGTCTTATCTTTGCTTTTTTTTTAAACAATTATCAGGTCTTATGAGAGTTACAAACAAGGAACTTACAGTTTCTGCTTATGCAAATAGTAAAGAAACCACTTCTCAGTTTATTAGCCCCTACTTCTTTTCATGGGAAGACAACTGTAAAGTAAATTTATAATAATTATCAGAAGAAGCTGTATTTTAAACTTAGTAGTCTAAAGCTAACTATTTTATGGGTAACCTAAGTTAAATATTTATCTGTTTTTATGTACCCCCAAAGGGGCTTGATTCAAATAAAGTGCTTTTTAAAAGTATTGCATGTATTTCCATGTTCCTGTTTTTCTTTCTCAAAAACTTTTCCTATTAATTCAAAGTTTTAAGGACTCCTACATTTTGAGTTTCCTCTGTTCTAACATTCTAGTACTCTCCAAAATAACCACTTGATAAAACAGATTCAAGCAGTACACACACATACTCCACTATATATCCTATACTCTGAATGCTTCTACAACAGATCACTGTACCCAGATTAAATCTGTTTACTCGTCTGTCAGTCTAGCCAGATTGTGAGCATCCGAGAGACAACTGACCTATCATCTGCATTTACCCAGTAAACTAGGACAGTATCTGGCACACAGCTCAAGTTAATATATACTTACCAAATCGGCTCATGAATGAAACAAAAGCTTCTAGCTACCGTATTTTGCCATGTCTAATGTGCACTATTTTGTCCAAATTTGTGAGGGAAAAATGAGGCACATTATACATGGGTAGTACTAATTCCGTATCTATATAAATGTTTTTAATTCTTTCATTTATGCTTATGAGTTAAAAGTGTAACTTTAGAAATAACAATATCCATATGCACAATAATACCCTGGAATATGATAATCGGTTTTGGTGAACTTACAACAAACTTGCAACAATGAAGAATTCTTAGCCTTCTATAATACACAAATATCATAAATTTGTTACTTGTACATAAAATTTCTTGTACCTGGTATCTGTTCTTGTGTTTTGTAATTATTTGTTATATAAAATTCCTTGTATGATAATATGTTAAAAAATAAATGCTAAAACTCCTTTATAATACAAAAAAAAGTATGTAAACAAATATATGTAAACAAATAAAAATCTAATTAAAAAAATTAAAACAAAAAACTTTTTTCCCCTGAAAGTTTGGGCCCAAAATGTGGGTGCGCATTATACATGAGAGTGCATTGTACATGACAAAATACGGTAACTTCTTTTAAAATGGACCATCTGAATTGAAATGCAAATATCTATCTATGCAGCACAAAGACCAAAGAGATTTGGGATCTCAATATCACAGTCCTTAAACAGTGCACAATATCCAAATCCATTTCAAAACCCCTGGTTTCCTTTTCTCAAATACACTACACCTTACACAACCCAACTAGATGAAAGCAAAGGTTCTTCTGCAACTTCCCGCTGTAACTCTAGATTCAGGTGAGGTCACACACCAAACATGACTGTTTGCACCCACACGCAACCCGCAACCCACACCCCCACCCCGTAGCTGCCTACTCCTTTATTTATTTATTCCCCCCCTTTTTCCGCATCTCCCCACTCCAGTTCAAGCCATTATTTCTCAGCCTAGTTGTGTAGGACACAGCTCCCTGATCCATGCTGGTACTATGAGCCTTGCGCTCCGCGCCCCCCACCAGGCAGCCAGTCGTCGGTCGTGGGCCGCTCACAGCAGCACACGGTAGCCGTAGAGTAGCCCACAGCAGCCCGTGGCAGCCCACAGAAGCTCCCGGCGACCTCCGGCTGCTCAGGGAGAGCCCCTGTTCACAATCTTGGCTGTAGAGGGCGCAGCTTGCTGGCCCATGTGAGAATTGAACCAGCGACCTTGGCTCCTACCACCTGAGCCACCTTGCCGGCCCCTGACTACTCCTTTAAGGACTGACGCAAAAGATCACATCGTCACCCCCAACCCTAAACTGTGGCAGTTGCTCCCTTCTTCAAATCTCCATCAAGCTCCATTTAGGGTGCTCCTATGGGTGACACTTACAGCCAACTTGGACTTGAATTACTCCTGTCCTAGGTTTATCTCTCCACCAAGAAAGAGTATGGGCCTCCTGAGAGCAGGATTGTACGGCAGACCCTCACATTTGGACAGGAAACCCTGATTTGGCGAATGTCTGAAGTCCTGCTGAGACTCACAGAGCCTCTCAGCTCAGCAATTTCAACTGCCCTGAGTGTTCAATGGGAGGAAATTTCAACAGGCTGTGTTAAGGGCCAACTACCTTGAACAACCTGGAGCTTATGCCTGCTTTCTTTTTTTTTTTTTTTAAATTTATTGGGGGTGCTTTCTTTTTGGATGAAAAGAAGATAGTGCTTTTTGCTGGGAATCCCAGTCCAAAAATTCACTATCACTCCAAAATTCAGAAAAATGTCACTGTATAGAATCGAATGTGGCAGATCTGGTGGAATGTCCTGCTTCATCATCCCACCTAACTCCCATTTCCCCAGAGAAGCTGCTTGTATTTTCTAGTTTTACTTTATCCATAGCTCCTGAAAGAAACACTTTACTGAGGATGGTTGTAAGCCTCCATGAGAAAACGTATGCGCTGTTTAGTTGTGATAACTTTTCATTCTCTGAGAGAGCCGCAGATCTGTTCAACTATAGGATCCGTTGGGCCAGGCTGTGTCTTTTTCACCGCTTGGAAATCCACATGGCATCGCAGATGGCTCCTAACACAGCACAGGCACTCAGAGAACACCTGTCCCTCCTGAAGCAGAAAACTGGTGGATCAGTATCATATACACATAATAGAAACCACAAAGCTACTGAACCAAGAAATCAGAACTCACTGAAAAATCATTTCTGATGGAAAAAGATACGACTTTAAAAAAATCAGGGTGGGGCAGCCGGATGGCTCAGTTGGTTAGAGCGCGAACCATTAACAACAAAGTTGACGGTTCGATTCCCACATGGGCCAGTGAACTGCACCCTCCACATCTAGACTGAAAACAATGGTTTGTGCTTGGAGCTGGGCCGCCGGTGGGCTCAGTGCTTATAGCAAGGTGCTCATAACACCAAGGTCGCCAGTTCTATTCTCACGTGGACCAGTGAGCTGCACCCTCCACAACTACATTGAAAACGACGACTTGATAGGGAGCTGATGGGTCCTGGAAAAACACACTGTTCACCAACATTCCCCAATTAAAAAAAACACAAACAATAATTTCCTAGCTGCCCCCCGCCCCCCAGGGGAAGTTAATTCTTCTTCACTTGGGGTCCTTATGGAATTCTACACAAGCCTCACTAGGTGGAAATTTTTTCTTTACAAACTGGTCCCCCCACCAGGCAGTGGTGCTCCGAGGATGGAAACTGCCTCTAATTTATCACCAGGGTTGCCAGTGAGTCCTCATGACCAAAAGCTTAACTGAATGCTTGTCAGTTATCCAGATGAGTGGCTTCTTGAAGAAAGCTGTTACCCCATCAGCAGGATATGTGCTTCAAGTTCTTTTTCAAGGAGAGGAAGGTGGACCTCTACTGAACTATCCATGTTTTGAGGCTTCATCAGATCTGGAGGTCACTGAAGGTATCTGGGAATATGGTGAGCTGGATAAGAGTTCAATCATTGAGCAGCAGCAGGAGTGAGCAAACTGACCCAGGACACAGCACCCCTGGGTGTCCAGCAATGAATACTGGCCTGGACATAGAAAAAACGCCCAACATTTTCATTTAATCCCCACAATAACTGGTGTCTCTCAAACTTTAATGTGCATGCAAACAACTTGGGGATCTCATAAAAAAAACACAAAAAAAAAACACAGGTTTTGCTTCAGAAGCTCTGGGTGGAGCCTGACAGTCTGTATTTCTAACAATTTCCCAAATGTTCCCACAGACCACACTTTTGAGTAGCAAAACTGTATAGTAAATATTGCATCCTGTTTTTGCAGCTGAAGGAGCTGATGCTCAGAAATATGGGGGACTTGTTTCAGTTCACAAATCTAGTAAGTGGCAGAAGTAAAATGTGAACTCAGGTCTTCTGATCCAAAACCCAGTGCCTTTGCTACTATATCATACCACTAAACTTTGGAGGTAAACGGCCACAACCACAGAGATGTATGACTTTCCTCAAGTAAGCCTTACAGCCACCTTTGCCCTGTATGGAAGAGGGAGGAGACAGAGCTAGAAATATCAGCTACCGTGTTTCCCCGAAAATAAGACCGGGTCTTATATTAATTTTTGCTCCAAAAGACTCATTAGGGCTTATGTTCAGAGAATGTCATCCTGAAAAATCATGCTAGGGCTTATTTTCCGGTTAGGTCTTATTTTCGGGGAAATACGGTACAAGAATCAAGCCAGCTGTATGCTCTTGTTAAGAACTTAAATCCTCCAATCCTTCAGCTAAGACTCCTGAAGAAGAATCAAACAAACTTTAGAGGTTGATAGATGTTCATTTCTTTACTAATGAAAGGCCACGGCAAAGTATAATTGCATTTCAAAAACAAATACCAAGGCCGGCCCGGTGGCTCAGGCGGTTAGAGCTCCATGCTCCTAACTCCGAAGGCTGCTGCTGGTTCGATTCCCACATGGGCCAGTGGGCTCTCAACCACAAGGTTGTCAGTTCAATTCCTTGAGTCCCGCAAGGGATGGTGGGCTCCGTCCCCTGCAACTAAGATTGAACTTGGCACCTTGAGCTGAGCTGCCTCCCAGATGGCTCAGTTGGTTAGAGCGCGTCCTCTCAACGACAAGGTTGCCGGTTCGACTCCTGCAGGGGATGGTGGGCTGTGCCCCCTGCAACTAGAAAACGGCAACTGGACCTGGAGCTAAGCTGCGCCCTCCACAACTAAGACTGAAAGGACAACAACTTGACTTGGAAAAAAGTCCTGGAAGTACACACTGTTCCCCAATAATAAAGGCCCATTCCCCTTCCCCAATAAAATCTTTAAAAAAAACACACAAAAAAACAAACACCAAAAAACACACAAAAAAACAAACACCAAAAAACAAAAACCAAAAAATTATCAGGGCCATGTAGCACACAGAACCGAATTAATTCCTAAAACAATGGCTAGTCCTGCGTGTTCTGGGCTGCGCTGCTCAGACATTAGCTAGAATATTCAGAGTATTCAGCTCTGCCCATTCCACACCTTAAGAGCAACGCTGATGAGCAGAACATCCAGAGGAGGGTAACCAGAACAGAAATACCAGGCAATGGAACAGTCAATGGAAGAGAGAAGATCTGTCCTGGAGAAGTGCAGGCTTGAGACACAAGCACCATCTTCCTTATCTGTTTTGTCGAAGGGGTACTAGACCTATCCTCTGAGGCCCCAAGAGGCAGAACAAGCAACTGTTTTCCCAAAGGAACGCAGTTCATAACTGCCTAGTGTCAGAGCTGGGATTTGCCCCCAGGCTTTCTAACTCCAGATCCCACATTCTCGTCACCACCCCGAGCTGCCTCCTTTGGAGCTACCACCCCAATCTGTACTGGAGGTAGACACTTCAGGAAGACAGATCTCAGTTCCAAATAAGAAAAGTGATTTTATAGTCAGAGTTGTCCAAAGACAGACTGTGCTATAGTGTGGGAGGATAGAGCACGTAATACAAATGCTGTCAGCAGAGAGATTCAATCAGGTTAATCGCTTGGCAGGAATACTGCGAAGGGAATTTGGGCATGGGATAGGTGGCTGGGTGAGATGAACCTGCCAACCCTCAGAGATGAATTAATCTCCTCCTGCTACATTTTCCTCTAACATTCCATTTGTACACTTACCACAGTTGCCGTCTATCAGTTGCTTGTACAAGTGTGTGTCTTCTCATTGAACTGTGAGTGCTTGTAGGGGGAGGAAGTACCTTAGCCATCTTTATATCCCTTTTTGTACCTAAGACTACACCTGGGAACCCAAGAAAACATTTACATCCCTCCTAGGCATTCTGCTAGGCACTTCGCATATATCAATTTATTCCATATCCAGCAAGAAGCCTCAGAAGTATTGTTATTCCCTTTTTATGGATGGGGAAACTGAGACTCAGAGTGGATAAGTCACTGCCAAGGAACTGCCGGTGAGTGGTGAAGCTGGCATTCAAACTAAGAAATCTTTTGCCTACACCATCATGCTGCATTCCTCCCAGAAGGAACTCAATAAACTGCTGATTTGAGACAAATACGTTAAAAACAGGCCAGTATTATATCCAGCCAGGTCTGTTGTTGTTTCCTATTGCTATACTTACATTTCCTTCTAAATATAACCATCCATCCTCAAAATGACCAACCTAAAGTTGTTTTTGAATATCCTCTCTCTCACTTGTTAAAAGACAGCGGCACAGCACAAAAGAATTCTGGGAAGAGGACCACGTTGTAATTAACCTTTCCTACCAAAGGAATTTCTCAAGCCCCCAAGAGCTCTGCCCTCCTCCCAGTTGGCTGGCTCCATCTCAGGGCTCTGGACCACTGTAAACAAAACAGCTCTTGGCTTTCTGCCCCCGAGATGTACGCTCGCATACGTCTTCACCGGCTGTTCTCCAGGACCTCGTTCTCCACACTCAAACCCAACTCGGGACAACTCAAATTTTCCCTGAGCAAAACAGTCCAGTTCAAAGGTCCTCACATTTAGCTAAACTTCCAAACAAAATATATCCTGAATTTCAAATCACATTATAAACCTATTGGCAGGCACTTAAAAATATTTAATCTCCTGCCAAACGGGGCAAAAAAAAGATTTTATCATTTAAATCAAAGGCGCCAGCGTGTTTGGACAGCCAACACAGACGGTCTCTCTGACACTCCATCTGTCTTAAGAAGTAAACCAAACCCAATCTAGCCAGCCATTTCTTCAAACAAGAAATTTAAGTGTCACCAAGGGAAACTGCCCCTGCTCAGTCCCCTGCGTGGGTCTCAGGCTTCCCCTCCCAGGCCCTCTGGCACAGGAGATCCTGATGGCACATACACCATTAACACGCTGTGACTTTCAACCTGATACCTTGATTGCAGAGAAGCAAAAGGCCACGGGCACTATCAATTTAACTTATTAAGATGTCTTCCCACATGCTAATGTTTTAGAGCAATTTTATTAAACATGAGAGCCACCCTGGCTCCAGCAATGAGCAAGACTTAATGAAGACATATTTCCTGTGAGCTACTGGCCTCTCTGCATCCATCAGACATTTCTAGCTAAACCTAAATTAACCTGTAAATGAACTGATTTACATCCATAAATCCAAAAGAAATGTACCAAGATAGGGTGTTTGAGATACTCAGTCTCCATTTCCCAATCTCATACAATTCTCTTGTTAGACTAAAATATGAGCCTTTCTACAAATTGTTTTCGTCTTTATTAAAATGGAAAAAAGGAAATCTGAACCAGCTAGGGTAGGCATTTTATAACTAGTTACAATGCCTTAAGAAGAAAAGACTCTGTGATACCTTCTCATCTTTCTTAGACAGAAAACCAACAGGACACTGTTTAGAAAGGTACCAAAGAAGACCTAATTAAGTTTGGGTGATATCTGTCATTTCACCTAGGCTGAATCCTCGTTTCCATGCAGTTCTCAGTGAAAGAACTTTTCCATTTTGACAATGAAACCAAATAAGTCTGATCAACAATAACTTTATTAGAAAAAGAAAGAAAAGTACACTTGCTCAGTATCCACAATGTGCCACACCCTTTCATATACTACCTTAGCTAATCCTCTTCCTAATCATGTGAGATAAATATTATTTCCACTTTACAGAAAAGGAAAGGAATGATATTTACGTCTCTTGGATGGCAGGGATCGTGTCTGGTGTCTCTTTGTTCCCAGCACTAAGCGTGGGGCCTGGGACACAGTTTAAGAGCCTGCCACATGCTTAAGAATGAATGCATGATGAAAGGAAAGGAAAAGGAATTTGGAAAAAATGCAATCCAACTTTTGCTCTAGGCACCTAATTGAAACCACTGCCCGGAACACACCTGCACACTGCAAATAATCTACTTGAGCTTCAGAGGTTTGTTTCAAAGGAAAATTTATCATCTTTTCCAATGTGTATACCACAAAGACAGGAACCCATTTGGCTATATACTCCACAGGACAGGGCCTAGTCCTGTCTCACTTCTTTTTCTCCCACTCAGCACCACACCTTGCACAGTGGGTGTTTAATGAGCTGAGCGATGATGAAGGTCATGGTGATACCTTCAGCCATCATGGGAGTCAAGAGAACACAAGAGGCCCACAGCCACCAGAAGAACTGGTCTCTGAGTCGAGTTACATCCTCTCTCCAGCCTCATTTTCCTCTCTGTCCAATGGGAAAAACAGAACACACTCACAAGACTGTTTTCATTCATTTAATAAACATGTACTGAGCACTGGGCACAGGCCAGGCACTGTGCCAGGTGCTGGGGACACAATACTGAACGCGATAATCCCATCCTGCCCCATGGAGCTCATCTCAATGACGGCTGAGACTCGTGGAAAGAGGAGTTTTACAAACTTCAAAGAACTACGTATCATGATGAAGTATTGCTCCTCCTCTGTTCCCCATCTGGTTAATGGCATCACCCTCTACCCACGTCCAAGCCGTAAACTTGGGAATCATCCTCAACTCCTCCGTCCCTGGGTTCTGCCCACAGTTCCAATCAACCACCAAGCCTCTGCCGATTCTCCTTCAGAAAAGTCTGACATGTAGTACTTCTCATCTAGTTTTCCACTCTTCTACTGCAGGCCCTTTGTTCCCACCTGAATAAGGACAAGTCTTGTAATAATGATATTGGCAAGCATTTATTGATCAGTTACAGATGGCAGGCAGTGCACTGAAAGCTTTGTACGCGTAACATAATTTACTCTCATAAGGCAGGTACTAGCACCCTTACTTACAGAGGAGGAATCTGAGGTGCGGAATAACCTGCCTAAGGCGTCCACACAGCTAGTGACAAAGCTATGGCTCAAATCCAAGTTGATGAGATTCTACCCTTGTCCTTTACCCGATCCCTGCCTCCAACCCCTTCCTGGTCAGTCTACACTCCTTCCTCTTATGCTGCTGCTGGAGAGTTCTTTCAAAACTCCAAGCTGCTATGTCTCTTCTGCTTAAAGACATCCAGTGGTTCCTCACTACCTCCAGGTTAAGGTCTAAAGGTACAGGCCACTCCCGTGGTATCTACCTGCTGTCCTACCAGTCTCACAGCTCCCCAAACTCCTTGCTGACCCACCTACATCTCATCCTCCTCGGTGAGGCTTCTTTTCCCCTCCAGACAGGAACCTCCTCTTTAGCCTAAGCCCCAAATATACACTCATGTTTCAGCACTGACTGGTATGTTTCCTTCCTTCCTTCCTTCCCTCCCTCCCTCCCTCTCTCTCCCCGCCACACACATACAGAAATTCTCCCTCTCTCTCACTGTCTCTCTCTCTCTCAAAAAACCCCAAAACGACACACTTCCAATGTTGAGTCCCTGGAAGGCAGGCACAGTGTATTTCCATCTCTGATCGTCTGGGCCCCAGCACAGTATCAAGTCAGTAAGTGACTAACCGAGTGTTACGTGGTGATGTTAACACCTCACAGTACTATCCCCGTAAGCAAGTAAGGCCTTTCCCCCAGAGGCCGTTAAAAATAAGGGCCGTAGCTCCTGCCCTCTCAGGCCAACTCAAGAAACAGACTGCTTTCAGCAAAGTTATTACAACTAACTGAGGTTGGTCCTCCATATTGTGCTGGCAGCCTCTCCAAGCCTCTGGAAAGCCAATTCAATCACCTCTAAAACTGCAGAAACTAAACTAGCTCCAGACCAAAAGACCACCGGAGAATTGCCCTCAGATGAAAGATGAAGTAAACTGACGGCCTCCTCCACCACCCAGCAATGGGCAAAGCATTCCCAAATGCAGACCGGTAAAACAATGACTAATTACCACGACCAACAGAGGATCCTGACAGAGAGTCGTCAAAGAAAAAAGCTAGACACAGCAAAATCTCATCCTGCTGTCCATCTCCAGAGCTACAACTGGAGTCCAGACCACAGATAATTGCAACTGGCTCCTCACTGGTCCCTCTGCTTCAACCCTTACCCCGCCCCCAGCCCCGCCCCACTGGTCTACTTTCCAAAGAGCTGCCAGATGATGTTTTTAAAACTATATCAATGACTGAGACATGCTCCTGCTTAACACCCTCCTACAGCTTTCCATCCAGTTGGAATACAATCCAAACTCTCTACCAGGAAGTTTGAGGTCCACTCCCACCTCTTTATTTCATACCACACTTCAGCCACTGTATTTCAGAAACAGAGATCTTCTGTTTCTTAAAAAAGGCCAACCTCTAGGCCTTTTCCTATGCCACTCTCCCTGTCTGGAAGGCCCCTCCCCTAGATTTTTACGGAGCTGGTTACTTTTCAAGGTTCAGTTCCAATTTTTCCTGTTCAAAGAGTACTTCCCCGACCACTCTATCCATAAAGTGGTGCCCCATCACTTCCCATCAGGTTTGTTTTTAGCACATCACAACTAGACAATATTTTCTTCATTTATTTTGCTGTCTGTCTTCTCCCTCATTAGGGTGGAAGCTGTGTTTTGTTCACCCTGTAAATACAGTGCGTTCGGTAAATACAAAAAAAGACTTTCCAGAGGTTTCATTGCCTCTCAACCGAGGGGCAACCTCAGGAGGAGCTATTTCGTTATTCTGTTAGAACGAAGACAATATCTACTCAGCCCCTGGTACATGCTGGGCACTGTACATCCATGATTTTCCTTTCAGAGGTACATTAACTAGATCAAGGTCACGTGGCTGGCAACTACCAGACTTCTGCGTTGCGTACTTGTTTGTATAGCTCCTAAGCCCCTCACCTCTGCCCCGTCTCAAGAGGGAGGGTTGTCACTCTGTGGTTCCTTCTCATGTTGCCATCATAACAAGAAGACTCTCTTTGTCTACATTGCTTTACAGTTATGACAGCATTTCCACATGCATTCGCCTCACTTGAGGAGACTATCAAGCCCTTACCCAGAAAGTCACACAACAAGTCAGGTGCCTCAAGGTCCCACATCCCTGTCCTGAACCCCGGCAGCGGGGACTAGGGGAGGCTGGGCCCATGGCGGCCGGAAACCCTCGTTTTTGGTCCACAGGGATGGGGAAGCGGTGAGTCACCCGGTGAAGGCTTGGACTGTGAAACTCTGATAAGACCTGGCCATGAAGCCACAAGAAGTGAATCATAGCGCTGGCAGGCACTTTAGGCCTCATGGAGGCCGAACCCTGGCTGGCTCCATGGGGACAAGGAGGCCTCCAGAGAAAAAGGAACTTGCTCAAGTTCACTTAGCTGGGACCAGGGGGTCTCCTGTCCCCCAGTCCCATTTCCTCTCCATCAAGGAGGCTTCTCACGGGGATTCTGAGTCGGGGTGTGTGTGGGGGGGGGGAGGGGGGAGCCAGGGGCAGGTCCTGGGCTCCACAGAGGGCGAGGGGAGGGGAGGCGAGGGGAGGGCAGGGGAGGGCGAGGCGAGGGGAGGGCAGGGGAGGGCGGGGGAGGGGAGAGCCCAGGAAGCGCACAAGGGGGGGGGCAGAAATGAGTCCAGACGGAGGCGGCGGCGGGATCTGGGAAGGTGAGTGACGGCAGGTCCTCGGGAGGAGGAAAGGACGGAGGAGGAAGGCACAGAGTAAGGGCAGAGGCCGGTGTTGTGAAAACGGGGTGTGCAGGGGCCCGGCAGGGTGAGGAGGGGAGGGGGCTTGGAATGAGAGTCTGCAGGCCGGGGAGACGCTGAAGGCAGTCAGACGGGGACAGCCCCCAACCCAAAAAGGCACGGAAGGGGATCTGACCGGGAAGATTGCCGACAACCGAGCACACCCCGGGGCGAGGCTGACCAAGGTGGAGTCCGGGCCCGGGGAGCTGAGGGGAACCTGAGGGCCGGGCCGACTCACCGCGCTTGTTTTTGGTGCCGTGCTTCTTGGCGGCCGTCAGCTCCTGCTCGATCTTCTTCTCCAGGAATTCTTGCTTCTTACTTAGCATCTCCTCAGTGTCCCGCAGCCGCTGGATGGCCTCCTGGGGGGTCGGGCCGCCCTTGCCAGACTTACCCCCTCCAGCCCCGAACAGTTTCCCGAACACCGACATGGTGGCTGCTCGCCGTGCCGGCCTACGCCGCCCGCTCCGGCTAGGCTCGGCTCCGGCGCCCGCTCCCGGCCCAGCCGCTCCCTGAACCGCAGGCCTCTCCGCCGCCTCCGCCCCACAGACGGGCCTGGCCGCGCCACCTCCCACAGGCCCCCACGCCCGGCCTGGCCGGCGTCAGGGCAACGAGCCACTGACTGCAACTCCCGGTGGGCAATGCGCTGACTGTGCCTTAAATCTAATGGAGAGAGGCGCGCGGCATGCCGGGAGGCTATAGTTTTCCGGCTTGAGTCGCTCAGCGGCGCGTATTTTTGGTTTATCTAGGGTCAAAGGGCGAGGTGGCATGCTGGGAAATGTAGTTTCCTTGGGAACCCGCTCTACAGAGGAATGACAGAAATAACAATATTTTACAAAACAGTAGTTAACATTATGCACATTCTGTAATCCGTGCATCGTGCAAAGTGCTTTATATGCATTATCACATTTAATTCTCACAAACCTATGACAGATAATACTGTTCCTATTTTGTAAGTGAATAACTAAGACTAAGAAATTGAGTGACTGGCTTAATTTACTAGCCCTATCTTTGCATATGCTGTTCCCTCTACCTGGAATGCCTTTCTACTTTTTAGTTACCTAACAGGTTCTTCGAAACCTACTAGTGGCTAACAGCCCTGGGACTGGAGTTAGTCTGCAAAGGTTCAAAACCTACCTTGAATACTTACTTGGGCAAGTTACTTCCCCTAATCTGTGTGCCTCCCTTTCCAAAACTGTAAACAGGAAATGATGATAACAGGACAACCTCCAAGCTTAAGTAAGATAGGGAATGTAAAGTGCTTACTCAGCATAGGCCTAGCACAGTAGGTGCTCAACAATGTGTATTAATTTCTAGATATTGTGGGTCATTATTACGCCCAATAATAATTTAAACAAGAGGAGAGCCAGAACTTTCAAAAGTAACAAAAGTATTGAGGATTTTCCCCCCTGCATTACAAGGCCCAGCTGGTTGTGGGGCTACATTTCATTGTTTTCCCTTTTCCTTCGCTGTCAAGAATCATTTTTCCATTCATTAGCAGTGAGGCTGAATCTAGAAGCCAATACCTCCCCCAAGCCCACTATTCTAATTTGCTACTTCCAATTGCCAATAAAGAAAAATATGACTTCTCAAAGGCCTTTTTTATTCCTTCCTGAACCTTTTAAATATGTGCAATTGTTTGGGAACAGTTTCAAATAAATAACAGCTTACCTGAACTTTTTCTCTATCATTTCACATATGAGTGTTATCTCCTCCACAGAGTATGATCTATATGTAAATAAAAACATGTCTTAGATGTTGTTGTTCTTGTTGTAATGTACCACGATCCCAGCCTGCATATACAGGTAATCAACCATTCTCAGAGGATGGAAGAGTTTGTCTTTCACCCAGCTTTCCAGGTTGGGAGAAAATTTTCAAATGTGAGAGACAAACTAAAACTGTCAAGAATTCACAGCAGCATAAATTGTGAACTATATGTCACACTTATGTTTGTTTTGTAATTGAAACATGGCAATATTTTTATCAAAATAAAAAATAAAAACAAAGAGACTTCACTCAAGCCACCTATGGGTACAACAACCCCTCCACATCTAAGCAAAATGCCTCCTTCCCTGTTACCTAAGTCATGCCGCAACCAAGCATACAGGTACAAAGCACTTGCTGGGCTTGAGCCATGACCCAAAGAAAATATGAATAGGCAGACACTGTAGGCCTCACCACCACCAGACTTATATTGCTGTGGAGTAAACTTGGAAAATAGTAGAACCCCTCATGTCATAACTTTGGGAGCCCAGAAAAACATCTTGGGGATATGACCACAGAACACTCAGATTTCACTTGAGTACCAACCCCAAATGATCACTGTGGACCACTCAGATTGCTGGGTTGAGAAGCATTTTCAGGCTACATAAGGACTCCTTGTAAAAATGTGCTAAATCGATTTGTAATGTCTGCCAAGAGTGTTGGATTGGAAATGGTAACATCTCGGCAAGGTAGCTGCCATCCTGGATCCAGCTGCCTCGGTAGAGGATTCTCAGAGGGAATCTCCATACTGGAGAGCCCTGGGTTTTCCTGGCCTTCAATTTTTCTGGTCTCTTGGGCAAATGAGCAGACTCTTCAAACTGTGACTGACTGGTATTATTAGCTCATTAAAAAGTGTGTGAAAAGAATGACATACCATTACATGCAACAACTTGGATGACTCACAGATATTATGCTGAGTGAAAGAAATCAGACACAGAAGTCTGTACAATTCCATTTATACAGAATTCAAAACAAGAGAAAACAAATCTATGGTGATAGGAGTCAGAATAGTGGTTACCTCCGAGGGTGGCATAGCCCAGGCACAATGACTTCCATGGAGTGCTGGACAGGATGTACATCAAGATCCAGTTGTGTTCACATGTGTATATACAAATATATCTGTCTTTATACTTAAGATAATTGCCCTTTACATAACTTCTGTGCTTTAATAAATACATATTGTATCACAATTTAAAAAATTTCTTTGGTAAAAACAGCAACAGAAGAAGACAGTTTTGGTTTGCAAAGTACATTTGCATACAAAATCCTATCTTGTCTCCCTCCATCCACCAAAGCGCCATGAAATAAGCATTACTATACCATCTCTATTTTACAGTTGAGGAAACTGAGGCCCACAGAAGTAGGAATTGCCGGAGGTCACATGGTTAAGGACACTCAGCCATATTCGTAAACTTCTTTAAAAATACGTCAAGACAAGCTGAATTAATAAAACCTATTATGAATAATAGGTTTTAAATTATGAATAATAAAAAATTACGAAACTTGACACCACATCAAATACAGAGGATTTTGCTGATTGTTAGCTGTAAAAACCAAGTAGAATACATATAACACCCTTTCCTGATAAAAACGCTCAACAAACTAGGACTAGAGCTGCTTAATCTGATAAAGACCGCCTATGAAAAACCCTCAGCTAACATGATACTTAATCGTGAAAGACTGAAAGTTTTCCCTTGAAGAGCAGAAACAAGACCAGGATGTCTACTCCCACCACTTCTATTCTGGAGGTTCTAACCTGGGCAATTAGGCAAGAAAAAGAAACAAAAGGCATCCAGATTGAAAAAGAACAAGCAAACCTATTTCTATTTGCAGATGACATGATCTTCTATATAGAAAACCCAAAAGAATCCACAAAAAATACTATTAGAGCTAAAAATGAGTTCAGCAAAGTTACAGGATACAAGATCAACACTCAAAATGTATTTTTATACATTAGTAAAAGACAATCTGAAAATTATATTAAGAAAACCATTCCATTTACAATAACATCAAAAAGAATGAAACACTTAAGAATAAATTTAACCAAAGAAATGCAATTCTTGTACACTGAAAAGTATAATATTTTGTAGAAAGAAATTAAAGAAGATCTAAATAAATGGAGAAACATCCCATGTTCATGGATTAGAATTATTATTGATAAGGTGGCAACACTCTCCAAATTGATCTACAGATTCAATACAATCCCTATCAAAATCTGAGCTATCTTTTTTACAGAAAATGGACAAGCTGATTCTAAAATTCATAGAGAATTGCAAGGGGCCCTGAATAGCCAAAACAAAATTGGAGGACTCACATTTCCCAATTTCAAAATTTGCTATAAAGCTACAGTAATCAAAACAGTGAGGTACTGGAATAAGGATAGACAAATAGATCAATGGAGAATAGAAATAAGAGTCAAGAAATAAACTCATACATCTATGATCAATTGATTTTCAACAAGAGGGCCAAGACCATTCAATGAAAAAAGAATAGTCTTTTCAACAAATGATGCTGGGATAACTAGATATTCAAATATAAAAGAATGAATTTGTATCCCTACCTCACATCGTATCAAAAACTAACTCAAATGGAACAAGGACCTAACTATAAGACATAAAACTATAAAACATTTAGAGGGAAACATAGTGTAAATCTTTGTGACCTTCAATTAGGCAACCAGGTCCTTAACTATGACACCAAAAGCACAAGCAACAAAAGAAAAAAAAAAGATACATTGGACTTCATCAAAATTAAAAACTTTTGTGTACCAAAGTATAGTAAAAAGAAAGTGAAAGACAACCCATGAAATGAAAGAAAATAAGGCAAATCCTATGTCTTACAGGGGGGTACTATTCAGAATATATTTTATTTATTTATTTATTTAAAGATTTTATTGGGGAAGGGGAACAGGACTTTATTGGGGAATAGTGTGTACTTCCAGGCCTTTTTTTCCAAGTCAAGTTGTTGTCCTTTCAGTCTTAGTTGTGGAGGGCACAGCTCAGCTCCAGGGCCAGTTGCCGTTTTTCTAGTTGCAGGGGGCACAGCCTACCATCCCTTGCGGGAGTCGAACTGGCACTCCAACCAACGGAGCCATCCGGGAGGCAGCTCAACTCAAGGTGCCGTGTTCAATCTTAGTCGCAGGGGGCGGAGCCCACCATCCCTTGTGGGACTCGAGGAGTTGAACCGGCAACCTTGTGGTTGAGAGCCCACTGGCCCATGTGGGAATCGAAGCGGCAGCCTTCGGAGTTAGGAGCACAGAGCTCCAACCGCCTGAGCCACCGGGCCAGCCCCTAAAATGGTGACTTTTATGTTATGTTAATTTTATCTAAAAAGAAGCATGTTGAAGTAATGAAAAGAAAATATGTTTTGGGGCTCACCACATAAACCTAGATTAGAATCAAGACTGCCATTCAGTCACGTGGCAAGGTGCTTCACCTGCCTCAATTTCCGCAGCTGTGAAAAAGACACTATCTTTCTCACCAGGCCATTCTGAGGATTCAGTGAGAACATAGATAAAGGGCCTGGCACAGAATATGCATCTAATAAATATTTACAAAATAAATAAACAGTAACAATAACAGGAATAAGCATCACTAATATCTGTTGATCCTTCACTCTGAGTCAGATTGTTTACATAGAATATATCACTTAATCATCCAACTACAGCCCTATGGGATATGCACAGATTACAGTTCAGGAAACAGCTTAGAGGTTGAAGAACTTGCCCAAGGTCACCCCATTATTAAGTGGTATGGTTGGCATTTGAAACCCCCAGCAAATAATAGAAAATATTTATTGAGCACTTTATGCTAAGCAAGACACTGAGCTAAGCATTTTGCTCAGTTAGCCCACAAAACAACTGCATTAAGTGGGCATTATTATTGTCCCCATTTTATACAGTAGGTATTGGAGAAACAGAGAAGTTGAAAAGCTTACCCTTACAGCTTGTAAGGGCAGAGCTAAGGTTCTTACTGTAAAGACAACCAGCTTGGCCATATGCTATACTGCTTACATCCAAATGAATAAATGGATAGAGACACACACAAACTAACCCATAAATAAAAGAAGTGTGATGGGCCTGGGAGCAGGTATGACCTCCCTGAGGAATAGGGCCAAGTTAGCAATAGGGGCAGGACAGAGCGGCAGAACCTCCAAGGGGTAAGTGGGGAGTAAGGGGAGATTATGCACTGGAAGGGCCCCTTTACTTGAGCTAATGGAGGGGTTACAGGGCCCACCCCATACCCATTCATCTGAGCATGTGCAGGCCACACAACAGGCACTGTGCTCTAGAGGGTCAAATATTTCCTTCTCAGTGAGGCTTTCTAGGCCACCTCATACAATTCTGCAACCTTCAGCCACACCCCACTCCCAAAACCTCTGCTCTCCTCTATTTTTTTCCTACAATACTCATATAACATATTATATAATTTGCTTATTTATGTTGCTGTTTATCTTCTGCTTCTCCCACAGGGGATCTCCACAGATCATTGGTTCATAAAGTATCAATGCCGTAACTATATCTAGCATGTAGTAGGTGCTGAATAAATATTTGTAAAATAACAAATTAATGGACTGAGGTAGCAGTGAATCGGGGAGCAGGAGTACTGGGTTTGGCCTAATCCTTGCCATGATGAGACCTGGACAAGACTCTCTCCTTTTCTGGGCCTCAGTTTATTCTCTGATTCTATAAAGGGCCCAAGGCTCTTAAGTTGGGCCTCTGCCTCCTGCTTCAGGGTTCTGTGCCTGACCACACACCAACCACCCTTGGTGAAAGATGGGTCACCCACAACCCTGAGATGGAATCTGCTAACCTCCCTGACCACCACCCTACAGCTCTTTGAGAATCCATGGGGTCACTTGCTGGCAGCCTTGAAGGTTTTGAGCAGCTGCAGTTGCCACCTCCATGCCTCCCTTCCCAGGAGACACAAAACTGGTCCAACTGGTTCTCCTGGACCATAGGGCATACCTGCTCAGTCAACTGAGACTTCCAAGCCACTGCCTCTGTCACTTGTCCCAGATATTCTCAGCTCCCTCTTAAAAACGAAAAGTGTTCTATCAGGTATTAACTTCCAGGGCTTTGGGTCAGCCGTTTCTCAGCCGTTTACATGGCAGATTCTTACTGGGGGAAATTGATTCGTGAACTCCATGGAATGCGTGGAGGGGGTGGGTAGAATAGGCCCTGTTTTCTCATTCACTTAGCAAATATTGATCGAGCAATTCCTGGGCAGTTCTACGCACTGTAAAAATAACAGAGAACAAAACAGACAAAAGTCTTTGACCTTGCGGACTTTTGGTTCTAATTAAGGGAACAGACAAAATAGAAATGTCTAATATAATGTCAAGGATGATTAATACAAATGAAGCAGGGTAAGGAGCAAGAGTGTGATGGGGTGGAGTGGGAACTATTTTAGACAGATTGGTCAGAGAAGGCCTCTCAGCGGGACTTTTGGATAAAGGTGAATAGAGGAAAAGAACTAGCCACATGAAAATCTACAGGAAAAACATTCTAGACAGAGGGAACAGCAAGTGCAAAGGCCCTAAGACAGGAACTAGCTTATATGATGGAAGAGCAGCAAGAGGGCAGGTGTGGTTGGAGTGGAGTGAGAGAAGAAAAGAGTGGTAGGAGATGAGGGCTGCATCATGTTGAACCTGGAAATCTATTGCCTTGAATCTATGGCTTTGAATCTATTTCATTCTGGGAGAGATCAAAATACACCAGAGGGTTTTAAACAGGAAAGTGGCCTAATCTGATTCAGGCTCTAGAAATATTTCTTGGGCTGCTGTCAAGAGAATGGATCATGGTGGGGGAAGAGAGAAAGCAGGGAGACTAAAAAGAAGCCGATACAGTCATCCATTCACGAGCCTGGTAGCCTGGACAGGCTAATGGTGGCCAAGGAGATGAACAGAGGTTGGAGCCTTGGTTCCAAATAAAACCCAGCTCATCAGAACTGGTGAGAGCTTCAGAGATCCTAAAACAAGACACAAAATTGGAGTCCTGGGTTTGAAGCCCAGTTCCACACATTCTGGCTCTGAGTCCTTGGGCAGGTGGCCACACCTCTCTGAGCCTTGGCTTCCCCATCTGTACACTAAGCATAAGAGAGCTTTCTTCCAAGGAGTGTCTTGAGGACTCAGTGACATGTACATAAGGTACAGAGCACAGGGCTTGGTACCTAGACAGTCCGGAGAGTTAGCCACAACTAAACTCCCCACATTTATCAATAGAGAAACTTAAGGCAGTTAGCTTAGTGGCAGACAGAAGACTAGAAGGGGGAGGGAGAAAAGGAAGCAGGATTTACAGGGTTCCTCAGGTCACATACCCACAGAGTCTAGAAATAAAATGGATGAGTAAAGTGGGCCAGGAAAATGAAAAATCATGTGATCCTCTCTAGCTATCCTGTTACCCCACTTTTGAGACATAGGAAATTAGAACTATTTCTCTAAGATAAATCAACACAAGTACAGTAAGTAGCAACCAACATTCAGCTGCAATGTCAGGGAGACAGCATGAGAACTATGGCCATCTGAAATGCATGTTCCCATAGAAAGGGAATGGCTAGCCAGCTCTGACTGCTGCCCCACTGTATCAGATACCCCAATTTTAATTTTAGAAGTCAGAAATCCAGATTTTTAAGTGAAATCTCCAAATTTTAATTAAATTTCTAATTGCTTCTTGATATGGGAACACAGTAAATGGTTATATATCGATCTTGCTATTATTTCAGCACCCTTGCTATTATTTCACCCTTTCTGATCTTTATATCATTTATTTCTTTTTCTTGCCTTATTGCTTTGGCGAGGCCTCCAACATAATGTTGGGGTCATGAAAGTAGGCATCCTTGTCTTGTTCCTGACACAGAGAATATGTCTGATTTTTCATTGTTGCAGTAGGTTTTTAATTGCATTATTTTTAAATGTTGGCTCATTTGTTTCAAACATTTTGAAAGCTAAACAATGTCTGTCTGTAGGCTGGGTTCAATCCATGGGCTGCCAATTTGTGAGCTCTGCTTTACCTGAATTCTCTCTGAATTGTGACATCAATTCAGATAGGTACTACTTTTTTTATATATATATTGGGGAACAGAGTGTCTTTCCAGGACACATCAGCTCCACGTCAAGTCATTGTTTTCCATCTAGTTGTGGGGGGTGCAACTCAGCTCCAAGTTAAGTTGTTGTTTTCTGTCTAGTTGGGGAGGGCGCAGCTCACTGGCCCGTGTGGAAATCGATCTGGCGATCTTGGTGTTATGAGCACTGCACTCTAACCACTGAGTCAACCGCCCATCCCAGGTAAGCACTATTATTCTTCCCCATTTGACATACGAGGACATAAAGATTCAGAGAGGCGAAGTGACTTGCCACAGTCACACAGCTGGGGTCAGAGAAAGGATTCAAACCCAGCTCTTCCTGATGCCACTATCTGTGGGATCCCGGATGCCCAGGACAAACCTTCTTACACTATACCATGTCCAGCATCTCAGGGCTCTGTAAGCCCTGAGGTCCTGGAGCAGTTTTATCATCAACTCTGAGTGACCCTTGACCAAGGAGCTTCCCCTCTCTGCGCCTCAGTCTCCCCATCTGCCAACTTAGGAGGGGTTTAGCTATGGGAAAACCAATATAGTTCCAGCCTCCTCCCCTTTGGTTGAACTCTGCATCTATTAAACATTAGACCTGATCTTGATTATGTCCCTTGTTCTGTGGCCTGGCTGTCGCTTACTGATGTATGACTTGGGGCTGCTTAACCTCTCTGTGCCTGTTGCCGCATTTCAGCTGCAAAATAGGATTAAATGTAGCACCTACTTCAAAGTGCTTAGGACATGCCAGGCACAGCATAAGGGCCTAGTAAATGTCAGTCCTCATGAATACTGGTAAATGTTCATGCATGTGTACACTGACAGGAGGAGGCAGAAATATAACTGAAATAGCTGTATTAGGATGAAAATGTGGTTTTTAACATTTCCTTTAATATCATAATTTTTAAAAATGTTTAATGCCTCCTATGATTCAACTACTATGTAGAGACTAACGTCCAAATTCCTTAACCCAACATCCAAGGATCTCTCTGATCCAACATCAACCCATACTTCAATAGAGCAAAGTAGCTAACAGCACATGGAGGTCGCTGGCCCAGCCTGAACCCCAGCTCTGTGACTTACTAGCTGTGTGAGCTTGGGCGAGGAATTTTGCCTCTCTGTGTCTGTTTCCACATTTGTAAAAACAAGTAACAATTCTCACCTGAAGGGGCTGAGGTGATGTGACATGAAAGGCTTAGTACAGTGTCGTAATATGTCCAAATGGAGGCTTGAACTTATTAGCAGTTGCCAGATCTACCCAGTCCCCTCCAATCTCTGGTGACCCTGGACCACTCACCAGCCCTGGAATACAGCAGGCCCTATACTGTCATACCTCGCAGTCCGTGCTTATGCCTTGTTCTCCCTCGCTATGACTTCCCCTAACTATCCATCCATCAAAATACTCTGTGTCAAGGCCCAGCTCAAATGTCACTTCCTCTGAAGAGACTTCCTGTCCCCACCAGCTCCTCCCCTGGCCTTTTTGAGAGCGGGGTACACTTACAGCCCTCATGTCCTCAGCTGTGCACTCCTGCTTCATTTGTCTCTCCCACTGCATCGTAGCCTTCTTGAGGATGTGAGAAGTGGGGCTTTCTCTGAGCTCCAGCCCTGGGCCCCAGCAAGGGTGTCAAGGCTTTTTCACTCTCTCCCAACCTCCCGATGAGCCTGGTTTGCTTTCTCCTGGACTATCTGGGGCTTGGGAAGGGAATGATGGACATGGGGGACTCTACAGCCATCCAGAGGCCTATTCATGATGGACCTCCGGCTCTGGTCATTGTTTCTTATTCCAAAGCGTTCGGGGTGAGGCCCGGATCCTGCATTTTCAAAAGCAGGATCCCTCTGGGTATATAAACCCCTCCCTCTGGGTGTTTCCAGGGGTTATATTCTGAAATGACTATTCTGGGAGCACCAAACCTCTCCATGGCTAATGGGGCAACCCAGCCTTGTGTGAGGGGCCATTGACCCCTCTGTACCCACACACTTTGGAGAGGGAAATGCTGCCACCTAGGGACTAAGAAAGAAACTGCCAAAGCCAGGGCCCAAGCCACGTGGATACTCATTTTGATAAAAACATTTATTGAGCACTTTCCAAGTGCGGAGTGCTATGCCAAACCCTTTGCATATTTCATCATACCAGATCCCCATGACAGCCCTATGAGGTAGTTCTGTCATAAGCCTCCTTGTACAGATGAGGAACATGGGGCTCAAAGAGGTGAAAGGACTTACCCAAAGTCCCACAGCGAGTGACCGGCAGCGCTTGGATTTGAAGCTAGATCTGGCTGATAGCTGCACTCTAACCAGAACACTTGAGTGCCTCCTAAGTGCCTACATCCCAGAGGCATCTGGGGAGGCTGTGAGGAACCATTTGTGAAAAGGTCCGGCAGATGAGGGCTCTGACCATGTTGGGCTGCCCGAAGAGCAGTTTGACTGCAGGCCACCCTTAAGGCAGCCCGGAGGGGATGGGCAGGGCCATTCTGTCTTCTCTCCTAGGTGGCCCAACCACTAGCCTGGACCAGCCAGACCCTCGGCTGCTCAGGCTCAGCCACCTCTCTTCCTATTGCCCCTGCCTAGAAGCCACAGTAAGCCCTGCCCCAGGTCCCAGAATGCTACAGGGCTTTCCAGTAGGGGACATGGCAAGGTGGTCACGGGCCAGGGATTATAAATTACATTCCAGAAGGATTTCTGCTGAAGCTCCTTCCATTGGGAAGGATCTCTAGTCTGCCCCCAGAGGCCCTGGACCCAAAGACGCTCATCAGGCTGGGCCTTGGGAGCAAACACCACGTGTCCATCACTCCGAGGCCTGAATGTAGACGGGCACAGCAAGCATGGCACATGGACCGTCAGCCCCTGCCTGCAGCTCTGCCAGTGCCAGGTTGGAGCCCAGTCCCTCGGCATGCCCAGGCACTACCAGCTCAGGTTCACCACCCACTGTGCCACCCACTACAATGGACAGCACGGCATCTGGCTCTGAGAACGGTGGCCTGCCTGGGACGGCCTCGGGCACTGGCCCAGCCCCTGCGTCTTTCAGCTCCTCTAGCCCCAGTGGGTCAGGCAGGGGGGTCACCACTTTGCGTCCACCACTCGAGCCACTGCGGGGAGCTGCTCTCCTCCGGGGGGGCCGCCGGCCTTGCAGGTCCTTGTCCTTTTGGGGGCCGAGGCGGCAGCGGTGATCCTTGAGATACTTGTGACGAGAAAAGCCCTTGGCACAGCCAGCACAGCGGAACTTGTAGTTGCCCGTGTGGGCGCGCTGGTGCTCGGCGAGGTGGGCACGGCGGCTGAAGGACTTGCTGCACAGGGCACACTTGTGAAGCTTCATGCCTGGTGGGGAAGGGAAGTTGGTGAGAGGCACCTGGACCCTGCGACAGTGCCCCTGCGCTTCAGATAAAACCCAGTTTCTCGCTTGCCTCCAAGCATCCATGTGATCTGGGCTGTTACCTCCAGTCTCATCTCCCACCTTCGCCCAGCCACTCTGCCAGTCACGCTCACTCTCCTCAAATGAGTCAAGCTGCCTCCCACCTCTGGGGCTGTGTACTTGCTGTTTCCCTCCGCCTGGAATAGTATGGTCAGCCCCCAAACCTTGGCTAACTTTGCCAGGTCACCATCATCTCTCTCCTCTCTTGTCTGTCTGTCTCACCCCGGCCCCCTCAGATCATTCCCTACGGGGAAGCTAGTAACGTCTTCATAAAACACACAAAAGATCATGATATTTTCTGCTCCAAACTCTCCACTGAATCCCCAAGTTTCCCATAAAGCCCCTTGAGGTCTGACCACCCCCTCCTCCTCTCAGCCCCATCCCCGCCCTCCCCCTGCTTTGTTCTCTGAGCTCTAGGCCTCCCTCCTAGTTTTCCTTGTCTTAAAAACCGCAGTCTATTTCTGACTCAAGGCTTTGCACTTGCTAAGTCCTCACTCTTGAAGCCATTTCCTAGCTCTTTTCAGGACTCAGTTTCATGTCACCTCCTCTGGTAGGCCCTCCCTGATATCTATCTCCTCCATTATCTGCCCCATCACCCTGTTTATTTCATTCTCTGCACTTAGCATACTTTGCTGCTACGTACTTATTTGTTTGCTGTCCATTTTCGGTCTCTACCACTAAAGGCCAAGCTTCCCCAAGAGGGCAGGATGAGGTTCTGCCTGACCGATTCCCCCATGGCACCCCCAGTGCCTGACACGTGGTAGGTTCTTAATAGTCACTTACTGAATGAATCACTGGTACCTCCACGTCTGCATGAAGTCAACTCCAGCCCACACTCAACCTGGGCCACAGCCCCCTCAGCCTCCCTGGCTCAGGGAGGGGTGGTGACTTGCCTGAGGCCACCCAGCAAGAAAGTGGCAGTGCAGAGACTCAAACCTAGGCCCTCTGTCCCTAAGCCCTTGATCTGCTCTCTCAGTTTTCAAACTTCCTTTATCCACTATATCCTGTCTGTAAACCAGTGTCAATTTTACCCCCCAGGAGACTTTTGGCTTGTCCTTTGGAGACATTTCTGGTTGTCATAAATGTGGGGAGATGCCATTGACATCTTATGGGTGGAAACCATGGATACTACTAAACATCCTACAGGGCACAGGGCAGTCCCCCAAGACAACAAATTATCCTGCCCAAAGATCAGTAGTGCCAAGGCAGAGAAACCCTGTTCTAGACCAAATGGTATGTGGAAAGCCAGCCAAGCTTCTCTGGGGAAGCTTTGTGGAGCCCCTGGGAACTGAGGAGTGGTGTGTAGACCCTTTCTCCCCATCCCAGCTGCGCTGCTCTGCCGAGGCTACCAAGGAACCTTCCCAGCCTTATATTGGACCCAGTAAGAATCTGATCTCCCACCACACTTGACCCACACCTCTATCACACTGAGAGTTCTCTGAATTACAGTTATCTCCTTTAAGGTCGCTTCCCCTCAGCCTGGGCACTGTGTCTGACTCACCTCTGTGTACCCCGAGGACCCTCCTACAGGCCTGGCTCATGGCTCACATGAGCAAAAGTCTGTTGGCTGGAGTGTACCAGATGGGATAATAAGCCTCATGGGATGTGTCTGGGGGGCCTGCCCCAGGAGACTGACACTGTACCAGACCCTCCTGGCAGGTCCACGAGCCACTTACCAGAATGGGAAAGGATATGAGCCTTCAGCTTATCCGGCCGGTTGAACTCCTTACTGCAACCTGTGTGTGTCCTGGAACCCAAAGCCACTGGTCAGGGGGCGCTCACCAAGTTCAGGACCCTCTTGCTGGCCCCTCTGCTAGTTCTGGGCCTAAGGACCCCTTGTCCACCCTAATGGCTGAGCAAAGCAGCAGGATAGGGAGTGAAGCTGGCAGGCAGGGCCCAGGACAGGATAAAAGGAGAGAGGGCCTTCAGCCCTCACACCTGACGTCTTTCTGTCCCTCCACTGGGTAAACCTGCACCCCCTCCATGCCAGTCTCTACTCACGAGAAGGGGCATTTGTATTTCTTGAATGGCTCATGGATCAACATGTGTCTCTTCAGTTTGTCCTTGCGGTTGAATGCGGACTCACACACTGAACATTTGTAGGGCTTCTCGCCTGCAGGAGGAGATGCGAGGTTGGGGATGAGGATCCCATGAGAGGGAGTCTGAATGTGGGGCATGGGGTAGGGTTACTACAGGACAGCAGCTGCTCTAGGGAGGTGGCCTCTCCCGTTCCTCATGGCTTTGTTTTGCCAAGAAGAGGGGACCATTTTAGATAGGGTGGTTAGGAAGGACCTTTCTGACTGGCAACACGTGAGGTGAGAGCTGAGGTAGTTAGGGAGCAACCTATGGGGAAATCTGGGAGTGAGGATACCAGGCAGAAGGAAAGGTGGGGGCGCTTGGTGTGTCTGAGGAACAATGGGGAGGCCAGTGCAGCTGGTATGGAGTGGGGGGGATGGAGAATGAGGCAGATGAGGTTAGCAAGGCTGCCTAGCCTAACAGGACGGCATGGAAGGCCAAGGAAAGACTTCGGCTTTTACTCTGAGCGAGATGAAAAGCCACCTGAGAGGCTGAGCAGAGGAGGGTCAGTATCTGACTGAAGAGTTTCACAGGCTCCCTCTGATTGTGTATAGAATAGACTGAGGGCGGAGAAGGTAGAGGCAGGCAGGAGGCTGGTACAAGAAATGGGAAGTGGTCAAGTGCAGGCTTTGTTTGGAAAGCAGAACTGGCAGCCCTTGCCAACAGATTGGCTGTGGGGTGTGAGAGGCAAGGAAAAGTCACGAATGAGACTAAAGTGGGCCAAGCGACAGGGTGTGGTCATGGCATTCACTGAAATGAAATCCACCATGGGAGAAGGGGGAATTACATCCAATTAAACCCTTGCAACAAACCATGAGGTAAGTACTATCATTATCCCATTTTATAGACGAGAAAACTGAAGTTCCTGGTCTACATCTAGTGGTTGGGGGAACTAAGATTCTAGCCCAGCAGTATGATCCAGAGTCCGCCTGAGTCGCCCAGATCGACTTGCTGCAGAACCATTGGGAGGACAGCTCTCACATGACAGGGGCTGGGGTCACAATATGCTCTTCAGAAAAAGGTTGTTATTGGGCTATTTTGATTTCCTGCCATTATTTCTTCTCTAGTCTCCCTGTGGAATGAATAAAGTACTTTTGAAAAATGCCAACCACCCCCCCAATGATTAAGGAAATTCTGTTATAATAGAATGCCCTATAGTCATTAAAAAGATTAAGGTCGGGGGCGGCCAGTTAGCTCAGTTGGTTAGAGCACACAGTGCTCTTAACAAAAAGGTTGCTGGTTTGATCCCCACATGGGCCACTGTGAGCTATGCCCTCCACAACGAGATTGAAACAATTACTTGACTTGGGGCTGATGGATTCTGGAAAAACACACGTAAAGTACATAAAAGTTTTTTTAAAAAAAGATTAAGGTCGATCTGTGTTTCTTGATCTGGAAAGATCTCCTTGACATATTGCTAAGAGGAAAAGAAAGCTTAACACAGTTCCAGTTTTGTTAGAAAAAAGTACAGTCCCCACACTCCAAAAAAAAAACTCAAGCCATATGTGTTTGCATAAACACAGAATATGCAGGGAGAACGGTGGGGGAGGGTACACACCAAACTGTCAACAGCAATTAGGATTTGAAGGGGAAATTTAACATTTGACCTTATGTACTTCTATACTGCTTTCATTTTTACAATAAAAATATGTTACTTTTGAATAACAATCATTTAAAAAGCCATAAAGAGATTAATTTAGTAATATCTATCAAAATTACTAATGTATACACTTTTTATCTTTTTCTATTGTGGTAATATATACATAACATAAAATTTACTATTTTCACCATCTTCAAGTGTGCAGTTCAGTGGCATTAAGTATATTTACCTTGTTGTGCAACCATCACCACCATCCATCTCTAAAACCTTTTCAGCATCCCAAACTGAAACTCAATACTACATACATGTTTTAACCTAGCACTTCTACTACTAGGAATACACACGACAGATGTACTCCCAAAAGCTTGCCAAGGGACCCACACAGTATTGTGTGTACAAACTAACAGCTGAAAAATAATTTAAGTATTCATTGTAGGAAACTGGCTAAATAAGAGATGGTAAATGCAGAGGAATACTATGCAGCTGAGAAAAGGAAGATGTCTTTAAGGAACATTTTCAAGGTATATTGATAATGTATATTGACGAAAAAAGGTACATGATAGAATTATAATTATATGTGCTTATTTGTGTAAAAGTAAACAAGTATTTTGTATAGATGTAAAATAAAAACTAGAATGACACAGACTAGACCACTAATAGCTATTGCCTGTGCCTTTGGGGAGGGAGTAGGAGTATTTTTTCAAACGGCAAACTGCGAGTCACAACTAAAACTGAAGAGAATAGAATACAAAATATTGCTTTGTGAAACTTTTATTTCAAAATATTCTGTGTATATATGTTTCCTGAGTTGCAATATCGAATGCGTTTTTTTTTTTTTTTTTTTTACCTTAGGTCATAGTAAAAGAAATTGAGAAACATTTGGATTATCCATCTGAGGTAAGAGGGAGGTTTATTTTAATTATATATGCTTTTGCATTGTCAAGGATTTTCTCCTCAGGTTTTCTCAATCTATTGATCCTTTTCAATGAAAAAGAAAACCAGAATTTTCTTAACTAATAAAAAAAAATTTTAAAGATTAAAAAAAAAGTAAATGTGTCTCAACTGGGGAACCAAGGAGAGAGGGATTTGTCCAGGTTTGGGTGGCAATTTTGCAATGAGAACAGTGCCCCCACCTCTAGGAATTCAGAATGGTCCGAGGGGGCTGACTTGCAGGGAGCAGAGCCAAGAGAACTCCCACCAGCCCCCAGGAGCTCATTTCTGCTCTAGTTTTGGTGGGAATGCCTTGTTCATTTGACAGGGTAGGTGAGTAGGGGGCCAAGAAGGAGACAGAGAGAGAAGGGGGGCAGGAGGAGAATGGGGAAGAGGGCCAAAGAGAGGTGGAGAGGAAAGCCAGAGAGAAGTGGGAAGAAGCACAAAGAGGGGTTGAGAATGGGGAAAGTGAGGTGGCAGGAGTTGGTGGGGAGCAGGGTACCCACCTGAGTGGATGTGAGCATGCAGTTTGAGGTAGTGCTCCCGCCGGAAGAATTTCTTGCACACCTGGCACTTGAACCTGCCCCCACTGCCATGTGTGGGCAGGTGACGCCGCAGGTAGCGTTCACAAGGAAACACCTGGCAGAAGAAAGAAGTTGGCTTCAGGTCTGAGTCACCAGCCCTAGCCATCTTCTGAGAGCAAGAGACCCCTCATTGCTGGCCCTTCCTTATGGAAACACCTTCTTTCTGCTGCCCGGGGTCAGGGTCCACAAGGTCAGGTACAGCTCTTAGAACGTCATGGCTTCTACTACTCACCCATGCCTACTTTGAACATCCGCCTAGGCTGTTTTTCCTACCCAGAAGGCCTTTCTCTCTTAGCCTGACAAACTCCTACCCATCCTTCAAGACTCAACTCAGGTGTCACTGCTCTATGAAGCCCGCCCTAACGCCACAATGCCATGGCAGGCAAAGCAAATTCCACCCTTGAATAGCCAGCCACTCACATTTTTTAAGTCAGCATTGAACAAGCTGAATTACAGCCCTTTGCTTACATAGGATCTCCAAGAGGACTGAGAGGGACTTTCATTCCCTAGCACAGGGCCTGAGTCGAATGACTGACAAGTAAAAGAATGAATTAAAAAATAACTAAAGAAATGAATGAAAAGGTAATAAATAGCCAGAAAACACAGAAGCCAAAATCTCCTTCTTCCCCAGTTACCGGACAGACATTCGTTCATTTTTTCATTTATTTGGTATAGAGAGGTAGTCAATTGCCCCACTACTTATTAGCCCCACCATTTCCTAGTTAGGTGATCTTTCTGTGCCTTGGTTTCCCCGTCTGTAAAACGGGATAGTAATAATATGCCTATCTCCTAGGGTTAAATGAGTCAATTGGGATAAAATAGTCAGAACAGTATCTGGCATGTGATTCTTGCTTAATTCATGATACTTTTTCCATGGACCACAAATTCCAAAGCTCAAAATTAGACTATATAATTAGAAACATCTACAATGAGGCTGGAGTGATACCAGAGCTATCCTGGAAAATCTGCCGTGTAAGGTTGTAAGAAAATGAGTAGAACAAAGAAACAAGTTGAACACACCACAGGCATGCAATCAGCAAAATCCAGACTTCAGGAAACTCCACAGGACCGATGGCCCAGTTTCTTCAACATATAAATTGAAGGGGAGGGAAAAAAAAGCAATGGTGGGGAAACCTATAGATTAAAAGAAACTTTGGTCATATCAACCAATCGCAATATACAGACCTGATCCAAAAACCAAACTTCACAAAAATTGTGATGTTTTTGAGACAATTGGAAATTGGTACATGGCCTAGCTAGTTGATGATATTAAGGGACAGGCTTTAATGAGGCTTTCCAGATTTGCTGGAAAGAAGGACCAATAATAACAAGGATAAAACACATTGGGAAGCTGGAGACTGCTGTTCAGACGCTGGACCTGGGACCAGGAGAAGTCTCACCCGATGTTAGCCCAGTTGGCCTGGCCTGGCCCAGCAGCAGCCCCAGATGGCTACATGTGATATCTGATGGATAAGACAGGCCAGGTAGAGCTCTTACTCTTCAAAGATGAAATGTTGTCTGTGGAGATAACCCCAAGCCTTGTCTGCACGTACAGAAGTAGCAGAGGAGGAGACAATGAGGTCTTCACTCCATCGCCTCTTGCCCCTTAATATCACAGGGGTACCCACCTTTTGACAGTGCGGACAGGGGAAGTTGTGAGTGGCGGTCTGCAAGTGGTGCTCCAGGGCCTCGGGGGTAGAATATTTGTTGACACATTTCACACATCTAAGTGGGAAGAAGCAGGAGAAGTGAGAGAACAGTGCGTGGGGGTTAGACTCGCCCAACAGGCCCAGGAATCAGCCCCCAGGGCCAACATTAGGAGGCAAAATCTTACTTTTAATTCATTTTCAAATAAGTCTACTCTTCTCGCTTGCCACTGCCTCCGTCTTAGTCCAAGCTGCCATCCTCTTTCGCCGACATGTACAGTAGCCACCTAACTGGCCTCCCTGCCCTACTCCACCATCTGTAGTCCATTCTCCACAGGGGAGCCAGCAGGAGCCTTTAAAAATCAAAGTCAGACGACGTCACACTCTTGCTTAAAAGTCCCCACCTTGGCCTAAAGGCCCTACTGGCCCGATCCACTTCCACCTCTCAGACTTCATCTTTCTCCACTGCGCACCTCACTCACTCACTCTGCTCCAGCCACCCTAGCCTCCTTGATGTTTCTGGAACACACTAAGCTTGATCCCACCACCTCAGGGCCTGTGCATTTGCTGTTCCTATGATCTGGAACGCTCTTCGCCAAGTCTTCCCCTGGGCAGCAGCTTCTCATCCTTCATGTCTCAGCTCAAATTTCACCTCCTCACAGAAGCCCTCCCTGACCACCATGTCTCAAGTTGCCCCTCACCCCCTACCACTATTCCCTATTATGTCACACAGATTTTCTTCTTAGCACTTATTACCTGGAATTGTATTATTTGTTTACTTGATTATTATCTGTCCCCTCCACCAGCAAGTGGGCTCTGGAGGCATGGACCATTATCTGTCATTTTCACAAACCACTCTGAGTGCCAGTGACAATCTGTTACACGAAAGAGTCAGACAGACAAGAATCCAGACTTGGTTCTTTCCCATCTCTGACCCTCAGTTTCCTCAACCATAAAATGGTGTAGGAATCCCAAATGAGCCTGCCCCGCATTCATTCTTAAGATTGTCACAAGAGTCAAAAGACACAACTGTGCTAAACGGTTCACAAACCACAAAGAACTAGAGATATGGTCTTTACTATAAACACAGTCTTTACTTCACTGTGGCTAACATGCCTTCAAAACACTGGTTTCAGGCGACAAGCCACTTTGAAGAAGACCTCACCATCTCCCCACTATGAAAACATTTGCCAGCAAATGGATCCAATGAAGTGCCAGTGAGAAACGCCACAGTTGAGTGGGCCAGTCATACCAAAAACAAAAATATGGGCCCTGCCATCTGTACACCAGGGCCACTGTGGGACACCCCTTAGGCAACCTGCACCTGTGGCAGGCCCAAGGAACGCCCTCAGACTGCACACTGAAAACCACAGCCTAATGTTTCCACAAGATAGAAAGAGGATGTGGGTAGAAACAGGAGGCCAAGAACCTCACAAGCTGGTGGGAGGGAGAGGATAGAATGGGAAATGCCTCGGCGGTGAGGGGACAGGTTTGTGTGGGAGGTAGTGTACCAATAAGCATTAAAATTAGAACTCCCTGCCAGAAACATTACCCTAACTAAGTCATCCAAGGTAACGTCCCCAGCAATGGGGTAAAGCCACGTCATGCACCTCCTGATCTAATGCACTGAGGACACAGCGTCACTTTGTGCTATTCCTGCCAAAAGTGCCAATCCTGGATCTAAGCTGAGGTCAAATCAGACAAATCCAAATGAAGGATTCTGCAAAAGAACTGGCTTATACTCTTCAAAAATACCAACGTCATGAAAGACAAAGACAGACTGAGGAATGGTTCCAGCTTCAAGGAAACTGAAGCGATATGACAACTAAACGCAATATGTGATCCTCTCGATGGGCTCCTAGGCCAGAAAAAACACTTTTCTCTTTGTCTGTAAAGGATGTTATTGGAACAGTTGGAAATTTTCGAATAAGGTTGAATAAGAGTTGTCTTGATTTAACTTCCTGATTTGGATAACTATACCATGCTTAGGTAAGAGGTTATCCTTGTTTTTCGAAAATATACTCTAAAGCCTCATGTCTGCAAATTATTCTCAGATAGCTCAGAATAGGATAAAGCCAATGTGGTGAAAAATTAACGTTTGGGAAATCTGGGTGATGGGTATTTGTGAGAATTCTTTGAATCATTCCTTTTATTTTTGGTAATTGAATGTTTTATTATATTTTGTACAAACTGTTATATCAATTTATATCCTTCATTTAGAAAGGATTCATTGTTGTTAATTATTAGGGAATTATAAATATAAAATGTGTAATTAAACTGTACAGATATTATAAGTAAAATATTGATAATGGTATAGTCAAACCAGGTGAAACTTATTCCTTCAGTAATGATAAAAATAATCAGTAAATAAAAATTCCATATTGTGAGATGATGACATATTAGCTTGAGTTAAGATATATTTAACATCTCTTGAGCATTTTAAGAATGACTTCTTTAGTTTTTACAGTTTATATTTTAAGAAAGACATTGAAAAACCTGGAGGGGATACAGAAAAGAGCATCCTAAATAATTAAAGGGGAAATCATGACCTAAAAGTATGCTGAATTCTAACTTGAATGTTCATAATATTCTATGAATGAAGAAAGACTGGTTTTCCTTTTTTAGGATTTTCTTTTTTTTTAAAGAATAAACGTCTGCCAAGTTGAAGAATGCTATAAGGAGGGTCCATCTTTTTCCCCACCAATGCCAAGGCCCAGAACCCACTCCGGCAGGCTGGACTCCAGCCTGAGATTCAGTTTCCCCTTTAAGGTGTCTCACTGGTCCTGAGCCATCAGAACCATCAAGGATGCAGACCCCTGGGTTCCCTGAGGGAGACGGGAATGGGACAGCACGTACTTGTAGACTGCGTTATCCTTCTTGGGGCTGTGCTGTGGCAGGAGGCTGTGGGAGTACTGGTGCACACCCAGGTCGTACAATGAGGGAAAGTCCTTGCCGCAGAGGTGGCAGCGGTAGCTCAGCTCCTCTTGGTGGCTTTTGATGTGCTCCAGAAATGTGTCGAGCTTCGGGAATGTCTGGGCACAGCTTTTGACCACACACTTGTATACCTTGAGGGAAGACACAGGGCAGGTGAGGGGAGGAAGGAGAGCTGCCTCCACTGCCACCCCCTGCCTGCCCCATGGCCTGTGCCTCGAACACTGCTAGTGAATGACCTTACCGCTATTCCTCTGTTCCCCTGCTCCTGGAGCCCTGGTTTTAATTTGATTGGAGGGTCCTCTCCTCTCAGCCAATCACAATGGCCCCATTACCCTTCCCTCAGGCTCTGTGTAGCCTGGGTATATTTAGAAAAATTACCCCAAATCTGGAAATACAGTAAAAAGATGACATTGTGTCCTTCCAATATCCTACTAGAATAGTGGCTCTCCAACTTGAGCATGTGTGACAGTAACAGATTGCTGGGCGCCACGCCCAGAGTATCTGACACAGCAGGTCTGGGTGGCCTGAATATGTGCCCATAACAGGTGCGTAGATGATGCTGGTCCCAGGACCTCACTTGAGAACTGCTCTTTAACAAGCCTGCCTAGAATCATCTCACTCTCTGGGGAAATATGAATTGTTTTGATTATTTACTATTGGTTAGGATCCAGACTCTAAAGTTAAATATTAACTTATAGAAAACTGATTCATGTAAATGTAAATCATTTTTGTCAGGCAGAAAAGATAATCCCAAAGGTCATGGGTTTTGTTGCCTTGTAGGACATTAAGTGGATTTGTATCTAATTTAGCAATCTTATTCCTTTTTTTCATTGACATAGTTATACATAGGTATAGACGTCAGTGTCTCATATCCTCCTTTGAACTTACTTTGTCATCCTTCCAGTTCCCTCATTAATGAATGATGTTAAAATTCTGACTCATGTTCACTATGTTATTTATATGAGAAATACGTTTTTAACATTTTGAAGATTATACTTTGAGAAATGGTACACACTCCTAGTTGCCTACACAATCCCACCACTCCTCCTTCCTAACAAAGTGAACCGTGATTTGCTCAGGGTGGCAACACGCCCAGTTAAAACATTTGATCTGATCTCCCTGGTTCCCTTGCATCTAGTGTCAGTCATGTGACTCCTTTCTTGCCAAAGATATGTAGATAGTAGTCTTTAGAAAAGACACCAATCTCAGAACAAAAAGGCAAAAGCTTCCTATGAAAAATCCCCTCTACCTTTTGCATTTGTCCTGATTGGAATATAGATGTGATGGCTGGAGATATAGCAGCCATACTGCAACCTTGAGAATGAAAGCCACATCCTTTTGCTAAGGATGGCAAAACAGAAAGCCAGAAAAAGCCTTAGTCCATGATGACATATCTGACCTGCTATACAAGCCCAACACTTCCTACTTATGGACTTCTCGTGATGTGAGAGAAATAAAACCCTAACTAGCAAGCCAGTTTTCTATTATTTGCAGCAGAATAATGCATTCCTAAATGATAGAGCACACGCACTGGCTTTGACCAATAAGAGATCTTCTGGGAAAGGTTTCCTTGCTCCTAAAAAAGATATGGAAAAGATAACCCCTTTTTGCTCATGGATAATATTGTCTAGGCTGCTGCTGCCTAGAAAGAGTGACCACCATCCTAGGACCACAGGTGAGCTATCAGTAGAGGACAAGGCTACATGGTGGAGATGAGCTGGAAAGACACAGGATCCTTGATGCTGAGTTGAGTCAACTGACTATTTCAGGCCTAGAACTGCCCTATCTTGGGTTTTCTTGTTATGTGAGATGACAAACTTCTTAATTGTTTAAGCCAGTTTGAGTCAGTTTTCTGTGATGTGCCCCAAGGATATCCTAACTTAACTCCATGAACCTCCCCTGCTAGGGCTCTATCATAAGGAAAAAGTCAGAGATATGGACAAAGATTTGATTACAGTGATGCTCACCATGGTTTTGTTTATAAATAACAAAACTCAGGAAATAACCTAAATGTTCAACAATAGGGGATTTTTAAAAAAATGCAGCCATTAAACATGTTTTTAAAAATAACGACATGAGAAAATACTCAAAATATAAAATTAGGTTAAAAAACAGAAAGCACAAATCTCAAGAGAATTTATGCTGAGTGAAAAAGCCAATCTCAAAAGGCCACATACTTGAAGACTCCATTTATACAACATCTTCAAAATGATAATCTTATAAAGATGAGAATCGATTAGTGGTTTCCGGAGGCTAACTATGTTGGGAAGGAGAAGAATGGGTTTACCTAATAAGAGGCAGCACAAGGAAAATCTTTGTGGTGATGGAACAGTTCTGTACCACAATTGCAGTCTGAATCTACATTTCTTTCAAAATAAAAATTTTTCAAAAGCTTTCAGAAAAAAGCACAATTCAAAATTTTACGTGCATACAGACTCTGATTAAAATTGTTTTTTAAATATAAAAACTCCACAAAAAATAGTGGATTTTGTGCTGCATTCTTGGGAGAATATACTGCAAAGTGGTTAATGATGTGGAGTTTAGGATCAAACAAACCTGGCTTTGAACCCTAACTCAGTCACTTACTGGCAGTGTGACTCCCAGTCATTTGACTCCTTGGAGCCTTGGTTTCTTCATGTGGATATACTGAAAATGCCTATCTCTAAGGATGTTATGAGAATTAAACAAACTATTGAATGAAAATCATTTAGCAGGGTACTCAACAATAAACAGTAAATAGTAAATGTTAACTTATATATTCTTCAGACTTTTCTGAATTTTCTAATTCTATATTGGGCACGTGACATTTTTATAAAGAGAAAAAATAACAATGAAAGTTATTTAAAAAATAAAGACTAGTGTAGAGTTGCCATATAATTCAGCAATTCTATTTCTAGGTTTATATCCAAGAGAATTGAAAACATATGTTCATACAAAAACTTGCACGTGAATGTCCGTAACAGCATTATTCACAATATCCATAAAATAGAAACAACCCAAATGTCCATTAACTGATGAAAGGAAGGAGAAAATGTGCTATGTCCATACAATGGAATATTACTCGGTCATAAAAAGGAATAAAGTACTGATACAAGCTATATCAGGGATGAACCTTAAAAATATTACCTTAAAAGGCCACACACTGTGTGATTCTATTTATATTAAATGTCCAGTATAGGTAAAACCACAGAGACAGAAAACAGATTAGTGGTTACCAGGGGCTATGGGAAGGATGGAATGGCTGCTAGTAGGTACAGGGTTTCTTGTTGGGGTGATGTTCTGGAATTAGATAATGGTGATGGCTGCACAACCTTATAAATACACTACCATGTTTCCCCAAAAAGACCTAGCCAGACCATCAGCTCTAATGTGTCTTTTGGAGCAAAAATTAATATAAGACCCGTTCTTATTTTAATATAAGACCCAGTCTTATAATAAATATAATATAATGTAATATAATATAATACCAGATATAATATAAATCCCGGGTCTTATATTAATTTTTGCTCCAAAAGACGCATTAGAGCTGATGGTCCGGCTAGGTCTTATTTTTGAGGAAACACAGTAAAAATCATTAAAGTGTACACTTTAAAAATGGTGAATTTTTTGGTACAGGAATTATATCTCAATTTTTAAAACAAGACTGTAGTCCTATATCCTCATAGGCAGGTAGGTTTTAGACATTAGATCTTCTCAGGATATTAAGAATTTTTCCTGTCTCTGAGTCCTTCATTACATGACCCTCTAGAGGTGGGCTTCCTCCCTCAGGCTAGCACTATGATGGCCCAGTAGGCTGGCCCCACCCCGGCAGAATAGAGGGGGAAGCATGGCCCATCATTAGTGGTTAAATGGTAGCTCAGAGCAACTGAGGCCCACTCCTGTCCCTTTGTAGGCCATGTTCAGGAGCCCCGCACTAGCCAAGGCTCATGACTAGGGTGGATGTGGCCCCTCCCACTGCCAGCCAGCCACCTACCTGCTCGTTCTTATGCTGAGTCATGTGGGACTTGAGCTGGAAATAGGTGCTGAACTTGCTGGGGCAGAACTGGCACAGGTAGGAGCTATCGATGAGAACCACCTGCTTGGCCTCCAGCTTGTCCCCCTCATCCTCGCCTGTTGTGGGCAAGGACTGGGGCTGTGGGGCGCTCGACAGGGTCTGGCTCAACCCTGTGGAGAAAGCCAGGTTGGGGGTGGGTGGGTGGGTGGAATCACTGAGAAGGACAGAGGAAGAGTCAGGACAGAGAGTCACACCATTCAGGAAGGATTCGTGGAGCACCTCCTGCGGGCTCCCCTGCATTTGCCCAACCACTTACCACATGCCTGGTGTTGGACACTGTACTTGCTGCACTCACATTCAGCTGGTGTGCACTGATTCCACTATACAGGTGCTAAAGTACCGGAATACTTACATTCTGGTTGATGAGCAGCTACCACCTTCCCTTCTGGGTCTTCCCCTCGGACACTCTAGATCTCTCCATGGTTGTTAAAACTCCTGAACACTGCCCCTAGCTGTACTCATCATGCCTCCCCAGCTCCTTGTTCTAATTACAATCATTTGTTTATTTGCCCGTCCCTCACACACTCTGAGGACAGGGGCCTCCATAAAGGTTTGCTAAATGGTTGAACCCTTGGTGCTAGGCATTGCAGGAGTTTCAACAGAAATGGGAGAAATGGTTTTATCTCCAAGGAATTCTCAAGAACTCAGAGGACACACAAAGGATGACTACACACACAGTAGGGCTAATTCCAACAGGGAGGTCATATGCAAGTGGCCATATGTTGTTTGTGCAGCAAAACAACCCCTTCATCAGCTGGCACAGGGCAGTCATTGCTTACCCATGGGGTTACACAGAAAAGCCCAGACCTTACACTGTCCAATACAGTGGCCACAAGCCACATGTGGCAACTGACAACTTGAAATGTGGCTGGTCCAAATCCAGATGTGTTATAAATGTAAATACGTACATCCTGGATTTCAGAAACTTAGCATTTAAAAAAATGTAAAATATCTCATTAATAATTTCTTTACATTGCATGTTAAAATGATAATATTAATATATTGGGTTAAATAAAATATACGATTAACACTAATTTCACCTTCTTTTGTTTTTTACTGTTTTTATGTAGCTATTAGAAAATTTTAAACTGCATATTTTGCTCATATTATATTTTTGTTGGACATCACTGCTCCAGGCCTAGAAGTCCCCACTGCCCATGCGGGAGAGGAATTAAATCAATATCAGGTACAGTGTCATTAACTCAGGGACAAGTGATGGCTCAGATGATAATCCTAGAAACCAGAAAGGACTCTGGAGACCATCTGCTCACAGAGGTCAAAAAGGTTTCAATTTCTGACCAACTGAGAGTGACTGCCTAGAGCAGGGGTGTCCAAACTTTTTTCAACGTTTTTTACCAAGGGCCATATGCGGTAAAATACACAAACAGCCGGGCCACTCACTCGAGGTGAAGTACGTATTGCCTCACCTGGTTTATTTAAGTAAACTAAATATATTTTTGGAATTTGCTGCAGGCCAATAAAAAATGGATTGAGGGCCGCAGTTGGCCCGCAGGCTGCAGTTTGGACACCCCTGGCCTAGAGCAATATATTGAAAATAGATTCTGAGGCAGGATCCAGGCTCAGCAAAAAAGACAGGTGATTAATTAGTGATGTCAGTTATGGGTACAGTATTACAGAGATGCCACACATGTTGTATCTTTGTCATCCCCCAAGTATACTGAAGCCCAAAGAGGTCAAGGAGGTTGCCCAAGTTCACAGTTAGCAGCAAAACCCATGAAGCTGAAGAGGAAAGGTGTGGGGAGAGTGGCGTTCCCTGCTTCAACTCACCTGTGCTTTCCTCGTCCTCCTGCCTGCTGGGGTTCAGGGCCATGACCTGTACGGTCACAGAGTTGCAAGAGACAGTGCTACCACTGCGTCCTGGAGGCCACACCTTGTGGGTCTGCATGTGCTTCTTGACATTAGACTTCTGGGCAAAGGCACGGCCACATGCAATGCACTGGAAGGGCTTCTCACCAGTGTGGCTGTGGGAAACAAGGCGGGTCAGCACCCTCGTCTAGGAATGGAGATGTGGCCTCAGCCCCGGAGCTAACAGCCACCAGGAAGGCCCAGACAGAGCCTCTAGATGCTGCTGGCCACCACTCTGACCCATGAGGACAAGCCACCAGACAGAGCCTCTAGATGCTGCTGGCCACCACTCTGACCCACGAGGACAAGCCCTCTTGCTGAAGCAGGCAGACCAGAGACAGAAAGACCCCTCGCTCCTGGTGACATTACTGAGCTGCTGAATCAACCAGCCCCAGGGCTGACCTTCTCTATGGCCATCTCATACTAGGAGATGAAACATTTCCAAATTGTTTAAGCCCATTTAAAGAGGGATTTCTGTTACTTGAATGAGGAAATATCGTAGGTGTCACTGCACAGCACTTGTAACCTTACTCAACATTGCCTTTCAAATTAATTTTGTGTTTTAAAACTAAAAACATTTTAAAATGAAGCTTCCTATTTTTGTTGTATATGGATAACCATTTGTCGTAAATACAAAGTAATCAAAAAATGCAACAATTCATAAAACACTATTATTAAGATCTAAAGTTGCAGTGTCCAATACGGTAGACACAAACCACACGGACCATTTAAATTTATTAAAATAAAATAAATAAAATATGCAGTTTCTCAATCACACTCGCCATATTTCAAGCCCTCAGTAGCCATGGATCATCAGTCGCCACCCACTCGACAGCACCATCTGGGGCATTTCCATCTTTGCAGAAGGTTCTATTAGACAGCACCAGTGCAGATCAGAGGTTCTCAACTTTTGGTTGATTTTACCCTCCGGGGGACATTTGGCAATGTTTACACACATTTTTTTGGTGGTCACAGCTGAGGGATGAGGGGCGCTATTAGCATTTAATAGTTAGAGGTCAGGGATGGGGCTAAACATTCTACCAAGCAAAGGTCAGCCTCCCACAAAAAAACAATGATATGATCTAAAATGTCAACAGTGCCAAGGTGGGAACCCTGGTCTGGAGAAAAGCCGCTGCCTGGCATGATTTGAGAGAGGTTTGTTTTCTCTCTCTGTCCCTGATAAAAGAAGTGCAAGCGTATGAGAATGTGTGAGGCATTAAGACAGATCAAATTGACGCTTTTTCCTTTGATTCTCCTAGGACTAAAAGAAACTGTAAAGAGAATAACTTTCTCACTATGTCTTTCAGAAGTCTTTAACACCATATCCAGGAAGCCCCTAAAATCATCTTCATGATTCTGTGAGAATCACTGAACAAGTCTACCCCTCCACTTCCCAGAGGAAATCCTGAGGCCCAGCGGGGCTCCCTGCATGTTCTTGGGACAAGAGGTATAGTGGTTTGTCCTGAGTGAGCGGAGAGCTCATAGTTATATACACAGAGCATGGCAGCCCTTGAGATCAGCCCCTTCTGCAGAGGTGAAGACTGAGGCACCCCTCACGCCTACGAAGCTCCTATCAGTTCAAGTACATTTCTCTGCTCCGCCCCCACCCTGGACCTTTCCCATCATAGCGGGCAGGCCATACAGCTTTCACAGATCCCTCCCACAGCTCCTAAAAGAGAAAAGGGAAACCATTCTGACCTGGACTGATGGTCTGAGAACTATGACAGGACAGACGGGGCCTTGGTCACCACCCGGGTTAGGGAGCTGAGAAGGGAAACTTGCTTCCACTCGAGATGGCCCCCCAGCCAGGGCTGCCCAGGAGCCACCTGCCCCACCATGCCTGGGTACCTTCGGATGTGCTGCTGCAGGTCGAAGTTTTTGGTGAATGACTTATCACAATAGGAGCACTTGAGTTTCTGAGCCTTTGGCTTCCCTGCAGCTGAAAGACAAAGTAAGAGGAGGGAGATGGGGAGGCGGGAGGCACAACTGTGGGTGCCAAGGGCAGCCTCCAGCCACTCAAACCCCTTTACCTGAGACCAGAAATTCCAGATTGTGAGAGGTCTATACCCATGGACAGGCGGGAGAAGAGGCCCAGGTGAGCCTCTCACAGTGCCTGGGCGGTGGAAAAGCTCAGGGCATGCTCCGGCTAGGAGACTGGGACAAACCCCTCAAAGGCTCCCCTCTGGCGTAGGATAAAATCCAACCTCTCTGCTGTGGCCCACAGGGCGCTGCATCCTCTGCTTCCTGCCAACCTCATCATTCTCTTCATCGAGCTACAGTGGACTCCTTGCTAACCTTGAAAGACATCCAACATGGTCCCACCTCAGCACCTTTGCACTGCTGCTCCCATTGCCGGATATGCCAGTCCTTCAGATAGCCACAAGGCTCTTTCCTTCTCACCCCCAGATGGATAGGTAGCATCATTTTCCAGCCTCTCCCCAGTATTCCCAATCATAGGACCCTATTAATCTCCTTCCTTGAGTAACCCATAAATACTTATTTATTCCTTGTTTGTCTCTCCCATTAAACTGCTATAACTGAGGGTAGGGAAATCCTGGGCCAAGATGCTGGATCCCCAGTGTCTAACACCAAGCCTGGCACATAATTGCTCAATACATATTTGTGGAAGAAAGGCAGCATGGAAGTAGTTGACTAGAAAACCCCTGAAAAATTCTCAATTTCTCTGCGCTCACCATAACCCACCACCTTATGACATTGCCCCCAACTCCATACTTAGCATCTCCAAAGCAGTGGCAGACACTGCTGCTTGCCTGCCTGAAACCCATTGTCCCCTTATTCTTTCCTTAAGAATGCCGCACATAAGGGGATTATCAATGTTCCTGGGTAAAAGAGACATTTCCCAGCTTCCCTTGCTGCTAGATACAGTCATGTGACTAAGTTTTGACCAATGAGATGTAAGTAAAAGCATCATGCAGAAATGCTAGAAACTGGGAGACGCCCCTTTTATCCTTAATACCTGGAATATGAAACTGATGACTGGAGCTTCAGCAGCCATATTACACAATGAGGCACCATGCTAACAGAAGCCATGAGCTAGGGATGGCAGAGCAGAAAGCCAGAAGAGATGTGGGTGCCTGGTGACCATATAGGCACGTGATCTCCAGATTGCCTGCCTCTGGCCTTGTTTTGCACAGGAGAAAAACAAAATTCTGTCATTTTGAAGTCACTCTTACTTTGCATTTTCTACTACACGCAACAAAACTTAATCCTATCCATCATAAAAGGGAAGGCTAGAACGAAGTAGCCTGTGGAAAGGCCAATGCTGAGGAAAGATGCCCATGCCAGGCTGTGGGCTGACCTTCTGGGAGTCCACTGGCACCTTTGGCCCGTCGGGTCTTCAGCGTTGGTGGGGAGTCAAAGGTGGCCACTGTGCCCCCAGTGGCACTGGTCATGGAGTCGGCAGGGTTTGGTCCTTTTGGTTTGAATCCCTGTTTGCCGGGGCTGTACACTGGCGGGGTGGGGTATACTGGAGCCTCCACACACTGGTTTGGCACCTAGAAGGACAGCAGAGTCAGGGAGAGAGCTCTGGGAAGGGAGCGGAAGAGTCACCCCAGCTGGGGGGAGGTTCACTGCAGGCCTGGTGATCTCAGCCACTCCCCATCTATAGCCCCATCCTAACTCCTCCATGTAGGTCAGTCACCCACTCCCCAAGACCCCTAAAACTGCATGAAGCCAGCAGGTTAAAAGCAACTTGGGAGCCAGGCTGCCTGGGTTCAAATCCTGACTCTGACGCTTATCACCTAAGAGAGTTTGGACAAGTCTTTTAACTTTCTCTGTCTCAATTTCCTCATCTGTAAAATGGGGCTAATCACAGTGTCCCTCTCATTAGGTTGTTATGAGAATTAAATGAGCTAACAAGTAAAGAGCTTAGAACAATGCCTAGCATATAGTAAGTACTCAATAAACATGAACTGTTATTAATATTATTGCCATTATTGTTGTTATTAGTAGTTTGCTTCCACAGGAGAACCAGGAAGTCAGAAGGATCTGTGCCCTCACCAGCTACTCAACTTAACTGACCTGACACCACACCAGCAGGCGTCCCTCAACTGAGAATTGACACTGACGCCACAAGAAATTACCAAATGAATTCTGAGCCACTCAAACTTAGTTAACAGTAAGCCTACATCATGACACTGGGGGTTTGTGAAGAATTCATTTATTCATTCACCTACTTGTCATTCATTAGTCTTTCTGGGCTAGCCTATCCAAAATTTCACTTCCTATCCGTCTCTGCTTTATTTTCCTCCTTAAATTTATCATTATGTAATAAGTTGTGCATATCACTTACTAATCCTATTATCTGCCTCGTTCCATGAAGGCAGGGACTTTTGCTCTGCTTTTGTTTACTGCTCTGTACCCAGGGCTAGAGAAATGCTTGGCACAGAGTGGTAACTCAATAAATATTTGTTGAATGAAGGAATTCATTTACACATTTACTGGGCATTTGATATGGCACCAGTAGGTGCTTCTGCCAGATCTTGTCTGTTGGCCCTTGGCACCATTTCCACACCCTTCCATGCTCTCCCTTGAAATGCAGGGGTGGGAAACTTGGAGCCACATTCCCAGACTCCCTTGCCAGCATGGTTCTCCCTGCAAGAAGCATCTGCATGAGATGCAGAGGCAGAAGGCAGGTAGAAACCATTCTCCAGCAGCTGTGGTGGGAGACAGGTGGGCTTACAGCCATGAGTTTTAGAGTGGCTGGTTGAACTCTACATTTCTCTCCTGACCACCAGCCCCAAGGACGGCAGGGCAGCTGGAACACCAGCAACAGAATCCTACGGTTTCCTCACCTCTGGGTGCAGCACCTCTGTCCTGGTTCTCTGGGCCAAGTGACGTGAATCTAAAATCCAGTGGTGCCGCCAACCCTGACTTTTGTTCCTCTAGCCCTTCTATCAGCTTTGTAAGCACTTAACTTCCTATATTAAATCTCTCTGCCAGAGATACCTAGAGTGGTTTCTACTTTATAACATAATATATATAATATATATTTATAATATAATATATATAATATGAATGCTACCTGACATGGAATGTCTGTATGGCTGGGATAATGTGACCTCAAGTGCAGGCAGGCTCTTCCCGTCATAGCTATGCCCCTTGCACTGGTGTCTGGGAAGATTCTGAACTCCTAGCACCTTGAGAGTAGACTGCTTATAGCTCAGAGCTCTTCAGCAACAGTTCATATGGTAATATGCACTGATTGTATAATGGCCTCAGTTCTTTACCTCTCCCCATCCCCATAATTTTGCAGCTTTTCCCATCAAGAGACGATGTCTATTTCCCTACTCCTTAAATCTAAGCTCTCCTTGCAACCTGCTTTGACCAACAGAAGTGACACTGAGTCACTTACAAGCCTAAACCTCATGAAGCCTTGAGCTTTTTTGTACCTCTACCACTGCTGTGAGAACATGCCTGCTAACCAGCTAGAAAATGAAAGATGCATGGAACAGAGACAGGTCACCCCACTTATCCCACGCTAGGCCATCCTAGAGCAGCCGAAAGCCAGCCAACCTCCAGACACAAGGGAGAGCCCAGCCAAGATCAGTGGAGTTGTCAAACTGACCACCATTGGTGTGAGAACAATAAACACCTTTGGCTATGTACTACTGAGGTTTGGGGGATATTTCTTACATAGCCATAGATAACTGTATACCTAGATTGCTAAAAAAAAAAATCTAAGTGACACATAGATAATTTTTGTAATCCTTTCCCCAAAAGGCAGGTATTCTCTGACTGTTCCAAGCACTATCTGAGGGCAGTTTATATTTCCATTACAACCACACTTCCTATCATCTTCTCATGGTTTGCATTTTACATTTATAGCTTGATGGCTTGACTAAAACCTCTCTCTCCCATAATGTGGTACATTCTATGATCTGGTTTTGCACCCCCACCCCCACCCCGTGGTATCTCCTGCAGTGTCTGACATACAGTTGGTGCTCAGGAAAGGTCCAGGTTACTCATGACCATGACCAGTTTCTCCTCTTCCACCCCAACCCCTGGCCTCTGCTCACCTCCAGGGGTGGGTAGGGCTGCATTCCCAGTGCCTGGATCTCCACCGTTCCACTTCCAGGCAGGGGTGCCGTGGCACTGTACACCTCCACCACGCCATTGCTGCCAGGGTTGGGACGCCCGGGGGGGCCCAGGCTCTGGGGTGGAGGAGGTGGGGGTTGGGGGGGTTGGGGTGGGGGCAGTGGTGGAGGGGGTGGCGGCGGGGGTGGAGCCTGGGTGAGGTAGCTGGGCGCAGAATGCATGTTCAGACTGCCCTGAAATCAGAAGAGAAAATTAAAGCGTCATAACCTCTTGATACCAGCTATTTTGTTCATCAGTAAGGAAGGACATTTGCCTTAGGCAGCCATGTGGAAGGAACAGCCACTCACAAGGCAGCTCAGAGGATGGAGTTTAGAGGGGACATGGGAACAGTCATGGGAGAATACAGAGAAGCCATCAGCCAGGTGCTGCTATCCTTTTTCTCTATGAAATTCGGGGGGAATGGCCCAACTTGGGCAGGAATGAGTTCCTACAGCGGATCTAATGTGTTATCTTTAGAAAGTCTTGCTTGTAGGCCTGGCTCTTGACTGGCATCCAAGAACGTGCCTTGCAGAAGGTTCCTTATGTCGATATGGCTATTTTGCCCACCATCTGGGGCACTGACCACACTACATCAATTCACCTAGACTGTTTGAATGAACAGTATGATTTATGGTGACCATCTTCCCATCTGGGAGCCTAGAATTTTGGTCATAATGGTTGGGCACCGACGTGACCAATCCCCAATAAAACCCTGGCTTTTGAGTCTTAGGGGAGCTTCCCTGGGCAGAAAAGCTGCTGGAGGAAAAGTGTGTTTTGTGCAGCCTCTCTCCGCTTCTCCAAGGCGGAGAACTTTAGACACCTGCGCCTGGATTCCTCCAGACTCCAGCTGATGTGTCTTTTTCCCTTGGGGATCCAGCTGTATGTCTTTTTTCTGTAATAAAACCACAACCACGAGTACAACCATCCTGAGTCCTGGGAATCTTCCCAGAGAGTCACCGAATGGGTGGATGGCTGTGGACCCCTGAAACACAGCCATTGACTTCTAGAAATTTATTCTACAAAAATAACCAAGCAGGTGGGCAAGGTATGTGTACATGGATGTGACTTCAGTAGTTTTTATAACATGTCCATCCCCAGAAGCCTGGCTAAATACAGGATGGCCCATCCACACGATGGAATCCTTTACAGCTGTTAAAGTGATGAAGCTGATCAGGATTCCATAAAAGGCGCTCCTCGTAATTGCTCTTCCTTGGGTCCCACAGTAAAATATGTTTGGGGGATAATCTGGGGTGACAAAAATCAAAAGGGTCTCTTTCCTGTAGAAAAAATCCAGGAACAGAGCAAAGAAAGTAGAATGCCCTAGGCTGGTTTGACCAGAGATCCTTTTTGTATTGGAAAATCCCAAGGAGCCACTGTCCCGAGGAACATTTTGACAAATACTAATGTAGAGTTGTAGGCATAGAGAATGACGTTAAACAAAAGGCAAAGTAAGATAAGCAAGTTCCAGAACAGTGCATATAATATGACCCATTTAAATAGACGTGTATATTATACATATATTTATACAAAAAGCTATTTTTATCTGTTTACATTCAAAGGTCATGAAAGCCAGACACCAAATTTTTTTTTTTTAAGATTTTATTGGGGAAGGGGAACATTACTGGGGAACACTGTGCACTTCCAGGCCCCTTCTCCAAGTCAAGTTGCTGTTCCTTCAATCTTAGCCATGGAAGGCACCGCTCAGCTCCAAGTTGCTATCTTTTCAGTCTTAGTTGCAAGAGGCACAGCCCACCATCCCTTGCAGGAATCGAACCGGCAACCTTGTGGTTGAGAGGACGCACACTCCAACCAACTGAGCTATCTGGGAGCTCAGCTCAAGGTGCCGTGTTCAATCTTAGTTGCAGGGGGCGGAGCCCACCATCCCTTGCGGGACTCGAGGAGTTGAACCTGCAACCTTGTGGTTGAGAGCCCACTGGCCCATGTGGGAATCGAACTGGCAGCCTTCGGAGTTAGGAGCTTGGAGCTCCAACCGCCTGAGCCACCAAAATTTTGATAGTGTATTCTTTGAGTGGAGTATGGGTGATTGATTGAATGATTGATTTCCCAAATTTTATTCTGAAAAATTTCAAACCCACAAAAGGCTGCAAAAAGAATACACTGAACACTCTTTATACTTCGTTGAATTCACCCAGTTGTTACCAATCTGCCACATCTTCAATGTGTGTGTGTATGTGTGTGTGTACATCACACACACATACACACACATATACTGTGTTTCACCAAGGCACTTGAGAATTAGTTACAAATATCATAACGCTTTGTTCCTTAATACTGTACACAGATGCATCTCCTAAGAACAGGGATATTCTCCTATATAACCAATATCAAGAACTGAATATTGATATAATACTATTATCTAAAATACTTCAATTCTTCCATAGTCTAATTTCCCCAAGTGCCCCAATAATAACTTTTTAACTTTTCCCCCCACTCCAGGATCCAACCAAGCACTGCACGTTGCACTCAGTTACCATGTCTCTTTACATCCCAGATTATGAATAATTAAACTTCTTTTATTTTTACTTTCTTTTGTGTATTCTCTAATGTTTTTTTTCTAATGGACATGGAACATATTTGTTAAGAATAAAACCGGAATCAAAATAGCAGGACCATAGCTATGAAACCCCAAAGTCATGTTCAGGGTCCCCACTGAAGTGGCAGCTTCCCCACCCACAGCAGAACTGAGCAAGGGGAGGCTAACCATCCTCCTCAGCGTGGGAGAGAGCTGGGGTCAAGGCCCCTGCTTTCTACAAGATTCGGAATCTGCAGGAGTCAACACACAGCCTTGAAATCAAGACGCTGTGAGGAGCCAGCCCCCTCCTTACCTGCACAGGTGGGGGGCCCTGGGGCATGGGTTGGTCCAGGGACGTGAAGGCTGACATGGCAGACATGAGCACGTCGTCGCTCACCAAGATGTTCCCCTGCACCAAGGTCTGGATCAGCGGGGAAGGGGGCACTGTGATGTATGTGGAGATCTGGGCAGAGAGAGAAAGAGAGAGAACATGTGTGAGGCTCTGGAAGGAAGTGGAGGGTATGATGAAAAAGATCTGGGTTCTGGAGTGCCACAGACTTGGATTCCATTTCCATTTCTGCTGTTCCCTGCTGCTGTGTGACCCTGGGCAAAGCATCCCACCTCTCTGAACCTCCATTTCCTCATGTATCAAATGAGAACAATAAGTCACACCTCCCTGGAAGGCAAATATCCTATGACCCAGCAATAATATTTCCTGGTATCTATCCTAGAGAAACACTCACAGATGTCCACAGGGAGTCCACAAACAAAAGTATTCTGCACAGCACTGTTTCTTATAGTGAAAGGTAGCAATAATCTTGATGTCCATCAACAGGGGAATGGATTTAAAAAGACAATATAATCACGGAGAGAATACTATACAGCAGGTAAAGGTATTACAGGAATAATCAAATTATATAATAACATGTACATTATATACTTTTATTTTGAAAAATCTAAAACAATATAACTATATAATTTATGTGGGTATTTAAATAAGTATATGAAAGTATCTTAAAAGGTTGACAAAGACATCCATCAGTAGTTACCTGGGTGCAAGGGAGAGGAACAATGCCAGAAGGGCTTTGATTTGAACATTCTAACTTTTAAAAAGGAGAAAGGAAACATGTATTACTTGAAAACATAACAAACAAAAATAATAAGACACTCTCAGGTTAATAGTGAGGATGAAAGGCAGACCTTACAGGAGAGTGTCAAACATGCAGTGACTGCTCCTCTTAGTAGACGGTAAGGGTTTTTTGTTATTTTCACTTTTTGCTTTTCTTTACTGGCAGGATCTTGGCATCTTCTTAGGCTCCTGGAGACAGCAACGACTGGGCTCCTGAACCCAGAGTCCTGGTTCAAACAGAATGTTCTTGCCCTCAACCAAGCAAGGACAGCCCAGGCAGGGTAGGGAAATGCCCCTACATTGTGGCCAGAAAAGGCAGTGTAGATCCTGGCTCACGTGTATTTTTACAGTGAGATGAAAAATGGGAACTTGTATCCATGTCCATCCAAATCACTTCAGCAGAAGAATTCATGTTTGACCATAACCGACCACTTGTGTCCTACAGTTATTTCCTTGCCCAGGACTGGAGGAATTTCCCTCTTTCCTTCTATTGGGAAAAAAAAAAAAAAAAAAGGTGGGGTGGGGAGAGGGAATATTTTTCTGCTAACAAAAGTCACAATCAAGGAGTAAGAAAAATGATTCTGTTCTGTTAAACGATGTCTCAGGCACTTAAGTTTCAATGTATGCGTCCTATGGGTCGGGGTGTGAAGGCTTTTATTTTGATGTCAGGAATTATGTCTACACAATGGAAGAAGATAATCTTTTAAAGGAATAAGGAGACAAGAAGTCAGAGGTAAATTTGACTCCTTTGACCTGGCATCCTGAGACATGCCCAGCCTCTTTTGTGAGGATTCTTTAATTCCATTAAGAGGCTCCACCCAGGGTCTTTGCTCCTGAGGACTCTGGAAGCTTCTCCAGATACCTCCAGCCTGGCCCTCTCCCTTGACCTCCAGACTGTGGATCTGTCTGTATCTCCACCACCTCCACTTAAATGTCCACTGGGCATCTCAAATCCAACATGTCCGGCTGAACTCCTGACATCCCCCCCAAATCTTCTCCTGACCATTTTCCCTACTTTGGTTAATGGCAGTTCCAATTCTGGAGTTGCCTTGACTCTTCTTGTTCTCATATCCAACACCCATCCTATCCACAAACCCTGATGGCTCCACCTTCAAAATATTTCCAAAATCTCATCTTTCTCACCACCTCTAACACTACCACCCTGGTCAAGCTACCACTACCCACTGCCTGGATTTGGCAACAGGCCCTTCGTGGGTTTCCTGGCTTTCTCTCTTGACTGCCATCAAAATCTATTCTCTGTACAGCAGCCAGAGTGACTTAGTCAAAGTGTAAGTCAGACCGTATCCCTTTTCTGTTCAAAACCATCTAATGGTCCCCATCTCACTCAGAGTAAAAGCCCACAAGGCCTACCCCATCTGCCGGGATTCCCCTGCTGCTTCTCTGACCTTATCATCTCCCACCCTCCTCCTCACTCCCTCAGATCCAGCCACTCTCGCCTCCTTGCTATTCCTGGAATAATCCCAGCTCACCCCTGCCTCGTGGCCTTTGTATCTGCTGATCTCCTGGAACACTCTTCCCCAGCTGGCTGTGTGACTCATTTCCTCACCTCCTTAAGTCTCAACTCAAATGTCAGCTCTTCACAGAGGCTTTCCCTATGCACCATACACAAAATGGCAAAATCTCCCACTCCTGTCTTGACATCCCCTATCTCTCTGCACATCCTGGAAAAAATATATCTCTACAAATTTGTTTGGGTACCATCTCACCCAACTCCACAGGGCAGTAACTTGGTCTGTTTGTCCATCGCTGTACCCCAGGGCCCCCGTAAGTGCCTGACACATAGTGGATGCTCAGAAATGCCTTGCTGAATAGATAAATAAACGATTAAATGAATACCTGGCGATTCGCGGGAGGCGGAGCCTGTTGGACGGCTGTGGGTGCTGCAGAAGGCGTATAGATGCTGTTGGTGGCCAGTGAGACTGTGGCCAGGGGTGGGGCATTCCCTTGACACTGTTCCCGCTTGTGGGTCATAAACGCCGGCAGCGAGTTGAACTGCTTCTTACACTTTCCGCAGAGAAAGACATCCTCATCATCTGGGGGTCACACCACAGAGTAGCAGAGGAAGAGGAATAACAAACAAAAACAAAAAAAGCAAGAATAAAGGAGGGGATATCACAGTGAGAAATGGGAGACATCTAGACTAGGAGAACAGCAAATCTAACAGCACTCTGCGATTCCATGCGTGTATTTCAAAAGTCAGTTTTGTGCTTCCTAGCAACTTTCAAAATCATACAGGCACCTGTGAGAGAATCCAGTCATGTGCATGAAGGTATCGAAAAATTAGAACCAGGAAAGTATAAAGTGGGTTCACTTCAAAGTTGAGAAATTCAGAATCTTTATCCTGCCTGAATTTATCCATCAGCCGCCACATGGGCCACCTGACCACACTCCTCTGTGCCTTTCCATCCTGTTTCCCCCGTCGAACTGCCTCTCTCAGAACAACTCATTCTACAAGGCTCAGCTCGGATGTCACCTCCTCCAGGAAGCCTTTCTAAAGTAGTGGCCACAGTTCCTTCCTCTAAGCATGACTCTCACGTCACACTTTTCCCATTACCACCAGACTGTGAATCCTCTAAAGGAAAAAAATATGTCTTATTTTTCACCATAACTGCAATATCTCCTGGGCACATAGGAGGCCCTCAGTGGATGTTCGTTGAATGAATGAATAACTAACTGAATGATTAGCTACAGTTAACACTACCCATTACTGGGACCTACCACGAGCCATGCACTGTGCTAAGCACTTGACATGCTGTGGCAGAAATGTCTAATTGTCATTCAATATTCACTCTCTGTTCTTAGACGGTAACATAAATTTTAGTAGGAAACATAGCCATCTAGTTAAAGACTACATTTCCCATCCTTCTTTGCAGCTAGACATGTCATGTAACTGAATTCTGACCAATAGGATAAGAGCAGATGTATACTGTCTCTGCAACTTCCTCTTAAAAGGAAGGAGTATGACTTCTTTTTCTTCCCTTCATGTTAGCTGGAACGTGGAAATGAAAGTGGGAGGCTGGAACAGCCACCTTGGACTGAATGTTGATGGCAGTACAGCCACAAGAAAGGAGTCTGAGTCTCACCATACCAACCCCAAATGCCCATCAGTACTTCATGTAACATTGAAATAAACTTTAATCTTGTACAAACCACAAAAACTTGCATTTCTTATTTATAACAGCTAAAATTGTATCCCAAGTATCCTCACAAGTTTCCTATGAGGTAGGATTATTATCCCTGTTTTACAGATGCAAAAACTCAGGCAGAGAGGTTAACTCACTTGCCCAAAGTCACAGAGCCAGGAACTACAAGAATTCAAACCCAATGTGTATCTCTCTTCCCCTCGTGTGGTTCCTAAGTACTCAAATATATTTGTGGAATGAATGAATGACCACACAGACTCACACAGGGCTCAAAAAGAAGTTCCTTGCCCTTCTCTGTATCTCAGGGGCATGGGCTGTAAATTGGAGAGATTTGTGATCAGACTGTTCTTTCCATAGCAGGGAGGCTGAGAAATGACTTCCAGGTCAAGAATACAAGCATTGCCAAGTATGAAGGCTCCTAACCAATCCCTGTGTCATGACCCCCACATTCACTAAGTGACTGAAAGAGGGTATCATCAGAGCTAAGCAGAGAGAGGCACAAGCCTGAAGATCAAGGCTGAGAGAGAGAGGAGAAGGTTCAGACATCAGAGGACATCCTGGGGACCGCAGTGGATAGTTTACTCCCATACCCCCTCATGAGTGCCACTTGTTCTTCATGGGGAACCATTCACCCCTCCCACTGGTGAACCTGAGCAGATAGATACTCACCCAGTGGCTGGATAGCAGAGGGGGCGTTGACACCCTGGCCTGTTGGATCGGGCACTGCTCCTTGACCATCCAATAACGACTGGACTGCCAGGACAGTCTGATTGTCCATTCCTGAAGAAAGAAATGCAGCCTCTTTGGAAGGTGGGCCCGGCATCCTGCTCTGACTTCACCATTACAACCCAGACGCACTGCAAGGCTCCCGTGGCAAAGATAACTGGCTGTGCCCTGATATACTTCCACTGCAACAGAACCCAAGACTTTGGCTGAAAACGGCTCCAGAATAAAGATTACACTTCCCACCTGATCCTGTAGCCAAGGAATGTCAATGTTCTGGCCAACTGGATATAAGGAAACGTATTACCTGGTAGCTTCTGGGAAGTTTTCTTAAAACCTGCCTGGTAAGTAACCCCCTTCTTTGTCTCATCTTCCATTCTGCTTCCCAGAACAAGAATATGATGGTGGGAACTCTACCACCATCCCAGAGCATGAGGATGAGGGCCATACCCTAGGGATTGCAGGGCAAAACACTGAAAAAATCCTGGGCCTCTGAGAACCTTGTAGAACACAGTCACACTCATTCTGGGCTGTCTTTCTCCTGACTCCCACAGGAGAGAAATGAACTTCTGGCTTACTTAAGCCACTGAAAAGTTGTGCTGCTCTCTTACTCATGGCTGTTTCTAATCCTAAATTACACAGCCCCTCTGGAAATCATGTTACCCAGTCTTCCCCATCCATGCCCTACCAATCCGTTTTGCACTCAGACATCCTTGCTTCCCTTGTTTTCCCATGCACGCTTGTCTTTTCTGTTCCTCAATAAACAGCATAATTTGAATTTGTGTTCGGGGGACCCTTGAGAAGCTGACTACTTCCATGTTTTCCAATCGGTTGTCACTGTTGAGGTTCATAGTAGTACACTTGCCCAGCCATGTCACTCACTGAAGAACAGGGCTCCCCACATCTAAGTGGCCACCAAGGTACATTGCCTTCCTCCCAAATAACCCAGAGGGTGCCTCCTCCTCTCTGTTCCCACAGCCAAGACTCTGACTCCAATCTCTGAGCTCTTACCTGCATGCCTGCCCCAGCTTCTAACTGCAGTGCAAATTAGAACCATTAGCTCCTGCAGCAAAGTGAATTCATACTTTCCCCTGTCAAAAAGCAGGCTGCGTCCCTCCTCAGGCCAGCCCTTCTCTTCCATTCCCTCCTGCTCCTCAGAAACCACTCACGACCAACTGGCGCCTCTTTCCCCGCTGTGCCTGAAAGCTGTCCTTCCCATGAGCAGTGACACAAGCTCAGCTCTCTCTAGAATGCCCTCCCTCAAACCCATGCTCCCATCTCTCCTCCCTTCAACATTAAGTATTTAATGAGCGCCATTTACACCCTCCATCTCCTGTGCTCACCTTCCAGTCCTCCTTCATCCACTCTAGTGGGGCTTAAGACCCCACCATTCCACCAAAATCACCAAAGATCACCTGTTAGCACTGGACTTTCCTTCTTGAAACACTCCCTTCTCTGGCTCCAGGACACCACCCTTCCTGGGTCCTCCCCCACCTTTCTGCTCGCTCCCTCACAGCTTTCTTTACTCTTCTTCTTCTAAATGTTTCTATTTTGAAGGGTTCCTTCTGTCTGGACTCTCTCGCCTCTCCCTCTAATACTATCCCTAGGCAATCTCACTTACCCCAAGTCTAGCTCTCCCTAATATTGGAGCTCCAAACCTAGGGTTCATGTTTCCCTGAATGAGCTTCAGTAAATCTTCTATTATTTCATGCAAAACTGTATGTTATCATTTGTGTACAAATCTGTACATGAACATGCATAGCAATTTAATTTATAATAGTAAAAAACTGGGGCCGGCCCAGTGGCTCAGAAGGTTAGAGCTCCATGCTCCTAACTCCGAAGGCTGCCGGTTCGATTCCCACATGGGCCAGTGGGCTCTCAACCACAAGGTTGCGTGTTCGATTCCTCGAGTCCCACAAAGCATGGTGGGCTCTGCCCTCTGCAACTAAGATTGAACACGACACCTTGAGCTGAGCTGCCACTGAGCTCCCAGATGGCTCAGTTGGTTGGAGTGCCTCCTCTCAACCACAAGGTTGCCAGTTCGATTCCTCGACTCCCGCAAGGGATGGTGGGCTGTGCCCCCTGCAACTAGCAACGGCAACTGGACCTGGAGCTGAGCTGCGCCCTCCACAACTAAGACTGAAAGGACAACAACTTGATTTGGAAAAAAGGCCTGGAAGTACACACTGTTTCCCAATAAAGTCCTGTTCCCCTTCCCCAATAAAATCTTTAAAAAAAACAAACAAAAAAACTGGAAGCATCTCAGATGTCCTTCAGTGGGTGAATGGTTAAACTGTGGTATAACTATACCAGGGAATACTATTTAGCAATAAAAGGAACAACTGATATACACAACAGTATATGAAATCTAGGAACTGTGATGAGTAAAAACAGCCAATCTCAAAGGTTATATACGATTCAATTTACATGACATTTTTAAAATGACAAAATTTTAGAAATGGAGAACAGATTAGTGGTTGTCAGGCATGGGGGAAGGAGGTGGGTGTGGCTATAAATGGGCAACACCTTGTAGTGATGGAATTGTTCTGGGTGTAGGCTGGTTGTGATATGACAGGGTAGTCTTGCAAGATATTTCACTGGAGTAATTAGGTAAAAGAGTACGTGGGATCTCTCTGTATTATTTCTTAACTACTGCATGTGAAACCTCAGGAAAAAAAATATTTCAAAATTAATACTTTAAAAAGTATTGCCTGTTAAAACTATGGAGCCAATGAAAAGATCAGCGGTTGTCAGGGATTGCAGGGGAGGAATAAATAGGTAGAGCACAGAGGGTTTTTAAGGTAGAAAATACTCTGTGATATTACAATACCAGATACATGTCATTATATACATTGGTCCAAGAGAATTCACATCAAGAGTTAAGGCTGAGGTAAACTATGGACTTTGAGTGATAATGATGTGTCAATATAGGTTTGTCCTTGCTAACAAACGTACCCTTCTGGCAAGTTAAGCTGATAATGGGGGAAGCTATGCATTTGTGGGTTCAGGGGGTATATAGGAAATCTTTCTTCATTCCTCTCAATTTGTTGTGAATCTAAAATTACTCAAAAAAGGCTTTTGTAAAAAATACTGCCTATCTAAACTGAACTCAAACTACATGCTTCACCCCACCCCTAAGTTTGTTCCTCTTCCAGTAATCCTCATCAGTAAGAACAGGCACCACTGTCTACCCCTGGGGAACCCCGATTCTTCCCTCAACCTATCTTCCCACCCTCACCCCATTTCTAGTCCTTCAGAAAGTCTAGCCTATTTGGCCTCCCAAATATCATTCAGATCCACTTTCTCTCCATCCCCACAGCTTCCCCGCTGGCTCAGGCCACCATGAGTTCTCAGCAGAGCAACCGAAGCTATCTTCCTGCTTCCACTCTGCCACTCTGGCCCCCTCCAGTCTGTTCTCAGGGCAGCCAGGGTGAACTTTATAAAATATACATCAGATTGTGTTGCTCCCCTGCTGAAAATCTTTTCTTGGCTCCATACTGAATCCAAGAGAACGTTCAGAAGCCTCATCTCTACTCACATGAACTTCTGTGAATCCCAGAACGCGTCTCTCCCTCCAGGGCTTTGCAAATGTAGTTCCCACTGCCTGGGTCATCCCTGAATTCCCAGTTCTGCTGCCTTTCCCCTAGCCCACCACACATGACACTGTCCTAGCAACAGATTTTTTTCTTTAATTTCTTCATCACTCTATATATGAACACATTCTTGCAGTAAAAATTCCAACCATGAGGAAATCCATGGAACCTAAAGAGAAAGCCGGCCTCACCCCACCCTATTGGCCTTCCAGAGGGAACCACCACTGACCCTGGCCCTCCACATCCATCACCAATCACAGTAGTGAATGCCAGCGGAGGTTATCGTCTTTTATTGTTTCCTTTTTCTGTAATTCTGTAATTGCTTGTTCTGTAATTTCTGTCTCCCACCAAATGTGGCACAGGGGCTGTGTCTAGCTCAATGAGTATTCCTAAAACTGAACCTCTCCAGATGAGGGGGAGGGTACCCGCATTTCATGGTGAAAACCCTAATCCTCCAATAAGTAGACATGGCCGAGATCTCCTGGGGAGTTGCAGCAGCAAAGCCTCAGCCACTTATCACTAGTACCGCCTACTTTCAGTCTGCACTCCAATTATGTATCTACTTAGGTTATTACACCCCTCTAAGAACATTGGTAGGTCTGTATCCCCCCAACATCAATTCTGTGGCATGGCCCTGAAGTCGCTCAGGCTTCCTCCATGACTCCAAGCAGACCCTCAGAGTTTGTAGTCTCCAAAGCCCAGTTCCCTGCACCTGAGGCCCACTCCCATTTTAGAATCTTGCAGCGCATAGGGTAATCAGTCGGTGCCCAGTGTTTGCTGGTTTTGATGTTGGATAGTTTTTTGTGACTGAATGCTGGGATCCTGTCTCATTGAAACCGAAGAATGGAAGCACGGACCAAAAAGAGGCAAGGAGTTGTAAAAGAGGATAGTTTATTAAAAGCAAAGGGTCAGAGTTCCTGAGTGGGAGGGGGTCCCAAATGGGGTGCCCCATGACTGAGGCAAAAATTCTTAAACTTTTATACCTTCCATCGCCTGCATAGGGAAGGGGGCTGGCACCTTCTAATGGAATTCATCTATCAGGTTTGTCCTGCTTGCCCATCCTGAAGGGATTATTGAAATAACCCATTCCTGTCTATCAGATCCGCTCTGTTTGCCTTGCCAAAAGGAGTTTATGAGATAACTTACCGTGTTTCCCAGAAAATAAGACCTAGACGGACAATCAGCTCTAATGCGTCTTTTAGAGCAAAACTTAATATAAGACCAATATAATACCAGGTCTTATATTAGAGCTGATTAGAGCTGATTGTCCGGCTAAGTCTTATTTTCTGGGAAACACGGTATTAACCTCAGGGCTACTTCAGAACCTGGAATTTCAGGATATGGCTGTCTTTTGTTTATTCCACCAGGAACCTCCCTGTCTACCTAACTACCTGCTAACTAACCTGTCTCAGTTTGGGTCAGGGAGCACCACGTCCCAGCAAAGCACACCTTTGGCACCCCTTCTTTCTTGATCTGAGTTTATAAATCTCTGCACCCCAGGACGGTGCACAAAGTGGGCGCCCAGTGTTTGCCAGCTTGGTATGTGAGCACCAAGTCCTGGCCTTGCACGGAGGTGGCGACTATCCTTTCCTATCCTGAATTTGAGAGGCTGTCAAAGCACAAGGTACGCACTCGCGCTCAATACAACAAGTTCTTCGCGGTCAGGACGCCTGGCTGCCCCTCCGCCCCGCAGCTGCTCCCACGGTACCCAACATGAGGCCCTTCCCGAGCCTCGCGTCCACAGGGCGACCTCCCTATCCACGCCGCGATTCCAGGCCTAGCCGGCCCCATCCTCCGCGGCTGTTCCCTTTAGAAAAGCCCTCCCGCCCCGCCGGCGGCGGGAGCTGTCCAGGTCACAGGCCCCCCTCCCCGCTGGGCCAGCCCTCCCCGGCTGTTCCGGTCCCGGAGCTCCCCCCCGGGGCCTTCTCTCCCCCGCTGTTCCTGTCCCGTTGCCCCCTCCCCCGCCGGGCCTCAGCTCCCCGGGCTGTTCCGGTTCAGAGGCCCGCCCAGCCACCGAGCCTCCTCTCCACTGCAGTTTGGTCTCATAGCCCCCACCCCACCGCCGGGCCTCAGCTCCCGCGGCTGTTCTCTCCCGCGCCCCTCCCGCCCTGCGGCTGTTCCGGACCCGGTGCCCTCCGCCCCGCGGCCGCCGCGCGCCCTGGGCCCGGCGCTGCGAGGGCGCGGCGGGAGGGGGCGCAACGCGGAACAGCCGCTTCCCTCGGCCGCTTCCCTCGGCCCGCCGCCGCTCACCCTCCAGGGCCTCGAAGATCGTCTGCGCCATCTTGGAGCCGCCGCCGCCACGGGAGCTGAAGTGGGGCTACGCGAGCATTGTGGGAGCCGTGGCAGCGGCGGCGGCGGGGTCGGGGCCACCAGAGGGCGCCCGGGAGCCGCCGCCCGGTCCGGGAGCCCCCAGTCGGGGAAACCTGGCAATGGCCCACGGGACCACTAGCATCCCTGGGCTCCCCCAGCTCCTCCTGGGATGATCCAGTCACCAGCGCATGCCCGCCTTCATTCGAACCCCCAGCTTTGCACACCGACCCATCGCCGCCACACTCGGGACCTCCTGTGTTATCTAGACCCCCATCCCCGGCCACATCGGACCTAACTCCCCAACTCTAACAGGTCTCCACCGTACGTGAGACCCTCAACTCTGCAACAGGGACCTTATTCCCACTGCACACCGTGTCCCCCACTTTTGCAAACCCTTTTGCACCTGACCCGGACCACTCAACCCTGTCAGAAGGAACGCCAACTAACAGGACCCCTGCCCCAACTGTGCAGCAGGGTCACATCCCTTGTCATAGACTTCTCATTCCCCCCTCCCACAGTGAGCCCTGTCTCGGTCTGTTGGGAGCCACCTGCCTCTCCTCGTGTAACACCTCAGCCTCGTGTTAATCCCTCATCATCTCAGACATTCACCACTGGCTGTTTCTTAACCCCGCATTTCCACCTTTTGGGGATCTCCATTTCCTCTTCATACAGACCTACATCCCTTCCTCTTGGACACCCCATTTCTGTCACATAAACCCCCATACCTGCCCCAGCGATCTCCAGCCAAGCCTCACAGAAAGCCCATTCAGCTCTCCCAGGGATCCTCCCAGCCCTCATTCAGACCCCTGACACACACACACACACACACACACACACACGTCTCTCATCCTTGTGCTCCACCAGCCCCTCCTGAGGCCTTACTGTATACACCACGTCCTATAAATAGCTCCAGGAATACAGTGGTCCTTTCCTATAGGAGTTAGGGTTAGGGGGAACACACAAGTATTAAATCTTAAATATTATTTAATTGCAAGGTGTGATAGTGCTTTCAAAGAAATACGGTCGGGTAACGAGGAAGAGGGGGTGTGTTGTGCGAGAAGACGGAACAAGGGAGGTGCCATCAATCATTTCTCCCGCCAGCGTGGCCAACTCCTTCTACAACTGGACTACCATGGATTTGACTCTAAATGTTCTCATCAGATTGTAGCCTCATCCAAAGCAATAATAAAAATCAGTTTTCATTTTCTTACGTTTAATAAATATATAACTCCTAAAAGTAAAAATATTTGATCAAAGCTCCTCTGTCCTTCTTGAACCCTACCAGCCACTGTTCCTAATAAGTTACCTCACAGACCTTCTGCTTACACCCCCCTCAAGGCTTATTTCTACCAGTGAATTCCCCATTCTGCCCTGAACACCATCCCTGTGCCCCCCATGGCTACCTCCTTCCCATCCCTGTCCCCCCTCACATAATGAGCCTTTTCACCGGTCCCCCACAAGGAACCCCCTCTCCTCCCCGTCTCCATGCCCCACCCTCTTTCCTGGGAACCTTGGAGACCCAGGCCCCACCTCAAGCCCTAAACTCCCTTTCCCATTGCCTCTCTGGCAGGAATAGGGCCCGTGTTCCCTCCTGCCTTTCTTTTCTTTAATATCTCCATTGATCCAATGGTCTCAGATTCTCATCATCTGTCCCCTGCAAGAATTTTCAATATAACTGTTCTTTTCTTAATTATTCGAGTAATATATTAGTACATTCCTATTCATTTAATTTAAAAATATTTATTGGGTACCTATTGTGTGCTAGGCACTATTCTAGATGCTGGGGACACAGCCATGAATAAAAAGATAAAAATTCTTGCCTTTGTGGAGTCGTAGTTCAGCAGGTGAGATGGGCTGTAAACAAGAACGAAAAAGAGCGAAAGAGGGAGAGAGAAAGAGAGAGAGAGGAGAGAAAGAGAGAGAGAGAGATGCTCTGTGACTTTAAATATTTTTTTTTTCAGGGAGAAGGGAAGCCTCCTTTAGACAGGGTGGTTAGGGATGGCCTCTCTGAGGAGTTGGACCTGAGAAATGAGATGAAGTCAGATGGAGAGAAGGGAACAGAAAGGCAGAGCTTATTAGTTATATCATCTTGGGCAAGTACAAAGGCCCTAAAGGCCAAAATGAAAGGAGTCCAAGGACTGTAAAACTGTTGATAGGGTAATAAGTGAGGTATGAGTACAGGGGGATGAGGATGGAGAGACGGACAGGGCCAGAATGAGGGTCTGGATTTAGATTCTAAGGGTGATGGGAGGCTCTGGACAGTAAAAGAGTCTACCAACATAGGCCTTGGCAGCTTTCCATGTATTTCTATATATCCAGGTGCATACGCACATAGTTGATTTTTATCAGCTCTTCAGGCCTTTGCACATACTGCTCTCTCTTATCAAAATGCCAGTCTTCCACACTCATTAGAAGTTTGCGTTCTTGCCTCCTCAAAGACGTTTTGCCTGATTTCCAGATGAGATCTCGTTCCCTCCCTTGCTGTTCTACTTTCTCATGGTACTTGGTATACTGTGATAATGTTCAGCCCTTGGAAGTTGGCCTTTTCTCTACTGCCTCAATCGGGAGCCCTCTGAGCAGGGGAAGGGTGCTTCATCCATTCTGGTTGGAACTCAGATCCTGGCATAGAGGTAACCTGGGAAGTGCTTGTTGACTGACTACCTGACTGATAGAACAACTGAATGAGCTTTCAAGGAAGTTCTCCAGCAGGTTCCCATTAGGCTGCCCCCACTCCCAACTTTCCACTCCTTCCCTCCATCTCTTCCTCCGCCACAATCCATCAGTCCTATGTCCCATTCCCTCATCGCCAGCTGGTTGACACATGCAATCACAGCTTAGAGACTCCTGGAGTAAGTAATGTAGTAATTCCAGGCATGGAGCCAAGTAGGGAGGAGGGAACATTTGGGAAACTTCCAGTGTCCCTTCCTCCACAATAAGTGCTCCAGCCACCCCATAAAAGTTAACTTCCCTGTGGGGAGAGGAGAAATCATGAGCAGCTTAAACCAGACTCCCAGCTGCAAGGGGAAGAAAGGAAGGACATACAAAGCAATGCTGGGCTCTGACACCTTGTTAGGTTCATTGGTATTGGTAGGAGGCAGCAAAGCATGATGGTTATTGTGGCTGAACTATGTCCCCCAGAATTCATATGTTGACATCCCTATATGTTGATACCCTACTACTCAGAATGTAACTATTTGGAGATAGGGTCTTGAAAGAGGTAATTAAGATTAAATGAGGTCAGCTCTTTGAGGAAGACGAGGTCACAGCTGCAGCGGAGCTCCATTCTGCTGGCTCCTGCTCCTGACTCATCACTGTTCCCTCTCACCGAAGAACAAGTTGGTTAGGAAACCATGTAGCAGCCATGGCACTTAAAGATACCAGAAAGATATCCAGAGGTGGCGATTCACTGAATTAGAATTACTTAACCAGCCACAACGTGAAATCCTTGGAGAAGGTGTGTGCTGACTTGATCAGAGGCACAAAGGAAAAGACTCTCAAAGAGAAAGGACCAGTTCGGATGCCTACCAAGACTCCGAGAATCTCTACAATAAAAACTCCTTGTGGAGAAGTTTCTAAGACTTGGGATCATTTCTTTCAGATGAGGATCCACAAGCGACTCATTGACTTGCACAGTCCTTCTGAGATTGTTAAGCAGATTACTTCCATTGATATTGAGCAGGAGTCGAGGTTGAAGTCACCATTGCAGATGCTTAAATCAACCTTTTCAATAAATTGACTGTCAGTTGTTTAAAAAAAAAGATTAAATGAGGTCATACAGGTGGGCCCTAATCCAATATGACTGGTGTCCTTATAAGAAGAGGAGATTTTGATACACATAGTCTGAGGGGCAACTACATGAGGACATGGGAGGAGCTAGCCATCTGAAAGTGAAGGAGAGAGGCCTCAAAAGAAACCAAACCTGCAGACACCCTGATCTTGGACTTCTAGTTTCCAGAATTATGAAAGAATAATTTATGTTGTTTAAGTCACTCAGTCCATGTTAGTTTGTTATGGAAGCCCTAGCAAGCTAATACAGTGGTTAAGATCCAAGACTCTGAAGCCAGGGGTTCTGGATTCCAATTCTGGCTCCATGCCTTATTAACTATATCATCTTGGGCAAATGACTTTTCTTCTCTGTGTCTCAGTTTACTATCTGTTAAGTGGGAATGATTATAGTGCCTACCTCATAGGGTTGCTATGACAATGAAATGGTTAATGAAGCACATAGGAAACAATTTCTGGAATATAGCAATTACTCTGTAAGTGCTTGTTAAGTAAATAAATTTTATTTTACTGGGTAAGATAAATAAACAGGCCCTGCCCTGAATAATGTACAATTAAAAAGGGTCATCAAGCAATGAGTGTTGCCATGTATCAACCCTTTATCCGGGGCTCCTTGAGATCAGAAACTTATTCATCTCTGTGAGAAAGGGCATAGCGAAAGACAGCACCCAAGAAGAACTTGCTGATCCAAATAGTTTCCAAACACCTTCTTCTGGTGCTGGGCAATGTGTCAGGGCTTGGTGACTAATTCTTCATGGGTGTGTTAGGTGATATTTCTAGAAGTTCTATTTGGTTCCTTTTCAAATTTTTCATGTTTTTAAAATAGTTTTCTGTTCTCTGTAGCTATTTTCTAGATTTAAATCTTGTGTGCACAATTTTTAAAAACCTGTGTCTGTAAATCACAATACCTGAAGTCTATATTGATCTGTTCCTCTCAGGTTATGTCTGTTTCTTTTTCATGAAGTCTTGGGTGCCTGGTTTGCTCTGACTATGTGCTGGTCATCACCTTGAAAAATTATCTGTGGTGATTACCTGAAGCCAAAGGTAGATCTGCTTGTCTTCATAGAGGCTTTGCATTTATTTGCTTTTGCCAAAGGTTTGGGGCATTTCCAGTCAGTTATCACCTCAAACCAGGTTCTCAATTCATGGCTTGAGATTTCTTGGGCTACCAGGCTCTACTCCCTAGGCTGAAAAGGGACTTATCAATGGTTAAAACTTCCCAAGAAAGGGTTTTTTAAAAAAAAATTCGCGTTCCTTTTTCTTTATCTGTTCTGCTCAGCACCAAAGCAACCTTTTCTGAACTGACTTGGGGCTAGTGGTGTGGGGTATGTAGTAGGTTCATATCACATTAAACTTGAGGGTAAAACCCTTTGGGGTCTCAGCTTAATGTGAAGAGTTTCTTCTATCAGACTTCCCACCTAGGGCAGGCCCAGGACTTTCACTTCTGTCCTTCTTGCCCTATGTGGTTGATGAACTGAAACCCACAGGTTCAATATTGGCAAATGCCCGCATATCATAAGTCGCGTTGGTGCTCCAGTATTGTTATCTTCATGTTAACCGGGTATCAGCTTTCACCCAATAATTGGCCTAGGCACTCCTCAGGCTTTTTAGTATTTCAATGTTTTTCAGAGGATATTTTTACATTTCATTTAACAACACCACTATTTTCAGAGGAAGGATTACCTGAATTAAACCATTACTGAAAAAAGAAAGTCCACCATTACTGAAAAAAGAAAGAAAATCCAGTTTTAGGAATAAAATAGGCCCAGCGTAATTTCTCCTTCATTGATCTCTGACATCATCCCCTGACGCGGATACAAACAACAACCGAGATAAATACCACGTAGGCCAAGTATGAGGGGACACCCTCACAAGTTACAGCCACCACTCAACATGTAGCTGTTATCCAATGACAACACACCGTAACATCATACAGAAATGTCACTCATCAATGCGCTTGTAGATAATAACCCAAACTATACTGCTTTAACAAGCATATGTTGGGCACCCACCATGTGCTAAGTAATGGGGTTACAGCAGAAAACAAAACAGACAAGGTTTCTGTCCTCATGGAATTTACAATCTGGTAGGGGCAATAGATAATGAACATGCAGCAAACAAATCATTTCAAAGAGTGAAAAGTTCTATGAAGAAATAAAAGAGGATAATGAGTCGGAGTGGGCAGTGTTACTTTAGATAGGATATCTAGGAAGACCTCTCTGAGGTGGTGGCATTTGAGCTGAAACCTGAAGGCTGGCTGAGAAGGAGCCAGCCATGGGAAGAACTGGGAGCGGTGCATACCAGGCAGGGAAATAGCAAGTGCAAAGGTGCTGAGGCAGGAACGTTCTTGGCATGTCCAAGGAACAGCAATGAGGCCGGTTTGGCTGGAGAAGAATGAATGAAGGAGAAAGTGACAGACATGAGTTTAGGTAGGGAAGCAGGGGCCAGATCATACAGGGTCTTGTGGGCCGTGGGATGGAGTTTGGATTTTAAGAATAAATGTAAAACATTGATGGTGCCGAGTGATTTATGCTCTGTGATCTTTATGATCAGTTACCCAATCAGAACTATCATGCGTAAAGATGAGGCCTGGCTCCTCGCAGTGTAAACCATCCCAACCCTAAAGAGGGCGGTTCCTTTTTCAGGAAACTTTGGAAACTCACGGGTGACAAACTTGTTCCAAACCGGAAAGAAACATGCTTTCTAATTGGACAAATCCAGGCGTGTGATTCTAACCGTCCTCAGGTCGAGTCTGGCGGAGCCCACTGTGGTTGGTTACAAGCTCTCCTTCTCTTCCAATTAGACCTCTATTCGGGAAAGTGTGTACATCGCATTCCGCTCGTGAGATGGATGAGCCCTATGATTGGCTCTCCGTGAATGAGTGACAGCAGACAGAGCTTATGGTCGTAAAGATGCGCTGACGCGGCTCGGCGCTGTGGGCCGCTTGTGTGCAGCCTGAACCCCGAGCTGTCAGTGCCGGTTCGGCTCGGTTCTCTACACCGCGCGCGCCACCCGCGCTATGGCCGCCCCGCCGCAGCTTCGGGCTCTCCTCCTGGCTGTCAACACGCTGCTGCGCCAGCGCCGCTACCACGCTGCGTTGGCCGTGCTCAAAGGCTTCCGGAACGGGGCAGTGTGAGTGGGGCCGTACGGTCCGGCCGGGGCCGAGGGACGGGCCTGGCTGGGGTCGGCGTCGCGGGTTCCCGGCCCCGCGCCGCTGCGCTGTGTGCCCTTGAGCAGCCCTGGTGTATCTCTAGATCTCAGTGTCCACCATCTGCCCAGTGGACGCTGGATTTTGGGTCCCGAGCGCCTTCTGAGCCGGGGCTCCCAACTACGCTTTTTCTGGGTCCTTCGTGCTTTGCAACTTGGCTGTCTTTCCTTGACCACCTCCCATGTCAGTCTCCGTATCCCCTCCCTTGTGCCCAGTTTTCCCCTCTCCCTCCCCCCCACCCGCTGTGTGCCCTTGGCCCTCTGTGCTTCAGTGACCCCATCTGCACAGTAGGAAGCTGGACTCTGGCCTCTAGCAGTCCTTTGCTTATGCTCCCCCCATTAAACTGCCCATGGGCTCGCATGCTGATTCTCACTCCCCATCTGTATGACTCTAGCGCTAAGTCCCTATCTAGCATACAGGACTTCTAGGGCATAAGCCTCAGGCGTGACAATGAATGTTTTACAAAGCTGCAAATACAGTATTTGTTCTTGCAGGAGAGAGGTCTTGGGGTCATTTCCCCTGCTTAGTGCCTGGAGAGCTCAGCCTCCTTTAAACCTCATGCATAACAGCTATCATTTATTGAGAGCCTACTGTGCCAAAACTGGGGACAACAGAAAACGAACAGAGCAAAGATCTGTGTCGTCCTGGAGTTGGCATCCTGGTGGCAGCACGCCACTAGGATGTGGACTGCCTCAGTTCGAATCCTCGTGCCATCTACCTGTGTGATCTTGAGCAAATCATTTAGCCTCTCTAAGTCTCAATTTCTATAAAATGGGGGTGATAATAGTATTTATATTATACTGTCAGGATTGAGTCAATATGTGTGAAATGCTTAGCAAAGAGCCTGGGACCGTATGTAAATAAAACTGTTGGCTGCTGTTATTATTGTTATATTCACTTGGACGCCTGCCTGGATCACTTTCCTCACCTTATTCAGGCTTCTGTTTAAGTGTCACTTTTTCAGTGAGGCCATCCCTGAGCTCCTCACCTCCTTCCCTATTTAATTTTCTTCATACTACTTATCATCTGACACTAAGTAGTTCATTCATGTATGAATCCTATTTTTATACTCTGTCTCTCTCACTAGAAAGTGAGTTTCATGGGGACAGAGATTTTTATCTATTTTGTTCCTTGCTGTATTCCTAGTACCTGGTACATAGTAGGCTCTCAAATATTTATTGAATGAATGAATAAGTGTGCAAGGTAGGAATTGCCATTGTCCCCATTTTCCAGATGAGAAGGCTGTGGCTCAGAGAGTTAAACTCATTCCTCATGATTATATTATTTGGTTAGGGTCTGAGCCAGCATTCAAACCCAAGGATGCCTGACCCCAACACCCACCTCTTGGCTTCCATGGACACCCAGCGTTTCGGGTAGAAGTTGATTCCCACTGTGTCTGGCCAGATCATATCAGCCATACCTTGGTATGACCAGGGTGGAATGAACCCTGAGATAACATCAGTGGCCTTTTGCCAAAGTATTCTCAGGACAAAGCAGGAATGAAAAGGAGTCACACAGGCCTGAGTGCCATTGGCCTTCCCAGTGCTGGCTTTGTACACCTGCTACTACTTAACTCTTCCTGTGATCTCAGGAACCTTCCCAGCACTTGCTAAGGTCAGGCCTTTGGGCTCAAATCCCAGTTCTTTCATTTCAAAACTGGGTCCCCCTCTTCTCTTCTGGCCTCAGTTTCCTCTTCTGTAAAATGGAAACCAACTCACCCATAGAGGGGTGCCCTAAGCAGTGATTTCATCATTTGGTAGTGCTAAGACAGCATGCCCACCTACAAGGATCTGGCGTCCAAAAGGGAGACTGATCATTAAACTGCCATGTCAGTACAAGGTGATCGGGAGTGCTCTACAGAGGAGGTGATGGTGATATGAGGTGTAATAAAAAACTACGATGAATGTTTAAATTTTAAACATTTATTATAATAAAAGACACATTGCAATTAATCCCCCTCAAAATACTCCCCTTTGCTGCAAACACACTGCTCCCATCGCTCTTGCCACTTTCTGAAGCAGGTCTGGAAGTCCTCTTTCCTGAGTGTCTTTAGTTGCGCTGTCATAGCTGCCTTGATGTCCTAAATTGACTCAAAATGTTTTCCTTTCATGGTCATTTTGACGTTGGGGGGGAAGAGCCAGAAGTCGCATGGTGCCAGATCTGGGAGAATAAGGTGGATGATGACACACCGTAATGTTTGTATTTGACAGAAATTGTCGTACCAGAAATGATGTGTGACACGGAGCCTTTTTGTTCTGATCACAAAGTACAGTGAATGCTGTTACCAAGTGCCATCCAACGGACAGGCAGGGTCTTCAATATGGGAAGCAGCACGTGGAACCTTAGTAATGGTGTGAGACAAGTTTCAACTTGTTCGGTGCAGTCAGTTAGGTGTGAGCTATGGTTGAGAAAAGGTATGTTTTAAAGTGTGCCATAAATCATCCTCCATCATTGTCACACATCACTTCTGGTACAGCAATTTCTGTCAAAAAACATCACGGTGTTTCCTCATCCACCTTATACAGCAGATCTGGCACCCTTCTGGCTCTTCCTCAAAGTCAAAATGACCATGAAAAGAAAACATTTTGAATCCATTCAGGACATCGAGGCAGCCGCAACAGTGCAATTAACGACGTTCACGAAAGAGGACTCCCAGAACTGCTTCAGAAAGTGGCAAGAATGAGGGGATAAGCGTGTTCGAAGCAACGGGGAGTATTTTGAGGGGCATTAATAGCAATGTGTCTTTTACTGTAATAAACATTTTTTAAATTTAAACATTCACCATATTGTTTGATCACACCTCGTACTCTGAAAGCTGAGTTGTAATTTGCCGAGGGGAAAAGGGTATCCCAGGCAGAGGGAATGATTTGAACAAAGGCCTGGAGGTTGAAAAGAATATGGTGTTTGTGAAGAAGGCCATCCATTTAGGGAGGCAGTCTTGGATGACTGAGTCATAGGAACTTGGTAAAACTGAACTCATTTTGATGTTCCACTCCTAAATATATTAATGTATGTGCATCTCTAAAAATAAGAGCCTTTTTCTGTATGGCTAAATGATCGTGATTACATTTAATAAATTAATATTAATCCCATAATGTTGACTCCTGTCCAGTCGATAGACATATTGCCCCAGTTTTCCCCCAAATGGCCTCTACAGCTAGTTTGTCTAAACCAGGATCCTCCAGGACATCACATTGCACCTGTGATTATGTCCTTTAAGGTCTTTTAAATCCAGGGCATCTTTCTTTTCAGGGCACAGCGTAATCCTGTGGACAGTAGTAACTGAGTTTGGGGACTTTGGAAAGCGGCCCTGGCAGGTGTAGGGACGTGGAGGCGTGTTCTGCTTGTGCTGCGGCATAAGGGGGGGCCCTTTTAGCTCCGGTCAGCGGTCAGCGGGAGGAGGCGGAGGGCTTCTTTGTTCAGAAGGAAAAAGAGATGACTTTGGAGGAGGTAGGGCAGAGAGCTTGCTGGGGCCAAGACGAGGTTCCTGCCCGCTGTAAAGCAGGGGAGAAGATAAGCAATTCAGCATGGCCACCGCAACCATAAAACCGGCTTTAACTTGTTAACATTTTTATTTCTTTATTTTTTTATTAGGTCACACATTCACAAAAGGTATAAAAAGTTAGGTGCTTCGAAGTCCTGCCCATTCTTATCATTCTGTCACCTAGTCCCCATCCGTGATAGTGACGCCTGTGCCCAGTCTCATGTCTCCTCCCAGAAATACTGTCTGCCTAGACAAATATATGTATTCTCCCCCCACACCTTTTAAGCAAGTTGTATTTTGAAATTTAGATTAATAGAAGAATGTCCTCATTTTACACAATTTTACATTGTGCACACCTTTCTCAAATAAATCCTGCCGTGCACATCAAGCCTCCTCATTCTTTTACCCCTGTGTAGTATTCCACTGAATGATGGGGCCATTATTTGTTTATCCAATTCCCCTGTGGATGGACACCGGTTTGCTTCCAGTCTTTTGCTGTTTCAAGCTTACAGTGCATGTTCACAGATACCCATATGACAACAATATATGGCTCATGACAGTTGTCTCCGGGAGGCTGTCATGGATTTTTAGACCTTGTAACCTGATTAGATGAGGGCCTGGCAGCTGGAGAACTTGGGGGCGGGGGGGAAGGGAGTTCAGTAAAGAAGAACAAGAAAGGAAGAGACACTAACATTGGTTGAACTAGGAACTTTCACATGTGCCACATCCTTGACTGTCAGAAGCAACTCTGAAATGGAGAATACTTTTTACTGAAGGGAACTTAGAGAGGTTAAGTGATTGATCCAAGTTTATACCGCAAAATGTGGCGGGACTTTGGCACCAAATACTATTTCCTTTCTACAACCCACTTTGAACTTAGATCTAACATGAAAGCCAGCATTAGTTCCCCTCCCAAAATGATATTAGGATTAGGGGTACGGAGAGGGAACAAGAAGGCAAAGATACAGCCCAGAAAGAAACTGTGAATACAGTGACGCTGCAATAACTGTTTTCTCTTTTTTCCACAGGTATGGAGCCAAAATCCGGGCCCCTCACTCACTGGTCATGACCTTTCTCTTCCGGAGCGGCAGGTACCCACCCTTTCTGCACACCCCTCAATCGGGAAGAGAATGTGGTCACCCCTCAGTGCCAGCACTGTTGTAGCAGCTTCCTGGCTGGGTCTAACCTGTCCCCACCACCACCTTCTAAAGTACAACTTTGATTCTATTATCCCTGCTGGAAAAATTCCCCTGGCTCCCACAGCCCTCCAAAGAAGCCCACCTTCCAAGTGTGTTCTTAAGGCCCTCTGCAGTCTGACCTCAGCTGCATCCCTACCCTCTTCTCTGCTGTTCTCCCTGGGATGTCCTTGGCACACAGGCCTTGCTACCATTCCATGCTCATGCCACATGTGGTTCTACCTCTATACATTTGCTCATGCAGTATCTCCCCCTTCCATTCCAGAAATGCCCTTTCTTCTTCTACCCCACCTTTATTTCCTTCCTGGCAACCCATACCACGTCTCTGAGGATCACTTTCTCAGAAAACTGTCCTCCAATAAAAGGAGGTCCATGACATTCCTTCCTTCCTCTGATTTCTCATAAGTCTTCCCTCAAGGCACTTCTCAGAAACCACTTTTCTAGTTTTTAATGTGTGTAAATTTATAAGAATCACACATGGACAGCCTTCTGGCCAAATCCAGCTTTAAGATTTTCTCTTTTTGTATTTTTTATTTTGGTTTTTGTCCTCCGAATCATTTTTTAAAAAATGGATCTCATTCATTCATTCAGTAAATATTTATTGAGCATCTCCTATGGACCAGATACTGTTTAGGGGCTGGGGATACAACGGTGAACAAAATGGACCGTGATCACTGCCCTCGTAGAGCTTGCATTCTAGCAGCGGCTGGCAGAAAATAAACATAATAAACAAGGAGAGTATGTGGTACATTAGAAGGTGATACAGGCTGTGGGAAAGAAAAATTAGAACAGGGAAAGGGGATCAGGAGTGTTGGAGGAGGGGCAAGCTGCAGAATTAAATAGGGAAGGCCTCGGTGAGAAAGTGATACTCAAATACAGACTTTAAGGAAATGAAAGAGTTGGCCAAGTGAGTATCAGGGGAAAGAGTGTTTCAGAACAAAGAAATAGCCAGTGCAAAGGCCCTGAGGTAGGATCGTGCCTGGTGAGTTTGAGGAGGCTGAAGCAGAGGGATTGGAAGGGAGAGAACAAAGAGGAAGATCACAGTGGCCACCTGGGCCCATCCCATCCAACTTTAGGCCATAGAGAGGAGTTTGGCTTTTCCTTTAAGTGAAACAGGAAATTGTAAGGTTTTGTGCAGGAATGTGCCACTATTTGACTATGCGCGAGTGAAGAATTTGCTGCCAGATTAACAACAGATGGGAGTTTGTGGCCAAGGGCAGAAGTAGGTGTAAAATAGGAGGCTATGGTTATAATCCAGATGAGCAACACTAATGGCTCAGACCTCGGTGGTGACAGTAGAAGTGAGAAGCGGCCAGATTCTAGAACTGATTTGAAGGCCAGGTTTGTGTCAATACTGAAAAACTGGGAAATCTAACTTTCTTGTCTTAGAACTGGCAACACTGGGCCCGTGTTCCTATGGGACCAGAACCTGCTGACGCCTGGCTGTGCCCACTCACCTGGCAGATATCAACAGGTCTCAGTAGACCCACTTCAAGGTCCTCATCTAGCCTTGAGGGCCCTTGGGCTTACCATTCTTGAATTGATCTCCCAGAGTACACTCTGCCCTTCTCTCTGTGTTCTCCTCACTGCCCTGGAGTGATTTACTTTGAAAGGATTCGTCAGTCAGTCGACTCCCTCCCCTACTTAAATGTTTGCTTTTCTCCGGATGAGGACAACACTTAGCATGGTGCCACCTCCCCTCCCTGACTCCCCCTGCCTCCTTTTCCCACACATTCTCTGCTCAGACCTTGACAGTTTCTCTCGGTTCCTTTACTCCCCACTCTGGACCCTCCTTAGGACCTTTGCACCTGCTGACCCCTCTTCCTGGGATGCAACTCCTCTCCCATCTTGCCCTCACTGACTCCTCATTCTTCAGACCCTAGAGTCATCTCTTGTCAGGTCAATGTTTGACCCTTGTTTTAATGAAGTAGGAATGTTTTTCCGTGAGTCTCCAAATGATGTACATGATGTTGGATCTGCTAGCAGTGTCCGGCTGTGGGGCGGGATCGTGTCTCCTGAAGCCAAAGAATGGACACATGGATCAGGGAGGGGCAAAAAGTTGTAAAAGAAGAGAGTTTATTAGAAGCAGGAGAAGAGGTTGCAGCTCCCGAGTGGGAAGGAGTCCCGAATAGGGGGGCCTCGTGACTAAGGCAAAAGCTCTTACTTCTATACCTTCCCTTGCCTGTTTGGGGAAAGGGGCTGGAGCCTTCTAATGGAATTCATCTTTCAGGTTTGTCCTGTGTGCTCCTCCTGAAGGGATTAACAAACCAAACCATTCCTATCTATCAGATCTGCTCCTTTGTCCGGCCAGAAGGGATTTGAGATGATCTATTAACCTCAGGTGTATTCTCATATCTCTGTTCTGGAGTGAAGGAGACATTCCAGGGCCTGGAGTTTCACGATATGGCTGCTTTGTTGTTTATTCCACCAGGGACCCCCCTTCCCCCCCGTCTACCTAGCACTCATACTAACTAACCTGTCTCATTATGATTATATGTTCCTCTCCCATTAGATCATAAACTCCATGAGGGCAGTAAGCAAATCTGTTTTTCCCCCCAGTATTATATCGCCAGATCCAGCACATAGTAGGCACTCGCTCCCTCATTCACTTCTTCACATGTTCACTCCAAAAAAATATTTACTGAGCACCTACTATGTGTCAGGCCCCAGAATGGGGCCTGAAGATGAGCAAGCCTGATGTAGACACCATTCTCTGGTAGCTTCCACTGGGATGGGGGGGCGGGATAATAAACAAGCATATAAATGTTAGGTGGTGATAAGAGCAATGAAGGAAAAGAAAAGTAGGTTAAGGAGACAAATGTGATGGGCATTCTTTTATGTAGGGTGATCAGGGTAGGCCTCTCTGAGGAAGTGGTATGGAGATGCAGTAAAGGCCTGAATCAGCCTAGGCAGCAGCCCCCAGGACGTGAAGGCTAGAGGCCTGGGGTTGAATGAGCATTGGCTGTGAGCTTCTTTCCTCGTTCAGATTTGCATGACCAGTGGGTAATGCCTTTGGAATGGTTGCGCCTGTGCTTATGGTAGCTCCTTGTGTTTGTGCAGCCTCCGAGAGAAGCTTCAGGCCATCCTGCAGGCCACGTACACCCATTCTTCCAACCTGGCCTGCTTCGTGTTCACCTACAAAGGGCTTTGCGCCCTGCAGTCCCACGCGCAGGGTGAGACCTACCAGATACACTCATTCCTGGCTGCCTTCATCGGAGGCTGGCTGGTATTTAGAGATAACAATAACATCAACAGCCAGGTAAAGATCCTCTCTAGGGATGCGGGTGGGGGGCTGGCTGGGGGGCGGTGGATGTGGTTCAGGTATGAGTTGGGGTGGGAGTCAAAGGTGAGTTCTTGGTTTCCTTCCAAGTCTTAGGGTCTGTGATTCACCAGTCCTTCTGTGACCTTGGGTAGGTCACTTCCCCCTGTTTTCCCATCTGTAAACCAAGCAGCCTGTGGGAATTTCATGAGTCTCGAAATCAATGTATGTGCTGCTCTCTGGGTCAGAGACTTTTTTTTTCATAAACCACTCTGCAGTGAAATAAGAAAAAAGAAAAATGACCTGGAGTATGATTTTCTTAAAACTAAATTTGTTATGCTCAAAGAATTCTCTTATTCTGTAACTTGCCCTTTTTCTGGGTTCAAATTCTGTTTTTTGTTTTTTTTTTAATGTTATCTTTTTTTATTTTTATTTGGGGAAGGGGAACAGGACTTTATTGGGGAACAGTGTGTACTTGCAGGCATTTATCCAAATCAGGTTGTTGTCCTTTCAATCTTAGTTGTGGAGGGCGCAGCTCAGCTCTAGGTCCAATTGCCGTTGTTAGTTGCAGGGGGTGCAGCCTACCACCCCTTGCAGGAGTTGAACCGGCAACCTTGTGGTTGAGAGCCCACTGGTCCATGTGGGAATCGAACCGGCAGCCTTCAGAGTTAGGAGCATAGAGCTCCAACTGCGTGAGCCACTGGGCCGGCCTGTTTTGTTTTTCTTAATGGAACCAAATGCTAGTTGTTATTGTAAAGTCCTTTTTTAACATGAAAGTTAACAGCCCCTCTATTAGCCTCCCTCAAATTTATTAAATACTGGGGGCGCCAAAAGAATGTATACATGTTTTAGAGTGGCTGGTTGGCTCAGTTGGTTAGAGCTCAGTGCTCTTAACAACAAGGTTGCCGGTTCGATCCCCACATGGGCCACGGTGAGCTGTGCCTTCCACAACTAGATTGAAACAACTACTTGACTTGGAGCTGATGGATCCTGAAAAAAGCACACTTAAATAAATAAAAAGTTAAAAAAAAAAAGTATACACATTTTAAGAGATGTGATCTATGCTCAAGCAGTAATTTGCCATACTCAGAAGTGTCTGGTCGCTGACGGTAACCACTTTGAGCACCTCTTGTAATTGCAGAAGTCAAACGTGATTCATCTTTTGTTATTGATATGCATTATTACAATTAATACAGTTTTTTCCTTTCTTAAAATTTGTATACATCTTTTGGCACCCTCTGTACTTTTAAATTATAAAAATAGTTTTATTTTTGCATTTTTTAAAATGCAAATTAAGCACCCTCTAGGTACCTGGCATACTTCCAGGTATCATACTTGGGATACATCATGATAAAAGTAGAAAATAAATTAAAAAGAAAGTTCCCGTCCCCCTCCAATTGTCAAGACACTGTCCAAGGACAGTCACTTTAACTGTGTCTTGTGTGACCTTCAGAAATTGTCTGTGCTCGCGTCAGTGTACATATCAGGAGTTTTCCACCAGTGAGATCATGCTGCACTTTTTTTCACAGAACTGTGTTATCTTGGAGACCTCTCTTGTCAGTCCCTTATCCCTTTTGACATTAGAGCTCTCCACCGCTGGATGGATGGACCACGCTTGATTTCACCAGTCTCCTCTGCAGGGACATTTAGGGGGTCTAGCCTTTTGCCATTACACGCATGCAGTCTATATCTTTGTTTGGACATATTCTTGTACACGTGTCTGTCCATCCGAAAGTTCCTAGAATTAGAACTGTGGAATCTGTGGACATGAGCATTTTGTATTTTGAGAAAATTTCTCCTGTTTTATTTTTGTTAGAAATTCCACTGGTCTATGAACTTCCAAAGGCTAGGAATCCTGGTCATACCATCTCCTTCACCCTCCCCTCCTTTCCCTGACCCCTGGCAACAACTACTCTGACCTCCATTTCTAAAATTTTGTCATTTCAAAAATGTTATTAGGTAGAGTCATTACAATACGTAATCTTTGAGGATTGGCTTTTTTCACTCAGCATAATGCTCTGGAGATTCGTCCAAGTTGTTGTGTGTGTCAATAGTTCATTTCTTTTTATTGCTGAGTGCTGTTCCATCTCATGGATATACCAGTTTGTTTAAACATTCACCCCTGAAGGACATCTGACTTATTTCTAGCTTTTGGCGATTAGGAATACAGCTGCTAAGAACATTCTTGTACAAGTTTTTAAGTGAACATCAGTTCATTCCTCTGGGATAAATGGCCAAGAGTGCAATTGCAGGACCAAGTGGTACATACATATTTAGTTTTATAAGAAATTGGCCAACTATTTTCCAGAGTAATTGTATTATTTTACATTACCATCAGGAATAGACAGGTGATCCAGTTTCTCCACATCCTAGCCAGTATTTGGTTTATCACATTTTATTTTTTAATTTTATCCATTTTGATAAGTGTGTGGCACCATCTTATTGTGGTTTTAATTTGCGTTTTTGATGGCTAATGATGTTGAACATCTTTTCATGTGCTTATTTTCCATTTGTATAACCTCTTCAGTGAAATATCTGTTCATGTTTTTTGCCCATTTTCTAACTGGATTTTTTTTTTACTATTGAGTTTTGAGGTTTTAAAAAAGATATTCCAGATACTAGCCTTTGTCAGATATGTGTTTGTAAATAGTTTCTACCAGTCTATAACTTTACTTTTCGTCCTCTTCACAACCGAAAAATTTTTAATTTTGATGAGATCCAATTTATCAATTTTTTTCTTTTATGGGTGTATTTTTTGGTGTCAAGTTACCTTTTAGTCTTGAACCATGTGTGAGTAAATATACTCATTTAAAAACATTTTTAATGAAAAAGAATAATAAATTAAAAATATAAACTAGTAATATTAAAATACCTGCTATGTACTACTTCAAATCATGCACACCAGCTTGGAAAAACACTGATCCAGTAGGGTGACATGGGGGTGGGAAGAAGGTTCCCAGTGGCTGTGCCCGCCTTTAATCCCGTCACTCCCTCCCTGCAGATCAGCATGTACCTGTTGTCTCGTGTCCTGTTTGCCCTGTGCCGCCTGGGCGTGGAGAAGGGCTACATTCCCAAACCCAAGTGGGACCCATTCCCGTGGGTCTCTGCGACGGTGTGGGGGCTGGTGCTGTGGCTCTTTGAGTACCACCGGCCCACACTGCAGCCATCGCTGCAGTCCTCTATGACCTACCTGTATGAGGACAGCAATGTGTGGCACGACATCTCAGACTTCCTCATCTACAACAAGAGCCCTCCCTCGAAGTAATGTGACCCTGAGAGACTTATGGATGCTTCACACCCGAGTAGGCTCCAGGCAGTATCCAGCTGTGACTCAAGATTGGCTCCACCAGTGAAATCTTCCAGAGGATCCTGCCTTCTTGAGATCATGGCTCTCAAACTCCAACTTTTATTATCCCAGGGTTCCATTTTCCGAAGCAAAATCACTGGTTTTCAAATCCCATTAGGTACTCTTGAACGGTGGAACAAATGGCCGAATCAGATTGAGAAGCCTTGGGCGTGCTTCTCAAGCTATGCTGCTGACTTCTGTGACATCAGGAAAAGTCACCCCTTCTGGGCCTCAAGGGTCATCAAGCTTAAAGGAAGGCCCTGAAAGTGGGTATGTTCTTCGACTGTTCTTATGTAATAGAGGGTTTCTTGCTGGTGGGCAGTGGATTTGCAAATATGTTTTTACAAAATATTAAGTTCCTTGTCTCAGGTATTCTATTGGAGGAGCTCCAGAGTTCCAGTGTCCAATAGAAACACAATGACAGTCATATATGTAATTGAAATTTTTCTAGTAACCACATTAAAAAAAAAAAGTGGAAAGAACCAGATGAAATTAACCTTAATTATTTATTTTAGCCCAAATTTCTAAAATATTATTATTTCAACATGTAATTAATATAAAAATTAATGAAATAGTTTACATTCTTTTTTCTCGTACTAAACCATCAGAATCAAGTGTGTTGTACACTTACGGCACATTTCAGGTGCTTCATAAATAGCCACCTGTGGTTAGTGGCAATTGTATTGCACTATGCAAATATAGAACAATCACAGAAAATTCTAGTGGACAGTGCTAGAGGACATGGGTTTGAGTTCCCACTCCACCACTGTATAACTTTGAGGAAGGTTCTTGACTTCTCAGAGCCTCAGTTTCTTGTAAAATGAGGATAATCGTAATACTACCTGGTGTCCACATTGGACTTGTGTACCTACAGCTTCTGCTACTACGATTAATCACATGCATTTAGTGAGCTCCTACTTCCTCCTGGGTGCTTTGCACTAATTATTTTTTAATCCATACAGTGATTACCTTGCAGGTCTGTATTTTGATCCTTATTTTATAGAAATATTTATAGAAACTGAGGATCAGAGATGGGAAGTAACTTGCCCAGGGTAACACAGTGTGGTAGTCCTATCAGGGTTTGAACCCAGATCAAAGCCCATGTGTTTTTCAGTGCCTTACTTTAAATTTAGAAACCTAGGCTAAACTATGCAAATGTTAGTTAGTTATAGGGTCTATTCTGGCGGGGGTAGTACAAACTCAAATGCCTACGTGAGCCTGGCAAGTGGCATAAATGATAATGTTCTGGGTTCTACGCACCATATGCGATAGGGAGTGATGGGGGCGTGGTGAACTGGAAACATGTGCCAATCTGATTTTTTTAAACCACCATGCTGGACAAATTAAACAGGTCTCCAGGAAGACTTGGTCCATGGCTCACCATTTGGAGACCCTTGATCTACTAGGAATACTTCAGTCTCTTTTTATATTGTAGAAGTTACTAGTAGAAATGTGCACTGGAGTCCCTGGAGATCTTATTCAAATGCAGATTTTGATTCAGTGGGTTTGGGGTGTGACCTGAATGTTCTGCATTTCTCACAGACTCCCAAGTGATGCTGCTGCCTCTGGTCTGAGTCACACCTTGAGTAACAAGGTAGTAGGGGATGACATGGGGCCAACCCTTATCCCATGTGACAAATGAGGAAACGGAGTTAAACAGAGCTGTTAGGTAACCGAGATGAGATGGCTGATTGTAACAGCCACGATGTTCTCAGCCACGATGTTGTACTGCAAGTTTGGTGATCTTGAAGGTCCCTTAGTTCACTCTGTGGAGGCTGAATGAGATCCCAGGCTGATGGGGAGGGGAGAAGGTGGCCATCAGCAAGCAGGTTTTATAATAGATGTTGGGGATACCCTGCCCATACCCCATCGAGCTTACCACTTCAGTGTACACCAGCCAGCTTTTCCAACTGCCACCCCTGTATCTTTCTGCCTGAGGGTCCTCACTTGCTGGTGGCACCTGCTTTGCCACCCTGCAGCACACCTACAGTACTGGAGGCTTAACATCCCGGGCGCCAATGATGATGAACAGCCCCACTCCCACATCCCTGGCCCAGGTATGACTGGGTGGGCTAACCGAGGCGCATGCTCCACTCTGGCTCCTGGCTCAGCAGGACTGAGCTGCGGTGCCTGCAGTGGTCATTTGCTTGGTAACACCCTCTTCCCGGTCTCCCTTCCTCATGTCCCTACCAGTGCTTCTTGGGACCACTTCCCATCTAGATTACTGTACTCAAATCCTTGTCTTGGGGTCTGCTATTCAGGGAACCCAAACTAAAATTGGCCTCTGGTGCAGCAGATGGAGAGGCAGTGTAATGTGGTGGTTGGAGACGTAGGCCTTGGATCCAGTGCTTAGGCTCAGCCTTGGTTCCTCTGTTTCCTTGGGCAAGTGACTTAACCATTCTGTGCTTCCGTAAAGCAGGCACAATAGCACATAACTTATAGGGTAGCCTGGAAGAATGATACGACACACATAAAGTAAACAAATCAATAAATGCTTGCTGTTTTTTTTCCCACCTTCCCTCCCCCCTCCGGTTCAAGCCGTTGTTTCTCAGCCTAGTTGTGGAGGACACAGCTCCCTGGCCCATGCTGGTGTTATGGGCCTTGCGCTCCACCCGCTGAGGCAGTCGGTCGCCGGTCGTTGGTTGGTCGCTCACGGCAGCTCTTGCTGGCTGCCGGCCATTCACACTGGACTCCAGCCACTCATGGCAGCACACGGTAGCCCACGGCGGTACAAAGCAGCCCACGGCAGCTCACTGCAGCCCATGGCAACTCACGCCAACCTCCGGCTGCTCCTGGCAGCCCAGTTCCAGGGAGAGCTGTTCACAATCTTAGCTGTAGAGGGTGCAACTCACTGGCCCATGTGGGAATCGAACCGACCTCGGCGTTAGAAGCACGTCGCTCCCACTACCTGAGCCACCGGTTTGGCCCGCTGTTATTTCTAAGAGCTTCCAAACATAGAAGAAAGCATGGTCCTCAGAACTGAGTATACCCTGCTTTTAGTCTGTCCTACCCTCCAGCTGAAGGTAAAAAGAAACCTTGGCTGCCTGTCCTCCTCACGTCCCCCCACTGCTGCCAGGGGTTGGCCGGCTCCACCACCGACTGTCTCTGCTCTCTAAGAATAGGTTTCCCTCACAGATGGTATCTCTCTGGAAGCTGCCAGAGCATCTGGTGCCTCCAACTGCTCACTCCAGAGAGGAAGGCGGTGTGGTCCTTGCTGAGGAACAGAGTGCTGGCTTCCAGCAGACCTGGGAGGAGTGCCCACTTGGCTCCCTCCTAGCTGAGACTCCATTTCCGAAGGTCTATAAAACAGGCATTTGCCAAAGGGCCCTTGGCACACAGTAGGTGCTCCATAAATGCTACTTTCTGAAACAGCACCATGGTTTAACGTGTTTGTTTATTAAACACCAGCTACATTCCTATGAAGTCTTCTGACATGCAAGACTGTAAACAGTTTTTTAATCAATAACACATACATGTAGTACAAAACATGTAACAGGGAAAAGTCAGGTTCCCTCCTACACACAAGCTGTACCCCTAACCCCTTCCCTGGCCAGGGACACTCACTGTTAGCACTTCCTCACACAACCTTCCTCAGAGATTTTATGCACAGCCACCTATCTTTGTCTTACAAGAAGCTTTTACATTGTACTGTCTTCTCTTTGGCATCTCTTCCCTGTCTTCTGCATGTTTGCTTTCTCTTTGATTAATAATTTGATGGCTTTTTCATGGAAATGTCACTGAAAGCAAAGAAGGAAGCCTCTGCCCCTCCCAAAGCCAAAGCCAAAGTAAAGCCTTTAAAGGCAAAGAAAGAAGTGCTGAAAAGTGTCCGTAGCCACAAAAAAAAGATCTGCAGGTCACCCACCTTACGAAGGCCCAAAACACTGTGGCTCCGAAGGCAGCCTAAATATTCTCAGAAGAGCGCCCCCGGAGAAACAAGCTTGATCACTGTGCCACCATCATATTCCCCTAACTGCCGAGTCAGCCATGAGGAAGATAGAAGCCAACAGTACACGTGTTCATTGTGGATGTCACGGCCAGATCACCAAGCACCAGATCACACAGGCTGTGAAGAAGCTCCATGACATTGACGGGGCCAAGGTCAGCACCCTGATCAGGCCTGATGGGGAGAAGAAGGCACAGGTTCCACTGGCTCCTGACGACGGTGCTTTGGATGTTGCCAGAAATTGGAATCATCTAAACTGAGTCCAGCTGGCTAATTACAAATATAAAAGTTTTTCACTGTAAAATAAAAAAATCAGATACGAAAGTGAGTCCTTTCTTTGAGCTGGTCCCCCCCACCTGCCCCAATATCTTGGGTAGATTCTTAATATGATCAGCATGAAGATGAACTACCCTAGATATCCTGAGCCTTTCCATAGATGACGTCCAACATTCAGGCCCACGGAACTCCAAGTGAAAGGGGAAGGACAAAACTGAAGTTAATTTGGGGCGTTTCTGCTGCTGTGCTCCCAAATTAGAGATGGTTCAGTGAACCAGTGTGAGAGCCATGATTCACGGGCTGAGATGCCAAGAAACTGCCTCCTATGATGCTTGCTGCTCCTTCCTTCCACAGGCTCCAGAAAGGATCCTGGAGATGGCATTTCTTTCTATGTTGTTCATGTCTCCCACTCGCATGAGTGCATTTGGGTTTGTAAGAATCAGGATTTAGGGGGTAGCTGGTTAGCTCAGTTGGTTAGAGTGCGGTGCTCTTAACAAGGTTGCCAGTTTGATCCCCACATGGGCCACTGTAGGTTATGTCCTCCACAACTGGATTGAAGCGACTACTTGACTTGGAGCTATGGGTCCTGGAAAAACACACTTAAATAAATGAAAGTTAAAAAAATAAATTGGGCTGGCCCAGTGGCTCAGGCGGTTAGAGCTCCATGCTCCTAACTCCAAAGGCTGCCGGTTCGATTCCCACATGGGCCAGTGGGCTCTCAACCACAAGGTTGCCAGTTCAACTCCTTGAGTCCCGCAAGGGATGGTGGGTTCCGCCCCCTGCAACTAAGATTGAACACGGCACCTTGAGCTGAGCTGCCTCACAAATGGCTCAGTTGGTTGGAGCGCATCCTCTCAATCACAGGGTTGCCGGTTCGACTCCTGCAAGGGATGGGGGGCTATGCCCCCTGCAACTAGCAATGGCAACTAGACCTGGAGCTGAGCTGCGCCCTCCACAACTAAGACTGAAAGGACAACAACTTGAAGCTGAACGGCACCCTCCACAACTAAGATTGAAAAGACAACAACTTGACTTGGAAAAGTCCTGGAAGTACACACTGTTCCCCAGTAAAGTCCTGTTCCCCTTCCCCAATAAAATCTTAAAAAAAAAAAAAAAAAATTTTTTTTAAAGAAAAAAAAGAGAATTCAGCTTTAAACATGATACCCTTCTAAATTGGAACATTGTGCTGTGCTCCAATCTCCTGGAGCAAACCGCACGTATCCACAATCTGTGACTTTAGTCAGGTTGCTTTCTTTGACGCATTAGAGAGTATTTATAAAATGTCATTTTCCCCCTTCCCTTGTATAGTTCCAGATTCATAGGGAGAGAATATGTCTCACTTCAGTCTTGAAGAGCATTTTGGTTAAGAAGTTTTTTAACCAGAGGGTCTCTTGCAGGACTCACTCTTGTGAACTAGAGGCCTCATGGGCCCAGGTAGAGAACAGGAAAAGCTGGGTGCTCTTCTGAGTATTGTTTTTAGAGAGGGCTCCCCATTTTATGTATCAGGTCTCTGTGCTCAAAGCTGTTGTAGATGTCATGATTTCATAAATAAGACAGGAAATGCAGGTCGTGGGGTCTGTCAGAAGCCTTGTTTTCACTGCTCTTCTGGGCTTCTCTCCCTTCAGCCTCTCCTTGGCTGGACGTTAGCTGAGAGAATGGTCAAGGCCAGACCCCATCAGCTCTTTTAAGACACTCCTTTTTTAGGGTGTCTTTTATATGCGTGTCATGAACGCCCTTGGCATCTGGTGAGGCCTGTGGACCCTTCTGAGAATGCTGTTTTTAAAACCTCTAAAATAAAATAGGTAGGAATACAAAAGAACAATTACATAGAATATTGAAACAATGATCAAAATATTTATAAAAATTTGTGATTTAGTAATATTTGTTCTTTTGAAATACATTAAATAACAAGCTCCAGTGGCATGGAGCTTGATTTCACAAGTGCAATAAGGATGAGTAATATCTTACGGTACCTGCAGCAACTATGACAGGATACGGAAATCGCTGTGATTTCGATTGGTGATGAAATCCCAGTTACTGCTAATAGGCTTCCGGTTTGTTGCCTACATTTAGAATTGATAGAAATGTTACATTTCAGTCAGAGGCTAGTGAAAATATAGATGTAATTTTTTTTTCCTGTCCAAGTTCACAGCACTTGGGTTCATGGATCCCAGATCCAGACCTCCTGCTTGAGAGGGACCTTCCCAGCTTGAACACATGGCAGCTGTCCTAGTTTACCAAGCCCTGAGCATGGGAATAATGAAAATAATGACTAATGTTGGCTGAGTCCTTACTAAGTACTAAATACCTGGTGATATCGAATGCTAGGATTCAGTAATGAAAGAAGCCAGTTCTTGCCCACTTGGTGCTTACAGTCTAGGGAGGGAAGATGGACAAATGAATACATAAATAAGATAATTTCAGACAGCAGTAGGCGCTATGAAATCAATAGTACAGAGCAGTGTAATAAAATGACTTGGAAGGGAGAACAAGAGGATCTGTTGTCCAGGGCAGGCTTCTCTGAGGAGGTGATGTTTGCTCTGAGACCTGAATGATGAGAGAGCCATGCAAAAATGTGAAGGAAGGGTGTTGCCTGTTCAGTATTTTCTCCATAAGCATCTTTGCCTTAAGCGTTTTTGCCACTAGCATTTTCGCTGCATAACTAATTGGCCATATGGCAGTTTTGCCATATAAAAGATAAAATAATTGGTTGACTGTGTTTTTTTGTTTGTTTGGTTTCATGTTCTCATTGGTTTTAGACTTAATGTATTTCATTTCTTCATCGGTTTCAGACATAATGTATTTAAGTTGTCAGTGTGGTTTCATTTCTCGATTGACAAAGTTCTCGCAGTTACACCCATTTTTATAGTACAGTATTCCCCCCTTATCTGTGGGGTTATGTTCCAAGACCCCCAGTGCATGCCTAAAACTGCGGGTAGTACCAAACCCTATATATACTATGTTTTTTCCTATACATACATACATACATACCTATGATAAAGTTCAATTTATAAGTTAGACACAGTCAGAGATTAATAATAACTAATAATAAAATAGAACAATTATAACAATATACTGCAATAAAAGTTACCTGAATGTGGTTCTCTCCAGTAATTTTTACATTTTTCAGTTTAAACCTATTCATGAATCTGTAGCCAACCTTTACTTGCAGTAAATGGCTTGGTGTCACTTGTTTCTGGAGATCCCGTCTGAAGTCCTTGTATAGGCTCATGCTGGAGCAACATGTTGCCATCCATTGGAACACGTTTTCTGTTCATGTCTTCCACCGACAAATGTAATGCTTTTTCCTTCTTAAGCACTTAATCACATACTGTGGCCGTCACTTTTACAGTTTGAGGTGCGACAGCAAAACTAGCACAAGTTTCTTTTTCCTTCACAATTTCACAGATTTGTTCTTACCATAGATATTGGTAGCCTCAGCGTACGATTTTTTTTTTCTTTCCTTACTAAGTTGAGAACTTTCACCTTTTCACTTAATGGAAGTACTTTACAGCTTCTCTTTGGCATATCCAAATTGCCAGCATCACTACTCTTGTACTTTGGGGCCATTGTTAAGTAAAATCAGAGTTACTTGAACACAATACCATGACACGATACCAGGACAGTCCTAGATGGCTACTAAGTGACTAAATGGGTGAGGAGCACATACGGCGTGGAGATGCTGGACAAAGGGGTGATTTATCTTGGGTAAGACAGAGAGGGACGGCGTGAGATTTCATCCACTACTCAACACGACATGAAATTTAAAACATGAATCATTTTTGGAATTTTCCATTTAATATTTTGGACTGCAGTTATCCGTGGGTAACTGAAATCACGAAAAGTGAAACTGCAGATAAGGGGAGACTACTGGTTGGATAAATCTTCGCTAGCTCTCAATACAGTGACGAGTAGATATGGTGGTGGTTGTCTTAATATACTTAGCATTTTTTCCAGATGACAATGATTTGCTCCAACAGTTGGTATCTTATTTTGAAACACACTACATTAGAGGGAGACAGAGAGACCAATAGCCCTCTTTGAGGATAGGGAGTTGAACCCACATTTCCCATAAAACAAAGACAAGTACTTAGGTACAAGCCACAAAATCAGTTATTTGTGCAGTATTGCTGTTAGATAGGGCAAGGATCTCAAGGTCTAGACTTCTTACTAAATGCTATGCTTGCTAAATGTCAAAATGTAACAGTATTTTGCAGACCAGCTGTAAACAGAATGAGCTTGACAGGAACTCAACCTGATAAGTGTAGCCAACTACAAGGAAGACATCAACATGTGTTAACCAAATAGTGTCTATAAGCAATGGCTAAGCCTCCCTTTAGGGAGACAGAGCTTTGGCTGTGAATTCCCTGTCTCCTTTGCTTGCTGCAAATAAATAATACTGTCTGACAACAACTGGGTCTCATTGGGTCTGGTTCTTAAACGGAATACTCCAAACAATACCCCAAACGGTGAACACCTTGAGTTCGGTAACAAATTTGGCAACTCAGATGGGACTTTCTTAAAAGGCCTCCCTCTCCGCCTGGTGTAGACGCTTGACAAAGCAGTTGGCAGCGGCTGCTTGTCCGGAGTTCACTCACCTGTGCCTCCCCTGGACAGGGTCTGTTCCACAGGAAGCTCCCACTTGGTGCTGACCACTGTCAGGACAGCTGCCTGACCTACCCCCACAGCGAAGCAGAATGGCCACCTGAACCTGCCTCGTTTAGTGCTTTGGAAGTGAAGCAGGTAGGTCAGCCACTGTGGCCACTGTAATTAGTGTTTCTATTCCCGGTTTGGGATGTAGGGTTGTCGGAACAATCGTTTCATTTCTGGCGCACACTTGGTTTCAGGGGCTGTCTCTGAGACACGGGATTCAGGGCCCTACCTAGGTCTCACTCTGGAGGGTTGAGGAACACCTATGAGTCAATCCCAGACGTCTTCGGGCAATGATCTTTGGTCCAGTTGTCTGGGTGTCGGGGAACCCTGCGTCACTGATAGTGTTTTCAGGACTAGAGGTTATGGGATCACAGTGTCCACCACCCTTTAGTTTCTGCCCTTCCTTGCAGGAGTTAGGTTTTATTTGTGTCCTTATACAGGCTATGGGAAACTCAAATTCCATTCCCAATTGCAGCCCCTTGGGGTGCATTCTCCAGAATTAGATAAAAAAAAGAGCTCTGTTTATTTGACTTAAAGAAATGAAGTGCTTATAGGAAACTGCCTGTCCTGTCCAAGGCAGCCTTGCTCGAGGCCCAGGCTGGGGGGCTATTGTGGACTCCGGAGGCATCTGTTTTCCAAATGCAGCTTCTTTGCTTCCTCATGTTTCACCATTTCCCAAGAGATCATTTAATTTGTCACTTTACACACAGGAGCTCTCCCCAGCAACCCTCGCCCTGCCAACATCAAAGGAGTGTACTTTCTGGAGCACCCCCAGCCAGGGTGGAACTCATCATAGGAAATGGAATGGCACCCAAGACTTGCAGTTTCCCGTAGCGAGGTTCCTGTCAGACAGGCTCCACCACCCAAGCAAGTGAGATCATGGTTTCCAGTGCAGGTGATCTGGGGAAAGAGAGACTCTTACAGAGAAGACAAGCTAGATAAGCTAGACTGAGCAGCAAAGGGTTAGCTGTGGGACTCGGGGGCCAGTCTGTGGATAAGGCTGTAAAGATATATGCTGGTAAAGAAACAAAAACTCATAGACACAGACAATAGTTTAGTGGTTACCAGAGAGTAAGGCAGGGGAGGGGAGTAGTAGATGAGGGTAAAGGGGGTCAAATATATGGTGATGGAAAGAGAACTGACTCTGGGTGGTGAACATACAATGTGAGATATAGATGATATATTACAGAATTGTACACCTGAAACCTATGTAACTACTAACCATCGTCACTTCAATAAACTTTAATTAAAAAAAAGTGTGTGTGTATATATATATATATACACATATAAATATACACATATAAATATACATATATATATTGCTTGGGATTATATAGGTAGAATGACCGGTTTTATTTACGAGCCAAAAAACTGACGCATGTTTTATAGGCTGTTTGAATAAGAGAATAAGACTCCCACTGCTTACTTTCCTCTGAAAGATAAGGGGGAAAAATTACATGACACATCTCTTCAAAGAGTCTCATTGATATAGAGATGTTCTATTTGCAGGTGTGATTTCAGAAATTTATCAAAGCTGTGGTAAAGAGGCCAAATATCCTAGGAGCATTGAAAACTAAAACAGAGATTAACTGATTAGATTGGTGCCAGAGAAAAAGTCTGCTATGATTTAAAAATGTAGTTTGACTCAGATTTACTGGATTTACAAAATGAAGCAGGTAGAATTAACCACATGTATGTATTTTGAGTAACAAAAACCAAAAGGTTGGGCTTCTAGTCACGTGGTGTGGGAGGGAGGTGGAAGTGACACAGGGAAATGAATTGTGTTTAGTGTGATGGAAAAATTTGTTAAGATTTTAGAGTGGTCTTATAAGTTACTGGTTCCCTATCCATTCCTATGAAAGCATATAACTGCAAGGATGGTTTTGAGATCACTGAGTCTGGGCCTTCCCTTGTGTCAGCCCAGTCAAGTCAAGGAGACTTGTGAGACCTCAGCTTCTCCTCTGAGCAATAGCCCATAGCTCTCTGTCTCCTCCAAAGCTGGGGGGTGCCTGGGTATGGGGCGTGTCAAGGTGAGAGAGCTTGTTCTGCATTCACAAACAGGACAAAGTTCCTCTAAGCTGTGTCCCCTCCTTGGGGAGTGGTCCCCACTCAGCCTGGGCGCAGGCCCCTATGCCTTTGGGAATCTGCTGGCTGACTGGCAGTGGAATGGGTTGACGCAGGTACTTGCCTTGCTATGGAATCAGCAAGGTGGAGCAGCCAGTGTTTTGTCACAACCAGAGGCAGCCATGAAAGTTTACGAACAGAATACCACACTGCTCAGGTGTAAACTGGAAATGAGACAGGTGCAGGGAGGCCATACCACCCAGAACCTTAAGCAGATTGAGTCTGAATTGTGGCATGTGAACGAAGCTTGTAAACCAGGCGTTCTGGGCCTGTCCTCTGTCTCTCATAGCCGCACCTGCCTGGGACATGGGGACAAGCCTTGGGAAGGCCTATAGGAGTCCAGAAGTCAGAGGGTTGAGAGGAGGTGGGACCTGTAATTGCAATAGGAGATGACTGCTTGTGTGTGTGTGGGGGGGGGGGTCTGCGACTGGAGAGAACAGGTGAGGCAGGGCCGTGCCCCGTGTGATCAGCGCCTCGTGGCATCTCTGACTCACCTTTCTTTTCTCGCCTGTTTCATTCTGACTTGAACAACCTGTGCTGGCAGCTGTTTCCTGCACCTTCTTGAGCTCAGAATTGGAGCCTTTCCGTCTTGAGCTCCTATATTAAAGTTTCCAAACTGGGGACACGGTGGAGGAGCCACAGTCTGTGACAGATGGAAACTGTGGGTGATGTAGACCTCAGGTGATCTGCTCATCTCAAGCCTTGTCCTAGTCCCTATTGGGCAGTGGGTTTGGGGGACACTGAAATAGCGAAGGAGTAGTTTCTCCCAGCATCCTGATTTTCAGAAGGGCTTTAGTGTCAGAGCTGCAGCTGTGTAGCTGGCTAACGAGGGGGTGATGTCTGACAAGATTTCTGATCATAGAGGGCCTTGTGCTGTGGGCCTTAATAGCATGGCCTCACGTGTTTGGACACACACACACACACACACACACACACACACACACACACACACGTTTGTATTCCCTGGGAGTGCCTCCTGCCACTACGAGGAGGCTTTTCTGTGGTGTACTGTTCTGCTTCAAGAGAGTGGATGCAAAGGGCTGTGTCAGGACTTCCTGCCGTGCTGTCCTCCTTCCCTGGGCTGAGATGAAGCTCTTCACTCGGTCACCTAGCAAGCATCACTGTGTTTGAGAAACCGTGGGATGCTGACTGGATATTCTACAGAACTGTCATAACTGGTACCCCTCCCCCTTCTGGGATTTCTGTGCTTCATCCACGGGGCTTGCCCTTTCTGCATGATCACATCCGCCCAGATCCTACCTGCCCTTCAAAGTCCTGTATAGACCTAGCAGCTCAGTTCAGTGATTTCTGAAGAAAAATCATGGCTTGGGGGTCCTGGATCATACGGGGAAAAAAGACAGCAGCTACCCTCTTCTCTCCCTTGCCACATCAATTCAGAGAGACTTAGAACTTTGTCCTTAGGGAGGCTGCCACTCTGGCCCATCTTATTCATTAGATTCCTACCAGGGTGTGAGTTTGAGTGGCAGGGTCGCAGTCTCCTTGATTTTTCCTCTGCGTCTACCTTGCCGCTTAGGGTGCACGCCTCCTGTTAGAATAGTGCTCTCTTTATGCATTCTTGTTCTCAGGAATCTCAGAACCTAGGGGACCCCCAAGTCATTAGTCAGACAGCCAGAGAATTTCACTCCTCTAACTCAAAGATGTACTCTATCCATATTCAGCAGGAAGCAGTTAACAAGTATGACCCTCAGCCCCAAAAATCTCCGGGGGGGGGGGTGAGGGGGTGAGAATTGTTAGATAGGGCAAGGGTCTCAAGGTCTGGGCAGTTCTTATAAATGCTCTTCTCGCTAAATGAAAATGTAGCACAGTGTTTTGCAGATGCTGCTGTAAACAGGATGAGTTTAACAGGAACTCAAAACCGGATAGGTGTAGCTAGCTGCAAAGAAGAAATCAATGAGTAATTAACCAAATAGTGTCTATAAGCAATGGCTAAGCCTCCCTTCAGGGACACAGAGCTTTGGATGTGAATCCCATGTCCTTTACTTGCTACAAGTAAATAAAACTGTAATGAAAACCACAGGTCATCTTGTTCTTGGATGGAACACCCCAAGCAGCCAAGCGGCAAACCCCTTGAATTCAGTAACATTGCCATGAATCTACACATATATTTTAAATAGTCTTTTTAATTTTGTTATTTTTTCATGTTTTATTGTGTCCTTTTTAATGTCTCTCTGATTTGTCATGATTTGACCTTTTTTTATACCAAAATTGCCTTGTGGACAATCAGTTATGTAGCGAAAATATTTGTAGCAGCAATGATGGTGGCAAAGGTGTGTGTAGTAAAGATGTCCACGGCAAAGATGCTATAGCAAAAGCACCTGGCACCGTTCCCAGTACAGGACCTGCAGAGTACACAGGCCTGGAGGAGAGAAGCTGAAAGCATTCCAGGGCCTGGCAGGAGGCCCTAGGGGCTGGGACAGTGCATGGTGGGACTCATGGGAGTGTTGGAGATGGAGTTGCACGGTCTGCTGGGCCCATGAGGCGGACGTCGTGGGCTAGAGTAAGGAGTTTGGGTTTTCTTCTGAGTGTGCTGGGCAGCCTTTGGCAGGCTTACGTAGGGGAGTTAATGTGATATAATTCAGTCTGGAAAGATCTATCTATGCATGGAGAAGAGTGTAGGGGGCCAGGCTGGCAGCAAAGATCCAATGAGGAAAGCACATAGTGGTCCAGATTAGAGACCATGGCAATCTGGCCCAGGGCGGGGCCATGAGGTGGAGAGAAGTGGGCTAATCTGGGGAGACAGCAACCCAGGTCTGTTGGCGTGAGGGAGAGGGGTGTAACAAATGACTCCCATGTTCCCCCTCCTTAGGCATTTGTCGTGCGGGGCGGCCTGTGGGGTCTCTGGTCCCGCTCCCCACATAAGAACGCAGGACATGGTGAGGCCAAAAAGGAACACCCAAGGAGCCATAAGTAGGGGAGTCATATCACTATATTCTCACCAGCGGCATCTGCCTCTCTGCAATCCACTCTTGCTAGCCCCCATTGTCTTCTGCTAGCTTAGCCACGGCAGTTATACATTAGTGGCCAATGGCTTACGGGTTACAGCTGACAGCCAACTAGCCACAGCTGATGGCCATCTGATCACAGTTGATGGCCATTTACTACCCGAGCCAGCATCTTTCTATGTGAGGCCGAGAGCCTGGAAACTGCTTTTTGGGGCTTTGTCCCCACAGCATTACCTCCCCCTAGTTGAGAAACAGACCCTGACCTTGCCCCACCTTGTCTCTTTATACCCTTACAGCCCTCCTTGGGCCCTCCATAGCCACGATGGGGCCTGCCACCCGCCCACCAGGCCCCTGGCATGTGGGCTTCCCAGCTGGTCCTGATTGTTGTCACTCCCCAGGGAGTCATGGGAACACGCCCCCCTCTGGCCCCTCTACCCCCCTTATCCCAGACAGGGCCAGGCCCTAACAATGCCCCTCAGCCAGCCAGTGGCCTGGACACAATGTTTCTGTTTCGGTTCATTGCCAGCTCCAGGAGGCCTGCTGGGCTTCCTGGCCTGTTTGGCATATATATAACTCTGGCTTCCAGCAGGGATTTTTCTTTTTTTATTTTTTTTTTTGTAGTTTAAAAAAAAGATCTCTGCCTCCTCCTCTCTGAATATCTTAATATAAAAAGCCTTTCTCTTCCGAACTTGAGCCCTTCCTACTCACCTCCCTGACAGCATTTGCCATTTCCCTCTCCACTCAGGGACCAAATGCACGTCAGCAGGTGTTAGCGAGAAAATGAGAGAAAGAAAAGCTGCCTGCTCCACCATGGCCAACCTCGAATGTGCTGGTGATGCGTGGCTCATGGAAGTAATCTGAGGGTTCCTGACATGCACGCAGGACCGTGTGTGGCACGTTTTGTACACCATATCTCATTACTTCTAAGATGCCATTAAAGATGAGGTACAGAGCCCCTAAGCAAGAAAAGAGCTACCGATAAAAAATGGACATGTCATTGATTGTATGATGCATCTCAATTTCAGAGATGTTGAAATATGGGGGGGAAAAAGTCTTAGAATCAACGGAATATGGGATTGTCTCATCTACACACTGCATTGCCCTAGAAATGTATTTTTCTCCTTGTCTCTGTGCCTAATCGAGTTTGGGAGACCATGCAGGGATTGCTTCAGGAAAACTCTCCTATTCTGCAGCCTAATAAAAACAGTTTTTCTTGTCTCCTTTGGAAAAATTGAGAGATGGAGGCAAACTGCTTCAGTGATACATCTTCCATTCTTAACAACAGCTGACATTTATTGAGCACTCCCTATGTGCCAGGTACTGTCTTAAGCGCTTTTAATAACTCATTTAATGTCCCAATAACCCTGTCAAGCAAACACTTATTATTAGCGCCCCCATTTTACAGATGAAAAAGCAGAGCCCCTCTGCTCTAAGTACCCCCTACCAACTCTTCAGGCCTGATCAAGGCAGGCATAGCTACCATGTCCGGTGTACATCTCCTTGGAAACGCATAATCCTTCAGAGGTTGGGGTGATGCAAAGAAAGGAGGTCCCTAGAGCATGAGCTCAGGGAGTAACGGGTTGGGGGAAGGGATCTTAAGTCCTATCTGCTTACATTGGACCTTTGACTCTCTGGCCCACATCCCGCTAAACAAACTGACCGACTGATGGCCAAGGACTTGGCCAAGGGCACACAGCCAGGCAGCTGTTGGCTGGCACTACGCCCCATGTTTCCTGTTTCAGCATAAATGCCCACTTTTCCTACTCTTCCATATCCCCATCTTCGTTTTAGTTACTTGCAAAGCAGACGAGCTGTGCTGGTGCCTGTTGGTTCCTTTGCAGTAATATAACTAATAGTAGTTAATGTTTATTGAGTGTTTGTTTACTCTATGCAAGGCATAGGCATTAGAGATTGCAAACTCAGATACTTGGAATGGCAAAGCAAGTAAGGTCACTGGGTGAGGCAAGCCAGGCAGGAATATGGTGGCCTGGAGGGTCAAGGCTCTGGCGAAATGGGGGACAGCAACTGCTCAGCACCATCATGGCCTGGCTAGTACCGTTTCCCCCAAAATTAGACGCGGATAATCAGCTCTAATGTGTCTTTTGGAGCAAAAATTAACATAAGACCCGATCTTATTTTACTATAAGACCGAGTATAATATAATATACCCGGTCTTATAGTAAAATAAGACTCTCTGGCCCACGTCCTGCTAAACATACTGACCGACTGACGGCCAAGGACTTGTATTATAAGACCGAGTCTTATATTAATTTTTGCTCCAAAAGACGCATTAGAGCTGATTGTTCAGCTAGGTCTTATTTTGGGGGAAATATGGTATTGCCAGATGTTATGGTTTTAAAAGAAAGCCAGATATTTGAATTTTTATATAGCATTTCTAAATTAAAAATTTTCTTAACTAATTCATAATTCAGAAAAAAATACTCCGTGGGCAAATTAAATCATACACATTGCCCAGTTTGCAAACTCTGCTTGTCCTCTTTTCTCATTCAATCCTGAGACCCATCCTGTAGAGGAGCCTTTGCCCCTTATTCTACCGATGGGGTAAGCAAAGCTCTTCAAGAGGGAAAATCACTCAAAGTCATCTAGCCACGCTACATAGTTGGGGTCTGCCTGACTCCCAAGGCTTACTCCTATGATAGATGGCCTATCAGATGGGTAAGTGGTCTGTGTTCAGATACAGCCAGAACTGGCATGGTGACAGAATATCTCTAGGGACAGTAAACCGTCAGTCAAGCAGAGAATTCAGTGTAGCCACGAAGGATCATTTGAGACGAACGTGATGTTGCAGACATAAAACTTCCTGAACTCAACAATGGATGGCTCTGTGCTGCTTAATAAAATTAAGTCACCGCAGAATTTCTCCCACTTATGCATTCATAATGATGGGATGTTCATGTTTGGAGATTTTTCTCCCCCGAAGCTAAGAATGTATGTGGAATAAAGAGCTTTGAATTATTTGTGTCATTTGTCAGACTTAATGAACATATTAATTATGTTTGTTAGAAATAATAGAAATAATTCTGACTCTTCCACTGAACTATGAGCTCCAGGTATCAGAGATAAGTCTGTTTTGCTTTCAGCTGTCTCCCTAGCACCTAGTATAATGCCTCACACATAGGAGGTATTCAACAAATATCTGTGGCATGAATGAGGCTCAGAGGAAGTGAATTGACTTGTCCAAGGTCACACAGACCAAGGTTCCTATTTATATCCCCCTGATTTACAAGCACATACTATCACTTTTACACCATCCTGCCTCTTGGAAAGAATCAAGGGAAAGATATCTCCAGGCCAAGGATAATGGGCCCAGGAGCTTCACCGCTTTGGACTCCTCTAAAGTAAGGATTTGGTGTAGGTAGTAATGGGGGTAAACATCTACTAATTAAGCCAATATACATTATAATACCTTTTGGAAAACACACATTATAATCTTGACAGCCCTGAGCCTGGCTCTCCTGAGCTTGGCTCTTGGGGTATTTACAGAAGGTGGCGGGGTATAAAGAGCAGGCCCTGGGTTTTGCAGTGGAACAGGCTAAGTTCCCGTCTCACTTCTGCTGTGTGACCTTGACCTTCAAGTGCCCCTCTCTGAGCCTCCTTCCTGCACCACGTTGATAAACAAGCTTCACTTACGGGATTCTCAGGTTAAAAGGAGCTCATCAATCGAAGTGGCTGCCCAGTAAGTGTGGATTTTTTGAAAACCTACCAGCCTGAGGAGAACTGTTGACACAGAGAACAACGTTATCGAGATTGGCCAGGCTTGGGGCCAAGGGGCCCCATCAATCAGGCCTTTGCTGCTTTCAAGTGGGTATTAATAAATACAGAAGGCCCTTATCTCTTCCTTGATTGCACACTCGGAATTCTGGTCTTCACTCCTTTCTGCTGAGCAGGACAGGAAAGATTGTGGGAAGGAGGGCACCTGCTTCTACCTAGGAGGTTGTGTACTTGAATATTTTGGGGAGGACAGGACTTTGGAAAACCTCTGGCTTTGGCCTCTCCAAGCCCAAATAATAGCCTTTTCATCTGCTAGGTAAGCTCATGCCCTTTGGGCCTCAGTTTCCCCATCATTAAATTGGTCAAAATAATAATGTCTTCCTTCTCCAGCAACCAGTATAGTGCTTGGCACATGACAGGTGCTGAATAAATGTTCTTTGAATGACTGCTGGGTATGAGAGTGCTTTATGAAGTGAATATTATTGTTATGGAGACTCCTTGGGAAGATGTAGAGAAAAGAAAGTCCATCTGGAACAGGAATGTTGCTGATTTCTCTCATCCTCTGTCAGGGTCTGGCTTGATTTTTTCAAATGAGACCTACCGTTCTAATGGTAGCTTTTCTGTCTGGAGAGGAGAAGGGGGACAGGCTGACCCCAGGGCTGATAATCCAGTGTAGGCCAAATTCTATCACTGGCTGGCTTACAGGTTCCTCATGGGCCTCAACTTTCCCATCTGTACAGCAAGAGGCTACTAGTCTCTGGTCCCTCCTAGTGCTGACAGTCTAGGATGTGCAGTGAGTAATTTCATAAACTGTTTAGGAAGCTCCTGTGTTCCTGAACCACCTCAGAGTTTATAAAACACTTTCAGATCCCTTATGCTTTTCATCCCCATCTCAGATGAGGAACTGAAGCTGAGGTGTCCTCAAGGGGCAGTAATTTGAGGCATCACCACACATTTTGGTTATACAGGTATACCAATTTGTTCTCAAATGTGAATGGGCATAAAAACCACCTGGAATGGGGATGGAGGATTGCTTGTGAAAATGTGCACGTAGAGATTCTAAATGGGCAGCGGGTGGGGTTAGGCCCAAAGTGAACAAGCACACAGGTGAGTCTGAAACCAGGGCCCTAAGACTCTGGCTCTTGGAGAACCAGGGCCTCCTGTTGCATTCTAGATAGGCTCTGGCATCATCAGCCTGTTTCCTTTCTCATAACCCCTCTCAGCACCTGCTCCTGTGCTAAGGCCCTGTTGGAGTTCCCAGTCTGGTAGGGGAGGCAGATGGAGAAACTGAGTGTGGTCAGTACTGGAACAGAGGCAGCATTCAGCAATAGAGGCAGTAACTCTGGAGGGCTCTCTGGATGAAGTGATGTTTATACTGGGCCTAGGGCTTTGATTCTTGTTTGTGTCTTAGCTACTTTTTATGTGTATGGCATATCCCCACAAGATGGCAGGCAAGTTCATTAAAATTATCAAGTCTTACACATCTCTGCCTTCAGTGCTGGCACAAGGCCTGGCACAGAGGACAATATTGGTCAAATCAGCTGACCTGAGCAATGATATTGGCTGATGGAGAGATCCCAGGGCCTATGAAACACATTTTCATGCTCAGCATCCTCAACTTTTCCCTTTGTGAGATCTAACATGGAGTTAGTTTAATGGTGGAAATCCTTCATCATATTGCAAACATTTGTTACCTCTCTGTTCCCTCTCCCTTTTTCACTAGACTATGAGCTCTTCAAGGTATGAACTAAGAATGAGGCACAGAGCAGGTTCTCAAAACGTTTGTTGAATGAGTGAATGCATGCATGGATGAATGAATGTATGAATAAATGATTTGCGTTCAAGCAGAAGCTGTGCATTTGGCTACTAAGATGTAAGGGGGTTCGGAGAAAAACCTCAAGCTGTAATGGGCCAGACTTCCCTCCCCATTTCCTGGGAGCCCCCTTCTGCTTGGGTTCTGGGTGAGGATAGGGCAGGCATAGGATTTGAAAGTAAATGATAAAAGTGGGGCTGGCTGACGATGGGAGGATTTTGGAAATGGGCCTGAGACCCTAGAAAAGAGGGTCAGTTTCTAGAAATCTGGGCTGAGGGCGTTGGGGATACAGGTGTGTGGAGGGTGTCTGGGGGTCATGTAGGGTACGCTGACGGTGAGATGTGTGCAATGGCCATTCGGTACTAAAGGTCTCCTAGAGGGATCAGTGGGTGGGGTGTGTCGAGGCGGGAGCGGGGGGCCACCACGCCTCGCACAGGGGCGGCCCCACCTGGGGGCGGGGAGTGTGAACGCTCTTGGCACCGCCCCGACAAAGCCTGCGCGCGCCCCAACCCGCGATTGGCCGAGGTAACTCGCACCCACGCCCCATCCCGCCCTTCACTGCCGGTCCGGCACGCTGTACCCAATGGCCACTGTCGCCGTCGCCTCCGTCACAGGCCGGGCAGCCAATGGTGGCAGCGCTCGGCGGCTCGTGGCTCTTTCGCGGCAAAAAGGATTTGGCGCGCAAAAGTGGCCGGGACTTTGCAGGCAGCGGCGGCCGGGGGCGGAGCGGGATCCGGAGCGGGATCTAGCCCTAGCCGCGGCCTGCCGCCATGGGCCCGCGCCGCCGCCGCCGCCTGCCACCCGGGCCGCCCGGGCGGTGAGCGCCATGGCCGTGGCCGGGGCCCCCGCGGGCGGCCCATGCGCGCCGGCGCTGGAGGCCCTGCTCGGGGCCGGCGCGCTGCGGCTGCTCGACTCCTCGCAGATCGTCATCATCTCCACGGCGCAGGACGCCGGCGCCCCACCGGCCCCCGCTGGCCCTGCAGCGCCCGCTGCGGGTCCCTGCGACCCCGACCTGCTGCTCTTCGCCACGCCGCAGGCGCCCCGGCCCACACCCAGCGCGCCGCGCCCCGCGCTCGGCCGCCCGCCGGTACGGACACCAGGGACACTGGGCCGAATGTGCTGCTTGGCCCCCCGTGCAGACCCGGGCGGGGCGCGGTTTTGGGATGGGAGGCAGCTGGGGCGGGGGAGGGGTGGGCTGAGGCTTCGGGGCTGGGCGGTGCCCAGGCTGGGTTGGGCCTCCGGGCCCCTCCCCGGGGTGCGGAGTGACCTCGGGCCAGTCCCTGTTTGCTCCTCTGCTGTGGGCTTCAGCTTCCTCACCGGAGCCGGTGAGACGCAGTCATCATAATGGCCCACGTGTATTCCACTGGCGCTGCTTGCATGCCAGGCCTCTGGCCGACTTCAAGGCAGCTAAAACTTGCAACCTTGCTGTGAGCTTGGTGTCACTGCCTTATCTGAACTGAGGCCCAGAGAGGGGAAGTGACTTGCTCTTGGTCGCACCGCTGCAAGTGGTGGCACTGGGGCTTTACCTGAGGCCTGCTGGCTCTACACCAGAACTTGTGGCTAGGTAATGGGTATGGCTGCTTGGGAGATGAAGGGAGGCGTCCTGGGGCCAGACGGCGGAAGAGCCATGGAGGAGGCCCTTTTCATATCTGGATGCTCCAGTGCCAGGTGCAGGCCTGGGCCTCTGGGGACAGGCCTCCTGGCTGGGACGCCTTCTCTGCAATGGCAGGGTGGCTGGGCCAGCTGCTGATCCCCTCCCTCTGCCTGTCCTTCCATCTGCCACCCTCCACCCTCCCAGGCCCTGGTTGTCATGGAACCTCATTAATCAGGCAGGCAGACCCTGTGCTCCGGTGGAGGTACTGGTGGGCTTGGCCTCTGGAAGCTGGAGAAGAGGTCCCCAGTTCCAGGGGAGAGGAAACATCCTGGGGAGATGTCTTGAGAAAGTGCTCCCTGAGCAACAAGAGGCTCAAGATCAGTTCAGATTTGGGGGGGCCCAGAAGAGGTGGCTGAATTACATGGGGAGAAAGGAGTGGAGTTTGGACCTGTGGGCTGCAGGGCAGGGTGGGGAGACCAGTTTGACAGGCCTTGTCTGTGGGTGAACGTGGGGCACGGACAGGCAGGCTGGGGTCTCAGCAGGAGGCTTGGGACAAGTAGGAGAGGTGAGGCAGAGCTTAGGGCAAGGAGGTGGAAGCGGCCCAACTGCTGGTGGGGGCCTGGGTGGCAGCTGGTCCCTGAAGCGTCCCTTCACTCCCTTGGCCCGATGCCCAGTGCTTCCTCCCTTCCAGAGTCACCAAGATGCTAATAATAATAACAATAGTAGCACCATTGTTTTGAGATGTTTTGTTTATCAGGCTCTGTGCCAAGCATTTACCCAATTAACTCTTTTAACCTTCTCAACAACCTTCCCCTTTTATAGATGGGGAAGCTGAGGCCTAGAGATGTTGGAACCTTTCCTGGTCATTAGCTAGTGAATGGTGGGACCAGCCCACATTTTCTGAGCAGCTAACCTTTGGGATGCCTTACTTCCTGGAGATGCTAAGAGAGGTTGAAGGAAGTCCAGGGGCCCTTCCTCCCAACCAGTGATGGAGGGGGTGGGAATTGTCTGGTCCCTTGGCTTGTCTTGTATACCCCAGTGGCCTGACCCTGCGGGTACCATCTTGAGGTCTGAACAAATATCCTCCATTTGGCGGACTTGACATATACTCAGTAAGCCCAAGGCTGCCCTCAGGGAGCTGAACTCCAGGTTCAGAGGGTCTGCCAAGGACTGGGTCGAGGAAGCATGCCCTCTGTGTCACCCCCAGGGGTGTCCGGGGCAGCCTCAGTGGACCTGAGCACTCCACTCATTTAACAGTTGAGTTAGTGAGTACCCATGAGGCAGTAGGCACAAAGGCAAGTAAGGGGCCTCTGCCTTCATAGTACTTAAGCACTAGTGTGCATTTTCTACAGGTGAGCAGGCAGGGGTGGGAGCTGGTACCATCCTGGAGCTGAAGTCCAGAAAAATGGGCCCAGATTTTCCTCTCCAGCAACCCCAATTCTTGTACCTGTGGGTAACCACTGGCCACATGAGCTCTGGCCTTCACCTGTCCACAGGTGTTTGGGGCAGTCCCTGAAACAAGCTATAGGCTCAACTTCTGCACCAGTGAGCATTCATTGAGTACCTCCTGCATACAGGCTCTGCAATTGAGCCATTCCTCCTGGCCCTTCCTGCCTACCTCTACCCTGTTATGGCTACTAAAACAACAAAAATGTATAATATATAATAACTATATAAAAAGTAAATAGGCTAAAAAGGTGAAAGGGGCAGGCTCCCAGTCCCACCCATTATTTCTGTTTTCCTAAACCTATTTTTATTTTTAGGTGGTTATGGCCGTTTTTCTAAAATTTCAAAAATTGTACTTTTTCATTTATTTCCATGTTCAAACAGTGTACCATCCGCACGGTTCTCCCTTCCACACATAGGTTACCTCTGAAATGCATTCTATAATAATAGAAACTGAATCAGAGGAAAAAGGTTTTTGTGCTTTTTTTTAACCCCAAAGGTTTATATATGCATTGCCCTACAACAACGTGGTTTTTGTCGATGTCTTTGAGAGGATTCTGTGTCGATCTGCCTCAGTCCTTGATAGTTGCATGGTCTTCCAAGGTCTGGATGAACCAGTTTCTGTAGCCCCCTCCCATGGATGGGTATTTGAGTCATCCAGATTTTTTCACTAGTGTTCTGTGTGTCTTCACCCCTGCCTTTCGGGGCCCGTGTGCTGGGATCTCTAGAAGAGTGTTGGCAGAAACAGTCATCCATCAGCGTGAGACCTTGTTTTAGGGTATGGCATTCATTGACCTGCCCTCAGGGTGGCAAGGGCCTGGGGAATAGGGAGAAAATGAGGGGTGCACTTGGCAGGAGCCTGCTAGGTAGGGTTCAGGCCCTAGGCAGGGCTGGAGAGGGAACATTCTGGTTGGTTTTGGGGGGCCTGGTTTCTGGACTAGGCTTTAGGGAGGCAGGACCTGTGGATATTAACATGGGCTCTGTGCCAACCCATTAGAGTTCAAATCCTGCCTCCAGTTCTCACTGCACCCGTGTGAGGTGCAGGCTCCTGGTGAAGCGGAGATCACAATAGCTGCTACAAGGCTAGGAGGGTTTGATGAGCAAATGCAGGTTGAAGCCCTTAGCAGCATTCAGTCACAGGAAGCACCCAGCATGGGTTAGCTCTCCTATCTCTGGGACACCTGAAGGAATCCATGGATGTGTGTGTGAGAGGGGGTGTCTGGGTTCATCAGCATATGGGGAGGTTCATTCAGCAAACATTCGTTGATGTCCAGACCCAGTGCCTATCTCTGAGGGGCTCTCTGGCTTCTTGGTGAGACAGACACATCTGCTGAAATTTGTAGTGAGAGACTGTGGGGGAAAGGTTGGATTTGAAGCAGTTCTGAGGGAGGAGAGGTGGAATCTACTGCAGGATCAGACAGATTTAAGTGATGGGTAAGGTACCTGTCCACAGAGGTGAAAGGAGTAGGTATGAAGGGTAGGAGGGAGGGAGGTGAGGGCAATCTGGGAGGGACCCAGCATGGGCTAAGGTTTGTGAAGAAACGTCTCAGTTGAAGTTCATGTGGAGAAGCGGTAATAGATGAGGATATTGAGGTGGACGTGGACAGACCAGTGGGGAGATGGCTGAATGGTCCAGAGGGGAGGTGGTAGTGGCTCTGGTGATGGGATTTCTTGGTAAGTAGATATGATGAGATCAGCGGCAGGGCTGAACCAAGTTCTAGCTTGGGAAACCCTGTGGATGGGGGAGGGGAGGGTACATTTGGTTTTGGATGTGTTTGGGATGTCAGTGAGACTTGGGGGATCCTGGGTGGGAACTCTGGGTCTGCTACTTCCTTCGTTGTATGACCTTGGGCTTCTGTTGCTTTATCTGTACAATGGGACCATTACTGTGCTGCTAGTCGGAAAGATGGAATGAACTACTTGCTGCCATGTTCGTAGATAGAAGCCAGGGAGAAGTGATAACTTGCCCAAAGGATCTGTATTCAAATGGCTTAAAACGTTTATCATTACATAGTTCCTATGGATCAGGAATTCACGACTTAGCGGGCTGCTTCTGGCTCAGGGTCGGTTCTGAGCCAGAAGCCTGGGCTACAGTCATCAGAAGGTAGTACTGGGGCTGGCGGATTTGTTTCTAAGTTCACCCATGTTGGGAGGAGGCCTCAGTTCCTTGCCACTTGTCCGTAGGGCTGTTTGAGGGCCTGTGTGACATGGCAGCTGCCGCTGAGACCCTGCACAGTGAGGGATCAAACTAGCAAGGAGGAGTGGGTCTCTGACCCAGTCTCAGAAGTGACATACCGTCACTTGTACCATATTCAGTACTTTAGAAGCAAGTTACCAGATCTGGCCCATATTTAAGGGGAAGGGAATTAGGCTCCATCTTTTGAAAGAAGTATCAAAAAATTAACAGACATATTTTAAAACCACTACAAGCCCGCAGGTAGGTAGTGGTGGGTAGTGAACTTGGGTCTTTTGTTCCATCCTGTGTGGTAGGATTGGGTCTCCTAGGATCTCTGCCTCACACACATAGCCATCCTAGTAGAGGAACTGAGATGGGGTGGCCCAGGAGCCTCAGCCAGGTCTCTTATGGCCTCACTCCCCTGGTTACTAGGTATCTTCCCATTGTTTTTGCCGCAGGTGAAGCGGAGGCTGGACCTGGAAACTGACCATCAATACCTGGCTGAGAGCAGTGGGCCAGCCCGGGGCAGAGGCCGCCATCCAGGAAAAGGTACCCATGGACCTCAGGCTAGAGTAGGTCCCCTGACTGGGCCCAGGTTGGGGGTGTGGGCAGACATATACTTGCAAACCAAGTTTTGGTGTGTCAGGCCTGGACCTCTGCCAGGACCCCAGGGTCCCCGAGGGGCAGCTGGAGTGGCCTCCTGGCATGGCTTCCCCAGGCCCCAGGGAGTGGGGAATTCCCCAGCCAGAAGAGAAATGCTGTGGTGGGCAGGCAGCAGCCACAGGGCCTCCTTGCTTGGCCTCGCCAAGGGAAGCAGCCGTCTTCCCACCCATCCCCATCTTCCTGTCCTGCATTGCCAGGCAGGCTGGCTCAGCGGGGGGTAGGGGTGGTGCTGAGGGACCCTGCCCTGCCCGGCACCCCCAGGTATGAAATCCCCAGGGGAGAAGTCACGCTATGAGACATCCCTGAATCTGACCACCAAACGCTTCCTGGAACTGCTGAGCCGCTCGGCCGATGGTGTTGTGGACCTGAATTGGGCAGCCGAGGTGCTGAAGGTGCAGAAACGGCGCATCTATGACATCACCAACGTCCTCGAGGGCATCCAGCTCATCGCCAAGAAGTCCAAGAACCACATCCAGTGGCTGTAGGTACCCACCAAACAGGAGCGCAGGCAGAGACCCATTGGCGGCTGCAACCCCATCTTACAGCTGGGGAAACCAAGGCTTAGAGAGGAGAGGTGTCTTCCCTGAGTGACAAACGCAGGAAAGTGTACAAATCAAGCTCAGTGCAGCTTTACGTATTTCTTCACTTGGGTAACCACCATGTAGATCAGGATAAAGAACATTTCCAGCACCCCGAAAGGTCCTTCGTTTCCTTCTTAGTTGTTACCCACTCGTCATACCACCAGGTGACTGCTATTCTCGCTTCTGTTGCCATTAATGAGATTGTCTAACATAACTGTTTTATTCTTTTTTTATTTTTTATTTAAAGGAATAATAGTTCTATTGAAATATAATTAGCTGTTTTATTCTTAATTGTTTTATTTTTCCCTTCTTGCCGTGTTCCCCAGTCATCCTACTTCCCTCTCCTTTATGCGTCTGCCTTTTTAGCTTCTGATAGATTGTTCCATTCTGCATCTTTTTTTTTTTTGCATCTTTTTTTTTTTTTCACTTGACAGCATGTCTTACAAGTGCTTCCGTGTCTGTATGTCTAATGTACTCACTTCCTTTTGCACAACTGTGTGGTATTTCATGGCATGCCTGCCATCATTTACTTACCCAGCCTCCTCTGAGGAACAGTTGGGCATTTACAAACATTCAGGCCTGACTTTAAACCCATGCCAGTCTGACTTGGGACTCAGCTTCAGCCCTCTGCTGTTTGCCAGTTGAGGAGCCAGACTCAGCATGGGGCAAGGGTTTGCCTGGGGGCAGTAGCAGCAAACTGGGTGCAGAGGGTCAGGGCTCCTGGACCGAGGGCCAGGAGCTGCTAACCCTCCCTGTGCTTCCCCACAGAGGCAGTCATGCAGCGGTGGGGATTGGTGGGCGGCTTGAAGGACTGACCCAGGACCTCCAGCAGCTGCAGGAGAACGAGCGGCAGCTGGACCACCTGATCCACATCTGTAGCACCCAGCTGCGGTTGCTCTCTGAGGACACTGACAACCAGCGATATCCTTGGACTTTGTGGAGACCAGGCCTGGAGGGACTAGAGAGGCTATCCCAGGCACTGGATTCAGGAGAGGGCTCTGGCTTTGGGTGCAAGTCCTGGCTAAGCATTTACTCGCTGTGTCATACTGAATAAGTTACTTAATCTCTCTGAGCCGCAGCTTCATCTGTAAAAGGGGGGGGGATCCAATTCCAAAATTGCACAGACTAAAACAAACACTAGTACCAGCAATAATGAACATTTAGTACAGTGATTCAATACATGATTGTAGCTTCAGGGTTGGAGACAGAAATTTTTATTTGTCTTCCATTCACAGAAATAGAAGCTTTATTTTAAAGTAAGCTGCTTTTTTTTTTTAGAGTGCACCCCAAATTATGTTTATAAATTTTGGAGATAACCATTGATTGACACCAAAATCATGGGTCAGAATAAATTCTCAGCACCAGGCCTCGAGTTTATTGCATGCAGCCATCATTACCTTGGGATTAGATGGGTAGAATGGTCTCATCATACAGATGTATGATGAGAAGTTGAGGCTCAGCGGCACAAGATAGGCTTGAGTAGCAACTATGTGCCAGGCCCTGGGGTTGGGGATGGAGAACACAGGCTTGACTAGGCAAGTGTGGGCTCTGCCTTAGCTGTCCGGTTGGGTGGCCTGAGAGGTCAAAGGTAATGTGGTCCTTAACCCCACCAACCCTGGCCTACGTGACCTGCCAGGACCTTCGTAGTATCGCGGACCCTGCAGAGCAGATGGTCATGGTGATCAAGGCCCCTCCTGAGACTCAGCTTCAAGCCGTGGACTCCTCAGAGGTAAGACATGGGATCCCAGGCCCAACGAGGATAGGTCGGGCTGGGATCTTGGTTAGCTGAGCCTCAGTTTACCCTGCCTGCTGCCTCCACCCAGACCTTTCAGATCTCCCTTAAGAGCAAACAAGGCCCCATCGATGTTTTCCTGTGCCCTGAGGAGAGTGAGGGCGGGATCAGCCCCGGGAAGACCCCATCCCAGGGGGCCTCTTCTGGGGAGGAGGACAGGGCAGCTGACCCTGCCACCACAGTGCCACCATCATCACCTTCCCCCTCATCCCCTGCCACGGATCCCAGCCAGTCCCTGCTCAGCCTGGAGCAAGGTGGGTGAAGGGTGGGTGGATGGGGTGGGGCAGGGCCCCTCTCCCAGGTGGGTGGGGAGGCATGACAGCCCCATCTCCCTTCCCTGACGGGGTGTCCCTGGCCTATGATGCTCCCCATTTCTCCAGAACCTCTGCTTTCCCGGATGGGTGGCTTGCGGGCCCCTTTGGACGAGGACCGCCTATCCCCGCTGGTGGCTGCTGACTCACTCCTGGAGCATGTGCGGGAGGACTTCTCTGGCCTTCTGCCTGAGGAGTTCATCAGCCTGTCTCCTCCCCACGAGGCCCTCGACTACCACTTTGGCCTTGAGGAGGGCGAGGGCATCAGAGACCTTTTTGATTGTGACTTTGGGGACCTCACCCCCCTGGATTTCTGACGGGGTTTAGGGGGACCAGGACTTCCTGAGATGCCCACCCTGTCTTTGTAGTCCTGGAGCCCCCTGCCCCTGGCCATCCTCCCACCCTGATTGGAAACGTTTAATTTATACCCCTCTCCCCTGTCTCCAGAAGCTTCTAGCTCTGGAGTCTGGCTGCTGCCAAGAGGCTGAGCAAGCCAGGAAGGGAAAGATTCTCTGTGGTGTGTATGTGCATGTACCCGGCACCTAACATGTGTGTACACGGGGTGAGTGCTATGTGAGCATGTGTGTGTGCATGTACCGGGGAATGAAGGTGAACACATCTGTGCGTGCACTGAAAACGCCCCAGTGTGTCCACGTGTGTGTGCATGAGTCCATGTGTGCGTGGTGGGGTCTCTAACTGCACTTTTGGTCTCCTTGCTCCAGGGGCCCCATGAGGCCCAGGGTGGCCACCGGCCCCCAGAATCCTGCGTGCTGACCAGGCCAGGTGGTGAGGCCTTGGCCTGCTTGTTTGCAGGACAACAAGAGCACTTCTGTCGTCTGCAAGGTTTTTCTGATCGAAGCTTTAATGGAGTGTTATTTATTTATCAAGGCCTCTTTGGCAAGCCTGGGGCCCCAGCAAAGGGTCGGAGGGATGTGGGCCTGATGTCCCAGCTCCCTGTACCCCGGAGAGAGGGCAGGGGTCCCTGAGCTGTTCTTTGCCCCACTCTGAAGGAGCTGAGGCCTGAGCGGTTTATTTATTGGGAAAGGGAGGGAGACAGACTGACTGACAGCCATGGGTGGATGGGATGGTCCCTCCTCCCAGGAGGGGTCACTGCAGGGCTCCAGCTGCCCCCTGGATGGATGTGAGATGGGAGAGGTGAGTGGGGGTCCTTCACTGACAGGGTGGGCAGGAGGGGTGGGTGAAGGGCCTCCCCCCCAGCCCAGACCACAGGGGCCCCTCCTGTGGCATTCGAAGTGCTCCCCTCACCCCTCTTCTTGCTCTGCCCCACCCTTCAATCTGCACTTTGATTTGCCTTCCTAACAGCTCTGTTCCCTCCTGCTTTGGTTTTAATAAATATTTTGATGGTGTTTGGGCTGGGTTTTGGGACGGACTGTGTATTGGGAGCAAATCTGGAGGTGGGAGAGGTCAATATTGCTGGGAAAATACCTGTTCTCTACTTCCCTTCTCCCTGTCCCTGCTTGATTTCATTTCATTTGAGCCTCACGGCCCCAAGAACGGTAGGCTTCATCACCACGTTTGTGCTAGCTTAAAAACTGATCCAATAAAGTAATCCGTGAACTCCCCTTTTCCTCAGCCCCGGAGAGTCCACTCTGATCAGGTTGCTATCTTCCTCCCAGGTGTTTCTGGACATTTGTAAACATGCAGCAAATAATTATAACTGGACGATTCTGGGTCATGATCTTTCAGGTTCTGAGGACACATGTTCCCTTGGGCTCCCAAGGGTCTGCTGGAGGAGACTCCCCAAATCAGGGAGGGCTTCCTAAAAGAGGTGGTGCTTGAGCTGAGAGCTGTAAGGTAGTTGTTAACTGGGGAGGAAAACACCAAGCAGAGGGCAGTACAGGCAAAGGCCCTCGGGCAGGAGGGAGCCAGGCACAGAGGACCTGAGAGACCAGTGTGGCTGGAATGCTGAGGTGAGGGCCCGAGTGGAGAGAAGTTCAGTGTTGGGTTTTAAGGGGTAAGGACTCACTGGTGAGTCCTTACTGGTGGGGAGGGACATGTTTTATTCTTCAAAAGCTCCCTTTGGCTTCTGTGTGGAGGATGGGTTGAAGGGGCCAGAATGGCAGAGGGGAGGGTGGACTGGGAGGGGCCACACGTACCTGTTTTACCCTTGGGTGGGCTTTCTCTGAGCCAGTGCGTATCTTAATCCCTTAATAGTCAGTGAAGCCCCACAACAATCCTATGGAGTCTGTAACCCCCATTTTGCAGAAGAGGATCCAGAGGCCCAGGTGAAGTCACTTGCAGGTTTTACTCACAAGGTGTCACACTGTGCTGCAGTTTGCTTTGTTGGCCCTGTAGTGGTGTGGGCAGGGGCAGCATCTCTGTTCCTGGCTGTGTAGTACTCCCAAGTTGACGGTCATTTACTCAGCCAGTTACCGGTGGGAATGACTCCTTGCGTGGTTTCTTACTCTGCAGTGGCCACCCCTCCAGGAGGCTCCAATGACAACTGCAGAAGTGGAGGATGTTGGGGGTCTACATTGTGCAGCTCTTACACTTCTACAGGGTGGAGTTTGTTCCCCTCTTTCAGATGAGGAAACAGGCCCTGGAGAGGGGCTTGCAGAGGGCCCAGCCCTCAGCTGGCTGGCGCCTCAGGCCTGGGAGGCCGGGAGAGCCATCCGAGGCCAGTCTAGGCAGGGGGCGGGGCCTCGGGGCGGGGCGCCCTGGGCGTCAGCGCCGGCGCCAATGGGCGGGCGGCCCCCTCCCAGTTCCCTCAAGTCCCTAGCGGCGGCGTCCAGAGCCGCGAGCCTCAACCCATCTGGAGCCGAGCGGGTGGCGGCACCATGGCGTGTGCAGGGCTGCTCACCGTGTGCCTGATCCGGCCGCCTGTGCACCTTTCCCCAGCGCCAGCCCCTGGGCCCGCCGGACACGCGCTCTTCCAGGATGTGAGTGTGGAGCGGGTTGGGGGCATCAGCTCTCTAGCCGTGGGGTCGGCTCTCTCGGGGTGTCTCTCCAGGTCTCTCTCCCTGCGTCTCACTGGGCTCTCACTGTCCCCATCACTGTGTCTCACTTTTTCCCCCCAGGTCTGTTTGGGGCCCCCGTCTCTGTCTGTCTGTCTCTCTGACCCTGCTGTATGTCTCCATGTCTCTCCCTTTATCTTGCTGCCTTTGTGTCTCTTTCCTTCTCTCTCCTTGGGTCTAGTTCAGTATCACTGCCCTTGTGCCCCCCCACCTCCAAACCCACCCCATCTGTGTCCGGTGGGGTGGGAGCACCAACACTTGATCGGCAGTTGATTGCTGTACCCCTTGGCAGCCCCAATCCAGGTAAGGGGCCTGGAAGAATAAGACCCAGTGCTGACCCCAGGGTCCCTTAGTCCTGACCCAGGGACCGTGGGGGTCCCACAGTTGGTCAGGGCTGACCACAGTCATTCTCTGTGGTCTGTATATTCTTCCTGTGCGTGGCAGGTGGCCCTTCAGCCCCCATGGGCACTAGAGCAAGCAGTCTAGCCGGGCCTCAGTCACGGCCCTGATCCCCTTACCCACCTTTTACCCCAGCGCAGTGCTCAGCCCCTACCTGGCTCTCTCAGGCGCCCTCTCCCAGAGGTTCCTGCCAGTGGGAAAGACTGTACTCCTGTCCCCTCGCCACTGCCCCCAGTGACTCAGCACCTTGACCATAGTCTTGGCTGGAAAGGACCTGACCCTCCTGTTTCCCAGATGGAAAAACCAAGGTCTAAGGAGTTAGGGGTATATCTGAAGCCACACATGGAGGCAGGGGCACTCAAGAGTGTGGTACCAGGTGTCCTTATTCCCATCTTAGTACTCCCCACTAATTTCTCCCTCTGCCCCAGCCAGGCCACGTAGGGCTGCCATGTGACCTCAAGCCAGTGGCAGACCTCTGAGTGGCGTCTGGCTAGTAGTTAGATTCATCCCTGAGCCTCACCAACCCTGAGAAAACAGCCGAAGGGAAATGGCGTTCAGAAGCTGGAGCTGATGAGGGCTCTGTCTAACCTTTGGCCCGCCATTCCTGGCCAGGCCTACGGGTCTCTGATTTGCTGGATTGCATTGGGTGACTTGGGAATCTTTGGTCCCTAGGAGAGGCAGGACCATGTCTTGATTCTGCTACTCTGTTTTTCTGTCTCTTGTGCATCACCACTGCTTTCTCCATAAATAAAATCCGTCCATCCTTGCTTTCTGCCACCCTCACTCCCCCTTGTGTGCGCACACACATATATACACATACTCATTGAGTCAGCCTCATAGGAAGCCCCAGCCCTGGAAGGATTAACCCCAGCCTGCTCCCCCGTGTGCTAGTGGGAAAACAGGCACCTGCAAAGGAAGGACTAGCCCCTGCCTGCGTGTCAGGGTCTTCAACAAGCACACAGGGAAATAGCCCAGAGTGGGCAGAGTCTGGGATGGACCATGGCCACACAGAAGCATTGAGCGTTCAGGTCTGGGACGTGTGCCCAGGATACTGAGGCCGCATCTTGGCCCATCTCCCCACCTTCCTCAAGCTAGGACTGTGCCAAGGGCTGATGCATCAGAAAGAACTTGGGATGAACTCTGGGTATGGGAGATGGTGCAGGCAGCTGGCCTGGGGTACCCCCCCCCCCCATGAATCCAGGCCCCACAGGAGAAGTGAGCATGCAGTGGGACCCGCTGTGTGTTCTTCCTTTGCTTCCCTTATTGGAAAAGCTCCTGCAGAGCTGAGCTGGGTAGGGGTTTGGGAACAGCCTGGGCAGGAGGAAAGGCAAGGCAGGGGGCAGCCTGGCCAGCTGGGTCCCTGTTGAGTTGGGTGGGGATTTCTTGCCTCCCAGGCTCTACTCACAGCTCATATCCGTACCCGTTTGTCCTCTAGGTTTTCCGCAGAGCAGACAAGAATGGTGAGTGTGGTTTCCCCTGGGTTTCATAGTGGGGGGTGGGGGAGAATGTGGGAGACATCATAGAAGCTCAGAGGAAGGTTTGGGGTTTGGGGCAACAATCTAGAATGGAGAAAAATCTTGGGTGGACCCAAATCAAGAGACTTAATCAAGGCATCCTTCCTAGAGGAAGTGCTGTTTTGAGTCAAGTTTAGCAGGATGGAAAGTGGAGGGAATATGGTTTGGCCAGAAGCTGGAGGTGGGTGCTTACTTTCACGCAGTGCCCTGGCACAGTGGTGGGGGTACCTTCCTGTACATGACCTCGTGTTCTTCATTCCATTTCGTAGACAAAGGAGCAGAGACCCACAGAGGTGATGCCTGAGGTCACACAGCCTTTAAGTGGTGGGCCTTGAACCCAGGTCTATGTGATGTTTGGTCCCAGGCTCCCTGTGTGAGGGGCTGGGAAGGGTGGGCTAATGGCAATGAGGCCCTGTATGGGATTTTACTCTTAGAGTTTTAGAGGGCTCGGTAAATTTCCATATGACCAATCATCTGTACCCAGGGAAGGCCTGGGCAGGATAAAACTGGCTCCAGGGAATCAACTCCTCCTGCCCTGGGTCCTGGGCAATCTTGAAAGTTAAAGCAGGAGCCCTTAGAAGACATCCAAAGCAGGTTACCACTCATAGATGACGCAGAGCAGGCCCCTGTGCCATGATTGGCCAGTTAAGGGTCTAAGCTGAGGCAGCCAGTCAGCCTTGACCTCACTTCCATCTGAAGTCTTCAGACCCTTTTGTGTTTTGTGTTTCAACCTCCTTGAGACAGGGTCATGTCCCTAACCCTTGGCCCTTCTCCTTAGGTCTCTTCAAATTGGTGGAGACCATTTGTCCCAACCCGTTGATCAGGACACATGGTATCATTTGGATCAGAGCATTTTGTCCACTCCCCCTGCCCCATTTGCTGAGAGATCTTACAGGCTAGATCCCCAGTATCTTTGGCTGTCCCACGCAAGTGCTCTCCGCCTTTGCTACATGCCCCCTGTGACAGGGAGATCATTCCCTCTAGAGCCAGCCTACTGCTTCTTACAGGAGCCCCAACTCTTAGGAAGGTCTCATCTGACTCCCTGTGGCTTTTTTATGAAGGGCCTGGGATCACAGTATCAATATTCCCGATAACCTGGGGCCAGCATGTGGGGAAAACACTCAGTCCCCAAATCCTTCAAGTGATGTCTAGGCCCTGCCATGGTCTGGCTATGTGTCAGGTTGTTCATTTGTTTCTTCATTTGGCAAACATTTATTGAGACCCTACTTAAGGCCATATGTGTACTGCCCTGTCCTTTGGGTGCCTGCAAAGTGGGCCCTCTTGCCTTAAGTGGGCATCTGTGGGGGCCCCAGGCCGTATTTTCCCTAACAGCCAGGTCCCCCATCAAGATCAGAATCCCATTCCATCTGGTTGGGTAGTTGTGAGATGCTGTGAGGCCTTTGGGGGGCCTGGACCTGGTGGCGGGGTGCAGCCAGGGGTCAGGTATACCAACTGCTCCATACCCCTCTCTCCCAGATGATGGTAAACTCTCATTTGAGGAGTTCCAGAATTACTTTGCCGATGGGGTTCTTAGCCCCAGAGAGCTGTGGGAGCTGTTCAGCAGCATTGATGGGCATTCTACCGAGTGAGTATGAGAGGGGGATGAAAGAGCCGTGGGTAGATGTGAGGCCAGGTTGTCCACACCCCACTGTGTCCCCTGCTACTTTGGTTCCTTATGGAGAATGGGGAGGTAGGGGGTCTAGGGAAGAGGGTGGTGATGGTAGGGAGAGGGGTGGGTCCCAGGGCTCGGTACCAACTTTTACCTGCCCACGCCCTCCCTGTCTCCAGCCTTGCCCATCACACTGCTTTGAGCTGGGACCCCAAAATAGCCAAGCCTGAGTCACCCCACGCATCATGGTTCAGCCCACAGGTGCCCTCCCCATTCCTTCTCCTGGCAGGGACCGGAGGCTGCCTGGGGACAGCTGGGCCCCGCCTGCTTCCATCCATGGTTGCAGGTGCATGAACTTGCACACACCTCGCCACGTGCGCTCCACATCTACAGGCCTTAGCACGCGTTTGTATGCTTTCATTGCCGTGCTTCCTCACATGGGTGCACACACACACACAGCTGTCCCTCCGTTACTTCTCTTCCTCCCTCATCTCCTTTAAGTAAATTCCAGACTCCGGATTGGCTCTTGTGCCTCTTGCCCATTCTGGGGCTTGGGCTGGACCCTTTGTCTGCAGTGCCACCACCCACCACCCACCAAACACTCTAATCAAATTCCTTGTCCTTCAAGGTCTAATATAGGCAGCTCCACTGCCAGGAATCCCTCCCTGACCTACCAAGTAATTCCCATGCCTTTGGACTTGCCCAGCCCTGGCTTCCCCTCCCCAGCTCTGACCACTTTTCTCTGGCCTGTATCCATTATCTTCCCTGGCCTGAAATCCCCTTGGAAGCCAAGAGTGGGTCTGAGTTTTTGCCCTCAGAGAGTGTTTGATGGGGCAGTAGGACCCTTGCTCCCCCACCACCTCTAACCCCCGGCCCGTCTCTGTCCACTGAGCAACTTAACCGGGGGTAGAGGCAGAAGTTGCCTCCTTGTCAGGCTGAGCAGGGCAGGAAGGGGGGACAAACGGCAGTGTCAAAGTCCCAGTTCACCAGGCTCAAGTCTGAAGGTCTTAAGGGTGCCTTCTCTTTTCCTTGCAGCAATTTGGAAACGGAGAAACTATGTGGTGAGTAGCCCCATGGGAGCTCTTGTCTCCTGGGACCCCTGGGCAGGTGGGTGCAATGAGGGGCTGTTGCTGGTCTCCTGATAGAGTAGGATGGGCTGGGATCAAGATATGAGGCCTGGTTGGTTGCGTAGATGGGGGGGGGGGGGAACAGTGGGAACCTTCAAGGACCTTCTCTGCCTGCAGACTACTTCTCAGAACACCTGGGTGTCTACCGGCCTGTGCTGGCAGCGTTGGAGTCACTGAACCGTGCAGTGCTCACTGCCATGGACACCACTAAGCTGGTGAGTGGAGGAGCTGAAGGGGGGGTGTTCAAAATGAGGGTAGGAGACGTCTATTGTGCTGGGAGAGCCTCCATTGTCATGGCTCAGGGCTGTGGGGCTAGAGACGTGAGTTTAAATCCTGGCTCTCCCACCTCCCATCTGTGCACCTTTACCTCTCTGGGCCTCAGTTTCCTCATCTGCAAACTGGGGATAAAAATAGAGCCTGCCTCCGTTTATTGTGACAATTAAATGAGAATGAAGGCAGCGATTTTCGTCTGTCTTGTTCTCTATCCCTAGCACCCAGAACTATGCCTGATACGTGGTAGGTGCTTAATACCTGGAGCTGCTGTTTTTATTGGCCAGAACTTAGTATTATGGGATATCAAGCCCAGCAGGGATAAGCTAGGAGTGGGGCATGCTTGCACTTGTATCTACAGCCCATGCTGGTGTGCAGAGCCTGGTAGACTGGCCTGAGAATGTGAGGGAGTAGGCAAGCACGTATGCAGCCACGTGTTTGTGTGCCACATGTGCACAAGCATAAACAGTGCTCACAGCCAGGGCTCTAGGCCCTGGTATGGTGACTTCAAAAAACCCGCAAGCCACCCCTCTCTTTATGTGTTCCTTTTAAGAAATGTCTCCACTTCTCTCTGTCCTATAACTCTTAATAAGGGAGCAGTGAGCAAGCCTGGAATTGTCCCTGACCTCACTTTTTACAGAAGGGGAAACTGAGGTCCTCAGTTAGTCTGATGATCAGCTGAGGACAGTGCTTCCCCTCTGGTTGCTTTCACATGGGATTTAGTAGCTTTTCAAAGGGTCACCCCTTTTGGCCTGGCATGGGATGAGAATCCAAATAGCACCCAAATGATGAGGGATTGGTGTGTTGTGGTGACTTCCATATCCGTGGCCTGGATACAAATGTGGGCATCGACTTCATTATTGCCATGGAAACGGCCCTGGGCATGGGCAGCTGGACTGGTATTCTCTTGAGTTGGCACTGATTAGGCGGAATTCAGACTGCAGGTCAAAGTGAGGGCCCCAAGGGACCAGACCACCTCCTGTTGGCCCAGAAATCACCACTCGATGATTCTGCCAGCTCCAGTCACTTGAGAATTTTATCTGGCACTCAGTGCCTCTAATAGAACTTCAGCTCAGCCCATCAAACCTCTGCCTTTACAGCCCTCTGATGGCAGCACCCCAGGTGGCACCACCCCCTCTAGTCCAACATGACTCAGTTGAACACTTTGTGCACTAGCCTGGAACCATACTCCTGGTACAAGGCCCGGGTCATCCAGCGGCGTTGGAAGGGGTGCAACGAGGCCACCATGGAGCCACCTGTCCACACTGCTGTGCCACGCCCAGGCTTGGCCACCAGGTGTGGCTGCAGTGCCCCACAGCCAAGCTGCTGGCACTGGGCTTCCAGCTCCATCTCCAGGCGCTCAGTAAAGCCAGGGAAAAGTGTGGAGCCACCGGCCAGCACCACGGTGTCAGCCAGCCGCGTCCTCAGTGTTGCAGGTACCCTTTGCAGGGCCTGGAAGGCAAGTGTGGGCAGTCCTGGCTCAGACTGGCCTAGCAGACCAGGCCGGAAGATGGGTTCCGGACAGCGGAAGCGCTCGCTGCGGAGGCAGACAGAATACCTATTGCCTAAGTAGAAACTGGCCGGATGGTGGCGGGCAGGGTTATGGAGGTCACCCTCAAAATCCAGCGACACATAGCAGCAGCGCTTCTTGAGCTGTGTGATGGCCTTTCGGGGCAGGGTCTGCTGCAGTAGATCAGGGCACGCTGCCACCAGCAGGTCCCGCAGGTAGCGCGACAGGGTGGTGCCTGCCACATCCATCCTGAAGGTGGCCTTTTGCCACAAGTGGCCCGCATAGATGGGCGTGGCATGGCACACCCCCGCGCCCGCCTCCACCGCCAGTCCGCTGAATGCTCCGGTGGAGCAGAGTGCCAGCAATGCCGTGCTCGCCATGTGGCACGCAGGCACTTCCAGGGCCTCGAAGAGCAGCTCAGCCACCCTCTCACGGCTTGAAGGTGGCGCTGACGGCGAGTCACTCACCAGCACGGGCCACTGCTCTGGGCACACCTGCAGGCCACCTACCAGCAGGCGCTCCCACAGGCCCTCCAGCGCCTCCCAGTCCACCACCACGCCGTGCTTGATGGGGTGTGCCCTGGCCACGCCGCCCGCCAGCTCGCAGCCCGGTGCCCCGGGTAGCTCGGGCCGGTCCCAGCTGGGCACCAGGCTGGAGCTCTTCAGCACCAGGCGCGGCTGGGCCTCCCCCGCGAAGCCCGCTTTGGTGAAGCCCGAGCCTTGGTCCACCACCACCGCGATGTGGTTCAGTGAGGGCGGCGGGCAGACCCCGCGGCTCCTCGATGCCGATGCCGATGCCGAAGCCACCTTCTTGGCTTGGTCCCGCCCCCGGAGGCCTGGTCGCGCCTCCGTTTGAGGCTCCACCTCTGCTGACCTAGATGGAGGCCCGCCTTTCAGTTCTTGGCTCTGCCCCTTGGGCCTCAGTCCCTTCCTTGATGCACTAGATAACATTCTTAATTCTTGGCCCCGCCCTCTGGTCTTGAGGTTCGGTTCTTCTGACCAGAGTCGTTTTCTCTTTTGAACTCTTGGCTCCGCCCCAAGGCCTGAGGACCGGCCGCTGGTTCAGTCCCCGCTCCCGCAGGAGTTCATTGGTTTCACGTGCACCTCTGGCACCAGACCCCACCCACTGCCTGAGGACTTGCCTCTGCTGTGCGGCTCAGCCCCCCGCAGCCCTGGCAGAGGTGGATGATGAGAGGGCTGGGCCAAATCCTTTTAGATATTGAGAAGCCTCCAGGAGCAGCTTTGAGAATGAAGGGGCCTCGAGGCAATGCCATCCAGACATATATCCCCCATTGGGGACCCAGGAGTCCAGCCCAGTCCTTAAGTCCCAGGCAGTGTCTTGGACCTTACCTGGGCTTGACCTAAAGTAGTTCTTGGTTGTGGAGGTGGGAGAGGATGGTCAGAGAATGCAGGAAAAGAACTTGGACTCATTGTGACCTCAGTCTGCAGCACTTGATGTGGACCCATCCTCTCTCCTGAGACCATGAAGGACAGTGATTTGGACAATCAGGGGTTTGGCCTTAGCTCCCTAGTACAACCAATTTGATTCCTTCCCCAAACAACTTTGGATTATCTGATGTACTTTCATCAGATGTGGGGCTCCTTCCCTCTCAATGCTGAAGAGAAAAGCTCGGAATCACAGATTTAGAGCCACTCTTGAGGATCTGTGTGCTCAGCCTTGAGGGACCCAGGCATCCCACAGGGGGACCACACCTATGGATTCATGTGGACCTGAGTTTGGACGCAATTCTGAAACTGGCTCACTGTACCCTTAAGCAATTCCCAATCTCTTCCTGGGCCCAGTTGTTTTGTTTTCTCTCCAAAAGGTAGTAGTCCTCACACACAAGAAAGAGGCCACTTCTGGTCTGTGCAATCTCATTATTCTCTTCAGGACCATTTTGGTTGCAAATTGAAGACCCTGTCCCGTGAGCTTAAGCTAAAATAGGGATTTTATTACAAAGATCTTGTATGTCTTGTGGACACCAAGAGTAAGGGTGAAGTCAGGTTTCAGGAACAGACTGGAAGCAGGGCCTGATTGCAGGGCTGTGGGGAACCCAGGATGACGCACTTGCTGTACTCTGTAGTTTTATTCTGAAGACTGACTTCAGCCTGTGCATATTCTTATAGAAAACAGTCTCTTATGCTCCTGAGTTACAGTCCCAGGGGAGGACCTGATAGGACCAGTTTGGGCCAATGGCTTATCACCAGGAGGTGTGGCCACATTGAAGAAAGTGGTTACCCTGATTGTAACTATGTGTGTGGTAGGACAGGGGCAGTTCTTATAAGCAGCAAGGGAGATGCAATGGGTCATGCCTGATGCAGGCGATGTGGAGGGGACACTGATTATGTTGACAGTGACCTTCAGCACCTTCAGGAGAAACTGAGCCTGTGGCTTTAGTGAACTGGGACCTTCACCTGCTGTGTCTACTCCGAAAGGGGTCATTCTAAGGTTGGTCTCCAGTGGGAAGCAGGCTGCAGGTTCAGAAGGGCTGGGGAGGCTCTGATGTCTGGAGCTGGGTTTGGGACCCAAGAGAGTGAAAAGCAGCATCTGCCCACAGAAAATGTGCTGGGTCTCTCGTGGGTGAATTGGGGAGATGAGCCTCAATTTGGAGACTATAAGTGGCAATATGACCAGAGCAGGGGTCAAGGTGGAACTCATTGAGAGGCCCTGGAGGGTAAGACTGACACTGGGGGGCTGGGCCTGTACATTCCAGTAATAGGTTTGGGCATTTCCCCTCCAGACAGATAAGAGGTTTGGAAGAAGCCTTTGGCTGCAATGTGGGGGGGTGGGGGGATGGCACAGGGTAGGTTAGGAGACAAGTGACTAAGGTGCCTGGGTAGGCTTACCAACCAGAGTGCAGTAGGAATGAAGGAGGGGTCAGAGGCCCAGGGACCCCAGTCTCTCCTGGGTGCTCTGACATGCAGAATGTTAGTCTAAGCCCCAATCCTGCTGACCATAGGACCCTCACAGTTCCCGAAGGTGGTGGCTGTCTGCGTGGAACCCTCCTAAGAAGGACCTGTGAAGGCTTGGGACTCTTGGAGATGCCATGCTTCTGCTGGAAGCAGGCCCTTCCTCCGAGCGTCAAGCCTGGGTTTGCCCAAGCTCACCTCCCTTGGGCCTGCAGACCTGGCAGGGTCTGACCCGGGCCTGGAGTTGGAGGGATGGGGAACAGCCTCCTTCCTCCAGTGTGGCAGGGTGCCCCGAGCATGGGTCACAAGGAAGAAGAAGGCAGAACCAGCCTTGGCTGCAGACCACGGCCGTTGCTCTGCCCTCAGTGCACCTGTTCATCCCTGTCTCGCTCTGGCACCCCAACGCCTCACACAGACCTAGTAAGGGGCCGGGCTTGCCATGCGCTTTTTATTGGGCCAGGGCCGCGGGGCTGGGCCAGGCGTTCAGGGCCGCGGGCGAGGACAGCAGCACGGCTTGCGCGGCTGCTCCTCGGCGAGGTCCGCCTCGCGGTGGGTCTCGCTTTCGGTCACCAGGCGCGTGTAGAGTCGCTCCCAGCCCTGCGCGGCCTTGGCCCCGCCTCCTGCACCGGCCCCGCCCGCCGCGCGGCGCCCCTCCTCCTGCAGCCTCGAGTCGAGCAACAGCAGCAGGACCAGGATCTTCATCTCTCTCTCGCGTGCGCCGTCGTGCCGCTCGGCGCCGTCGCCTGCTCCTCGCATCATGGGTGTCGCCGCCGGGGAGCCCCCTCGGGCGCCCGCCGCATCCTCGCTCGACTGCCTGGGCCGCGCGCAGGGGCCCGCCGCCACCTCGGCTCGCTCTTGCCGCTTGTCCAGGGGGAATAGCAGCACGATCTTGGTCTGGGAGTAGGGCAGAGGCGTGAGGGGAAAGAGCGTGCCCCTCCTTCCTCCCGGGAACCCTCACCCACCCCGGCCCTATCTCCCAAGACTGGCCTCTCTACGTTTCCGTGACTCCTGGCATCCTACTGTGCCCAGGAGGGGGATTCTCACCCTGCCCCATCCCGTGAACCCTGCCTCCCGTAGAAACCCTCACACAACTTAGGCTGACCTCCTGGGACCTTGCTCTGTGCACGTTTATGGGATCCCTGACTGCCCTCTTAGCCTTGATGCTGCGACCCTCACCCATCCTGGTCCAGGGCCTCTGCCCACTTGAAGAGGGGGGAAAGTAGCATGTTTTGAGGCTGGGGCTCTAACGGGGTCATAAGGGAACTTCTGGCGCCCATAGTCCCAGTGATACCAACCAGGGCAGATTCCCCATGCTGAGACCTCCACCCATTCATCTGGGTTGTGAGAATCCCCTTCTGACTCCTAAGTCTCATTCAGCTCCTGGTTTCTGGAATCCTTCCCCTCCCTTTGGGGCTTTTAGGACCCTATCCACACCCAGGTGTGTTCTTAGGATCCTCATCTTCAGGAGTTCTCTAACCCCTTCATCTATTCCCGAGGACTTCTGCCCACAAGACCTAGACTCCCAGTGTCCCCTCCTGCCCACCTGTCCAGATTCCCCTTTCCCTTACCTACCCCTCACCCCCCGGCACTCACGCTTGGCCTCTGCTTCAGGTGGCTGAAGAACTGCTGTTTTCCTCGGGCCTTGTCCATAGCAGGCGGCCTCTCCTTGACAGCCCGCTTGGGCACTTTGGTTCTCTTGTGGGAACTGTTGTTTCCCATGGCAGGGCTAGTCAACACTGGCGTCCACGGCCCATGCTGCTTTACCCTGCCCTCTGGCCAGGCGCCTCCTGCCCTGGCATTGTTCTGGGGGGGCCCACATTGTGACCTCATGGGTTGACCTCACCAGCTCCAGGCTCTGAGCTCCTCCCAGAACCTACAGACAAATCTTGGCTCCATTCATTCTGTGACTTCTGGCCTTGGTTTCTCAGCTGTAAAAGGGCTAGTGATCATAAATGAGGTGATACTTGTAAGGTGCTTAGTGATGAATACAGTGGAATTTCTGTGGCCTGAGTTTGAAAGTGGCTCTGCCACTAACTAGTTGTGTGACCCTGGCCAAGGTAATCAACTGCTCTAGTCCTCATTCTTATCTGCAAAATGGGGTCAATTATGGTTCCTGTTAGTTGTTATAAGGATTAAATTCTGCTTGGAACAGCGCCTGGCTCAGAGTGGGTGCTTGTGTCAGCCACCGGGTTCTTTGGTTGTAAACAATAGAAACTGATAAATCATCTTAAGTACCCAAAAGGGAATTTATTGGAAGGATTTTAGAGAGCTCAGAGCATAGCCAGGAAGTCTGAAATGTAGAGATCAGAAATGTGGAGATCATAGGCAGAAATGTAGAGATCAGACAGAAATCCCTGGCATATTTAGGAATGAGAGGACACGGCCTCCCATCTGTCCTTGCCTCCCAGCTCATAAGCCATCTGATGGCTGAGCCGAGGAAGGTCTTGGGCAGAAGACAAAGCCCCTGAAGGAATGGTGCTTCTGAGGCCTCTTGTAGACGGAGGGCGGGCACCTGGATCACGGCTCCTGAGGGCCTGGCATGTGGTTGGCCTCTCTGTCTCTAAACCTATCTTGTAAGGGGTTGGGGGAGGCTGGTGATATAGGTTGGGCTCAGTGTTGGGGTGTGTGTATGATGACAGCAAACTTAGTTGTCTTGTATCTGCAGCTCCTATTAGTAAATGGTGCTCAGTAAATGTTTGTTGCATGGATGAGTGAATTAATGAATGCATGCACACATAGACTGTGGCCAGCTGGTGAGTATGGGGCCACATCATACCATCATTTTGCCTTGGGTGTCAAAATTGGTCTTTGGATATCCTGTGACCTGCCCCACCCCTACCTCCCACCAGCTTAACTGGCAGGGGTCTCACTGACTGAAGGTGGTGACCCCAAAGTAGAAGGGGTCTTGGGGCCTGGAGAATGGCAGATGCTTCCCTGTAAGTTGGCCGCATACTTCCCAGGAAGGGAGGCCAGGACCTGCTCCCAGTTCCTGTGCCCTCCTGCTTATGCTGGGTCTGCAGGCCCTCTGCTCTTTATGCTGCCACCGTTGCTCTGATGGATGGGATGGGGGAGCAGCTCCCCATTCAGAACTAGATGTTTGGGGCCGAGAGATGCTGACTGTGCCCTTTCTGCCCGCAGGAGTATGAGCGGGCCTCCAAGGTGGACCAGTTTGTGACACGTTTCCTACTGCGGGAGACGGTTAGCCAGCTACACGCCCTGCAGAGCTCATTGGAGGGGGCGTCAGATACACTGGAGACCCAGGCCCGTGGCCCCTGGTATGTGAGGAGCCTCGACAACCTGCGGGTCCAGTTCATGAATGCCCATTATTTCCACATTCCAAGTCCCTCAGCTTTTATCACATTCTGTAGTTTCAGCAGCCTGGAGCCCAAATTCTTATTCTGGGGCCGGGAGGCCAACAAGGGTTGAGAGGGTGGCTGGCTTTGAGACTGGGGCCTCAATGTCCCGGGAAGCCTGTGTTGCCCCATCCAGGCCTGACCCTTTTCTGGGGCCCCAGTCCTTGGCCCAGTGGGTCTGCAGCAATGGACAGACCCTCCACTTCCCTTAGGTCAGATGAAGAGAGAGTGGAGGTGCAGAGCAAGCCCCGTAGCAGCCGGCGGGCAGGGCGCAGGGCCTCGCGGAGCAACATTCGTTCACCCACCTGGTCTCTTGGCTCCTCTGACACAGGTGTGCCTGTGGTGGGTGGGAGGGCTGAGGAGGAGGGTCTGGAGCAAGCACAGCATTCCCCAGTGCCCCCGATGCCGGCTCCTCCACTGCCCCGCAGTTCATCCTGAGAGACCTCCCAGCCTGACTTTCCCCCATTGGCCCCCACCCCAGGGCAGAGCTCAGAGGCTGAGATGCAGTGGCGGCTCCAGGTCAACCGTCTCCAGGAGCTTATTGACCAGCTCGAATGCAAGGTGAGTGGCTGTGTGGCCAGTGCCCCATGGGGTGGACCTTCCTGGAACCTGTCCAAACCAGGCACATGCCGGAGGCCTGGCCCACATCCGTGTTCCTCACAGGCCCCTCGGCTGGAACCCCTCCATGAAGAGGAGCTTACCCAGGGGCCTGACTCGGTGAGTCTGGGAGGCAGCTGGATATCAGGGGCTAGGAGGTACTCACTCATGAAGTGAGGGGGTTCAGAGGGCCAGCTACCCACCTGGCCTGTGCCTTGCTTACATACCCCGTTTCCCAGCGTTGGCCCAGCCCTCGCCCCCCAGGCCTGGCAGCACATGCTGGGTTCTGGTCTTTGCTCTGTGACTCTGCAGAGATCACAACCCCTCTCTGGGCATCAGTTTCCCTCATCTGCATTTCTGAAAGCTGGGTCTGGGGCAGTGTGGACAGAGGCTGGAGGGACAGTAAGAAGTGGTAACAAACTGCAGAAGAGAGGGACAGTGACTGGGTGAAGGCAGTGAGCGACCTTGGGTTGGGAAGAGGCAGATGGCGTCAGGGATGTTGGGGACCACCTGGGGCAGGAGCTGGACCTCAGGGTAGGTCGGGCCTGGTGCACCTCCAGCAGGGCAGGGTCCTCGTGGCAGCCACAGCCAGTTTCTCACCCACGTCCCGCCCGACCCCAGCTGACTGGGCTCCTTCTCTCGCCAGAACATCCTTCTGGCCCAGAGGCAGGTGCAGGTGGAAGAGGAAGCCCTGCAGGACTTCCACCGTGCTCTGTGCTGCTACATGGACTTCACCGGGGCCCAGAGCCACTGCCTGCAGTGAGTCCTTCGCTGCCTGGTGGGGTGGCCACGGTGGGGGCATGAGCGTCCTGGGCTCGCGCTCCTACTAGGTACCCCTGGCTGGGTGGGCAGTGGTGGTAGCAGGCCTGGCCTGGCCATCTCTCCACAGTGTGTCTGCCCAGAAGATGCTGGACAATGCCTCCTTCACCCTGTATGAGTTCTGGCAGGACGAAACCTCCTGGCGAAGGTACGAACATGGTGCTCTGATAACTCAGTTATTGAGTAGAAGCCCTGGAGTGAGTCGGGCCTGGGTTCCAATTCTCCTCTCCTAGTTATTGGCTGTGTGACCTCAGGAGGGTGATAAGGAGAGGTCCAGTGGCCTCCTTTCCAAAATGGGAGTCATAAGAGCTCCAGCCTTGTGTAAGCTAAATGAAATGGTACGTAAAGAACTGAACATGGTGCCAGGTATACAGTAGGTGCTCCATGATTATACACTGTCCCCATCGTGCCACACCCTATGCCAAGCACCTGTGTGTTACTTCACGGGATCCCAGTACAGTAGACACTATTGTCCCGTTTCACAGAGGAGAAAACTGAGGCACAGAGCCAGTGCGAGGAAGGACGGCGAGCTGAATCCAGGCAGCAAGACTGGGGTGGGAGTGGGGAGCTCTTAACCAGGTGGTCCTGATCTTCGGGGGACTAGCTTGAGCCTCAGTCCTCTCCACGGCCCTCCCCAGGCACCAGCAGTCCGCCTGCAGTAAGGCCTTTCAGCGCATCCTCACTGACCACCTGCGGGCTCCAGACACCCTCACCACTGTGTTCTTCCCAGGTGTGCTGCAGCCCCTCACCCTCTCCCTAGCCCTGGGACCTGGGGAGGGGCAGTGGGCTCCTGAGGGCCTCTGACCCCCAACCTCTGACCCCCCAGCCTCCTGGTGGATTATGAATAATAACTGGGCGTGACCTGCGTTAGCCAAGGACCCTGGGGCCCTGCCTGCCTCCTGGAGCTTCTGGACTAGTCAATTCAGCACCCAGACCAAGGACTGCTGCTCCTGGACGCGGCGCCCGGCTGTCCGAGGCCTCCCAGACCAGCTGGTGGAGAGTCTGTCAGCCCGGGGTCAGGGACGGCTGCTTGCTTTCTGTTTCCTTAGTTAGCAGTGTGTTTTGTTGTTTGTAGCTTTGGTTTCTGAGGCACTCTGGCCTCTGCCTGGCTCCGGAGGTCTGGATTCTGGTCCCCTCTGTCCCTGCCTTGCTGTGTGACCCAGGGCAGATCCCTTCCATCTCCTGGTAGGCCTTGGGCTGTCTGGCGCCTAGTGGGTGCCCTGCTTTCTTCCTGCTATCTTGGGGCCAGGCTTCTGCTCTTCCTTAACCAGCAGCAGAACCAGGGCTGATGCTCAGGGATTCCCAACCCCACCCCTAACCTTGACCCCTGAGGCTGGGCTGGATCCATCTGCAGTGTGGGGTAAAGACTTGGGTGTCCCTGTCACCCTCCTGGGCTGGCAGGCTATGGACTCTTGGTTTCTTTCTGCACCCGCAGCTGTGCTAGAGACATCTGGAAGATCCTGGGTTGGTTTGCATATCATTTGCATGGTCATGCCCACCCATACTCAGGACACTATGGGAAGCCCCAAGGTGATCTTGCCAAGTAGCAATAATTTGGGTCTAGAGTCACCTGCTGTCCCAGATACCTCTGAACCCCAGCCCAGGACCCCAGCACAAACACAATAAAGGTAGCGGTCACCTCTGGTGTCATGTTCTGTCTCTCACTCGGCAAGAAGGCCAAGCTCTGGGGCTGGTTTGCATCTCGGACCACAGGGCAGGAAGCCTTCAGAAATCAACCAGTTCCCATTTCAAGCCCCCTGCCTGTAGATAGTGGGAACTTCAGCACCACTGACCTAGGTTTCCTCAATTCCAGGCCCTCTTCCCCCAAAGCCGTAGTTCTGGGGTCTTGCCTGGGAAAGGGATATGGTCTCTGCATTCAAGACTCCCAAAGTTGGCTGGGCGTTCTAGTTTCCCCCGTCACCATGCCCATAGAGCGTGCACAGAGCCTTCTCAGGGTCCCAGATAGCGTGGCTGGGTGGTGTGAGAAGACGTGTCCTAGACAGAACCATCCCTCCGCCCTGCCTAACCTTCCAGACCACCCCTGCTACCTGACAGAGTAGTTCCCGGAGAGTAATGGCCGAGTGGGACCCTCCTTGGTACCATTTGTGGGGAAGGGACTGGGGGCATGAAGGGAGGTGATTGACTTGGCAGGGGCTCTAAAGGTGAGGTACAAGGCACCACAAGAGCACAGGATGCCCTCTGGTCTGGTCTGGGGGTGGTGCTGGGGTCAGTTTTCAGGCTCGGGGAGGAGAGCTTGTCTCCGTGAACTGAAGGAAGCGCAGCAGTGGGCTGAGGCCAAGGTGGGGAGTCCAGGGACTTGGAGACACTTCGTCCTGAGGAAGCTGGGAGAGGTTTTAAGCCAGGGGTGACTAGTGGGCTGAGTGACAATGTGCCTGAATTCCCCGGTGGTGCCACTTCCTTGCGGGGCACGGGCATGGCCAGGACGACAGCTCAGATGGTAGAAGCCCAGGGTGGACGTCCTCGTCTGGGACTCCAGGCAGGGTCTCCCTTGAGGCTTTTCCCCAGTGACCCCTGCAGGAGTTAAGACTTGCAGGGTCACACAGAGCTGCTCCTAGCGGCCTGGCCTCCCAGGCCAAGGAACTAGTACAGGGTTCCCTGGTGGCTCCTTGGTCAGCACAATGCCAGGCTGCCCTCCTGCCACCCCCGTCCCCAGACTCCTAGCAGTTCCTACAAAGTGCTCCCATCACCTGAGCCACACAGGTCTGGGAGGGCTCGAGGAGGTTTCAGTGTCGTCGTTAAAGAAGTCCACCCAGGAGGAAATAATTGTGTTTTCTGTCTTGTGCTGTAATTCCTTCTGCTGCTTCCTTAAAAACAGCAACAGCAAACTCCCCAAAATGAAAAACTTCCCATTGCCACCCCCGGCTCACTACAGAAATGCCCCCTTAGCCTGTTAAGTAGCGGGTCAAATCCTGATGGGTCACCCAGGTCTGGGTCACCTTTGCCAATCCCTGCACTCAATACTCTGCTCTTGGTGGCTCTTCAGCTTATTTCAACAGCCACTGGGCACTTGCTTTGTGAATCCTCAGGGAAATCACATATTGGCAGAGAGAAGCAGATGCTGGGGATGGTGAAACGTCCCAGGAAGTGACAGTACGCAGGTCAAGGGTAGGCAGAGTACCAAAGCTGGGAGAGCCCCGGCTCCTTCCGCCAGCTGCCGCTCCCCACGCTCGCACCCACTCCATGCACCTGCCCTCACCTTCCTCCCACCTGTGCTGGTGACTCACCTGCACACATTCAAACCTGTCCTGGGGACTGGCCCAGTGCCAGGCCAGGTGCTAGAGAGACAGCAACAGTCTAGGTGGCTGCCATTAGCCTCCAGCTCTCAATGAGAAACACGCATACCGAGTGCCCTTCACACACAAAGGGAATGAGAATTAGGGAGGCCTTCACGAAGTCATTCTCAAAACAAATACTACTTGAATAAGACACCAGGCTCCAGGCAGGAAGCTGGGACAAAGGTGAATCCTCAGGGAAATCACATATTGGCAGAGAGAAGCAGGTTGTGATGGCAGCCTCTGTTTACAGGGGCTTCCTGGGAGCTAGGCCCTGTGCTAGGGTGACGGCCATGTGATCACAGCAACTCAGTGGTACAGGCACCATCAGCACCTCCAATTTACAGATGAAGAAACAAGCTAAGTGAGCAAGTACCTTCTGGGCCACACAGCTGGACCTATTCTCTGGTACCAATAGGTATTTGCTATCAAGTGTGAACAGTGCTGAGGGAGATCTCGGGTATCCTCTGGTGATGGAAACCAGCTCAGGACTGGGAGGGCAGTGGCAACTATAACGAAGGAGAGGTACCAAGCCCTGGGGCTGCAGGATGGCAGATGGGGTAGCAAGGAAAAACCATGGGAGAACAGCAGGAGATGGAGGGTGGTTCTGGTATGGGCTCTCCAGGGCCCAGCCCTGGGAAGGTAGGTGGTGGTGGGGCCAACGCCTGATCATTTCTGGAACTTCCTAGGAGGCACCCAGAGAACGGTAGATGGAGTCTTGGGCAGAAAAGGTTGGTACAAGGGTGGGCAAAAGTTGCTGGGGTGTGCCCTCTGGATAGGAATCTGGCTTGTGGATGGAGACGGCCCAGGGAGCAAGTCTAGCTCTGTCCACAAGAGGGCGCGCGACACTAGGCAATGAAGCCGTCCTGGGGAATGGGGTGGGGCGGTTTGTTGGTTTCCCCAACCCTGGAAAGGGAGGACCGCTGAGGAAGGGATACATCCAATTCACCACTCTGCAATTCCAGCAGTTACAAACCAGCACAGCTGGGCAAGATGGGTTTAGATCGATGCATGTTTGCTCATTCGAGATTGTGTCATCATCTCAAGCCAGTTATTTCCCTTTATATTGATTGATAAACATGAGTCAATAGGCTCCTTGACTCCATCCATGCTTGGTAAAATTTGAAAGCGCTCTCCCCTCCCAATTTACCTTCCAGAAATAACCTATTTTCCACGTCTTTGTCTATGACAACCATATAGTAACGCTTCACTCATTTTCAGATTCATCGAATCTGCTGCTCAATAGTGCACTGAGTACTTATTTCAATGATTGCTGTTCCCAGAATTCTATTTTCAAAGCTGCCTATTTTTACTTTTTAACAGTTTGATTATTGCTTTCTCCCTCCCAGAATATGGCCTTAGGAAGGCTGTCTGCCTAGTCATTTTTAGACTCGTGTTTTTTGCTCATTTTTTTAACCCTTGAAGTTATTTTACATTCTGTATCTGATAATAGTATCTGAAGCTGCAGGGGTCTAAATTGTTTATTGCTCCTGCAGACTTCGTTATAGTGGCTCATTTTCTCAGCTGTTTAGTAATTTTCTTGGACAGTTTATAATTGGTTGAGATGCAACATTATTATTTTGCTCTAGAGAATTTGCAGCTTTGCTTCCACCAGAACCAGGAGATACTACAAGAACCATCTTAAATTCTCAGACCAGGGATTTTTCGACCTCTGGAGTAATGAAAACCTGACCCTCAGCCCCAGGAGAGAGCAGACGTAAGAGTACAGTCTCTGGTCAGATTTTTTTCTTTAAGCGGGGGCAGAGAGAGGTTTTCTGCTTGGTTCCCTTTGTAGACGGGCCGATTTCCCCTGCTGGCCTTCTCACTGAGGCTAACATCAGAGTGCCCTGCCTTCACGGAGAGGTCCCAGTTTTTTCTCTCCATCTTGTATAGGCTCAAAGCCTAGTCTCAGGTTTCCCTAGAGGCAGCAAATCCCTCAAACTGACTTCCTGGAATTTCTTTTGCTCCCGAAGCATAGGTTTCCTCTTTTGTATTCAACTTCCTCTGTGGTTTCAATTGACTGTTTTTCTGACCCTTAGGGATTTCCTACACTTTCTCATCTGTGACCTCAGCAGTGCAGTTACAAGTGCCTTCATTACAATTTATCCGGCATTTGGATGTTTTATGGTAACGACAAATTTTCCAGTCTGCCACTCCTCTAGAAATTTAACACAGTATTTTACTATATTATCACTTGAGTTGCTGCCGTCTTTTTTCCCCAGACCTAAGGCAGACTGTGGGTTGCTGACTTGTCTACCAAACATGGATTTGGTGCCAGGCTGACCGTCACAAGGCTAAGATCCTGTAATTGTTCAAAGTGGTGGAGTTGTACAGCACTGGGCAGCTGCGGAAAAGAATGGCAGTTGGCACCATGTGTGTGAAAGAGCTACAGCTAAGCCCTCACCTTGCCCTCTGGGGCCAAGGCCAAACCCAGGCCTACTCCCTACCGAGATCTAGGAGCTACTCTCCTCCCTTTGCATTCTGAGGGCATGTGAAGCTGAGGGTGCCAGCAAGCCTCTCGGGCGAGGCTGCTCAGAGGTCTAGGGCTGAGACCAGAAATGGGTATTCAGGTGCCAGGGGTGAGGCTGGGGCCAGAGCCCTTGGAAGTCAGGCCTCACTCAGGTCAACAGCTAGGAAACTGGACTGACAGCTCAAGACTCTACACACACAGTTGGGCCCAGGTGTGCCCGCACCCATCTGTGTCATGTCACCGCTGGTTACACCACCTCAGGGCCGTGGAGAGTACACCGCAGGGCTGCGGGACACACAGCAAGCTGGCGGGCTTTTGGGGAAAGCAGTCTGAATATATGCTTCAAGGATCCATGAAACATCAGTTCTAGAAACAACACTTCGGAATATTACTCCAAATAAATAAAGCAAGTGAAGGAAGGTGTTCAGTTCAGTATGCTGGACGGGAAACCATGAAAGCAACCCAGCTGCCCAATAGGAGGTGAAGACCTCAGAGAATTATGGCCTCGATGAAATCTTACAATGATTAAGCAAAGAAATGTGTAGGCAATAGTGAACTTTTCTATGTTTAACACCAGTTTAAAAAGAACATGAGTAAATATTCACAAGCCCAGGTATGTTTAAAAATTTTAAGGAAATACGTGTTATTAGAAAAAAGTTATTAGAAAGAGAACCTACAAGTTCACCACCCTAATTTTCACACTTTCTGTGGTTGTATTTTCCTCACTAAATCACTTACTGGTGAAGAGCTAACAAGCAATGGGAGTGTCTGTAAGCTGTTGTTGGCACTTGACTGTGGGCCCACTGGGTGGGCAGGCAGTGTCAGGGGCATGAGCAACCAGACTGGTCGGCCCGGGGCCCTCAGTGGGCTCCCAGAGGCCTGGCAGCTGGAACCTTTTCCTTAGCAGTACCTCCTGCTTTTGTTTCCCCAGGTGTTCTTTAGGCCCTAGCAAGGACCGCTGGCGGTCTCCCCCCTCCCAAAGATTGGGGAAGAAGGGGGGGAGGACACAGGAACCTGGCTGCAGGCTGCCTCACAGTGTACATACCACCTTCCCTCCCAGTTGCACTCCAGCTTGAGTCACAAAAGGAATATAGCCTTTTTATTGACTACTTTAAGTAGAACAAACTAAATACATATTCAACAGTTTTGGTTCATTTATACAGTACATTAAATAAGTTATGCACAGAGTTAAGTAACAAAAGTTGCTATCAAAGAAATGACAATGCACAGAAAAATCAGACTACCATATCCTGTGGGTGGTTTCACATTCATCATCCCCCTTTAAAAACCACGCTTGGAGGCTTAGTTTTTGACTTATTTACATTATTGGCTTTCTTTTATAAATGGAGCTTTTGTAGCCTCATCAAGAACTTGGAAAGCTGTGCCATTGGACCAAAGGCCTCTTGGCCAAACAGCACTTTCCACCATTCACCTAATGTTTATTGCTGCTTCTCTCTGCCAACTCCAATGCAGGGACGGAGCCGTCCCTGCCAGCCGCCAGCCGCACATGCCCTATTTGGTATAAGCATCAGGGAGTGTACACTGGGCAGTTGTGGGCCTGACCAGATGGGGTCTGCAGGGAAAGGGCCATCTGTGGGGCTGTGAGGAGGAGGAGGGATGCAAGGCCCGCCCTCAGACCCCCTAACCTTCTCCCGGCTCTTGATGGAAAAGGTCGCCTGCACCCTCATCTTTGGAAATGAGCCAAGTCAGTGCACGTGGGCAGAGGCAGGCAGTCAACGTTTTGGTTTCGTAAGAATCACACCCCCAGAGTTGGAAGGGCCCTGTGCGGCTGCTGGCCCAGGTCCCCGCCCCACCCCAGGCAGTCCTCTCACAGCTGGCTGTCGGGCCCATGCTGGAGCAGCCCAGGTCCCTCCGGCTTTTCTAACATTTGGTTCAAACACGCCATCACCCAGTTGTCTGTAAAAAGCTAAAGAAAAAAGAAATCTAAGAACGTTGGCTTGGTCTACTGACCCGGGAGTCTAGAAAACCAGTTCCCAAGAAAGCCTCCAAGATGTGTTCTATTTTAAATGATTTATTCAATCCATAATCCCTTCCACAATTCCCAGGACAACCAACCACCCGGTCATTATTAATCCTTTTGTTCTGAAGAACCCACTACCATACAATTCCAATTGTGTTGTGGAACCTTCAGATCTACTTGCTATTTTCTGGAACCACCCAGAACAAGGTCTACACCCTTTGCAAGCAGATATCAGTACCGGGGAGCAATCTGACTTTGGAACAAGGCCATACAAAGTAAAGTGTAGATTTCCTGTCTAGAAGCTAAAGGTGCGCAGGTTGACAGCAAGAGTTGAGGAGCTCCTGGTAGAGCCAGCGGCCTGGGTGGGCCCAGGACATCGGCGTGCAGAGGCCACACTGCAGCCCATCCAGACATGGACCCATGCTGGGTACACGTGTCCTGTCTCTAAGCTCCGATGCATTGGGACAGTCATGAGTCAGCCCAGTCCAGGAAAAGACCCACTCGCTGTGACCTCAGGGCCGCTCGATCCCCAGAGCTGGAAAGACCCTGCAGAGTGGAGTGCTCAGCCCTTATTAGGGGGGCTGGCTGTTCCTCGCGCAGGTAGAATGAAGCAGCTTGGTCCGAGTCAGTTTTCACATATGGTGCAGGCAGTGGGGGCCCAGAGGACGGCTGAAGTAGGAGGAGACGGCCTCAAGCATCGTTCGGACATGGAACATTTAACGACGGCTCCCATATTGGGAGAAAACTCTTGGTGTTTTCTGGTTCCTGCGACCATTTCTTACTGGGCAGAGGACAATGATATCCAGTCACTTGTCAGTGTCCCTCAGTGGGCGATGCTGATGGTTGGGCAGGCACTTCCATATTTGCTTTTGGTTTCTAGGGTAACATGGAAGAGCCTGTGACTACCCTGACAGCACCTTCAGCACCACCGCTCTGAGCCCTTTGTCTTGGCCTCCCGAATAGGAACTATAAGGGTGGGTCCTTTACGCAGCCTGATTATTTAAAATCCAACTAAACTGGGGAGCCTGAACTTGCACCCCCAACCTGGTAGCTGGGGTGGGATGAGCAGGAAACCAAGTGGGGAACCCGGACTCACCCCCTCCTCCCAGCCCCCTCTCCCACCCCAGCCCACGCCCAGCCCCTCCTCCTCTCAACCAGAGAGCTGGAGCTTTTCAGAAAGGAGGGAGCTAGAGAAAGGGATTCTTCCTACCTAACAGGAAGTCCTGGACAGATGCGCTTGTAGCCTGTGCGTGAAACTCACCAAAATGAACACAGCAGAAGGTATGGGAACTGAATCCAGTGCGGAACACTGCCCAGGTTTTCAGCTTGGCCTCTGGATAGCACATGGGCAAAGCAGTGTAGAAGAGCATTACAAAAACTGAAACCTAAGCTGTCATTGGAAGCACAGCCCGCTAAACCTAAACCTTAGCTTAAGAAACTGACATCGAGCTCTGATGAGTAGTATTTTGTTGGTCTTGGATCTTTATTCCAACCAGGAGAAATGTGAGCTGCCCTGGCTAGCCTGTGGCCAATGAAGATTTAAAGAACCTGCCTAGGAGTGCATCCGACTTGCCGGTGAAGACAGTGAGCTGAGGACACACCCCGTGGACACCACGCGACACCCTCTTGCTGTAAGCGATTTACAGGCTCCATGACCTCCTTATGGGACATCCCACGTCTTATGGAAATGTAGGCAAGTCCTGTCTGGGGTGCTCATTCCATCCAGGTTAAAGTCAGGACACCCATCAAATCTTGCAGCTTATGGAGTTCCACAATAAAGTACCATCATTCTGTTAGTCCTTCTCTGGGTATACTTTATGCAATGGAAATAGAGGTATTTTAAAGATGCCTTGTACCGAGTTCCTTTCTCAGATAGAAAATCCTTGGGAAAGGTAAATCAGGGACTAGCAGTTCTTAAAGTAAGATACAACAAATGCAAGGGCAATGCGACCGATGCTGATCGCTTTTCCTTCAAGGGACCGAGAGCTTCTCCTCCACCCTGTCAGCGCACAGACGGTGGCCATCTAAAGCTGGGCTTTCAAGTACCAGCAGGAGCAAGTCAACCAACTCTCCCCAACTGACTCCTTGAGGCAAGAGCGTGGTGGAGCCCCAGAGGTGGGGACTGGGCCGTTCAGGGTCCTTGGGCTCCCAACAGAACCCGAATGGCAGGGGAAATGTGTGTGGCAGTTTTAAGACTTTAACGGGGGCTTAGGTGACATCATGTTTGGAAAGCCAGGTAAGCAGCTGGAAAAGTCCCTGAAGACAGGAAGAAAAATTGGTCAGGCTCTCTCAAAATGGTTCTCACATTTCACAAAACTTTTCTTAGCTCAAAGAAGGTAGGTATCAAACAAGAGAAGAGAAAGGCATCTGAGACTTTGTGCCTGATACTAAAAGGACAGTACGTATGACATGAAACCACGAGGTCTGAAGAATTCTTTCGGGTCCAGGAGGGCTGCTCAGACAGGACCAAGCGCTGACCGGTGAGGCAGCCCCGGTCACATCACGTCACAGCCTCTGGGACAACTGTGGCTTATTAGGCGCCAGACAGAGACCACGGGGAGAAGATCCACCGTGATCTGGACACGCGCGGTCTGAGATAGAAGGACACAGAACAAGACTGTACAAACAGCCAGGCGGTGACAAAAAGTTCTGCATTTCCAATAGTGATCCATTCCGTAACTTGACAATACTAGTTTGGCCAACATGCTCAGAGAGAACAGACTATCCACAATCGAGTCTTATTCTCCCTCAGACCAATCCATGCGCTGGGAACTATTTTCTGCACGAGCAAAAATCAAATAAGAGAGAGAAAAATGGGTCCCAAACTATAAAGTAGCCAGCCAGGTTGGAAAATCTTGTCCAAAATGATCTGTAGAAGTTTTACTCATTTTTTATTATTGTGGGTACTTTTACTGAAATGGTGACTTCTTTCCCGTGGCTTCTGAGAATCTTAACAAGTCTGAACAGCAGGGTCAAGGAGAGTCCTGAGTGCCACTTCTTGCCTGCCCAAGTCCCAGGGGACCAATCAGTGGCATCTGCTGAGGGTGGAAATAGGGCTCAAGGAGCTGTCGGGGGGACCTCCTCCATGGCCTGTGGTCAGCCTCCAGGCCCCTGGCGCCGGAGGAAGTGGAGAAGGGACAGTGCCTGGGGGAAGCTGCCTCCAGCCTGGCTGGGCACATTCGACAGTCTGCTGCCTCAAGGGGCAGGGAGGGGAGCTGGTGGTCGACACTGAAGAGGGGCTGGCCATGCCAGCTCCAGCTGGGAGAGGAACAGACCAGGACGCCATGGAGCAGACAGCTCCAGATAGCTGCCTGTGTGCAGAGAGAATGGCACACTCGTTCCCCCAAGGACACAGACGGAAACTGGGGCAAGTGTCCGGAGAGGCTGGGGAGCAGCGTCAGCTGGCCTTGCACACTTCCTGCCACCCCTTCACTTCTTGCTGATGACCCAACAGCCAGCCCCTGGAGTAGCGTTTCGTCGTGCTGTGTGGTCATCAGGGCAGGTGAGTCTGGGGCTCAGAGTCCGTTGGTGTCGACGGCTGTCACAGAGGCAGGCGTTGAGGAGCGCGAGGTGGTGGCCGAGGTCTTGTCCAGGGCCGGGCTTGGCACACTGCAGTCGGCAGACCTGGCTGAGGAGCCCCTTCCTCCAGGAAGCAGTGGCCGGCTCTGGCCGTGGGGACTCTGGCCATGCAGGTTCTGGCCACAGAGGCGGTGGTGCCGTTCCCAGTCCTTATGCTGACAGAAAGAGCCGCAGTACCGTGCAATGTTGCAGCCACTGCAGGTCTCACTGGCTTTGCGGCCACAATTCCAGCAGTTCTGCAAGACACAGGCATCAGTTATTTGCTTGGATCTCGTGGGGCAGGCTTGTCATCACCTGTCACCTGCTCTGTAGAACAGGGGGTGCCCCGTATGGGGAGAGTGTGGCCTTGGAGCGGCACACACCTGCCTCTACTGTTCCCTGCTTTCCGAGTTGCCTGAGTCAAACGGGAAAACTAGCGACTCCGCCGTCGGGACAGCAAGATGAGGGGGACGTGAAAACACACGCCCAGCACCATCACGGGCAGGCTGAGTCGTGCCTCCCGGGGAGCAGTGACTCAGCGAGCAAACCAAACTATCCCATGGTCCCCCCACCATAGCTATCTATTCTAAGACCACACAGGCATGTGTGTTTAGACATTTTCTCTCTTGCCTCTTCCAATGGAAGAAGCGTCTTGATTATTGCCACTGATAACACCTGATACCTTTTTTAAAAAGCCAGAGACTGGGATGGCTGGACAAGAATGGCTGTGCTGTTTCCTCTGTGGCCATTCTCCTTTCAGAGACTGCCGTGTCACAGATGGGGTGGGGGTCGTGGGGCTACTTCTGGCTTGTTTATGGGGACCCCCACAAGAGCTCAGAGCTCAGGGCCCAGAAGGCCTAGGTCAGGGAGCTTTCTTACTACTCTCTGCACTTTCCTAGAGGGAGGGCAGGTAGTGCTCGGGTTCTGCAGAAACCACGTGGTGAGGGTAGTGCACTGCTTGAGGACGCACTAAGTCTACAATGGAAGTTAGGAGCCACGTGACGCATGGTAAGAGCTGGAAGCAGCAGCCGTGAAAGCAGTGGAAACAGTTGCTGGATGGTACACTTCCCCCGGTGAACTAGGAAGGAAGAGCAGCAGCGTGAAGAACGCAGCCACCCGCGCAGCACCCGTCCCTGCCCCTTGGAGCTCTCCTTCCTCCAGGTTCCTGTGATGACTCCAGTAGCGACACATGGCTTTTGTTCTGCACCCGAGGTCTCCAGAACCCACTTATAAGAGCAAGCCTCATGGCACTGGCCCAGTGAAGCATCAGAAAGGGGCAAAGCTCTCTTGGCATCAGGAGACTTGAGCCGCTCCCACCTCCCCAGGTTCTCCAGGATGGCAGAAGCCGGTCATGGGCCTGGTCTGACCACACCACCCTCCATGAAATCAGGACACTTGCTCAAGGGAAAAACAAAATACAACAAGTGGGTCTGGGCCACCTGGCCCGCCTCTTGCATTGTACAGACGGGACAGTGAGGGCAAGTGGGCAAGGACTGACCTAAGGTTTTGAAACGATGCCTTGGCTCTGGAAGGCCTGGACCCTGGACCACGTGACTCCACTACACTCAGCGGACAAGTCAGGTTTCAAAGAACATTAGAAAGGGCTGTGGGCTCCCTTCTCCCACAGCAGGCTCCTCAGGGGCCCTACACTCGGGACGGCCCAAACTTAACAACACTAACATCAGACGCCCACAATAGGGAACAGAAGTAATTCTTAGGGTCCATTTATAGATATCCCAGCAAACTGCATTCCAAAGAATTTAATACTTTGGAGTCTGACAGGCTGAGTCCAAACAATGCTTTGGCAGAATGTCACCGCTTGTGGGGAAGAGCACAGTGGGTGCCTACATGGGGCTGCTGTGGAGACACAGGCCGACTGCTCAGCCCCGTTCGGAGAGCTGTCCAGGTCCGTAAGAACATCTCAAACTGGGGCAGAGCCTTTAGCCACTGGTACTTGTCTGCCATTCTATTTAAAATAGCTTATTTCATGATTTATGAGATACAATAAAACAAGATAAATAGCCTCCCACAGGGGCAGGAACGGACATGCACGAATGATGTGGTAAGTGTCAGAGTAGCCAGGGTGAAAAGGACACTGTCGCATTCCCTTTCCCTGTGACTTTTCCCTGATTTAACCATGAGGCTTTTTGCCAAGATACAAGACAAAAAAAGTTTATTGCTGGAGTCGCCTTTCAAATCAACATTCCTCAAAGCTGGAGCAACACACTTAGCCAAACAGTCCTTTGTAGTTAATGGGAGAAGGTTATAAACCTTCTGAGTTACTGGCCAGGGAAGTCAGAAATGGGATTCCAGAATTTCCTTTGTTAAGCATGGGCCATCAGTATATGCCACTATTATTCCAAGTATGGCCCAGGGACCACCTGTATCAGAACTATCCAGGCTTATCAAAATCCTTGGGACCCATCCCAGACCTCCCTGACCTTATTGCAAACCTGGCCTAAAAGAGAAATGACTCCTCATCTTACAATCACCTGCTGGCCCACTATGTTTGCCAGGAAAGCCAGGCTGGGGACGAGTGCCTTGTGCTGGAGCTGAGGCGACCTCTCGTGACAGCCCTCCACCAGAGGTATGACACGGGGGATTGCTTGGGTCTGGCCCTCAGAGGAGGTGGCTGTTTTCCAAAAGCAAGAGCTGCCACAGCTTACAAATGTACGTTGTTAAGACATAACAAAATCCTTTTTATCTGCACAGGGCACTTAGGACATTGCAGTTTAAAAACACGTCCACAACCACAATTGAATTATATCTTCCTAGAAACTATGAAACCAGCAGGCCAGGGGCTGCTCACATCCACTGTACACTGACTCCACAGGGTACAGTGCCAGTGTGAGGGGCAACTGGTCCTGGGAATCAGGGTTCCTAACCTCCCACCCTGGACTCCTTCCGCTACGCCGAGCCACCTCTCACAGGATGAACAAGAAACTACAGGGATACCCTGATAGATTTCGAGTAGAATTTTCTGGATGAAACGGAGGCGAAGTAGCCCTAGCCTTCCTTGTCCAATGCAAACTCACCCACAGCTTAGGCCCCGCTATCCCTCCTGTTTGGGAAAGAAAGTTTGCTGTGATGGATGCTGGTGTGAGCCTCACCTGCAGGCCACTTTGTACACTGTTTGAAATTACAGCTCCTTAAAAGCAAATTTCTAGAGATGGAGAATTGGAATTTAAACCATGCAGTCCAGATCCAGAACTCATGGTCTTAGCCAAAATGTTACACTCCTTCTTTGGAGAAAGACATATAGTTAAATATAAACATAGATATAAAAGTAGATACATATGGCCAAATACAGATATTGATATGGACAGCTAGAGATAAAATGAAATACACACAACAGAAATAGATACTACTGCTCAAAAACAAAGTAGGAGGGAAGACAAGTGGAGGATTAAAAGAACTATTTCCTCCCAAGTCAGTGTCTTTGTTGGAGGGCTACAATAAGCAATTTCCCCGCGTCCGTGGTGATGGCCTCATGGTATTTACACATTTTCATCTCCACATTACCATGCTTGGCACTGCTATATTGAAAAGAATCATTTAAACAGACTGACAAAATAAACTTTGTTGTTTAAAAAAGCAAACCAACAAAAATACTCCAGTTCTTTATAACTGCAAGAGAATGTCCCAAATATAGCTAGTCTCTCAACTGGGAGGTGGGATCTACCTACTTCCAGACAGGCTTGTTTAGGACTTAACGTTTATCTTAAACCTGGAAAATGATGAAACTGAATGCTATCATGGTACAAGACCACCCTGTCTCTCGTAGAAGCATCACCAAGTACTGGGCCCGGGTCTTAGAGAACAGCAGGTCTGCCTGCTGTGTCACTTCGATCCGTAACCAAGGAACCTATTCTTTACCGACAGGCTGGATGCTGCAGGGGCCTGCATGTCCTTACCCCACACCCTAGCTTCAGCACTGTGGGATTATGTCAGTTAAATTCCCTAAATCACAGTTTCCTCCTTTATAAAATCAGACTCCAACACCACCTCCCTCACAAGGTCTCGGTGAGGATCCAAAAGACAATACAATACACACACTCAGTTCTGTGGCTGGCACACGGTAAACAGGCCACTAAGCAATGGTGGTGGTCATTGGTATACAATTACACAAACTCTGTCTCTAGGGTCAGTTTTCAACATTTAAACCAATATATAAGAATATAATATAACCGAGAATCACAGCTTCTGGTACTGGATACAAATTATAATCGTCTAGTTCAAGAGTGGACCGTGTCCCGTCTCCACTGCCTAGCACTTGAGAAGAGAGGTGGACTGGGTCACTCCAGCTGCCCCAGCCCGAGTCCCCAGCGCTAACAGAGCTCTGACCTCCGTTGACTCTTCCTGCTCATTTATGACGAGAAAGGCATCCTCTGCGGCCTGCCGTTTGACGTCCGCTATGGTTTGCTCCATCCGGGCTCTCTCCGTTGCAATCACTTCAAAGGCTTTTTGCTCTGCTTCAGCAACGGCTTTCTGTACTTCTGACATGGCCTGAATTTTCACCTTATTCACAGCTTCTTCTAGAAGAAAGTGACAGTAAAATCAACTGGCCGAGAAATCTTTTCCCTCCCACCCCACATCATTTCTAAGGGACAGAGCTCAAACAAGCTGACTCGTTTCTAAAAACAAAGATCAACATGTGACATATGCGTTCATTTTTATTGTTGTACTCAGTTGTCCGTTCATGCAATCATTTGTTGGGTATGTAGGTGGATGTGGGCACTGGGCTGGGGACCAGGGACCCCTAGGTGGCTAAGACGTAGTCCACGTCCTCAGAACTGCTATCAGGTACAAAAGGTGGCTTTGGCGCCATGGCGTATGTCAGTATCAGAGAGAGATTCAAGGGGAAAAGTGGTCAGGCCTACAAGTGGCGGAGGAGGATCAAGAAAATGTGTCTTGGTTGAGATGGTAGGTGGAAATGAACTTTTGCAAAGTCTTGCATCCCATGCTAAGGAATTTGGCGCCTTTTCTAAAGAAAATGTGAACCTAAAGGTTTCTTTGCAAGGAGGAGAGACTGAAGACAGAGATACCAACTGAGAGGCTGGGACAATAATTCAGGTGATGAAGAGACTCTGAATTTAGGCGAGAGCAAGTGGCCCAGAGGAGGAGATGAGGCAGAATGAGACTGGTAGCATTTAAGGGCCTGGAGGCGAGGGTAAAGGTGAAGAATGGTCGTGTTATACAAATCAAACGGATAATCAGCACAGTGCTGGTGTGGAGGCAGGTGAGAAGGTTGGGGTTCACCTGGCGCATCCAGGTAAGGAGGAGCTGAAGATACAGATCTGGGCAGGTTGCCAGGAGCCCTGGGCTCCCGAAGTCCTAGTCATCATGACCCCACTTGGTTTCTGGTCACTTCCTCCCATCAACGCCACCCTGCTTGGTTTCCGTAGCACGGATACTCCAAATGACGCATTCTGTGCATTTGAGCGTGAGCCTTAAGTCCCAAAGTGGATGACCTCCTGAGACTTGTACAAGACTGGACGACACAGAAGCCTAAGGAAACTCTCTTACTGCTTGGCTCTTGCACATGGCCTAGGCTCAAAGGCGGTCTAAATATAAACAGAGTGTTCTGAGCTGCCACTCTAGAACTTTCTATTTTATTGCTCCAGTCTTAAGAAAGTTTTCAGCTCAAAGGCCAAGCAAGGATGATGCGGAGCGGACTTGACACTGAACTCCACGCTTCCTTTCCTCTTGGTGTCCACGGGTTCACTGCGGCCCGGCACAGCTGCCCTTCCCATCCTCTTATTAGTTACCAGGTAGGTGTTAAGTGTATCTTATCGAGCCAATATAATAAAGCCCTGAAGAACATTTATCCTCAGTTTAAGGATCAATCAATAAGAATCGCAGTTTGGATAATTAACTTTGCTGAAGGTCATCTAAGGTCACAGATGGCATTACAGCAGAACAAGGACCCAGACTTAGCAGGCCCAGTATCAAAGTCGGGCTCTAAAGCACAGTTAACCAAAGGTACATTCCAAATAGAAAATTACTAATTACTAGTTATCATGGTAATCTTTCTCTCTCACTTAACAATTGCTATCTTAATTTCCCACAATTCTACTCTACTTTTTGATAATGTAATATAATTTACATTTCCCTATGTCCAATTGCAAAGATTTTTCCAAGTTGCTATGTCAATTTTCAAATTATTTTTAATGGTAAAATAATATTTTATTGTGGTGTCACACTGCAAATTCACATAACCATTCACAGATATCTGGGCATTTCCCAGGTTGCCTCCCCCTTGCCTCAAGAATATTCTAGAAACAGTGTCTTTATATACACTGTTGCTTCTTAGCAATTTATGTGCGTTAAGTCCAGATCATTTGATTTTGAAAGGATCCAAAAGCATGAACAAATGAAGAATGACTTTAAAAATTTGCATATACTCATGGTTCGTAGCACCTAATAATTTCATGTATAAACCTCTGATGATTTAGTGTCATTAATAGGGTCCTATAAAAATGTGTCAATAACTGGGCGTTAAGACTTTGGGGGTTAATTGATCAGGGTTGCTTTACCTTGTACTTTCCTGACTGCCAGTAAGAATAAACATTTTGCAATATGTTTATTTGTATTTTTTTGTAACTTGTCTGTTCATATCTTTTATCCATTTGTTTATCACAGTCTCATGCTCTCGCAAGCTTTTATGAATGATAGGTATTTTTTATAAAAGTAAATAAGAAAACCAAAAACTGTATTGGGCTAAAAAAAACATGTTACTGGGAAAGGGAGGCAAGAAGAAAAGGTGGTTAGTACTTGGATAAGGGAAATATTAAGGATATGAGGTTAGTTTAATCCCCTATCTTACTACAACAGGCAGTTCCACTTTCCTTTATTCTTGTAGAAATTGAGGCCTACCAAGAACAGTCTTGACAAAGCTAGGCACAGTGAAGGTAAAAGGAAGAACAGAGGGCTGTGCCAAGAGCAGAATGAATGCAATGTGGTAGCATGTGAAAACTGTGTAGATTCTAGTGAAAAGGCAGAAAATGAATTAAGTTATATGCCCCCAAAGAGAGCATATAACTAGGAAAGAAAGAATTGGTTACTCAATGCCTCAATGTGACCCGGTAAAGAGGTTGAAAAGGGACCTGGCTGGACTGTAAGGAGTCATTCCAAATTCTTCACCTGCAAAGTCACACGAGAGGCGACCTAGATGTGTGGGAAAGCTGAAGGGGGAAAGAGGAGCCTAGAACTCTATGAGGAGGATGTGAGGACAAAACCACCTTCCCCACTAATACGTGCTCCATGCTGGCACAAATTACTGAGTACATGTAACCGACAGCCAGACATACCAGTTTTTTTCCAAAACTCCACAGGTACATATCCTGTTGCTGGCCTACTGTTGAATTCCCGCTGAGAATCTACAAAAGGATAAGTAGCACAAGGTCAGAAGCTACCTATGATCGGCATGGTTTATTTTTATGAAAAATTCATCAGACCTGTCATTCACCACTTAGGAAGACTCAAACATCTATGTTCATTTGGTGCAAACAACAAACAAACAAACAAACAACCCAAAAAACTACAGAATAAAATCACATTATAAAATAGTACATTTTTACTTTTAAAACACACACACACACACACACACACCCTCAAACATTAACAGTATTTCAAAGTAGTAAGATTAAAGGTGACCCTCACTGTCTTCTTCTTACCTATATGTCCTTATTTTTGTCCCTATAAACATATATGTATTTGAAGGTACTCCCTAAAATATAACTATAGATACTTATGTGTTATATGCATGTGTTCGTATCCAATTTAACTGTCTCCATCACGCACAGGGCACTGGCAACTGCTTTGTAAATATGTCAAGAGAATATGGCTTTTGTTTCTTGGCAATTTTGAATATTTATATGTGATTTAAGGAGGTATCCTTTAAATTTCTTAAAATGCTTATAAACAAACACTCAAACAAGCAAGTAGTAAAGAAAATACTCTGACCTGGAACCGTGCATTTCAAATGTAACCCAAAGAGGCATCCCAGGGAGTTTCTGGGAGAGGCACATGGGTGTAGGGTGATTTATCATATATGCTTATTGTGGTTATAAAATACAATATTTTAAAAGAAATGGTTCCATTGCTTTAAAAAGTGTGAAAACTATAATAATTAAGATAATTTGAGGGTTTTTTAAATGAGTCTGTACCAGCAGACTTCTTAATTTCCTTATGCTTTCTTGAGGCCAATCTGAAAAAGTAGATTTTTATGCTCTGAACACTCCCCAACCCACAGTGCAGAGAAATCAGGGGTACAGCCAGTGTGGCAGGGAAGGCCAGCCTGGCATGAAACATTTGCCAGAGGAGCTTTATAAAACGGTTAGTCCTCATAAGAATGCTACAAACTGGTCTTGGGTAGCGAGGGAAACACCCCCATTTCAAGAGCTATTGCACAAAGAACCTACTTCTATATCCTCCTAAAGCTATTAGGGAATACTGAGTTCTTTTTTAATCCTGTAAAAATACATAAAATTTACCATTTTAAAGTGTATAATTAGTTCGTTCACAATATTGTGCAACCACCATCACCATCTAGTTCCCGAACATTATCATCACCCCAAAAGGGAACCCCATACGTTTAACGTTTTGATAGTATTAATCCTTTTTGTGACACTGGGCTGTCTAAGGAATGTTACCATCACTGCCAATAAAAGAAAGCTGAAGGACTCTCTTCACCATGGAGAGGTTCCTGAGTCACGTGGCCATCCGCAAACACCTTGAAACTCAAGTAGGAGATTTGGAGCAGAAGAAGCCAAGCAAAACAAGCTAAGGAGAAGGCAGTGGATCAAGTTTAACCGAGTCTTAAGTAAGGAAAAGGGCTTTGAGTGTGCAGATAAGCCGTCACTGATGTTAAATGACAAAAGAAACACTTGTTTACTTGTGGGGATGTAGGGAAGTCTTGATCAACCAAGGCAAGCCATTCCACTCCAGTCATTAATAAACCCTTGGTCATATCCTGTGTGGAGCTGCCCAGTCCTCAGCATTTATTTTTCTGACAGATGTAAACGGTGAGATACATCTGACCTAAACTTCTCAGCTTACTCAGGAAATGCCTGGAAGCTGGGAAATTTTCCTATTTTCATTAGTCAGAGTCACTGTTTTTATATCCCTCGCCCAGGAGACAGAAGTCAAGATTTTCAGCTGGTTCACTAAGAAAACTAGAGTTTCAGAGGCTACTGTAATCAAAGGCCAGCTAGATAATGTGAATAAATGGGTCAGACATGGGGGAATGACGGTACTGTGGTTATGTTAGAGAATGTTCTAGTTCTTAGGAAAAAACAGAATGATGCATTTTAGGATAAGTATCATGACGGAGATAGAAGTCTTCAGTGCAGGATGATGAGCTAGTCGATTCTTTACATGTTTCTGTATTTTCTATAAGGCGTCCTGTAGTTTTAATGAAAAATGATACTTACCTCACGAGGTTGCTATGAGAATTAAATGATAATGTATATAAAGGAATGGTTCTTGACTCTGGGAGTTCAGGTTCCATTCAGACTAATTAAATCAGAAACTGGAGGTGGGGCCAGGACATCAGGATTTTTCCTGAAGTCCCAGGTGGGTTCTAATGGGCGCCCGGGGTTAACAGCGGAAGTAAAGTGCCTGGCTTAGAACCCAGTGCTCATGTTTAAGATCTTCCAACCCCCACAAGGAGGATCACTTCTCCGTAGGTCACAGAGATTTTCTCCTGTAACAATGGTAAAGTCCCTTTTTAAAAACTGATTCTTGCTCCAGCTTGATCTTTCAGTTGCAGGCCTTATCAATTAACTAGCCAATTCAGTAGGAAAGGATTTATTTCTTTCTTTTTAAAATTTTATTGGGGAGTATTGGGGAACAGTGTGTTTCTCCAGGGCCCATCAGCTCCAAGTCGTTGTCCTTCAATCTAATTGTCGAGGGCGCAGCTCAGCTCCAAGTCCAGTCGCCGTTTTCAATCTTTATTTGCAGGGGGCACAGCCCACCATCCCATGTGGGAACTGAACTGGCAACCTTGTTGTTGAGAGCTCCTGCTCTAACCAACTGAGCAATCTGGCCGCCCCCAAGAATTTCATTCTTTTAACCCCCACCGCCATCACTCTACAGATACATTCATAATTCCTTCCCCTTCCATTCCCCCAAATAGACATATACTCAAACTGTTACATCAATAGTCATCATTTACAGTACAGCTGAGTCACGTGGTTCATTCAGTCCATGAATCTTTTTATCTTTCAGAACAAGTTTTTTCTTCCAGTTAATTGCCTTGTTTATTCATGTGCTAAATTTCTTATGTAATTATTTCTAATTCAATCTCAAATTCTCTTCTTATTGTGTAAATATTTTACAAATCTCATTTTCTTGAAGAAATCTCCAGCAAGCTTCTGGGCTATTCCAGTCTGAACCGGATGCTTTCTAGCCTTGCAGTACCACTGTTGCTTGGGACAACCCCCCCACCCCACCCCGAGGGATTCCCTTGCATTTTCTTTCTTGCGTTGATTCCTGTTTCATCAATTCCATCTCTTCCACCTTCTGGTTTACTTCCTTGTATTGGGGTATATCCTACACCACAACAAAGGGTAGACGGGAGGCGCATTTTTTGAAAAACCACGGGTTGTTAATCTAACAATTGTTTTGGTTGAGTATAGAATTCTAAGTTAAAGTAACTGTTTCAGATTTGTCTTCGAACTTTCAATGATGCTCACTGATAAGTCTGTTTCTTCCACTGTGTTGTTCACTTGCTAGACGGCTTCAGCCTAGAATACTGTCTTTCAGTTCTGGGTAATTTTTTTTGAAATATTTCAGTAACTGTTCTCTTTTCTTTTCGTTCTGTTCACCACTTCTGAAACCCATTTGATTTGGATATGAGTTTGATGGGTCCTCTAATTTTTACATCTTTTTCTCTCTAACTTGCCTGATTATTTGACTCATTAAACATATTTAGATTCTTTGGTCCTCGAATCAAAACCTCCAGGGAAAGGCCTGGAATATATATCTGTAATAAACACCCAGGTTACCTCTCATTCTCCGGAAAACTGGGGAAAACTGACAGCTGAGTTAGTTTCTTTCCTTTTTTCTTTAAGGTTTAATTGCCAAAACATTAGATGGCTAATAAGTTCATAAAAATATTAATGTACAAGTTAATGAAAAATTATAAACTGAACACCCACAAGCCTCCAGATCAAGAAAGAAATCACTCCCAGCAACTCCAAATCCAAGCGGTGAGAAGTGGTAAACCACAGTATTGTTTAAATGATGCTAACCAGGCTTGTAATCCTGTCCTTAGAAAAACTGATGAAGATGATGAGACCTCCCTCTGCACAATCTACATTCTCCTGAATTCTATAATACTCATTTTTTTCGTTTTTCCTTATGTTTTCCACACTTATTTATGCATCCTTAAATAGAATACCAAAATATATCCCTTGTTGTCTGAACAAAATCTGTTCCTGAAAACACTGTGAATCACAAATTTGATAGAAGGAAACTATAGTTTAAGTGGGAAAAGTAATAATACCACCGAGTCTCTAGTCAATTTACCTCCAAGTCACCAAAGCACTTAAATACTAAATACTTGAAATAACAATCCACCAGGGGTTTAAACCACAAATTATCCAATTATTTAAGTCATTGGAGAGTATGTTTGTGTGCTATGCCCCCAAATACTGTCCAGTCTGCAAACTGTTTTTGGTCCATGAAGACGTATGAAACTTACGCCAGAATGCACAACAACTACGTATGTGTCTAAGCACGTTGCTTATTTTATGGTCTCTTCTCAAAGATACATCTTCTCACAGTGACCGATATATCTTGGGATAGGCTCCTCAGATCATCACAGACCAGTAACAAGAGTCTGTGCAGTGGTTTTGGTTCACATTTTAAATAGCATGCTTGTTTAGGATATGAATTTTGTTTTCCTTTTTCCTTCTACACTGCAACAAACATATACTACAAGAGAAATATACTACAAGTAAAATAAAAATATTAAACATACATAATATGCATAGAAAGATACTAAAAGATATTTGTCCAAATCAGGTTGATATCATTGAGAATCCAGAGAGAAGGAAATACTGGGGTCTGTGAAGAGCTAAACTGACAGTGATGAGAACATCCCAATTGTCCTCATTTTTGAGAGTGAGGGAGGTGCTGGTAATTATTATGACAGAGTAACGCACTCTCCCAGGCAAACTGGAACATACAGTCACCCTATCTAACCCTTCAAACAAAGGGTGAAAAAGATGAGTAGATGTTAATGCAAAGTAATGTTTAGATGACACCAGGAGGACCTGTAATCCCGGTGGGAGAAGAGCCGACTCTTGGCTACAGCTCACTGCATTCCATGCTCATACGCAGCCTCACCCATGGGTGGTTTGTGGTTTGGATGGTGAACTTTGGGTAAGTTTCTGCAAGTTGTTATAGGCATTCTTTGATGTCTTGCTGCACTAGATATCCCATACAGTGTTGCTACTTATGGCTGGCTCAAGAGTCACCTCTGTGGGTGGGGTAGGGGAGTGGGGTCCCAATGTCTTTGCCTCAAATTTTGTTTTATAATCTTTTTGAGACTAACAGCTGTCTTCTGTGGAACATGCTAGGTCTGTCATAAGAGGAGATTCATTCTTCCTGCTGAGAGTCAGGAGCTTGAATTGGGTGGGTGGGGAAAGAGCCTGATCACAGACGGCTCCTCACTTAACCATGTCTTTGCACAAGGCACCTTTTCAGTTACCAGGTGAATATGATGGAATATATGGGGGCAACAGATGTGGCGTCCTGGAAGTACCCTGGATTGAGAGAACCGTTGTTCATTATCTCTGCTGCTTCAGGCTGGGAAAAAGGCAAGATGGAACAACTCAGGTTGGTATAGTAAAACTTTTTGTAGAAGGTCTTTAGGTGGAAGTCAATAAATGGTATTCGATGGGGACTAGGAAAAAGAGGAGGGAAGGTGAAGTGAACGCTTTCAGAACTACTGTGAGGAATAAATGGGATCTATAGGAGAGGACCTAGGACATTCAGTCAGGCTGAATGGAAGACCGAAAACTTTTTGATCATCACCTAGCACATACACAGAGAATTAAAAACAGAACAAAATCACAAGTATTTTCATTCTCTAAGAGGGACGACAATATTTCTTGAACATGCCAGGTACTGAGTCCTTGACATATTTTATCACTCTTCATAGAAATCACCTGGGTCTTTCTAACTCCACAATCTGTCACCATCTTCCTTTAAAATAAAATATAAAAAGCCTGCTTTGATGTCTTACCATTGCTGAGAGAATCTGCACTCCCAGGACTGTGCTGCCTGGAGACCAACTCGCCCCCTGTTTTCCTCATCTCTGTGTTTTCGTTATATCGTCGTTTCCAGTAGTTGAGTTCTTCACGATCAGATTCCTGACAGCGCCGCAGAACTGCCATGGAGCGCCTTGTTTTTTCTACCATTTCCATAATGCAGTTCAGGGCCTGAGCCAGAGGGGAAGTCAGGCGGAGAGATGAGATGAGGACATTCAAACAACCAACATTGCAAATCAAGGACAGGTAAACAAAAGATTAAAAAAAGGTTTAAGTATCTTACAGATTTAGCAATATCAACTTTACATTTTAAAGCCTTTCTTACTGCTTCTTTTAAAACACACACACACAATTTGTTTTTGTTTGGGTTTCAAAAGGACACTTTGGATTGTTCAAGGCTGAAGGAGGCAGAGTCTCATTATAACATGGTCCTTTATAGACTATGGTGAAACCACATTAAATATATGACTAAACCCGTAAGGCATCTGATAAAGCTGGAGATTTATTAAGAATGTAATCAGAGAAATACCCAATCAGAGACAATATCACTCAAAATGGAAAAGCTACTGTAGGTATACAACATAGTGATTTGACATTTATATACCTTACAAAGTGCTAACCATGAGAAGTCTAGAAACCATCTGCGACCATACAAAGTTACTGCGATATTGACTGTATTCCCTATGTTGCACATTACATCCCTATGACTTACTTATCTTATAACTACAACTGTGTACCTCTTAATCCCTTTCACCTTTTTTGACCATCTCCCCACCGCTCAACCCTCTGGCAACTATCAATTTGTTCTCTGTATCTGTGTGACTTGACATTTATATACCTTACAGAGGGATCACCATGATAAATCTAGTAACCATTTGACACTGTTCAAGGTTATTACAATATTACTGACTATATTCCCTATGCTGTACGTTAAATTCCCATGACACATATTTTATAACTGGAAGTTTGTACTTCTTAAGCCCCTTCACCTTTTTCACCCACGCCAACCCCCCTCCCCGCTGGCAACCATCGGTTTGTTCTCTGTATCTATGAGTCTGTTCCTGTTTTGTATTGTTTGTGCGTTTGTTTTGTTTTTGTAGATTCCACATGAGTGAAATCATATGGTATTTGTCTTTGTCTGACTTACTTCACTTAGCATAATACCCTCTAGGCCCATCCGTGTTGCTGCAAATGGTAAGACTGCACTCTATTTTGTGGCTGAGTATTAAAAAAATAAAAAAATAAAAAATAAATAAAGGAATGGAATTCTTTTTTTAAGATATAAAAATTAAGGCTAAAAATGGTAAAGCAACTTACCCATCACACAAAGGTAGGAAGTGGCCAAGCTGGGACCTGAACTCACAAACCTGTGTTTTGAACCATTACACTACACGACTTTACTCGGTGACGACCGGAAGTGGTCACCCCACCACAAAGATGTGGGAGCTCCTCTCAGCTCTCCAGCTGGGGGAGTAGTAGATACATCAACTTTTATCGCAAAGACATTGTTGCCCTGGTTATGTTCACTTTAAGCACACACACTCTATTACTACTGGTAAATAATATTAAGAATTAAAAGTGATAAATTGTTAAGAAAGTTCTACACTATACGATTCTTACATGATCAAGATGTTTCCATTCATCAGCCCATTCCCTTTCTGTCAAACGGTGGTCTACCAACTCCTCTTGATAACCTCCATTTAGACCTATTAGAAATTAAGGGATTAAATGTGAAGACAGAGGGAAGAATACAGTAAACAAAACTTTAGCAAGTAAACACACACACATTCACACCACCTATGTGCACACTACTAAGGCAATGGTTCACACTGGAGTGTGGGACCCACAAAATGACGTAAAACCACCACCACCACCAAATCACTATTGAGATTACATAAAACACTCCTACAAATCAATTATGAAAGAAAATAGTCCCAAAGAAGAACAGGCTTATGTCACTTACTAAGATTGTGGTGTCTATCACGAACTTCTCGATGTTCTAGCATCTTGTTGGGCTCACGATACAGGTGGGAGGTTGCAATATCTTCTAATGTGTAATGCTGAAGAGGCGGAGGGGTAGGATGGAACTGGCCCCCAGGATTCATGAGGGGCACATTGAGGGCGGGGCTGTGCCGGGGAGCAGGGCTGATGGTACACACTCTCTTGGCAGGAGGTTCAGGAGGAATTGTGTCTCTTTCAAAGCCGCTCTCTTCTCTCCTGCAGAAGAACGGGAAGTACATATCTGAGCCCATCAACAGGTGTTCTGCAAACATGTTCTCGAGTGCCTACTTTGTGCTACGCACTTTCACACACAGAAGACGATAAAGAAAGGCTGGACAGGAGGCATGAACTGAAATGTCTTCAAGGGCCAGGAAGATAACGGAAATTGCTGACTTACTCCAGGATGAAAAGAGAGGTCAAATTCATCCATTATCAGGCAGAAACATCTAAGCCTCATGAAGCAAAGGAGAGGCTAAGGAGAAGATGGAATTTTCTTATATCATATGAATATGGAGGAAATGGGTTTAACTGTGTTTAAGAATGTTTTCAGGTCAAATTTTCTACTGTGGGGGTCAGTTATTGAAAATAATTCTCCACGTGGGAGAAAAAAATACTCAATAATTAATATAAATTGGTAGGGTTTTTAGTCATTTAGCTTCAATTGTAACAGATTTTCCACTGTTGTTAAAATATTGCTTCCTTGACAAACCATAGAATATTGTGGTAGACACTGATACTGAAATTTCCAGAATAATGTCACTTCCATCTTCAAAGTAATGGTGATTCATTAACAAGTATCAATAATTAATTGTTGTACTTTTTCAAGACTTTGCACATCAGAAAAAATGCCTCAGGCAGATTGTGTTTCTTAAGGTTCTGGAGCAGTGGACCCATAAAATGCTCTAGAGCAGTGTTTCTCACCAGCAATATACTCAAATAGTATTTGAAGAGTTTCCGAAAAATACTCACGTCTGAGAGTGACACCTACAGATTTAAGAAACAGTCTGCGGCTTCATGTTGGGACAAAGCAAAACTAACCTTAGAACTTCTGAGTCCATACCCATATAAAACCACAGTAATCAAATTCTCTTTCTTTCACAAGCAACGGGAATGCTCAGAGTGGTTCCAGAAAAACAGGGACAACCGAGCTCTTCTCTGCTCACCTCTCCGGACTGGGCCTCTTTCCGTTTCCATGCACTTCCATGAGCAACTCAGAAGAGTCTGCAGGTGACGCGATACTTGTGTTGAGCAGGAGGTGTTCGTGCTGAGCCAAGTACTGGGATGGGGTCTGCTTGGCGGCCCGAGCGCAGTGCAGCAGTTCTCGCTGCAGCAGGGGCAGGTTGGCCTTGAAAAGAAGAGGCAGGGGCTGGAAGACAGCTGTCTAGGTGTCAGCCCCACACCCCAGGGCTCAGCACCTCGAAAGGCTTTCACAAAGAAGACACAAGACCAAAACACTTCTCTCCTTGCCAGTCTGATTGCCATATACCTCTGTGAGTAAAGTAACATGAGCTTGAATGATTGGCTGACTTGTCTGTTGCCCTTGCAAGATGCAAATGCCCTTAAGGAAAAGACTGTGCTTTATTTACCTCTGTGGCCTAATACAGAGTCAAGCAAAGATCAATAAATGTTGAACACAGTAATTTTAAAAGGTATACATTTTTGAAGATTGTGGTCAGCCAGAGAATTAGTAGTGCCCACATGGGAGTAGGAGGAATTCATTGTTTCCTCTGTCATTACAAGGCCTGGCTTCGCGCTTCTGAATCCCAACCCGTTTTTGGTATCACTACTCAACCTGCCCTTCGTGTTCTCTGAGAACTGCCATGGAATTCTGGAAATGGTGAGTATTCTGGTTTTGTTGGGACATGAGGTATTAAAAGTATTGGGAGTGATTGGAATGAAGCCTTAGGCTAGGCTTTGAGGGTACACAGGTCACCCTCGGGCAGAATCTATTTCTTAGGGTGGCATCCTTATTGGACATGTTTCCTTATTCTGTAAAAGGATAATCACATACTGATTATTTTTCCTTCTCCTCAAACGGAGAAAACCTTTAGTATGGACATATCATATTAAAAAACCCTATTCTCTTTAAACTGAACTCTCCTTCACATACAAATATGCTTTTCCCGTATTCCTTTTATTAAAAGAATGAAGAATTATATTTTTCTCTCCAAAGTAAAAACAATTCAGACCAAGCCCAAAAGAGAAGTCTTTATTCCAAGGGAAACAGATGAGCAAGGGAAAGGAAAGTTTTAATACATGCAAGGAGTCATCCCTTTACCAGGGGTTAATTTAGTAGGCACCATAATTAGTGACTGTTTTAAAGTAGAAATAAATTGACAAAAACCCAAATGCTAGCCAACAAACTGCCACAACAACCTACACCTCATGCTGTTTTCCGAAATAACAGAGTTAAGAATAGGGAATTTGATGACACAAAACACTTTTTAAGTTTCTTCTATAACTTCAATCTCAGAGCAATTGTAACAACTTAATTGAAAAAATACCATGTCAGATCTTTACATCTGTAACATGTGTGAACCCTTTAATAAATTTGAAAAAAAAAAAAGCTTAATTTTTTCCTATTAACACAGATTTCATAAATCCTTCTTGATTCCGGAGTCTTGGGGGAAATAATTGTCTACTGGCTCTGACATACAGAAATCAGACCGAGACAGACCGAGCACAGCTGTTTCGGCGCTGAGCAGGCGCCACACACAGGCTGCCGGGACAGGCCAAGGCGTCAGTGTTGGAGGGGCCCCAGCACAGGCCAAGCACCTGAGCCCCGCATTGTCCTGCATGGCTGCTGTGCTCTAATCGAAAGTGTTTAAAAACTGGTAACAGTACTTCAGTAAGATGACCCATCTTCTTGATGTTATTACATTTTCTTAGGAAATCAAGGTAAAGCAAAAGAAGATAAGAGGGGCACATTTATTGGCCAGACATTTAGGCTTTGTGAGGCAAAACTGAAGATATTATGTGAGTACTCATACACAAGAGAGGAAACCAATTTCCAAACATTGTATTGACAAAGCAGTCAAAATACAAAAAAAAAATCGAGTATAGTTTTTTGGTACTATAGCAGTCTACTACTAATGAAAAGCATGTAATTCATTTGGCAAGGGAGTGGATTAAGGATAACATTTAGCTTAACTGGGATTCAAAGTAACGTTCCCTCTTACCAAATCAATTACAAATGTTCATTTGTGGAAAAAAAGCATTCTCTCCGGGGCTGTACAAAACCATGGGGTGGGCTGGACTTGGGTCAGAGGCTTCCAAACTATGCCTCTGGTCTAGAGCACACTGGGCTCTGGCTATAGTCTTTCCTTGCCTTTAAGCTATTTTATAACTCTTTGCTATCAATAACTGATAGCAATTCCAAATAACTGTTGTCTATGGGCATGCATAAAACTACGTCCAGCAGAGGTTCAATTGACTTCCCTTGCACACTGTGCGAGAAGCCAATTTTACTTCTGTCTGCCCAGTCGTATCAATAATCCTGATCTATAAATAAGCCTGTTCTCTGAGTTCTCCCCTGGACGGGTTTTAACACCTTACTGATTCCCTCATTGATAGTGAGTTAAACAAAATCTTTGACACGGGTTCACTTTTTATTTGTCTGAGTTATAATGATATCTGTTTTTACTGTTTAATAGGAAAAACAATTAGCAGTGGGAAAGCATGGTATGCACGGCCTTTCCCAAGTGATCGAAGTCAACATGACCTAGTATGAGACTAATGAACATTTATGTCTCCTGGCAGCACACAGTGATATCTCACCTGCTATATTTACTGCCTTGAAATACATACCCTGATTCTAATCATGAGGAAGTATTAGAAAAACCCAAATTGAGATATATTCTATAAAATAACCACCTCATTCGTACACTTCGAAAATGCCAAGATCATAAAAGGCTGAGAAGTTATTCCAGATTAAAGTAGAAGACACATGACCATGAAATGCGAGATGTGATCCTGAAGTAGATACAGGACCAAAAAAAGTTTTTCTTTTGCTGTAAAGGACATTTGCTGTAAAGAAATAAGGTCTATAATAATAGTGTTTTATCGATGTTAATTTCTTGATTTGATAATTATACGAAAGTAATACAATTTATCTATGTCTGCAGCTTACTCTCAAACTTTTCTGAGGAAAGAATAAATAGAAAGTCAAAGGATAATAATGCAAATGTGATAAAATGTTAATATTTGGAGATCTAAGTAAAGGGTACAGGCATTTTCATGTACCATTTTGCAACTTTTCTGTGAACATGAAATTATTTCAAAATAAAACATTCTTCTTAAAAGGACACATTATATATAAATCTAACACTGTTTTAACTTATAGGTAAGCACAACAATTTTGAACAGTGTCCCCAAAAGTTGTATGTCCGAGAACATTAATTCCAGAGGCCATAATTAAAAGCTATACTAAATTGGGGGTTGGGAAGACACAAGCTCTGCCTTCCCACATGCTCTTCATCCGTAAGGTAAGAGTCTGAACTACAAAAGGCCTCTTTTTTGTCTGACAGCCCCTCTTCAGCCTCTGGCCACAACCAAAAGATTTAGTGTCCAGTTACTTCTTCTGCTGGGAGCCCAGCCTCCATGCCACGCCGACACGTCTGTCCCACTCACCACCTCCTGCTCCGTCCTCTGCCCGTATCTGTGTGTTACCAGGGTAGTCTGCATACAGACCACAAGTCAAGGCTTTTGCAATTCTCATCTCATCAAATACATCTCATCCCATCAACGATACGACTCATCTGCAGACTGCACTCACATTTCTCTAGTTGCCCAAAATAAAGATTACGAAAATGTATAAACCACCATGATTTAGATCACAGAACAGGGATCCCAGCAGCAGATCTTGAGGAAACATTGAAGATAAATAACTACCTTCAGTAATTATCTCATAAAAATTACCTTGAGGAATGGAATCACAAAAGGACGAAGAGGAAAGTTTGTAGCCTCTTGGAGTTTGCAATGGAATTCTTCAATTGTTACTGTAGAGTTCTGAAAAGAGAAATAACTTTGTTCAACTTCTAAAACTAGACACTATCCTAATATAAATTTGATAGTGTGAGCCCTTTGAAATCATAAGGAAAAGGGTAATTCCAAGGGCTCTCCTGTGAACTCAGGTCCCTCGCAAAGGGTAACCAAATTCTGTTTCCTTTATAAAAGAAACGCGGCCTCCTTGATTTTCTTTGCTCTACTACCCTAACTCTATTGTAAGTTCTCCTCTATGCTCAGCAGCCTTGGCTGCAGAACAGAGCACTGCCTGGCTCACTACCCGTGAAAGAGGCAGTCAGGTCCCTTGCACGAATGGGTTCATTGCAAGTCACCTCAGATACAAGAAACCAAGCTTACAACATCAGCGGTTGAACAGATCCTGATCAACTCAGAACCTCATTTCTTCATAGGTTCTGCCTATAACCTGGCATCAGTTCCCCAAATCTTCTGAATCAAAAGTTATGGGGGGTGGGGGGGACAATAGGCACATTCTACCTTCAGGTGATCTGTTTGCAAATCAGAGAACCTCCAAATAGACAGATTCCTATGGGTAAGATTTTAGTATTCCCAGGAAAGTTATTAGTACTTCCTCTGTATTTTTTCAAAAGTCTGGCTTAAAATTAGGATTCTCAGCAACTCTTCTAAGAGGAATGTACATTCTTCAAAGTTCACAAAACAATTTCAATTCCTTAAAACACACTACAATAACAAAACTTAAAAAAAAATAATAAAACTGGGATTAATCTGAATTCTTACTCTCCTGAAAGAACAATTACCACTTCTAGAAATTTATTTTTATAAAACCATCAAGTGTTCAAAGATGGAAATATACCATACAAATTATACATCAGCACAATATTGCTTCTTAACAATTAAAAAATGGAAAACATATAGGTCATCAACAAGAAAATGCATTAAAAATTATAATATAGTAATACCTCAGAACACTTAACGGGGGCAGATTTGTATGAATTAATGAGGAAACGTTTTATAATATACTGTTAAGTGAAAACTCAGAAACAGTATGCCTTCTAATAATCCATTTAGGAAAATAACACACACAGTATTTTATCGGTCTGGAAGGACAATTACAACAGCAGTGATTTCTGGATGTGAAATTATGTTGAGTTTTCCAAACACGTCATATTAATATTCAGTAAAAGTTAAAATACTTCCCTTAAGGGAAAAAGAGCATATCAAATTTAACCACGTTAACTAAAAATATTTGAACAGTTTACCTCATTTCACACTAAAACAATTATTTTAAACTTTAAGTACATGACATTTGTACAATGCAACCAAAGGTCCTACGGAGTAGTCAGGAATAAAAAATAAGTGTAATTGAATGATCTTCTTTCCCTACCACAGTGAATGCACTTGGGCCTCAACAAGTAAACACAAGTAGTGTAAATCTATGGAAAGACTGTATGAATGACGAAGTTTTCTCATGGATGGACAAAGGAGGAAAGGGTCAACTGTGTGGCACAGAGGAACGGTGACTTAGGCCAGTGAAACTGAGCCAGGGTTCTAGATGTACTACCAGCTGCAAGACAATGCTCTGTCGGAGAGGGATGACAAGCCACTATTCTGTGATCCTTCCCTCTCACACCATTATTTACTAAATAAAAGCATAGTTCTCTTCCTCCCTAAACACACCTAGTGTGGGGGAAAACAGGTTAAGCTATTCATTATAGTGTGAGTGATGGACAGCAGTGCAGCACACGACTGGGACACAGAGAAAGTATGTTTCAATCAGACTTAGGACGACAAGGAAGGTTTACACAAGTGTCATCTGAAGAAGGCACAGCCTTGGGAACGATGCTTCTGACAAAGAGAAGAATGTGAAAAGGCAAAACTGCTAAGGGGATCTGGTCTCTGGATCGCAAAGGCAACACCTATAGTGGTCTTAGAAGACGATGGGTATAGATGGGTGACCAGACAAAATGTTTACTCCTTTAAAATTTTGAGATAATTATAATCATAGGAAGTTGCAAAAATAGTACAGATAGGTTCCCATCCACCCTAAATCCAGATTCCCCCAATGGTTATATTTTAGATACCTATCGTGTGATATAAAAACTAGGGAACTAACTATGAGTAACATTGATAAAATGTTTGTATAGCTCTATGCCATTTTATCACATGTGCATATATTCATGTAACCCCCACTGCAATCAAAATATGTAAGTGTAGAAACCTCATCTACCTTTATACTCTCTGGTTTATAAGTGTCTTAAATATTTCCTTTATATATACTGACAACCATATCAGACAATGCTGTAGTTTTTGCTTCAACCACAACACTTAATTTAGAAAATTCAAGAGGAGAAGGAAAGTCTAATGTGTTCACTTCTAATTTTACTCTTTCCATGTTTTTCATCTATCCTGAAATTTCAAGATTTCTTCTTTTATCATTTTCTTTGTTTCAGGAACTTCCTTTAGCCATTCTTTTAGGGTAGGTCTGCTGGAAACAAATTCACTTCGTCTTACTTCACCTGAGACTATTTTGAGCCATCCACACTTCATTCCAGAAGGATATTTTTGATATATTCTGGGTTGACAGTTCTTTTCATTCAGCACTTGAAAAATGTGCCACTTCCTTCTGGCCTCTGTGATTACTGATGAGAAATCCACTGTCACTGCAATTTTTCCCTTATAAGCAACATGTTTCTCTCTCGCTGCTTTCAAGGTTTCTTTCTTTTTGCGGGGGTGGGGGTAGGGAGGTGGGGTGTCATGTTTGAGGTCTGCTCAGCTTTTCTGAATCTGTAGGTTTATAATTTTTTGGTCAAATTTGGGGAAATTTCAGCCATTATTTCAGCCCCATGCTCCTTTTCCTCTCCTACATAGAATCTGATCTTTTATTATACTCCTTCACGTCCCTGAGGTTCTGTTTTTTTTTGTTTTTTTGAGCCATTCTACCTGTCATTCAGATTAGCTGTTTCTTTCCTATTGTTCAAGCTTCGTCACTGATTCTTTCCTCTGTCCTCTCCATTCCTCTGCTGAATCCATCACCAAGTTTTTATATTTTTCAGTTCTAAAATTTCCATTTATTTCTTCTTTCTATCTTCTATTTCTTTGCAGAGCCTTTTCCCCATTTGTGTTATAATTGCTCATTGAAGCATTTTCATGGTAGCTGCTTTAAAATCCTTGTCAGATAATTCCAACATCTGTCACCTTGATTGATGTCTTTGGTTATCTTTTCTTGTTTCAATTGAGATAGTCCTAGTTCTTGGACAAGTGATTCTCTACTGTATCCTGGATAGTTCGGGTTCTACGTACTAAGATTCCTTTTAGCTAGAAAGAGGGTTTTTTTCTTTCTTTTTCTTTCAGTGCTCCTAAGTGTTTCCAGGTTACTAGCTTCTCGAGCCCACAGTCTGGGATATATAATGAAAACACAAAACGCAGGGAACTCACTGCTATGTACTTCCTTGGGTCAATCTGCCTTCTTCTCTCTATGTTTTAGTCTTATTTTTGTTTTATATAAAAAGTCCAGGGTTTTCTGCCCTATTTGTCAGGAGCAATAGGAAGTATACCTTTCTGTTGTACCTCTGAACCAGACTTGGTATTTCATGACCACAGCATTTCCATTAAACTAATGTATTGTAACTTATTCAGGTTTTTATAAAACATGTAGCTGGTTGCAAATTTTCTTTTGGCATTATAATGTTGAACTGATTTTCTTGGTGTAGATTATTATTTTGTTAGGATGAATTTCAAGGAGAGAAACTGGTGAGTCAAAGGAAGTGCCTTGCTTATGGTACCTGGACCACTGCCGAACTACCCTCCAAAATGTGTATTTTCCAGGGCCGGCCTGGTGGCTCAGGCGGTTAGAGCTCCGTGCTCCTAACTCCGAAGGCTGCCAGTTCGATTCCCACATGGGCCAGTGGGCTCTCAACCACAAGGTTGCCAGTTCAATTCCTCAAGTCCCGCAAGGGATGGTGGGCAGCGCCTCCTGCAACTAAGATTGAACATGGCACCTTGAGCTGAGCTGCCGCTGAGCTCCCAGATGGCTGTTGGTTGGAGCGTGTCCTCTCAACCACAAGGTTGCCGGTTCGACTCCTGCTAGGGATGGTGGGCTGCGCCCCCTGCAACTAACAACGGCAACTGGACCTGGAGCTGAGCTACGCCCTCCGCAACTAAGATTGAAAGGACAACAACATGACTCGGAAAAAAGTCCTTGGAAGTACACACTGTTCCCCAATAAAGTCCTGTTCCCCTTCCCCAATAAAATCTTTAAAAAAAAATAATGTGTATTTTCCAAATCAGTAGGTGGAGTACGAAACATTGCCCTTTTTCTTGCCGTGGAAATCGGCCATGCTTGTACTCTGGTACTGGTAGGGACTCCCATTCTCTGCTACACCAGAAACATGGAATGCACACAGGTGAACTCAACTCCTGCGACCTAACTGTGCAGCCTTTTCTGACTTGGCTAACAAAGTCCCCTCCACCTGGAAAGACTATTCCACTTACATATGCTCACCAAAATCTTGACCATTCATTTCATAAATAGAAGACTAAATAAGGCTTTCTTGAGTAGGGAAGCATAACAATCTAAAGATGTTCATTTTCCTCCAAATGAGACCAAATTTTCAATAAGATGGTGGCAAAGCCAAAAGAAAAAGAAAAAAGAACTGAGTTGTAAGTTCAAATGCAACACATAAGACCATCATTTTATCTATGAATAATGGCAGTTTTATTTATCTCGCTCCAATCCTTACATCTTATTTGCTAGGCGAGAATGTTCAGGATTACACTGAATAGGAGACAAATCCTTACCTGGTTCCTAATATCAGAGGGAAAGCTTTCAAAATTTCAACATTAAGCATGAGGCTTGCGTACAGTTGCTTTTAAATAATATATATACTATATAAAACTGTCATCAGATTAAGGAAGTTCCTGCTGTACCTGATTTGCTAGGTGTTTTTCTGTTAAAAATAATGAATGGGTGTTAAATTTACAATTTTTTCCTGTGTATTACTGACATATATTTTATTTATTTATTTATTTATTTATTTATTTATTTATTTATTTATTTATTTTTTAAAGATTTTTTTATTGGGGAAGGGGAACAGTGTGTACTTCCAGGCCTTTTTTCCAAGTCAAGTCCTTTTTTCCAAGTCAAGTTGTTGTCCTTTCAGTCTTAGTTGTGGAGGGCGCAGCTCAGCTCCAGGTCCAGTTGCCGTTGCTAGTTGCAGAGGGCGCTGCCCACCATCCCTTGCGGGAGTCGAGGAATTGAACTGGCAGCCTTGTGGTTGAGAGCCCACTGGCTCATGTGGGAATCGAACCGGCAGCCTTCGGACTTAGGAGCACAGAGCTCTAACCCCGAGCCACCGGGCCGGACCCTACTGACATATATTTAGACTTTCAATACCAATTGTTATAGGCTGATGTGTGCGACCCCTCAAAATTCATAGGTTGAAACCTAATCTCCAATGTGTTGGTATTTGGAGGTGGAGGCTTTGGAGGGTAGGCAAAGCCCTTAAGAGTGGCATTAGTGCCCTTATGAAAGAGACCCCAGAGAGCTCCCTTGTCCTTTCCACCCTGTGAGGACACAGTGAGAAGATGGTCAGCTATTAACCAGGAAGTGGGTTCTCACTAGACCCCAAATCTGCTAGAGCCTTGATGTTGGATTTAGCCCCCAGACTTGTGAGAGTTAAGGGTTTGCTGCTTCTAAGTCATTGAGTCTATGGTACCCTAAGAGCCTGAACAGACTAAGACACTGATCTTAATGAAAATCCCAATTGAGTGTGAGTACAAGTTGGTGTAACACTTGAGAAAACTCTTTGGCCTTATATACTAAATTTATATGCATACCCTATGAAATTCCAATCCCACTGTTCGGTGCGATGCTTGCCCACATGTACCATGAATAAGAACACTCACAACAACATTATTTGTAATAGTCCTTTTACAGAAAAGAATCAACATAGCAGACCTAAAACTGGAAACCTTAGAAAAGCCTGCTTGCAAGCTTGGGCCAAAGGCTGGCATCTACAAAGTTGGCCGATAAACAGTTTCCTACATGGATATAAAACTTTCCCTAACCAAAAAGCTGGAAGCACCTCAAGTGTCCACCAATAGATGAACAGATAAACAAAATGGGGTATATGCGTACAATGGATTATTCAGCCATACAGTGTAGGACATTCTGACACAGGCTACAACATGGAAAACCCTTAAGGACATTATGCTAGGTGAAATAAGCCAGCCACTGAAAGACAAATACTGTGTGATTCCACTTATATGAGGTACCTAGAGTAGTCAAGTAGAATTGTGGTTGACAGGAGCTGAGAGGAGGAGGGAATGAGGAATTATTCATGGCATAGAGTTTCAGTTTTGCAAGATGAAAAGAGTTCTAGAGTGGTGACAGTAGCACAACAACGAATATACTTAATACCATTGAATTATACAATTAAAAATGGTTGAGATGATATGGCAAATTTTATATGTATTTAACCACCTCCTAATGATATAAGAAAAACATCGGGGGAAAAAAGTTAACGTAAGCATGGCCATTTAAAAGAGATGATTGGCTACATCTACATATGCTTTCATAGCTAGAAAAAGATTCACTTTTCCTTTTCTGCAAATGAGGCCTGCCATTTATTCTTTCACTCTTGAAATTATCTTTAAGTATAGACTCTACTTACAGTAATTTATTGGTGGAATTGGCATAACATTCTGATGTCTGCTTTGTTTCCAATTGTGTTCAAACTCATTTTGACATTTAAGGCCAATTTTATTACCTAGATCGAGTAGGACTTTTCCATAGTAGTGTAAAATCTAACCAATAAACTCTTTAAACACTTTTTTTTTTCAAAACAAAAACAAAATACTTTCCCTAACTGGAGAGGGTGGTTCACGGTGCCTAGAACGTTTTTGCAAACAATATGGTTTATGCTGAACACCGGTTTTCCGTTGGTAGTCTGGAATTTCAGTAGGTACCAGGCAAAGATTGCCTATGTGCCCAGAGTCCCATAAAACCTTGGGTATTGAGTCTCTAAGAGGCTCCCCTGGGCAGAAACATCGCACACATGTTGCTGCATTTTCACTGCTGGGGTAATAGCGGTGTGACCAAGATAGGAATGAAAGAGCATAAGGAAGCTTGCACATGGACTCCTGCAGATTCCAACCACGTCCCTCTCCTTTATGAACCAGCTGTGTATCTTTATTATGTCTCTAATAAATCTTAATTGTGAGCACAACTATGTGCCTGCTTTCGGGGATTCTTCTATCGAATCTCAGAGCCTAGGGGGTATAAAAAGTATAAATTCCAACACATTCCTAGAATAAACCACATAATAGCAATGAAAATGAACAACCTGACAACCTACAGCTATATGAGACAACAGAGATTGGATCTCAAATGTTTAAATAATCATTTACTGCATTTTGCCTTGTATGAAAGTTGTTTCTTCCACACTAGACTGAGAATCATTTAAGACAGCAGTTCTTAAACTTTTAAAATGTCTCAGAATCCCTCTAATTTGTGTGGGTTACATCTATCAATCACCATGTCAGAAATTAAAATTGAGAATTTGAAAAACATTATTAATCCTTTTCGAAATAACTGTATTTTCCCCAAAAACAAAGTAAGAAGAATGGCACTGTTACAGCTTTGCAAAACTTGCATAGTACTTCGCTTAATAAGAGACAGCTGGCTTCTCCTCGCTGTTTCCGCACTGCTTCTGGTGCGACATCCAGCATCACAGCCCCTACAAATTCCATCATACACTCATGAGAGAATAAGGGGGAAAGGCAAGTAACATCTTAATATTATTATGAAAGTGATTTTGACCTACCGAACTTCCTAAGAGTCTGAGGGAATCCCAGGGGTCCCTGATCACACTTTGAGAATTGCAATGTTAAAGTTTAATACTGTGATTCATCTTTATCACATCCAGAGGCTAACACGCAGGAGCACGGGGTGCTTTTACAGGAGGTAAAACCTTGAAGAATTCGATTTACAAACATTGGGAACTGGCAGAACCTCCCATATACACAATGAGAGGCAAACCCTACCCAGCTGTCACTGCCAGAAAAGTACTCCCTTATGCCACGGGTTCACCACATTCAGTATAGAAAGATAAATTATGTGTACCTTAAAAACTCTACAGAAACCGTATTTGCATGAGGAGCTGAAGAATGCAATCCCTTTGATACTACTTATTACGACCACGAAACTTACAATTTTACAAATTATTATCTTGAAAATTAAAGTCGCTACTTTCTTTCTCTCTGGTTTGGAAATAATATACCAGGCACTGAGTATATTAAGTAACAAAACCTTGTATTAATTTGGTCGAACCTCAGTGGCCTGTTGAAACTGTTTTTTTCAAAGCTGCTTATTGGAATTAAATCAACACCGTAAGAAATAAGGTAAACATAGGTTTGTTTCTTTGGTAAACATTTTTAGACACAATTGAAATCTACAAATCAGTAGTTTTATGTAAGTTGTATAATAACTAATCTAGTCTAGATTTTGCCACATTGCTACACGTTTGGAAGTGAGCAGAAATGTGTACAACTTTTCTGCTGGCCTCGGTTCTGAGCCATACACTCAGGCAGCCGGTGACAGTGATGCTGTACTTACCACCAGCGCAAGAACTAGAGTCCGCACCTTCTCCCCGATCTCAGGTGAGATGTCATTGCCAAACTGTTGCAGAGTGGTGAGGAAGCGCTTCAACTTGCTGAGCTGCCGAGCACCACAAGTGGCTGGCAATTGTTGATTTGTTAGTGCTGATGATGTGGAGGAGGCAGGACCATTGCTGAACCTCTGTGGTGGTGACGGGGCACCATTCAGGGTAGGTGGAGAATGGTTGGTGCCATTGCTTACTGAAAGAAAGACACAGTGAAAGACTCGGTGTAAGTGCCAAACACAGGGATCTTCGTTAAGCTCTTCTTGTTTGCATTCTCCTTCATTTATTCATCTGAATTTTGGAAAGCACATGTTGAGAGTACACAAGGCCCTGCTTCTGCCCTCAATGAGATTGCTACCCAGTGAGACAGACTGTCAGCTAAAAACTAGTAACAGAATAGCACAGAAGAGTTAAAACCAATGCATAGAGTGCTACAAGAGCACAAAGAGACATCTAACTCTGCAGGTGCCACGGGCAAGGGTCGGTAGTTTTAAGGCTCTGCCACAGGTACTTGATGAGACGAGTCTGGGAGAATGTGTATATGCAGTGACTGGACACTCATGCCCATTTCTTATGCCACATCTCCTTCCCAATATTAGGGTCCCAAAGAAGCTAAGCAGTTAGAAGGTAGTACGTGAACAAGACATCCAGATAACAGAGTTTTGTTAATGTGGGAAGTGTTTTCCTAGTCTATAGGTTTAATAACTATTTCTGCACTAAGACACATCTCTTTGACCATTCAGAATATTCACGCCCATCAGAGTCAGTTTCTCTCTGCCTTGACAGTACTAGCTGAATAAGGCCAAATTCTTGGCCAGTCCATAAAGCATTTTCTAGACAACATATAGGACACTCCCATTCTGTATTTCTGTTCAAATTATATATGTGATTAGTTCCAGTTTTCCTATTTTCCCATTGTTCTTAGTCATTTCTTGCTAGTTTTAATTTAGAACACAACCACAGAGCTAAGTTCTTGGCAGCATTAAGGAAAAATCTCCTTCTTCACTGAACAGTGAAATAAAATTACCTAGTACCTAAGAGTCAATAGATTTCCATTTACTCTACCCAGGCTTGAAAATCTAAGAAGGTAAAAACCGTGTCTAAAAACATAAGAAAAAATTTAAGACTTAAGCAAAATTTAAAGAACTCATTCGTTTGATTTTTACCTAACTTAGAAAACTGACATTTACTTATATTTTATACATTTAAAAATTTTCCATTTCCCTTCATCTTCCTCCAAGACAGTCATAGTTGGTTGATCGCTATTCTTCCTTCTTCACTGACCTTTATTCAAATTTGATCTGTATGAAAATCTTCTTCATCCTATATTGCTCAGATATCACCTGTATTAAGAAGTATTCTTTGAGACTCTGCTGATCCATGTTAAGGTAAACCCTAGACTGTCAGAGAATAACACGGAAATGTTAAAACCAATGTATAGAGTGCTACAAGAGCACAAAGAGACATCTAACTCTGCAGGTGCCACGGGCAAGGGTAGGTAGTTTTAAGGCTCTGCAACAGGTACTGTTGATGTGTCTGGGAGAATGTGTATTTCCAGTAATCTGTCCTGTGTACAGATGCTTCCATTATGTTACTTACCAAATTATACTTATTTGCAATGCCTTAATAGATTATAAACTTCTTTAACTTTTCCTTTTTTTAATTGGTTTCCGGTGCACAAAACAATGTAATAGTTAGACATTTAGCATTTATACCCCTCACAGTGACAATCCCTTTCCCCCCCTCCATTACACCTCTGACATCGCACACAGCCATTACATTTCCACTGTCTCTATTCCTAATGCCGTACTCCGCTTCTTGTAACTATATATATATACACATATATATATATATATATATATAGTTTATATATTTAAAGTATATATATATATATATATATGTTCTTTATATATATATATAATTACAGTTGACATTCATTATTGTTCAACTTCAGCTTCAGGGATTATACACTTCTTGATGAACACTCGTACACATCTGTGTAGATATACTATAACTAGCTAAGTTTTGTAAACTGTGTATACTGTATATACACTGGCTTTGTTTATTAGCTAGCAAAGTTAGGTGTTTAGGAAAATGCTGCTGAATATGACTCACTGCTTAAAAGACTGTTAAGGCTGAGAAAAAAAGGGTGATTTCTCTTCTGTATCTTCCACTTCCAAAGATCCCTAGAGCCGCTGGAAAGAAAGCTCAACACTCAACGGCAGCAATCCAGAGAATTAGCTGCAGTGGCCTGCCATTGCTATGTGTTCACAGAAGGGTCACTTACCACTGGAGAGTGGCCCTCTTGAAGCAGTCCACAAAAATAATACATTACTGTGCTTTTAGCCACCCTGATGCTCAGACAAGCTTTTTCACAGCCTCTTCAGTGAAAGCGCATGATCACATTTTCTGCAATCAAACATATCCACCCCCAAGTAGTGAAATATAGAGGTAAAAAGGGCTGAATTTATGTACACATATCCCTATTGTCTGTATCTTAAAATCTGAATGATAGCCTCGGTCTAAGTCCGTTTCATTTCAAAAGAGTACTTATGTAAGCTAAGGATGTGTAACTTTGAGATAGAAAATAGAATTTAGGAAAAGGGTATCAAACTTCATTTCATTCACCCTGGCTCAGATTGCTACTGGTGCCACTCATTTAATTTCAAATGTTTTGGGAAAATGATAATTCAACCTTCTATTAAAGCTGTACCGTAGACACTCTTCTCTTGCCTTTAAAGATAGTAACACAAAACATAAATGTTTGAGCAAAAATAGTGTGTTAAGTTTGTACACTGGTGTTTAAATAAGAAAATGCATGTAGCACCTAGCACAGTGCTCTGACATTCTGTGGAATGTACCCCACAAATAGCAACTTTGTTCTGTTTTATGAGGCAAAGTATCTATAAGTCAATGAGAAGTGGAGATAGCATGGGTATGGCATGGCAGAACTCAAATTAAAATCTAGACATGTATGTGTCTATGTGTGTGTATATGCATGTAAGTCTAGATTTTAAATTGAGCTGTTTTTTAAGTATGTATGTAGGAATGAAATTGCTGAGTGACAGGGTTTCTGGAAATTCAGCTTTCATAGATACTGCCAAACAATTTTCTCATTCTCAAACAATGTACGAGTATTCAGGTTGCTCCACACATGCTCATCGAAACTTCATATTCTTTTTCATTTTGAACATTCTTGTGAGTGTATGTGGTATCATAGTGGGTTTTCGTTTGCATTTCCTTAATGACTAGTGGAGGTGAATGCCTTAGATTTGTTGGCTACCATATATAACTCTCACGGACTGAACTGTGTCCCCCACAAATCCTATGTTGAAGTTCTAACACCTCAGAATGTGACTATACTTGGAGATCGGGCCTTAAGAGTCAAATGAGGTGCTCTGGGTGGTCCTAATCCCATACAACTGTGGTCCTTTGAGAAGAGAAAGGGACAATAAGGGTGCATGTGCAGAGAGGAAGGGCATGGGGGTACAGCAGGGCAGCAGCTTCTGCAGGCCCAGGAGAGAGGCCTCAGGAGAAACCCAGCCTGCCGACACCTTCAGCGTAGACTCCAGCCTCCAGAACTGTGCGGAAATACATTCCCACTGTTTACACCACCCAGTCTGTGGTATTTTGCTACGGAAGCCCTAGCAAAGTAATAGTCATTATTCCCTTTTGTAAGACTTACCATGACCATACTGGAACATTTTCAGAAGTAGTTTGGTAATTTTATGAAACTTTAATTTCTATAAATCAATATGATAATTTGAATTCAGTATTTTAGAGCCAAAGAAATTATAATAGCTACTTACCAGACAAAGAGTGTGGAAAAATATTAAGACCACTAAATTTCCAAATGTCTAAATTAGCTAAGTACTATTCTCAGAGGACAAAAGCAATCTACAAAAGTAAGAAATAACCACCCATATATCCCTGATATATATATCTTTTAATAGACATTTTGAACATGCTGAGAATAGTATATGCAGAAGGCTTAATGGCAATCAGTCACTTAAATCCAAATGTCACTCTGAACCATAAACCCGAGGAATTAAGAGGTCTCACATGCTGTAGGAGTAAATGACACTGGTCTGGGTCCTCCGGGATTTATTGGGGGGAGGGGTGGCATGGTGGGAGGTGAGGATCTTGACTGTATCTTCACTTCCACAGGCGATCCAGGCATTGCTGGCACCCTTTTCTCAGGACCAACTGCAGAGAATAAAAGGAATGGAGGTCAGAGTTTTCTATAAAATAATAAAAATGGTGGCAACAATTTGAAATACCAACATATTCTCCTAGAAGATTGAGAAGTTAAGAAAATGCTCAATAGGCTGAATATGTATCTTTTTAATCCCTTGAACTGTCAATGTCTCCTCAACTGGAAGAGGGGTCTTTAAAAGTAGTTAAGGATCTTGAGAGGAGGAGATCATCCTGGGATATCGGGGTGGACTCTAAATCGACTATGAATGAAACCCTCATGAGAAGAGTTGAAGAGACACATTCCAATAAGAAAAGAATATGTGGAACGCAGACGTGGCCACAAGTGAGAACACAGTGCGACAAGGGAGGGAGGTAGCAGCGTGATGCAGCTACGCCCAGGAGTCCCAAGGATTGTGAGACAGCACCCGAAGCTAGGAGAGAGGTATGGAATATTCTTCTTCTGAGGCCCCAAGAAGAAATCAACCCTGCTGGACTACTGGCCCCTGAACTGTGAGAGAAGACTGTTGTTTGGAGCCACCCGGTTTGTGGAACTTTGTTATGGCAATCCTAGGAAATGAAAACAAGGCAGCAAGGTCAAGGGTTGATGTGACCTAAAAGTTAACAGTGAGGATAGTGGCTGAGAAAGAAACCAGGTTATAAATTCAGTTTATCTCAACTGCATCCTTTCTTAACTTCTCTCTATAAATGAATCAAATTAGTAGAGGAAAAAAGCTAACGTGGGACTCTGCACCAGTAGGCGTCAACTGCATGGCTTGGAAATAGAATCATAATCAGTTGTATATAAATTACTATGAATGATGAAGTACTACATTTTGATACATATCAACTACTCTCTTTAGGAAACTACCACTCTAGGAAAAAAAGAGGGGGCTCAACATCTTTGACATCAGGCATATAAATCTTGCTTATGACACTTGTTCTAAAAGATGAAAAGTAGAGAAGATTCTAAACAAAGCATAGGTTGCTTCACCCATGGGATAATTCATCAGCAGCTGTTTGATAACATTAGACAGCAACAAATTCCAGAAAGAGAAATTTGACAAATTAAACCTAATGATGTTAGAATTAGGTCTGAGCTACAATGAATAAGAGTAATATTTTATTATCTTCCAAGTTATTTTTTCCCCATTAAAGGAAACCTGTTATATACTTGTTTAACAATAGGGTCAGGGCTACCATGTCACCTTTAAATTGAGCTCTTTTCCTCTCAGTAATTCCAAGCTTTTCACTTAAGTACCATGTGTTTATTCTCTAGTAACTGCTGAATTCGATTAAAGTACAAGAAATTGACACGAAAGGTTCAGGTGAGAATGTTAAATCAAAGATTTCTTTCTGTGAGATCAGTTGTAAACACAATACGTACAAGAGCATTCGTGACACTGGCAACAAGGTACATCTTTGCACACTCATGGACACTGTCTAATGAGGAAAATATCCCCAAATATTATTTTTAATGCTTCAGTCTGCCACATTTTGGAAGAGATATAATGAATACAGAAAGTCAGTCAAGGAAGCAATGCTCCCCAAATTGCAAATTCCCTGACAAAAATGTGCAGCTCTCCGAAGCCATGTGGGCAACACTGCCAGCCTTCCCATCTCTCTGTCCAGAACATTGTAAAATTGATGGTCGTCCTGTCTGATTAGTGGACTAATGAGCTGTTGCGTTTGCCTTTTTCTTCCTGACAGTATTTTCTCAATGCCCTTCAGAGAACAGTTGACATGTTTCCAGCTCTTCCATCTGGGGCCCAGCTTTCTGGAGGATGGGGAAAAAGGGAAGGAAGGAACTGACAGTTGTCTTGCACTGTTTTGTGTTGTGTGGGGTGTGCAACAACCTAGAGGGAGCCTTTCTTCAGACCACCTGCCCTTACAGCAAAGGCGCCAAAGGCCTGAGGAGGCCTTAGCACTGAGATGTGTTTTAACATTCAGCACTTGGCAGAATGAAAAACTCAAAGCAACCTAACTGCAGAACACTGAATTATATAGCAATTAAAAGCTGAGAAACTGGGCAAAATCCAACCCCTAGAGTCCTGTTTATAGATTAAAACTACCCATCTCTTGTTCACGTCACTACTCACAAACCTGAAACACTAGTGTTAATCCTTATGTTTCAAGCGATAACATTGTCTGGTAGAGAAAGCATGGGTACAGAAACTGAGAGAATTGGCATGAATCCTCATTCTGTTACCAATGACCTACACGAATTTTACCAAATCATTTCACCTTTCTGGGCCTCATTTTTAATATATATAAAATGTGAGGCTTAAATAAGACGTACCTGGCAGGAAAGATGTAAAGATTAAAGATAATGCCTAGATGAGTGCTAGGTAAAGAAAGTACTCAGTACCCAGTAATGATGATTAGAAAACATGAAGACTAGTGTCAAGTTCTGATTTTACCATTTATCTAGCCAAGTTAATATTAACATTTGTTTCCCATGGAAAATGAGTATTCTACTATTAACAATCTATCTAACCTCAGAGATAGTACATGGAGTGATCCAAGAATTCAGTTGCAAAAGCACCATGTACAATGTAAGATGGTATTTTTATTGGAGGCTCGGTGGCACGAATGCACTTCACAGGGTGAGAGACCTATCCAGGTGGTTTATAACCTGACAAATTCAGCAGTTGCTCAGATGGTGGATAAGCGGTATACTCCAAAGTAGGTGTTTTAACCCTCTGCTTGGTGGCTGTGACCTGCCTTTATGTGATCACTGTTAGACTTCATTTCTGAATATTTATGAAATTGATGTTCAGTTTTCTATTCCAGCTGGATCTCTTGAAAGAACGAACCATATGTTGAGCTCTTTTTAATTCTAGAGAACCTTAGATAAAGTTCAAGGAAAAGAAATTCCTTGATAGTGCTTGGACTATCAAAGAAACAAAGTGTATTCAATCCTAGAGGAGCAAAATAACCTTGAGTTTTGTCATAAAGCCCAACTCGATTCTAAACACTGGTTTTATGATTCAAAGTAACTGATAATTTAGTCAGTCTATGAGTTTGTGCTGTGCTTATTTTGAATATTTGGATATATATGAATTAAAAAAAAACCCTCAAATATATGCCTACATAAATTTCCAAAATCACTGATGCTTCAACACCTAACCATGTAAAAAGCCAAACAACTTGGGCTGGAGGAGCGAACATGGAAAAGTTATGTCTGAATAGTGATTTTACTTTTCCATTGTGCAATACGCTAAGGATGTCAAGAAAACAGAAAACTGATGAAAGAGAGAACAAAGTAATAAACTGTTCTCCGCGTGACAGCAGTGCTCTTTTATCCCACATAGGATTTTGAAGAATCAAACATGAAAGTAAACAGCAGAACTATTTTGTAGCTCTAAGAGAAGTAATGATGAACATAAACAAAAACATCCCAGACAAATGCTACTTGAGAAGAATCTTATATGATAAATTGTCCACAAATGAGGGCATTTACAAATCATTATAATAAATTTTTTCTTCAAAGTTCTAAAAATTACTGTGAGGCTGACAAAGGAAGAATAAATAGAAGCGGTATAAATAGGAGGTAAGAAAATGCAATTATGTGAGGGGACTCACATTTAAAATCTACTAAATTTAATCATTTTATTTGGCCATGGAGATGTTTATCTATGCTGAGTTTTGGGTAGAAGAAAATATGGCCGAGCCCTCCTGATGACCATCAATGAGGAAAATGAGCTGAATATAGAGCTTTCAGATACACACATAGCACGGGAATGTTGATCATTCCAAAGAGGAGAGCAAGGAAGCCAATCTGTTTCTTGAAAATAAACCAGACTCCTAACAATTGGGAAGTTTTTAAAGAGAGTTATCTTTGGAGGCAGAGGCAAAAGGGGATGAGGTTCTTTTATACACCGGGGGTGCCAAAAAAATGTCTACAAGTGGACACTTTGGTCAGTGTTGCTCAAGCAGTAGTTCGCTGTAGTCAGAAGTGTCTGGATGCTGATGGTAACCACTTTGAGCACCTCTTGTAACTGCAGAGGTCAAATGTGATTTGTATTCATATTTTGTTATGGGTATATATTGAGTGCTACAATTTTAATACAGTTTTTCTTTCTTACATCGTGCCAATTTTTTGGCACCCTCTCTATATACAAGCATACATTTATATGGTTCAAAAATCAATATGATAAGAAATACTCGTTGTTCCCTACAGACCCCACCCCATAGGTAACCATTTTAATTGGCTTTTTGTGCATCTTTCCATTCTTTCTCTGTACAAATGAGCAAACACAAATATAAAAATTCTTATCCCAACCCCCATTTATACAAGAGTAGCATAATTACGTTAAACTGAACGCTCCCAGTAATGGCCTCTCTGTAGCAATGCCTTTTGCAATGCATCAGGAAGTGGCATCTATTTCCCCATCCCCTAAATCTGGCCTCTGACTTGCTTTCGCCAATGTAATGTGATGGAAGTAACAGGTTTGTGGTTTGTTATACAGCAATAGACGAATAGGCAACTGATCTATACCACATATAAACTGAACTGTTCCTTGTTTTTTGTTGTTCTCGTTTTGTTTTATAATTTACAATATGTTCTAAAATTCTTAATTCCACAACCATTTTAAAAAACACACAAATGCATGATATTCCAGTGTATGGATGTACCAGTTTATTTAAACAATCCCCTACTGATGGATAACTGGATTGTTTCCAATCATCTACAGCTGAATTTTGAGGCTCTCCAGATCCCATGCTACTGACTACCATGTATTTACCAGGTTTGGGCAAAGAGATAAAAGCAGACAGGGCCATGAGTTATGGGAAAACCAGATATATACAAATGTGTACAAAGTACTAAGAAAACAAAGAAGTAGAAATGTTACTCTGTATGAAGGCCACAGAAATCTTCACAGACCATTAAGTAATTCATTGGGAAGGCTAACATGAGCTTTCCAGGTAGCAAATAAGGAGAAAAGCATGAAGAATACCTACAGTGTGAATAGTGCCCCTAAAGTTGGACTCAGACCAAGGGGAAAATCAGGAAAAGGATTTCCTTGACCACAGTCTCTCTAACCATTGCCAAGGGAAGGTAAATGTTCTGAACGAGTAACTATCAAACAAGTAGCATTTCCAACACTGACAATTTTAATCTGCTAAAGACAGAGGAAAGAACATCGAAATTACTGTTGCACTTATATAAAAGCTTATAAGGCTGGCTAAACTGATTATGGGCAAAGCACATCCTGTAGCTCTGCCACAAATCTGAGAACACATCCAACTTTCTAACAACAGGCAGGCTTCCTATGCAGAGACAGCCAGGAATAACTGTTTACAATGACAGATAATTTATCATTCAACAAAAATTGAGGCATAAGGACTCAAGTAAAGAAATTACCAGAAAATATTCTACAAAGACCTTGAAGACAGAGCTCAATTAAAACAAATCAATGTTTTGCTGTATAATAACAATAGGGATTGGAAAACAATTTTTTCCATTCCACATTTATAAATACATTGGAAAATAAATTTATCTAATACATCCGTATGGCTCAGGGATCAGCAAACTTTTTCTACAAAGGGCAAGATAGTATATATATTTCTGGCATCATGGGCCATATGGTCTCTGTCACAACTATACAACTCTGCTGTTGTAGCACACTCTAGACAAACACAAATGAATGGACTTGGCTGTGTTCCAATAAAACTTTATTTACAAAAACAGGCAGTGGGCCATAGTTTACTCACCTCTGCTATAGCTGTTTAAAAAACTGGAAAAATTTACATGTCTAATTCTTTATTTTTATGCCTGTAAAAATCTATTTTAATGCACCTACTGAAGTGGTTCATCAGAACAGCATTTTTATTTTCTTAAGACTAGATATAAGAGGCCTTGACTTATTGTCTTTCAAGAAAAATAATATACAAAACAGAAAAATATATTTAAAGACAGCATTACTTAGGCAACCAACCAAATGAGAGAAAATATTTGCAAACACCTCCAATAAGGGGCTAATATCCAAAATGTATACGGAACTCATACAACTCAACAACAAAAAAGAAACAATCCAATTAAAAAGTGGGCAGAGGACCTGAATAGACACTTCCCCCAAGAAGACATACAAATGGCCAAAAGAAAATTAAAAAAAAAAAAATGTTCGATTTCACTAGCTATTAGGGAAATGCAAATCAAAACCACAACGAGATACCACCTCACACCTGTTAGAATGGCTATCACCCACAAGACAAGTAATAACAAGTGTTGGAGAGGCTGTGGAGAAAAAGGAACCCTCATACACACATTGCTGGTGGGAATGTAAATTGGTACAGTCACTGTGGAAAATAATATGGAGGTTCCTCAAAAAATTAAGAACAAAATCACCATATGACCCAGCAATCCCTCTTCTGGGTATCTACCCAAAATGTCTGAAAACATTTATCCATAAAGATATACGTACCCCTATGGTCACTGCAGCATTACTCACTGTGGCTAAGATATGGAAAAAACCAAAGTGCCCTTTGATGGATGATTGGATAAAGACGTGGTATGTATACAATACTACTCAGACATAAGAAAAAAAGAAATATTGCCACTTGCGACAACATGGATGGATCTTGAGATTATCGTGCTAAGCAAAATATGTGAGACAGAAAAAGTCAAAAGCCATATGTCTTCACTCATATGTGGGATGTAAAACTGAAAGCAACAAAGGAGCAAGAAAACAAACAAACAAAAACTCATAGACACAGACAACAGTTTAGTGGTTACCAGAGGGCCAGGGGGAAGGGGGGATGGTAGAAGAGGGAAAGGAGGTCAAATATATGGTGATAGAAGAACTGACTTTGGGTAATGAACACACAATGCAATATATAGATGATATGTTATAGAAATGTACATTTGAAACCTACATAATTTTAGTAACCAATGTCAGCCCAATAAATTTAATATTCGGTTGGTGCAAAAGTAATTGTGGTTTAAAAGGTTCAAAATAATTGTAAAAACCGCAATTACTTTTACACCAACCTAGTAAAACTTGTTTTAAAAAAACAGCATTATTTAAAGATGGAATACTACTAACAACATGAAGTCAGTGCCGAGGAGTAGCAAAGACGAGGCTAGGTATCTGATGCTGTCCAAAAAAACATGCAGACCTAAGAACTTCAAACATGACCAGCATACCTGTGAAGAATCACTTGCTTCATTATTATGCTAATTTCCACCCTAGTCATCCTCTTATCTCTACCTTCTCCCAGTGCCATCTGACTCCACACATAGAGGTGCCCAGAATACATACATACTTCTAACAACTTGATTAATAACAAACAGTGCAATTTTAAAAACAAGTAAAAAAGATTTAAAGAAACAATTCCCCAAAGAAGAAATAAAGACATAAAATGATGATCAACACATTACTCATCAAAAGAACAAATTATAACACTACTCACATATATCCAACAACACGGATGAATGTCAAAAGCATTAGGCTGAGTGAAAGATGACAGACATACAGCAAAACTTCATACTGTATTATCCTATTTGTATAAAACTTTCGACAAAAAAATAAAAATTAGTAACAAAAAGCAGATCAGTAGCTGCTTAGGACTGATGGGAAGAAACTGATTACCAAGGGACATGTTGGGGGTGTGATAAATCTTTTTATGGTAATGGATGTATTCTATATCTTGACTATAATGGCACTAACACAACTGCATACAATAGCTAAAAGTCAGACTGCATACATAAAATGGGTGGATTTTATTATATATAAACTACACCACAACAAAGCTGAGAAAAAATTAGCAAACTGATTCCAGCAATGTATTTTTTTAAAAATCACAATCAAGTTGAGTTTATCCAAGAAAGCAAGGATAATTTAATTATTAGGAAAATCCAATATAACTCGCCATATAACAGATGAAAAGAAACACTTTAAAGTCACCTCAACAATTAAAGAAATAGAAGATCAATTCCTTAGCTTGATAAAGTCTCTTCCAAAAACCCATATAAAATGTCATACGTATTAATGAAATATTACAAGCACTGCCTTTCAACACAGAAAGAAGATAAAGATGTCCAATATCAATGCTTCTTTTCAACATTTACTCAAGAGTCAAACTAGAACAGCAGGACAGTTAAAAAGAATGGATCTGACAGGAAGAAATAAAATTGTCCTTTTGTACACACCAAATGACTTTCTATACAGAAAACCAAAAAAACCTACCATCCAAGTATTAAAATTAATATGCAGGTTTAGCAAGGTTGCTAGAATATACAACAAAAAAATATGAACCGGTCTGGCCCAGTGGCTCAGGTGATTGGAGCTCCGTGCTCCTAATGCCGAAGGCTGCCGGTTCGATTCCCACATAGGCCAGTAGCTTCTCAACCACAAGGTTGCCGTTTGACTCCTCAACTCCCACAAGGGATGGTGGGCAGCGCCCCTGCAACTAAGATTGAACATGGCACCTTAGGCTGAGCTGCCGATGAGCACCCGGATAGCTCAGTTGGTTGGAGTGCATCCTCTCAACCACAAGGTTGCCAGTTCGATTCCTCGACTCCTGCTAGGGATGGTGGGCTGCGCCCCCTGCAACTAGAAAATGGCAACTGGACCTGGAACTGAGCTGCGCCCTCCACAACCAACATTGAAAGGACAACAACTTGACTTGGAAAAAATCCTGGAAGTACAACTGTTCCCCAATAAAGTCCTGTTCCCCTTCCCCAATAAAACCTTAAAAAAAAGAAATGAACCACCTAACAATAAACCTAACACAAGATACATTAACACTAAATAAGACCATAATGTAAGTAGATTGAAAGACGTAAAAGGAGACAAATAATTGGAAAGATCTATCATGATTATGGATGGGAAGACTCACAATCATCAATATTTTCTCTTCATTTAAATGTATAATTTCAAGGGAGCCAGTTAGCTCCGTTGGTTACAGCGCAGTGCTCATAACACCAAGGTCACCAGTTCAATTCCCACATGGGCCAGTGAGCTGCGCCCTCCACAACTAGATTGAAAACGACTTGACTTGGAGCTTGATGGGTCCTGGAAAAACACACTGTTCCCCAATATTCCCCAATAAAAATAAATAAAATACATAAATGTATAATTACAGTGCAATTCTTATCACATGCCAGTAAAATTTTTGGTTCAACTTGATGAGTAAATACTAAAATTTATGTACCAGAGTAACATGTTAAATCTGATGAAACAACTAAACCGTGGCATATTCATAAATGAAACAGTCTATGTTAAAATAAGTGAACTATAGTTATATGCAGCAAATGAGTAAATCGCCAGTGTAGTGATATTGAAACAGTGAAAAAGAATAGGTACAGGAAATATGTGAATAGTGTAACACTTTTATAAAGTCTAAAATAAAAAAACCTAAATATAAGGGATCAATTTGTATATGTATATGTAGTTAAAATATTTTTAAAAGCATAGACATAATAAATATCAAACTCAGGATACTGACTACTGCAAAGGGATGGAATTGGACACAGTTACAAATTGTAGTTCTAATGTTTTGCTTCTTTAAAAGATCTGCAGCAAAATATAACACAAAACATTAAAATCTGACAAACCTAAAAGTGGATGCATGAGTGTTTGTTACATTGGGCTCTTTTCTTATGTTGTGACCTTGAAATGTTTCACAAGATCACTGGCTGCAATGGGGGAAATGGTGAACTCATAATGCAGGAAGGTAGTTACAGTGAGAGATGATTGTGGCCTGTGGTGAGTAGCAATAGGAATGGAAAAGGGGGTGTGGATTTCAAAGATATTTAGAGTTAGAATAGATAGTATTTGTTGATTGATTAGACGAGGAGGGTAAATCAGGGTAACGTGGAATTACTGACGGAGATAGAGGCAACTAGAGGGAGAGTAGAGTGGAGGGGGGAGATGATGAGTTCAGTATATACTGGGCATACTCCTTTCATGATACCTCTGAGATAGTCAAGAAGGGTTTCCAGTTGATAAATTCAGAAGTTTGGAGTTGAAAAGAATAGTCTGGTCTAGAATCATGAGGTATCAATATAAAAATAAGGAAATTCCAGCTATGAGAGGCTGAAAGGAAAAGAAATGATGTTTCAAAATACAACTAAAATAAACTATGCTTCCTGATTTTTATTCCAATTGACTTTTATTCCATATTCAGTGTTAAGAATAGCTGGTAATTATTATACGTTAAATATTTACTCATACTTTAATAGTGTATTCAGATGTTCTTCTTCAAGCTAGTAATTGGTTTCTTTGGATTGTTGTAAAGTCAAAGATTTATAACATGTTTACAAGCTCCTAACTCTCACCATTTCCCAAGTTCTGCAATTTGTCCATACTGTTCCACAGAAAATTCTGCTTTGCATTTTCTCTGCTGTTTTCAGTTCTCTATTCTGGAGAACAAGGCTTAGCCGCCCATGTCCATCTTCTACCTAAACCAAAGCCCTTTTAGGACAAGTCCAGTCACAAGGAAAGTATGAATGAGACAGGAAAGGAGAACAGAAAAAGAACCATGTTAAGAAACGTGCTACTTTCACAGACTGGAATATAAATAAGAGCACAGCTGACTTTTGCAGAATTTTTCTTTTTGGTATATTGGTTTGTTTGGGCTGCCATAACAAAGTATCACAGACTGGATGGCTTAAATAACAGAAATCTAATTTCTCACAATTCTAGAAGCTGCAAGTCTGAAGGTGTTGTCAGGGTTGGTTTCTTCTCTCCTTGGCTTACAGGTGGTTGTCTTCCCATGTGGTCTACCCTCTGACATATGAGGTCTGACAATTAAGTTCAAAAACTTGTTATAACGAGGTTGCTAACCTTTTTTGATATCAGAGGGATTATTCATTATGTATTTGTACCAACTGGACAAACAGTTAACCATGTTTACTATTTGGAAGTGTTGAAAAGGCTGCGTGAAAAAGTTAGATGAAGATGGCCTGAACTTTCCGCCAACATTCATGGGTTTTGCATCACGACAAAACACCACCTCACATGGCACTGTCTGTGAGGGAGTTTTTTAGCCAGTAAACAAATAACTGTAATAACTGTATTGGAACACCCTCCCTGCTCACCTGATCTGGCCCCCAATGACTTCTTTCTTTACCCGAAAATAAAGAAAATATTGAAAGGAAGACATTTTGATGACATTCAGGACATCAAGTGTAAAACGGTGACAGCTCTGATGGTCATTCCAAAAAGAGTTCCAAATTCCTTTGAAGGGTGGACTAGGTGCTGACGTCGGTGCATAGCTTCCCAAGGGGAGTACTTTGAAGGTGATTGTAGTAATATTCAGCAATGAGGTATATAGCAGTTTTTCTAGGATGAGTTCATGAACTTAATTGTCAGACCTCGTATTATTGTGTTAAAGACCTTACCTCCAAATTCAATCACATTCTGAGGGTTAGGACTTCACCCTATAAACTTTTAGGGAACACAATTCAGCCCACTAGTAGAGGTGGGGAAGGATGAAAAAGCAGTTAGATTAAGAAGGTTGAGCAGTTTTTCCTGAATTTTAATATTCTCTCATTCATTCGAAAATAGTTGAGTACTTACAAGGTATCCTACTGCTGATGATAGAGCAGTAAATAAAACAAGCGTAAATAAAAGATAGAGCTCAAGGAACAATTCTGAGGTTTTTAGCCTGAGCGACTGGAAGGATGGAGTTTCCCTTTACTGAGAAGGGAAAGACAATGTGAAAGGAACATGGGTGGAAGACTAAGTTTGAAACGCCTGGTAGATACTCAGATGGGGATGCTGGACAGGCAACTGGATAGAAGTCTGGAGATGAAACCTGGAGTGGGAAAGTCTGAGCTCATGATTAGACATTGTCAACTGATGAAACACAGATGCTATTTAAAGTCTGAAACTGGGTATCTTAGAGGAAGTGAGTACAGAGCAGAGGTTCCAGAACTAATGGTTAGGTACTCCAATTTTTAGGGATCATGGAAGACGAGAAAAAACACTAAAAAGGAGACTGAAAATGGGCAGTCCTGTGTCATTATGCGGTATACCTTAAACTTATATAGAGCTGTATGTCAATTATCTCAACAAAACTAAAAAGAAAAAGAGCAGCCAGGGAAATGGGAAAAATACAGAAGCCAAGTAAAGAGTATATAGTCTGCTGGGCTGTAGGTACTGTGGACGTCAAGACAAAATCTACAAATCCTCATAATGAAATACATTCCAACTATTTAAATTATTACCTATTAGGATTTGATCGATGAATAAGAAAATACCTTTTAAAACCAATTATTTTGAAACTTTGGCTTTGTCATAGTATCAGCAATCAGGAATTACAAAGAAGGTCAGAACGAATATATTATTTGTAGCAATGGACACAAAAGCATTTAAGAGACTGCACACAAATCTCACTCCACCATTTAATTGGGACAAGTCAAGTACAATGGCTCAAGTACTTTAGGACAAATAAAAGTTAATATAAATTTTTCCTTCCTCCCCCAGTAAAACAGAATATATAGTAAATATGAAAAAGCTTATTTGCAGCAAAAAAATAAGGTGAAAAGGGCAGTTTGACAAACGGACCAAATTCTAAACTAGTGGCTGTTTATGTCCTTAAAGAGTCAAAGGCAGGCTATTGTTGAAAAAAGAAGATTGAGCATGAAACTAGGAGATGTGGCTGAATCTTGATTGTTCGGCCCATTTATCAGCTGTGGGCCCTTGGACAAGTCACTCCAGAGCCTTGTTTTTCTCATTTGTAACACCAAGGGAAGGAAGGTGTTAAAAGGCCAATAAAGTAACAAGAAAGTACTGTTATACTATTAAAGTATAAGAAATGATTAGATAGCTACCCATCAGAAATGCATTAACAATTATTATGCCACTAATATGTAGAAAGTAACTAAAGGTTCTCTCTTCCAATGCTAATGATTTTAATATTTCAAGATATATTGTAATTGCCTGCCAACATCAAAACCCTGTTGATAACCTTAATGCAAGTTAAAAGCAGCAGCAACACAGCTGACTTGATAATGTAAATAGGAAAAAGTGAAATATGGATTGTTGCTTCCCGGCTCCAGCAAATGTTTATTTAGAACAATATAGTTACCTACTTCAACTACACACCATCTGTTCCAGGTCTCCACCAAGTTAATGTTTCTCACATGAACAGAAATGACTTAAAATTGCATTTGGTTAGCATCTTGCCTTCCCATGGAGGTTACCGCTCCCGCACCACAGTCTCACTCTCCTGAAGCTCAGCCTCTTAATATTGTGTGGCATTACCACTCTTGCCATACAAATGCAGCAGATGTCAGGAAACTCAGAAAATGGAGGCTGTCAGGAAATCAGCTAACTCCAGTCTCCCGGGCAAATAAAATCCTTCTTACATGGTTTTCTGGAGACAGGGAGAAATGATATAAATTTCACACACAGCTTTCCTAAGAACCAAACCCAGGTCTCTCTGGTTCCATTTACTGATACATCAATGCTACAATTTCTCTGGAACACAGAACCTTCTAGAACAATACTTCAGTAAAACCTCACATCCCAAAATACATAATATCACTTATCCCATCTCCACTGTTCTACTTTAGCTCAAGCCACTGTCATCGCTCACCTGCACTACTTTAACTGCCTCCTAGCTACTCTTTCTGCTTCTGCTTTGTCCCTTCCAATCCATTTTCCACATAGCAGACAAAGTGCTGATTTATAAACCTCAAATAGATCTTTTTAAGGATCTATTTAAACTCTTCTAATGGCTTCCCATTGCTTTTATAATAAAACACAAACTCTTTACTTTGGCTTAAATGCAAAATTCTACCCAGCAGTTCTCAAAGTGTGGTCTGGGACCCGTTGGGGATTCTAGAGATCCTTGGGTGGGGGTGGAGGCGGTGCATGCATGTGCTCATGGAGGGTCAAAACATTTTCAAAATAATAATGAGGCTACCTGCCCTCTTCACTCTCTTTCATGAGTGTACAATGGGTTTTTTCCAGTGACTATATGATGAATGACAGCATAAGAGATTTAATGCAGAAGCAGGTATAAGAATCCAGTTATAATTCTATTAAGCCAGTCATTAGAGATGTGCAAAACTGTAAAACTGAGCCACTCTTCTTATTAAATGTTTGCTTTGAAAAATAATTTTCATAAAAATGTTATTTATATTTAACATGTAATGAGTTTATTATTTTAAAGTAATTAATATTAAAAATTTTTAAATTTCTGATGGGAGTGTGTGTGTGTATGTGTGTGTGTGTGTATACCATAAAAAATGTTCACCAGGGGCCGGCCCGGTGGCTCAGGCGGTTAGAGCTCCATGCTCCAAACTCCGTAGGCTGCCAGTTCGATCCCCACATGGGCCAGTGGGCTCTCAACTACAAGGTTGCCAGTTTGATTCCTCGAGTCCCAGAAGGGATGGTCGTCTCTGCCCCCTGCAACTAAGATTGAACACAGCACCTTGAGCTGCCTCCCTCCCAGATGGCTCAGTTGGTTGGAGCGTGTCCTCTCAACCACAAGGTTGTCAGTTCAATTCCTTGAGTCCCACAAGGGATGGGTGGGCTGCGCCCCCTGCGCGGCTGGACCTGGAGATGAGCTGCGCCCTCCACAACTAAAACTGAAAGGACAACAACTTGAAGCTAAATGGCACCCTCCACAACTAAGATTGAAGGACAACAACTTGACTTGGAAAAAAAAAAAGTTCTGGAAGTACACACTGTTGCCCAATAAAGTCCTGTTCCCCTTCCCCCCCAAAAGAATGTTCACGAGGGTTCTTAATAAAAGAGTGCAAAGAAATCCTGAAACCAAAGAGTTTGAGAGCTGCTGACCTAGCCCGTCTACCTCTCCAATCTTCATACCCTACTTGTCCTACCCTGACAGCACGCATTAGCTATGCTGACCTTTCTATTTCTCAAATACACCAACCGAACTCCCACTTCAGTGCCTTAGCTCAGGCTATTCCTTTGGTCTAGAATTGGCTTCCCCCAATCATTGGCTGACTCCTTATCATTCAGATGGCAGCAAAAATGTCACTTCCTCAGAGGGAGCTTCCCTAACTAGAGTTACCCTCTACTCTTCCTACCAGACCATTCCATGACCTTGGTTATTTTCTTCATTGTACTTATTACCACTGCACCAATCAAGCATTGGCTTGATTGATGTCCACCTTTGGGGAAATAAAGGCCTTGTCTATTTCTTTACCATGCCCTCAGCACCTAGAACAGGCAACACCAAATCATCACAATCAAAACTGGCACATCCCCAAAGCTTGGCTGAAGTTGAATAATCTCTCTCAGAGCTCCCCATTTCCAATGAGTCAGCATAACCTTGTCACTTGTACCTTATACCCATCCTCAACCCTCTCTACTCTCAGAGACCCTATCTTAGATTAGCACCTTATTTCTCTAACCGAGCTCTCTCTCTGGGATTCAACCTATTCTGCACTCTCCTGCCAGGCACCATTTCATCAAGAACCACTATTCTGTTATCTTTTGTTCTTCAGACTGGCCATCACGATTCTCAGCTGCTGAATACATGTGCCAGCACCCATTCTCATGAACAGTTCTATATCCATCCCCATTATAGGGGCTCTTATATCCTATGGTCATACCATCTCCATTTCTTAGAACTCCTTCCCCCTTCTCAAGATACAATTAAATCTTCCCCAACACTTTTGTCTCAATTTGTTGATGACAGATTTTCATCATCTGTCACCATGCCTTGGACACGATAAACAAGAATAGTGGTTTGATAACAGCTGTTTAGCTGATGAACAGGAATAAGAAGACATAAAAGATAATTACGCTATTTAGTTCTGCTGAAGTCTTATGTTAAGCAAATTATGCTTACTTTACTTCTGGGCCACAAACTGCCCCGTTATTCTGAAAAATTCATACAATTTTACTTGACAATAAGGAGACAAAGTAAGTATGAAGACAGAGCTACATGAATGAACCTCTTAAAGAAAATCACCACTCAAAAATACATGTACTATTAATGCGTCATCACCCATACGACGGCTGACAATTAAGTTCATGAACTCATCCTAGCAAAAGTGCTACATACCTCATTGCTGAATATCACTACAGTCACCTTCGACGTACTCCCCTTGGGAAGCTATGCACCGATGCCAGTGCACCGATGCCAGTGCCTAGTCCACCCTTCAGAGCAATTTGGGAACTCTTTTTCTGCAATGGCCATCGGAGCTGGCATCGTATTACACTTGATGTCCTGAATGTCATCAAAATGTCTTCCTTTCAATATTTTCTTTATCTTCAGGTAAAGAAAGAAGTCACTGGGGGCTCGATCAGGTGAGCAGGGAGGGTGTTCCAATACAGTTATTACAGTTATTTGTTTACTGGCTCAAAACTCCCTCACAGACAGTGCCGTGTGAGCTGGTGCATTGTCGTGATGCAAGAGCCATGAATTGTTGGTGAAAAGTTCAGGTCGTCTAACTTTTTCACGCAGCCTTTGCAGCACTTCCAAACAGTAAACTTGGTTAACTGTTCGTCTAGTTGGTACAAATTCATGAATAATCCCTCTGATATCAAAAAAGGTTAGCAACATCATTGCAACAAGTTCACGAACTTGTCAGACCTCATATAATGAAGACAGTATGTTACATGAATCTATTAACTATGTAAGCATCTGAATATCTATGTTTTTAAATTGCTGGGGAATATCACAGACATCAAATCTTTTGTTCATATAACTCGTTCCATAAGGCCTTTCCATCCCAAGGATGCTATATTTATCTAGATCCATCCTCCCCCATATACGCACAGCTGTTACTCTTTCACATTGAAAAATATTAAATTTTAAAAGGCTGTTAACTTTCAATATTTTATTTATATTCTATTGGGTAAAAATGTTTGTCCGATGCAAAGCCATGTGTCCAGTCCCATCTTTCAAGTATTAGTAAGGAAACCACCGAGTTCACTGCAATTTAAAAAATCATATTCTAAATCATATTATCATGTTAACTTGTATGTACAAATATATAATTTTTCTGTACACATTCATTCTTCAAACTTTAAAAAGTTTGCCAGTGCTAGAGCTCCTCTTGATTCCAGGACCCTTAATATTTGAAAAACTGATTCCGGCCAGCCCATCAAATTTTGTCTTGGGGTAGATAACCACAACAGAACTGCAGACTCAGGAGTATCGGGGACCAAAGATCGAGCTCTTTTCCAAGATGGGAAGCCTCTGAACAACCTACCTGACTGGCTGACACCCACCTTCTGAGAGAGAACTTTGGGCACTTGGGAGTTTGCCTTACTGCAAATGTAACACCTGTCATTGCCGCACAACTAAGAAATGATTCTTGGCAATGGCTGCTAATTAGTAATAGATCTGTCTTCTGGGGTCTTCCTACTGTCAAATATTTGAAGAAGACTATCTCATCATGACTAATCAAAAAACAAGTGGACGTGTAAACCCACCAAACCTCATACTCGTGCTACACATAGCCATAGGGAAGCCAAGAAAAAAATGAAGCTCTCTGTGTTTGCTCAGTCTGGTTTCTAACAGTTTACTTATTAAACCCTCTTTCTGGGGAAACAAGGACTTTAAAACAATCACAAAAACAAACTAGTTGAGGATTTCATGGTTTCAACTACTTTCTGAGAGCTCTGTGTGGGTAGGACAATGGGATTACAGACATTTTTTAGCTTATGAGCAGATGTGCTCCTGAGTCATGTCAACAAATATGCACTGAGAGTTTTGGTTAAGAAAGTTTCTGGTCAATCCTTGTGTAAGGCAACGATTCTTTCTATAACATTACACAACTTAGTACAAGTTCGTATGTTTTCTACGTGTAGATTTCTGCCTGGATTTCATAATATAGAGCTGCACTGCCCAATATGGGAACCATTAGCCACATGCGGCTAATGAGCACTTGAAAGTGGCTAAATTGAGATGTGTTATAAAAATTATACCGAGTTTCAAAGATTTAGTACTAGAAAAGGGAATGTAAAATATCAATAGTTTTTATGGTATGCTGAAATATTTTAGACATAGTAACTTAGATTATTAAAGTAATTCCATCTGTTTTTCTTTTTTAGAAAAATAAAGCCACTAGAAATTTTGACACATGTGGCCCTATCTGTGGCTTGCATGCTATTTCAACTGGACAGCTATGATGTAGGAATATGATACAGTGAGAGAAAAAAACAAGGTCTCTGGATTCAGAAAGATCAGGATTGAAACTGAGGATGTTACTTTTCTAGCTCTATGATAGTGGGAACAGCTCCTGCTCAAAGTCTCCGTTTCTTTGTTTACAACACAGTCAATGCTGTCCAGCTGCCAAGGTTGCTGTTGACAATCAAATGAAATAAAAATAGAACAACCTAGCCTAGACCCCACAACCAAAGAAAAATTCATCTTTTTCATTTGAGGGAAATCTGGACAACGGTGACCGCACACAGTTCAGGCTGAGCAATTCAGGATAGGACATTTTGGATTTATTCTTCTTTTTCAGAATGCAAGTTCAAAATAAAGCGAGTTTCCTTAACTGATCTTTTATGGGCCTAAATCTCTGAGGAGTGTCTGACGCATGTGTACACAAGGTGCTTCATTACAATGAATCTGGAGGAAGCGGTAGCAGATGAATCCCCCCACAACAGGTAGATCAAGCAAGGTGTCTCCTCAGCCTTGTGCTCTTTCTGCCCGGTTGGCCTTCTTCTGTTTGACTTCCAACTCCAACCCTGAAGTTCAATGTCAAATTCCTTCACTTGTGCATGTTCCACAGCCCCAAACTGTCCTCTGCTATTCTTCACCATTCTGAAGTTTCAGCTCCAGTTTAAGCCATATGTTTTGCATTTACACCCTGGAAGTTTCCATCGACCACAAACTTGCTTTTTAGTTGTTTTTATTAGAAATAGATCTTTAGGTTAATCAAAAGCTTTTTTTATGATGGGGAAGGGATCTATTTATAGAAATGGTTGTTTTTCCTCCTTTCAGCTCCTTAATGTTGAGTCATCCCTGCATTACGGGATCACCTTGCTTGATTAGGCTGTGTTACTCTTAAATGCAGTGCTGTTCCTCACAGTAAACCAAGGAATAGAGAGAAAAGATCATTCATTTTGAGTCTTGCAAGTAGGTCAGAAGTGAAGGAGCAAAAAAGAAACACACACACACACACACACACACCGGGGGTGCCAAGAAACTGTGTACCAGTGGGCACTTCGGTCAACGTTGCTCAAGCAGTAGTTCGCCCTAATCAGAGTGTCTGGACGCTGATGGGAACCACTTTGAGCACCTCTTGTAATTGCAGAAGTCAAACGTGACTTGCATTCATCTTTTGTTACGGGTATATATATTATTACAATCTTCCTTCCTTAAAATGTGTATACATTTTTTGGCAGTCTCTGTATATATATAAAATTTATACGCACACACACATTTATTTGCTTTAATTACAGAAAATATTCCAAAATGTTTATATTTTCTTTATAAATTCATCATTTTAATTAACACTTGAGCAAAGCTAAAACACAGACTAACAACACATATTTTAAAATATCAACAAAAAATAATAGTTGAGTCTGTATGTCTACATTGAGTTGGAACTTTTGATCTTCCCCTTTCAATGGGAGGACCCAACGATTCCCTCTAAATTCCTGACGTCATCACTATTGAAAATTTCTAATGGCAATTTAAACTATGTGAATGAAAGAAACGATGTTTGCAACAAATGGTCCAGATGTGAGCATCTGCCTCTCATTTGCCTCTCATTTGCCTCAGGACAGAGATCGTGAGTTAAGATTAATGGCTTTAAATCCCAAACAGCCCAAACATAACAAGTTAAAATGAAATACATGTAAATAACTCAACTTTTGGTCTTGGAAACATTCAAGATGTTTTCCATACAAGCCCACTTAAGGGAATGTAATTAAAACTAATTTCAATCAACAAAGGCAAAGAGTACGTGTAACACATGTAGGCAGGGAAGTTTAGAGACAATTCTCGGAGACTCCCCTATGTACTTTTAGAAATCTAGCAATCAAGTTCATAGCTTCCAAACTAGGACAATCCTGAATTTCTGTGCCCTAATTATGAACCTCCTAAGGAAACTAAAATTAAAACTCAAATCACAGGACTTTTTTTCTGATTCAGAACTGCTTCTCTCTCTTTTACTTTCGTATGATGAGACCCCTTGGCCCTTCATGCTCTAATCACAAAGTACTTATGATTATTTAGAAAAAACTCTTTGACTATGAAGGATCTTAAGATTTTCTCTATTTTAAACTCATACAAAATCTGTCATAGAATATGAATGGCTTTCATAAATGCAGCCTCTGCTTAAAACCTTCAGAGAAAGACCGGAGTAGGTTCCATTGTTCTGGGTAAAGAATCAATCATCAATAGAAACTTCATCTCTGAAACAAGGGAAAACCATGATAATCATTAATTGTAAAGCTGATAAGATTACATGAGCATATACTGGCAGTCCTTTTACATATTCTAAAGTGTCATACCCATTAATTAGCTACCTTTTAAGGGGAATGAGGCAAATGATCAAATAGAGACTGGTATGCAAAGGACAAAAGAATTAAAGTTATATTTCAATAAGCAACCATGAAGAGTAATTATGCTTTTCTAAGTTTTCAATTTACCATGGCCAAGGTTTTAATATCAATTTCTCCACATTTCTTCAGTCAATTCTCCATCACTCTGCCAAAGCATAACAAAATGGGATGGTGAATTTTGGGAGAAAATGAGGTATTTCCAGTCCAAACTGTAAGGCTTTCTAGATTATCTATATGCTTGTTACCTTCCATTAGTTACAGTATCTGATTACTAATGTACTGGGAAGAAAATGCACAGAAATAAATGTATTTTGAAGTACTAACATTCAATTAGTGGGTTAAAACACAATTTTTCTGCCAGAAAAACATTCATACCATTGGACTACGCAACCTCACTCCTGGGAATTTGTCCTTAAGAAAGTAGCTCAAGGGAAAAAGCAATTTATACCACAGAGGAATGGTTAATTAAATGGTGGAACTGCATGTTAATGCGGACTGTGAAGGCATTAAAAATTATACTTATGAAGACCATTCATCACTTGGGGAAATGCATACAATACAAAACTGTGTGTGTGGGGGAGTTTCCTAATGCCATACAATTACAATTATTTATAAAAAATAGATACATATGTTCACAGTATGGAAAGGAACCTGAAAATGAATTGGGGACATGGTGGGGACAACATGTAAATACCAATTTTCTTGAATCATTTTGGAACATTGCTTATAAAATATTTTCATTTGCTCTGTCACTAAATTTCCTTTTCTACAGAATTATAAGAAACCCATTGGGCTGCCAAGCATTCCTAACATGTTAAATCTTTCTTCACACACAAGCAATATGATCTAGTTACAGTGACTTCATTTTTGAAACCAAAATTTTGACAAGCAGTTAGGGTCAGGGAACAATGGACAGACTTGCAGTAGAAAGCCTGACCAAAAAAAACAAGATTCGCAAGTCAGAAGCCCCAGTCCTTCTCCACCTGAGCAGCATCTACGGTAAAAACAAGCCCTTAATTTAGACAGACTGCCCTAGGTCACAATCGCAGTAACTTGATTTTATGACCAAATGCCAGGTCAGTTAACCTATCAAACACTCATCGTGAGCTTAAAGAGTATCATTTCTTTGGTATACAGTAAATGCTTAAACAAATAAACACAACTAAAACAGTGGTGCACTATCTATAAAATAGGCAATTAAGTCTGCCTCTCTCTCCAATCTGTTTTGTAATCAGGAAATGAAGTTAATAATCCTGTTCTAAACTGCAAACCATTTTATAAAACATACCATCACCACCATCACCACCTCCCGCCCCCCACTATTATTGTTGTTATTTCCATTACTGTTCCTCCCAAGAAGACAGATGAAAAAGCTACCTAGAGTTTACCTAATGGGCTAAGGGAGAAATCTCCTGATCCAAAAATGTCACTGAAATCTAATGACAAAGATGAGAGTATGCAATCAAGGGAAAATAGAGAGCAAGTCCACGATTAAATGCAAGGTTGGTATCAGAAGGGGTACAGGAAAGTGCTTCCAGCATTCTGAGACAGTTGTCCTCTGGGAGTGAAAGTGCTGAAAGTGAATGCATACTATATATACAGAATTCTCTGCAGAAAGAATACATCTGATGAAATGGTTCCTAAATGCTCTGCTGATAGAGAGTTGGTCATAAATACAAACAAGGTGACTTAGGACTTAACATATCAAGGTGACGTAATATAACAAGATGACTTAGGACTTAAATATATCCAACCAACATCACTCTATGGTTTATAATTTAAATTTAACAAATAATTCATTCTCAATTGCATGTAATTTGATCCTTTTTAGCAACAAGGTGATTTAAAAATATCTACTAAATATGATTTAATATAAAATACTAAGGCTTTCATTATACACATATTCTTAACTAAGAAACACCTTAAGACCTCATCAAAAATTATATTCAAATTATTGCTTTATAAAAACAACATCTCCCCAAATAAGGTTTACAATTAGTTGAAGAATATTAAACTAGAAAACCACATAGTCGGTCTGTCCAGACCAAGAAAATGAGACCCAAACAAGTTATGGAGCTTGAGCTGTGGCCCTGGTTGAAAAGACCCATTTTACATGTGGATAGAACAATTTTACGGTAATGACAAAGCCGAAACAATTCTTAAATTAGAACAACAGTGTTTTTGTATGAAGGACTGGTAGACGGCAACATAATCTAATGTAAATAATGGTACGCGACAAAAACAATGCACATTCTGGGTCTACTTTTCCATTGAAATAATGGCAGAGATATATCAAAACAGAAAAGGCTTTGAAATAATTAACGTAAAGGAAAAGAACAAGATATATTAATAGAAATAACACGTAAAAAGCACACACATTCATAGGCAAAAACTAGAACGGAATGTGGAAAAATAAGAAGGTGGTTTTAATAAAAGGTAGTGCCCTCATTCCTAAGGCAAGAAGTCGCCATGATGATTCATTTTATCAGTCATCACTGAAAGGCTAACATGACCTGAACATTTAGTAGTGCTTGGAATACAAAGATGAAATTGCTATCCCAGCCCTCAAGAGTGAAAGGCCAGGACCTCAAGTAGACTGGGAGTGGGGACAAACAACAAACGAAGATTTCGCTGAATCTTATCAAGACAATCTAATCAAAGTACACTGTATTATCATCTAAGATCCTGTGTTGTGTGTGGCCACCATTGAGAATCAGCTGTCAAGACCCACCAAATGAAGAGCACGTCCACATCCACTAACGCGTCTGTAACCAAATCCCGGTGTCTACATACAGACCCCAAGTTACAAGTGTCTCCTCTAGAGGCTTCACTCAGCCCACCTTCCGAGCTTGCAAATTTTAAGGCTAACTTTTGATTGTGTTTGAGAACAGGGAACAGATGGCCCACACAGCATATACTCTCCCAAGAACTAATTTTTACCAATCACATGTGGCTAAAACCCAGACTTATACCTACAGATTAGTGAGCTACAGAAACCCTCATAATGACTTGACAATTATTCAGTGTGACAGCTGTTTGTACCACGACCAAATGTGAGTTTTAAAACATCGGTTAACACCTCTGGTTCCTCTGGATTAAAACAAAAAACAAAGAACCTGAGTTACAATATCCATCACAGGTGTAAAACAAGTCTGCAAAGAAATTTTCATAAGGTGAGCAATATTTAGAAACTACGTAATCAATAAAGAAAACCATAAACATACATGCTCATTCCAATGTTCATGCTGTAGACCCAGGCTTCAGGACACTTTCATTAAAAACAAAACAAAAAAGTAGCAATGCTATCTGTATGCTGCAGATGCGTCCTTCCCAAATGGTTAAGAAATATCACCTTCTTGGGTGATATTTTTTGACGCTCTATCAGCTGCTGCATTAATGAAGAACCTCAGAAAACTTCTGTTCACATCATAAGGCTGCAAATGCACAACTTGCTCCTTTTCGTTTCAGCCTCTGCCGCTAGTTTTGTAAGCTCCTTGAGACTTTGGGGCAATCCATGTCTGTCTTGATCACGGCTGTTATTTATTCCCAGCGCCACGCCCAGTGGCCAGAACACAGTACACACTTGATTCTTATTTAATTTTTTAAAATTGACTTAAGTCAACTCTTAGGTATTTCTTAGTGAGTTATAAAGAAAGATCGTGTTTGCCTAGTACTAGGCTTATTACGTTTAAAAACAATAATGGGAAATTAGGACCAGAACTTCAACTTTAATTTAAATCCAAATAAAAACAAGGTAAATGTTGGCTTTGCTTTTAATGGGGGATAACCCAAAGCACTCTATTTTAAAATAATTTGTTGCATGTTTTTACATATACAGAGGGTGCCCAAAAAAATGTACACACATTTTAAGAAAGGAAAAAACTGTATTAAAATTGTAGTACTCAATATATACTGATAACAAAAGAGGAATACAAGTCATGTGCATACACTTTTTATACACCGGGGATGCTAATGTATACACATTTTAAGAGATGTTATCTACGTATTCTTTTTTGAAGTTGAATTGAATTACGGTAGCAATGTGTAGTATGACATTCACTCAAAAGATGGCATTAATCAAATGAATGCTAGTGTCACCACGTGACAGGCAGGACAGTGAAAGAAAGGGGCGGAAGCAGGGTTGTTGTGCGAGGAGTGCAAGGCCACTTTGAAGTGGTATTTGAAATTCGAGAACATTGTGGAAGTACAATGACAACGGGGGCGTGAGTATGCACCAGAACCCCCAACACGCCTGACAAGTGCACGCATGCGTGAGAAGTTTGAGATGCGTGGTATTGTGCGCGATCTGCACAGGGGAAGATCCGGGAGGCGTCGCAAAGCAACAAGTCCTGCTCACGCACTAGTTTGCCATAGTCAGAAGTGTCTGGACGCTGAGGGTAACCACTTTGAGCACCTCTTGTAATTGCAGAAGTCAAACGTGACTTGTATTATCTTTTGTTATCGATATATATTGAGTATTACAATTTTAATAATTTTTTCCTTTCTTAAAATGAGTATACATTTTTTTGGCATTCCTGTACACACACACACACACGCATGCACATACTTTATTTTAAACACAAAAGACAAATGATACTGTGTGCTAGTATTACTTGGCAACTTTTCATTGAAACTACATAAAATGTACAATCCCAATTTTGTAAAAGTTTTATAAATACAAGAATATCTCTGTATTAAAAACAAAAGACAAGCAGAACAGACACTAAGAAGTTATTTATATAATGATAAGATGTAGAGTAGTCAAAACAATATCAAAAAAGAACAAGGTTAGAGGACAAATTACTCAAGGTAAGTGACTTTTAGTCAAAGTGCCAAATCAATTCAACGAGGGAAGCAAAGTATTTTTAACAAATATTACTGGAACTAAATATTCAAGTGAAAAAAAAATAATCTCAATCCTATGTCATCATTCCTTCCACAAAAACAAATTCAAGACGGATCATAGACTAAAACTTAGAATCAGTAAGTTTCTACAAAAAGAACAGGAGAGTATCTTCAAGACCTTATGTTAAACAAATAATTCTTAGGTTATAAAAAAAGCACAACCATAATTTTTTTTAGTTGATGAATTAGACTTTATGAAAATTATGGTTTCTGCTCATCAAACCACATGGGCCATAGAAAAGAAAAATTATTCACAGCTCATATATCTAACAAAGGACTCATATCTAGAATGTAAATAGAACTGACAAATCAACAATAAAAACACAAATAACCTAATTTTTGACAATGAGATTTGAAAAAAGGTTGTTCAGATGGAACAGATTAATATACCCTCACAAAGACACAGTAATGTCCAATACATACAGGTGGTCAACACCATTAATCATCAGGGAAATTCACATTTAAAATCACATCACACACTAAAATAGCTAAAATAAAAAAGATTGATTAAATGTTAAGGAGGATATGAACATATGGAACTCTCATACATTGCTGGCAAGTATAAAATGGTACACCACTTTGGACTGTTGGAGAACTGTTTAGCACTTAAACATACATCTACCCAATGACTGAAGAATCCCACCATGAGAGGAATTAAAACATATGTTCACAAAACTACAAAAAAAAAAGTTTATAGCAGACTTATTCACAATAGCTGAAAACTGGAAACAATCCAAATGCCCGTCAACAGGTGAATGGAGAAACTGAGGTACAGATACAGTGGAACACTACAACATAAAAAAGGAATGATCCACTGATTTAAGCAGTTACACGTATGAAACTTAGACACAATAGCCAGATACAAAAGAATGCACAGTGTATGATTGCATTTAAGTGAAATGGAAATACAGGGGGAGAAATGAGATACTGGTTGCAGGAGGTCAGTAGGACTTTTCTGGTAAATTTAAGTATTTTAAATTTTAAGACTTTGGTTATACAAGACTAGACAACCATAAAAATGCATTGCATTAAACAAAATACCTGTGCATTTTATTTTATCTTAATTATACACACATTTTTTTAGCTGAAATTTTACTTTATTGTTTTAATAAAATGGGTGCAGCTCACAGTGGTCCATGCGGGGATCGAACCAGCAACCTTGGTGTTATTAGCACCACGCTCTAACCAACCGAGCTAACCAGCCACCCCCTAATTATACATACATTTTTAAACTCAGCATGAAAGGCTTCTACCACTTCTTCCACTGTCCCCCTCTCAGGGCAGTTTCTGTATGTAGATATCTCGTTGGCAAGTGGAAATCACTCAGGCTATTTCTGTACATCAGGTCTCTGTACAACAGCTATGAAAGGGTCTTCTTTCAGAACTTCCATACAGCCAGTTTATGCCATCCTTCAGATTTCCTGCAGTATTTTATCCTGAAGGGTGAGCTTGATCATCAGACCAGCACTCTTGCCTCCTGACTGACCAGCATTCACTTCTAATCAATAACAGATGTGGGAATGGTGCCAGGGTGGGCCTTATGCCAAAGAAACAATTTTTTTCCTATTCAAGAGCAAATACTCTTCTAAGCTGCAAGTCATCCAAACAGAGAGAATGACATCTGGAAATTCACTACAATGCCATGTGTTTGGCTCCTTTGGATGATAGCTGTAGGCATTGCAAAGCTAGGGTTGCCGTGTCAGCCTTGTGGGACACTGCAGAGTATGGAACTCCACAAACTTGCAATGTGGAGAAAGTGCTAAAAGCTTGAAGAGAAAGTAGTAGTAAATGGTGCAAGCAGAATTCATTTAATGAAATGCCCCCATTATGGTTCTTTTTACAAATAAATAGGAATTGTTTATCTCATTTCCATATTCAACTTAGTCCCCAATTCTCTATTTATCCATAACCTTGACTTTTCTCAACTCTATCACTTTTCTGAGATCCATTAAAAAAATAAAAAATAGAAAACTAACACTCCCAAGAAAACTAATACTCCATATAAATAAATTTAATTGTATAAACCAAACAGCCTTAGAAAACATTACAAAATTTTAGAAATGTGAAAAAATTTGAATTGGATGTACAAACAACAAAGTAGTCAGCTGTAAAGGGAAAAAGTGGGGTGGGGGGGCCATTTACTTTTGGTCTGATGCTGCTTCTGCAACTGTTCGTATTATTCTTACAATAATTGTTATATTTTGATGTTATTTGTATCATGCACCCATTTATTCTAACAATGATTAAAAACTGACAATTGATAACAAAGGAAAACTGATTTAAAAGCCTTTCTTTAGATGCTCATGAACACTATATATCTTTTCGTAATCCATACGGATAATGAAGCGGGTTTCCAATTTACCCAAGATTTGGGTTGGGCAAGACTTTCTTGCTGGGAAGGATAATATGTCAGGAAGCAACTACAAAATAGCTACTATTACTCTCCATTTCCATTTATTCGCTTGTAAATTATAACATTTAACTATTATGCGCAAAAAGTGGAGCTGAGCATTCTATAAATAATTTACTTATGTAACAACGCGAGACAATGGGCGGTACCATCATTACCACTTTGCTCAACCAGAAACTAAGCCTTCGGGAAGTTAAATTATGCCCAAGGTCACATAGCTAAAGTGAGGCGACAACTCTGCTGGACCCCAGTGCTCACAACTATAGCAAAAGAAATCTAAACTGAATGATGCTGAGTGCATTATTCAAGGACTGGATGACGTGTGTACATGGTACACTGTAACCAAGAATTTAGTGAGACAAAAGATACAAATATGGATCCCAGTGCAGAGAGACTTCATATTCTCCTACAGTTCCTATCTTTCTTCACAAATACACAAAGGTACATGTAGAAAGTCTATAGCTGAAGTGGCCCTGGAAAAGTTAGAAGACTGCAAAGTAGTACTATTATGTAGGAACCCATTTATGTCAACTGACAACCAGAGAAGCTTCTGACAGAGCAGGCCCACTCTGTCAAATGAATGGGCTTGAGGAGTAAGAAAAAATAAGCCACTGTTTTGAAAATGCTGGCTCCACACCAAGACCACTCTTTTCTTCCCAGTACAGCGCCTCAAACTTAACAATCCAAAAAGTTCTTTCCTTCACTATTTCCAAAAATCCAGGTACATTTAGAAAAATGAATAAATACTATGTATAGATACAAATATAAAGAATCAACAGCTATCATTGCTCACTGAAACGACTATTTTAACAATGACACCCTAAAACATAACCAGGTATTCTACTGTGTTTTCCAAGAGAGGCCGAAGGATAGAGACAGATCAAAACCAACTAGAAAATTAAATCTCTTTGGCAAACATTTCAGTGACGCAATTGGCACCTACTCAATTCATCTGTTAAGACAGTTAAATCTTATTTTGGCATTAAACTAAAATTGGTATAGGGAAGATGGAATAAACATGGCAATAAATGAACTGGGAAAAGTACCAACTATGGGATCTCTTGGACAACTCCACCCAATACACCATCAATCACCTCATCTTAGCTATACAACCTTGGGCATAATTTAACTTCCTGAAGCCTTAGTTTCTGGTTGAGTAAAGTGGTAATGATGATGGTACTTTCCATTGCCTTGGTGCTGTTGCATAAATAATTTAGAGTACCCATAACAATTATTTTTTTGCACATAATAAATGTTATAATTTACAAATGAATACATGGAAATAGAGAGTAATCGTAGCTAATATTGTAGTTGCTTCCTGACTTATATTATCCTTCCCAGCAAGAAAGTCTTGACCAACCCAAGTCCTAGAAATGGAGTACAGTATAAGTTTGGAATGGTTTAACTTGCATTCTGTCTCCAAACCCTGGGATTCTTCACAAGCGTGAACAGAAATATGAATATGCTGTAGCACAAGGCTCCAGCTGCAGCTTGCAGATGTCAGGCTGTTAGCTCCGTGATCAGCACCCATGCTGTCTGCCCCGCTGGCTCCCTCCCGGTCACGGCATCATCAGCACTATGGCTGTGCCCAGAGGACTCACAGAGGTTCTTGCTGTTGGACAGCACCCTTTGCAATCGAGCAAAGAAAAAGGACCTTGTTTGGGAACCGATAGTCATCATAGAAATTTCTCTTCAAGGTTCTATATTCTTGCCTCTTCAATGAACAACCTTGGAAAAAAAGAAATGCTGATATGATGATGAAGTCTCAGTTTTCTCCTCCATAAAAATAGAAATACTACCACCTGGTTTTTATTTCCTATCCCTGGGGAACTGTTATGAGGATAAAAAGCTTTGAAATTAAAAGCACAATGCAAATATAAGGCTATATTACAGTGGGGACTGAATCCAAGCAACATAAATGGAAGGTAGATGGGCACTTTGGCAGGACAAATAACCATGTCTGCCATCAGAGCAAACTTGTAAGTTCCAATACCTACTTATAAATTAAGGAGATCTCCAATAGAAATTAAACAGGCATAAAGCCTATACACTGGGCTGTGTCCTCTCCCTAAACTGCCCTGCTTTCCTGGTCTCAGATACTTTGGAAATTCCTACTTTAAGGTCCAATTGAAACCTCACCTCTTCACTGTCCCTCCCAGACGCTCCTCAACGGTACTTTGACAGAATCAAAGGCTCCCATATCTGCACTCACAGCCCCTATGAACACCTGCACAATATGTCAGATGGTATCACTTGTGATTTGTTTCTGTGCCCGTCTCTCCACTAGACCATGTGAGTTCCTTGAGCTCTTCACTTTTATAACCACGGGATCTATCTAGCATATCTGATACATATAGATTATATAGATATATAGACCACATATAGATATATACATACATATAGATATATAGCCTATGACTCTTTCCTAATTTCAGGTAGCTAAAATGCAGTACAGAAAGGTTCTATACCTTTTCTATTAAGGCAGAACTTCTTAAACCGTGTGTCACGGAACACTGGAGAGGTGTGAATGAAAGATTACAAATGTACGGAAATAATGACATGCTTTGCCTGGGACAGCCAATCAGAAATCATTTTTGTGTGTGTGTGCTACAAATGTGAAAGGGTTGGCAAGAACTACATAAACGTATAGTGAAGATTTAATTTTTAAAAATATTAAACTAACAGAAAAGTAGGGTTAAACACTAGCCAAATGGTGACATCAATTGAGTCAAGAAAAAATACAATGACTAGAATAATTGCTTCACATACTGTTCATTACAAAATAAATGTTTCAGAACACTGGCATCAGGTAAAGCATCATATCCTGAAAGAGAAAAATAACACAGCCACCTCACATAGCAGTCAGTCTGTGTAAACACCATATGGTCTGCTAATTTAATCAAAAAGAACCCCAGAATTTACTTTTTCATCCTGCAGATACAAATGAAAAGTTGTTAGAAATATTTTAGAAATCTATTTCGCTGCTGCCAAATGTCTAATAAAATACATACAGCACCAAAGTTTATTTAACCCTTTTTAACCTCCCATTGAATGCACACTTTATAGGCTACATTAAAAACAACCAATCAGCTTAGTCTTTTCATTTTTCCTTTGTATTTTAAAGCCAATCATTACTTTGCATCATCTCCCCCTCACCCCCAACTCCTCCCCACCCCCAAGTTCAAATCCTCTGGCCCTCCCGATTCCACTTACAACAGACAAAATTCACATCTTCACCATCTCTTGCCTTGACTGTAGTAATCACCTGAAAATGGTCTCCTTGACTCGAAGATTCATCCCTTGAAATTAACCTTTTGCCTAAAAGCCTCCATCATCAAAAATGCTAACCAAGTCACACTCCCGCTTTTAAAAACAAAGAAAGAAAACAAACAAAAAAACTATAAGAGTCTCAATCCTATTTTCTACAGGATAAAGTCTGTGTTACGTACCACAGAACATGCCATATAACCTAGACATTGACTGACTGCCTCTCCAGTCGCAGTATCCTCCTTTGGACCTCATACTTTAGTAGAAATCTTTCCTCCATCTTTTCCAGGCTAACTTTTATTCATACATGAAGAACTGACCCGGGGAATCACCTTTTCACAGCCACCTTCCCTGATTCACTGGGCCGTGATAAAAGACTCTCCTAGGTATGTGTTCTCTAACCAGATGAAACCAAGGTAAAAATCCAGGATTTTCCCTTTTGATTTTAGCTAAAAGGTTAGTACAGGGCTCAGTGACAACAGCCTCATTCCACTTAGGATCATTCTCCAAATTCCTTGGGTCTTGATCCTCGGTTGGTTTTAAGGGCTGTTTTTGGGGGGTTTCTTGTGTTTTTTTTTTAATTGGGTAAGGGGAACAGGACTTTGTTGGGGAACAGTGTGTACTTCCAAGACTTTTCCAAGTCAAGTTGTTGTCTTGTTGTCTTTTCAGTCTTAGTTGTGGAGGGTGCAGCTCGGCTCCAGGTCCAGTTGCTGTTGGTAGTTGGAGGGGGCACAGCCCACCATCCCTTGCGGGAGTCGAACCGGCAACCTTGTGGTTGAGAGGACGTGCTCCAACCAACTGACCCATCTGGGAGCTCAGCAGCAGCTCAGCCTAAGGTGCCGTGTTCAATCTTAGTTTAGTTGCAGGGGGCACAGCCCACCACCCCTTGCGGGACTCGAGGAATTGAACTGGCAACCTTGTGGTTGAGAGCCCACTGGCCCATGTGGGAATCGAACCGGCAGCTTTCGGAGTTAGGAGCATGGAGCTCCAACTGCCTGAGCCACCAGGAAGGCCCAAGGGTTGTTTTTTAATGTGTCTTTTATTGTATGCCATCTCAAAACCATTTGGATACAAATAAATGTTAAAGTGAAAAGATCTTGCAAATTGTTTTTAGAAAAGAGTGTGTTGGGCCAGGCCAGTGGCTTAGGTGGTTGGAGCACGGCGCTCCTAATGCCGAGGTCGCCAGTTCGATTCCCACATCGGCCAGCGAGCTGTGCCCTCTATAGCTAAGATTGTGAACAGGGGCTCTCCATGGAACTGGGCTGCTGTGAGCAGCCAAAGTTCGGCCGTGGGCTACTGTGTGCTGCCAGGAGCAGCCGGTGGCCAGCGTTGAGTGGCCAGCAGCCGGCGAGAGCTGCTGTGAGCTGAAGAAGAGGGGAGAAAAAAAAAAAGTGTGTTTTTGTTATTAAATTAGTCCCTTACTATATATGACTGTTTCACATGAAGCTTTCCAAGCCTCACCAAGACCTGTTAATTCTTTAAACCTTACTCGAAATTCTTTAGCTTCTTGTTTGGTGATTTCCTGCCTATCCCCCAAAAGATGAATGCACCATCACAGGCAGAATCAAGACTATACCCCACAAGGAACTATCATCCTCAATCTTCATCGTAATACATACTCAAAAGGCTGGAAGCACAATGTGCCACAAAACGTGCTGAATCGTTTACATCCATCATCTTGCATTCTCAAAATCATCCCCTTTCCCAAAGGGATCCTCCTTAACTACCCTTTATATACCTTCCTCAGCTTGACATGGATCTTAAATCCTTTCCCATTCCCCTTAGCACCGCTCATTTTTGTAACATATATCAAACATTTAAAATATATATAAGACATATTTTAGACTACATACATATTACTTATTATCTTTAATATCTGTCTCTCCCAGAATTTAATCTCTACGAGGGTAGAGTCTTTGCTTTAGTCACTAATGTAACTTCAATGCCTAAAACAGTACCTGGCACCCACTGGAAACTTAATATTTAAATGAACGGAAAATAAATAAATAAATAAATAAATAAAGGATGGATGGATGAATCACAATGAGGTCACAATTATCTGAAATCAGTCTTCTGCCTCTCTCAACATTCAACCTATCAACAACTTCAGAAAATTCAACCTACCTCCAAAACATACCAAACCATCTCTCTATCTTCCATTGCTACGAACCTAATACAAACTTATCATTTTTTACTTCTGGTCTTGCTTTCAGCCATGCCCCCGTACAATTCTTTCACTATACCACAAGAAGAGTGAGTGACCTTTATAAATGTAAATCAGATATTACTGATGAGGCAGAAAAAGAGTTAACAAAAAGTAAGCCCAAGGGGGATTAGTAGAAGGTGATCAGTACTTTGCTCAACCAGCATCCACTCTCAGGGACCACCCAGGCCTGCGTCCACTCTCCAGAGACTGCCCGGGCTCAGGCCCTAGAGATAAATTTGTCAAAACACCCCTAGAAAAAGGAGATAAGACCTTGACCAGAATTATCTAGTTTTAGGCGCCTGTGCAGACTGCTGGTGCCTGCCCTTAGCCTGAACTGCATCCAGGCTTATTATAATACAATTAGAATAAAGTGAACATTATGGCTTGGCCCCCACCTCCGTATGTATTTCTGTATGTATTCTGGGTAAGAGCATGTGCAGAAAGAAATCAGTTATACAACCTGTGCATGTCAACCAAATGACCTCAATCTATATGTCAAATGACCTCAGACTATACATCACATCCTCTTCTGAAAGAAAATTACCTATGCTTTCCTATATAAGAAAGGCTAACCTGAAGATCGGCACAGTTGTCTGCTCTATCTAGACTCTGCCCCAGCGGCTTCTCCACTGACGCTTTTCTTCTTGAATAAACTTTCTACCACGTTTCTCTGAAAATAAGATCGAGCTGGCCAATCAGCTCTAATGCGTCTTTTGGAGCAAAAATTAACATATGGTGTTATGTTATGTTTATATTATATAAGACCAGGTCTTATATTAACTTGCTCCAAAACACGCTTTAGAGCTAATTGTCCGGCTAGGTCTTATTTTTGGGGAACTGGTAACTTCTATTCCTTTGTGCCTCGTGAATTCTTTCACAACCTGCCAGAGGCCATGAATTATTACCCCACTGATAATCCTTCAATGGTTACCCATCACTCTTTGAATAAAATCCAAATTCCCCACAATGGCTTACACAGCTTTATAGGAGCTGTCTCCTATCTTCTTTATCCTCTTCTCTTCTCTTTACTACATTATAACTACATGGTCCATTTTTCTATTCATTGAACATATCAAGCTCATTCCCACCATAAGACCCTTGCACTGCTTTTCTGTCTGGAATATTCTTCCATCTGTTATCTACTAGACAGACTACTTATTTATTGTCATTCAGACAACAGCTCAGTTTACTGCTAAACACAGCCCTAAATTGACCATTCACTATCATATCCTCTTTGTTATTATTAATGGAATCTATTGTTTGGTACTCTATTTCTTTCATCCCAACATAAAAAAACAATTTTTTAAAAATCTGAAATTTGCAAGAACAGTATAAAGAACTCCCTGAACCCCATTCACCCAAATTTGCTAATTAACGTATCTATTTCTTTTTCTCATGTATCTATCACCCACCCACCCACCCATCACGCTACCTACTTACCTACTTTTTCGTCTAAACTGCTTGAGAGTTAAGCTAAAGACATCATTCCCCCTTATCCTTAAATATTTCAGTGTGTAGTTGCTAAGAGACAGGATATTCACTTATATAACCACAGTACAATTACCAAAATAATCAATGCTAATGCTATACCACTATCTAATTTACAGGCCTTATTCTAAAATTTATGTGGAAATGCAAAACTGAGGGGTCTCCTAGGAGCAGGACAAACTGTAAAGGTTGGTCATTTTATTACGTAATAGAATACTGCTCAGCCACAAAAATAATTGTTACACGCAACAACATGGACGAGTCTCAAATGTGTTATGCTAAGTGGAAGAAACCAGATACGAAAGGCTATATACCGTATGGTTCAATTTTTATGATGTTCTGGAAAAGGGAAAACTATAGGAACAGAGAACAGATAAGTGTTTGCCAGGGGCTAAGATTAGGGGAGAGGGGGACAGTCTACAAGGGGGCACAAGAGACATTTTTGGGGTGATGGAAATGTTCTATACCTTGATTGTGATGGTGGCTACATGTTTGTCAGAATTCATAAAACTGTACATCTAACAGGGTGAATTTCACCATGTATAAATTATACCTCAATCTTAACTTTTTGTTTTGTTTTGTTTTGTTTTTTGTTTTTTGTTGAGAGCCCACTGGCCCATGTGGGAATCGAACCCGCAGCCTTCGGAGTTAGGAGCATGGAGCTCTAACCGCCTGCGCCACCGGGCCGGCCCAATCTTAACTTTTTTTAAAAAAGTGATTAAGGAGATAAAAAATAATGGAAGCACAACCCAAGTTTTTTTTTTTAAGCATATTTGTATAAGAATTAAATAAAATTTCTAAAAAGGAAATGTTCAAAAAGCATTTTGATGAGCATATCAGAGTTTAAAAATGAAGGTGTCTCAGGTGGTTGGAGCACCGTGCTCCTAACGCCAAGGTTGCCAGTTCGATTCCCACATGGGATGGTGGGCTGTGCCCCCTGCAACTAAAGACTGAAAACGGCAACTGGACTTGGAACTGAGCTGTGCCCTCCACAACTAGGTTGAAGGTCAACAACTTGGAGTTGACGGGCCCTGGAGAAACACACTGCTCCCCAGTATTCCCCAATAAAAAATAAAAAGTAAATAAAAAATGAAGGAGTGTTAGAAGAAGTGTTAGAAGACAGAGTGAGAAAATCACCTAGAGTGCAGTACAAAGACATACAGTAAAAAATTAAACATGTTTTTAAAAAAAGGATAGGAAACATGGAGAACAGCATAAGAGGGCCCAACAATGTATCTAGCACAAATTCTAGAAAGGGCAGAACAAACGAGAGTGGGGAAAAGGGACACTATTCACAAACAAGAATTTTCCAGAACTGAAGGCCTGAATCCTCCGATTAAAGGAGGATAGATACTAAGTCCTGAGGACCACAAATAAATCTACAACTTACCTCATCAGCGTGTAACTGAAGAACACCAAAGCCAAAGAAGAAAATCTTAAAAGCAGCCAGAGAGAAAAAAATCTAACTGACAAAGGAACAAAAACCAACTTGACTTCACACTTGCAGAACAATAATCACCAATTCCAAGTGCTGATGGAAAAGAACGGTTGGCCTTTACCCTCTAACCTCAGGTAATTATCATTCAAGTAAAAGTGTAATACAGATATTTTCAGACCAACAAAAAGAGTTTACCACTCACAGATTGTTTCTCTAAGAACTATTAACAGAGGTACTTTGGTGGGAAGGAAAATTAACCTAGAAGGAAAAATTATAAAGATGAAATATGAGCGGATAATTTGATATATATTGGTAAACCTAAATTAATATTGGCTATAAAAATAACAGTAATTATTCATCATTTGACTTGTGGCTGAGTTTAAAACACAAAGTGGAAATAAAATTCTAGACAGTAGTAATATATTAAGAGAAGTTTCTGAATTTGAAGTGTTCTAAGATCTCTAAAAGAAAAATAGGTATGTGAATTACTATTTCAGACTTTAAGTGTACATATTAAATTTTTAAGAATAACCATCAAATAATGCAAATGTAACATCCAAACAAAAAGAAATATAGAAAACAACTTTCAATCTCCAAGGAAAAGAGAAAAGAAAGGAACTAAAGGAAAAATTAAAAAACTAAAGTGATACTAGTAAGTCCAAATATAGTAGTAACCCATTGATAGACGAGTAATTCATGGGGAAAATATAATAATCCTGAAAAAAGTATGTACCCAACAACACAGGTTCAAAAATGAAATTTTGACAGAACTGCAAGAAAAATGGAAAAACACAATCAAAGTGGAAGATTTTAACACATCTTTCTTAAAAACTGGTTAAGACTGAAAAATTAGTACAGCTGTAGCATATCTGAACACAGTAACTTTGACATATATGGAAATGTTCATTATTAAGCAGTAAGACAATTCTGGAGCTCAAAAGACAAATATGATTTCAAGATATAAACTTGGGAGTCATCAGCATATAGATGTGGTTAAAGCTACAGAAAGATTAAATTGCTGAATGCAGTTAAAAGGTATTCAACAATTATCCCCAAAAAAGCAGAAAATGTAGAGTATGGAATATCCTCTAATGTCTATCTTCAAACTCACTATTTTCATTTATCCAGTTCAGTGTATATATTGATTTGTGTATACAACATGTGAGAAAATAAACTGGCACATTAAAAAGAACCCCCAAAAGTTGCAGAACCTTCAAAAATGCGTATCATGGTGTTTGAAATTGACTCCAAAAACCAAAATTCCCAAGACAAATCACTGATTCTCCTGGCCCCTCCTCCAAACACTGTTAGAAGATCAGGTGTTAGAGATGGTTCCCTTGGCTGGAAAAGAGAGGGAAACACTTTAATTTTATTCACTCTCCAAAATAAAGATGGAAAAGAACATTTCTAGATCAATTACACCACGCCTGCCATCCTCCTCCCATTATGGACGCTACTGAAGATTAGGGCTGGGATGGGCATGAGGCAAGAGAGGTGCCGACAGTCCAAAATTTAAGTGCAGGGCTGACCCTAGGAGTGAGTGCCTCAAGTTTCTCCCCTAGGTACCTCATTTTTCTCATCTTAGTCCCAGCCCTGTCTTAGAATCTTTACCATAAATGTTATTTGGGCAATCAAAGTACACCTGGCTATTTGCCATGCTTCTCTAGTTGGGGGCAACAGAAGAATACTTTGCTTGTGAAAACGAAAAAACAAAAACAAAAAAAACTGTTGGCCTCATCAAGGCATAAGCACCAGAAATGGTATGGGACAACTTATCTCATACCATTCGTGGGGGTAAATAGAAAATTAGTCTCACACTAGATACAAACTCCTTTTCCTATTCAACTTTGTTTCCACAGTGCCTAGCATGACAGAATAAAGAAGACCATATTTCTTGTCAGACAGGCCACTAAAGGAAAACCCCATTCTTCATGAGCACCAAAAAGAAAAACTAAAAACACATGTACACACTTCAAAACAGTATCTATAGCCATATCACGCTTACAATGAATCCCAACTTTTACAAGCTCCAAACTTCAAATGAAAGCACATTAAGACTCAGTTCCGAATCTCAGCTCTCCCCTTTACTGACCTGACTTTGCATTTCTCCACTGCTTAAATGCGGGGGCAAGTTAAAAAGCTCTCAAAAGACTCTTCAGAAACTACACATCCTAACCTGTTCTAAATGTAATCACACAGCTTTACCATGCCTTTATCAGAAAGATCAGGTAAAATGTGGGCTGCCACGGGTTCTTCAAGTTCTAGGATCGTTTTAAACGCCAAATTTCAGAAGAGAAAGGAAAAGGAAGCAAGGCAAAAGGACATTTTCCCAACAGAAGTGGCTTTAAGTTCCATAATTACTTATAAGTATCACGTAGCTAAGCTCAAAGTACCAAAATTGTTACTTTAAACATCAAAATTTGAAATGTAAACTCAAGACTTAAGACTGGTTTTCACAGCCAAATATTCAGCAGTCAAAAGATCTTAATTGCCTCCTAGATTTTCTGGGCTGTTTACTTGTAAAGGACAGATAACTCAACGGAGAAACGTAGTGACTTTGTCAAGGTCACAATACATTTCATCAGGAGCCAGTAACAATTGCAATTTAGGGTTTTAAGCCTGGCAACCTGTTTGAGATTACACTCTTGATTTAGACCAATAATCAAAATAGCACACTTAATTTGTTTACTGATGAAGGAAGAAAAAAGTCTAGGAAATCAACCTCCTCGCTGTGGTATTTATCCTAATAAATAAACTGGAACAATTTGTGCAAACAAAAAAGAATGCAAAATTAAAGGATTTAACTAATTCTAAGAGCATGTAGTTTTCCCACAAAACATATCATTTTAGACAAGGCCCTTTTCCTAACATACGGCCCATCCCGATTAAATTTAATAAACCAAAAAGCAAATGACCAAAAATTGTGAACCCCTCCCCCACCCGAGGGGCCCACTAGGCCATGGTTTGCTTGAATGTTATGGGTGTGGTATGAAATATTTAAAGCAGTGACTAAAATTTTCCATAAAAGCCCATCCAAAGTCTAAAAGCTTTACTACTCAGAAACAGATTCATCTCCAGACATCTAAAAGATTTACAATTCCACTTATGACACTGCTTTTTTTTTTTTTTTTTACATTTAATATTTAGGTAGGAGGTGGTAAAGGGGGAGAATGAGGGTGTAATTAGTTTTGCTTGTAAAACGTTCATCACAGTTGTAGTGCCAACTGAGCTATACAGCCTATTGGGGGTCTAATAGATTTCAGGGTATTATAGTTTGAGTAATAGAGGTGGGGGTGGTGGTGGAAATCAATAAATGGCTACTACTTCTTTGCACAGACCCATATGGAAGTAATCAAGCGCAAGGGTGGCAGCTGGGGCCAATAACAGTCACCTGCAGTTGAGGGACATGGGGGTTTCAGATGGGTTTTTAATGCTAATTTCCTACAGAAACAATGAGCTAGAAAGAGCAGAGTAACAGACGAGGCCGGATGAAGAGAGACCAGCCAGAACAATGGCTGCACCTGGTGCTGCGAGCAGAGGGACAGAGCCGGCACGCGCCCGCCGGCAGCAGAGGGCACATCTGTCACCCACAAAGCGGCCCATCCCCCAGCTCTTCCAGCAGGGTAAGTAATGCAAGGTCCCTAAACATTAACAGCTTGCCACACAGCAACAGGTTTGAGTTTTTAAGGATGCTGCATTCTCTAAACGTGCCCTTCTCCCATGACTAAGAATTAGTTAAGGAACCATGGCTGGTTCCCGGTCAGTCTGAAGAGAGACTTACCGATAATACACAAGAAACACATTTTAACTAAGGCTTTTAGTTTAGGGGGAAGAAAAGTCACATGGAAAGATAAATGTTATCGAGTATTCATGCACCAAGTATCACATTTGTTATTTCTAATTTAATCCTTAGAACCCACAATAACAGCTATTTTTATTCCCATTTTACAGGTGAGAAAACTGGGGCTAGAGATGAAGGTTAAATCAGCTCACGGTTACACAGCCTAATGCCAAAGCCTACACACGGTCTTCTTTTCACCGCCTTTCTTCCACCTGTCTGAACGACCATACCAAATGAAAATACATATTCCATTTCCTTCAGAACTCCAGCTATGACAAGTAATTGAAGGTATACGTACATACATATTATATGCAGAATTGCAACCCACCTTGGCCAGGCATCTCTAACAAGCTGCTCAGGACTGAATGATAAAAGGATTTCCACTAGCTGTTGCTTTAAACAAAGCACAAAAAGTTGCTTTTGCAGGTTTGGGGATGCTTTAGAAAAGTAAATCCATATGCATTTTAAGTTTCCCAGAATAAATGTGATGCCACATGGGACTTAAAAGCTAACCGCTGTTTGGAAAGCCCATCAACCAGTGAGAATATAAAAACCAGTTATAGTGAGTTGTTTTTCTGCAAGATACAGCCACCACTCATTCCTGTATTTACTGACTTGAACTTGGAAAGAAAATTAAACAACCCACACAGTCCATCACAGTGGAAACCTTTTGAATTAGAGCTACCTGGTATAAATCACAAGTTTTACAAAAGGGGGTAGGAGGAATATGTATATTTACACAGATATGGATCTCAGAATCAAACAATTACTCTTGGATATGGAAAGACAGCAACCCATAACTGAAAATATAGTAGAAATTAAAACTATGTAGCTATGCATTTGACAAGGTTTGATTTAAGGCACTGTAGTCTAATGGAAAGTGAACCTTTCCATCCATTCACTATGCTTCTTCCAAACACGAGGATTCCAAATCCTTCCTGTCCTAAGTTCTAATCAAATGCTACCTCTTCCAAGATAGTTCTGATTCTCTGAATTGGCCGTCATTTCCAGGACGTACCCACTTTTGTGCATTCATGTATATTTTATCTTCTCTGTGAGACTTTCTTAAATCCCTTGCCATATTATCTCACACAACAGGCAATCACAAAATGTTTGTAAAGTAAATGTCCTGGAAACTCAGAAGACAATTCAAATCCAAGCTCGGCTACCTACTAAGATACTAAGAGAGCTACTAAGGTATTAAACTCTGGGCAGGGCAGACTTTTTACTACTCCACTACTATTCCCTCCATTTTCCTTATCTATAAAATAATGCAATTGACTAAATTATCTTTCAGATCCTTTTCAATCCTAACATTTTCCATAGGTCAGCACTGGGCCTTATGAGCACTTTTAGTACTGAGTGGCCTTAAAATGCCTTCAATGAACTGATTCAATCAACTTTTCAGATCCACTTTAATTCTTCCAACTTTGTATATGTTCATTCAAACTCCAAAGCATTCTTTTTTGACGTTCCAAAGATACAATTAAAATGTCGTTATCCTTATCTCCAGTTTATTGATATTATTGCGTTAAATACCTTCAGTCTAGCATGGCCCCTTGATATGACAAAAATCCTTGTTTGGGTCATTCCTAGAAGCCTGTTTAGAAGATTTCCTCTTCTCATAGCAGTAAAGCTTCTCCAAATACTTGCACAGCCTTCAGGAAGTGCTATCATTTTCTCCAGTGTCCAACTCAAAGATACCCTGCTTATTACCTCAGTAACAAACAACCACTCTCCTGAACTGTGTGGTGCTAGTATAACTTTTAATCAACCGCCTTTATTTGCATTCAGTAGATCTTCGCATCTCACCCTGCATGTTATTTATCATTTTTATGCTTCTTGAAACTCTGGCATCCTAAGTATTCCCTGTCTGGACATACAGCAATATGCAAATCCCTTTTTAGCCCTTTCACCACAGACCCCAGCCTACACTACACTTGACCATTGAGTTCTTTTCTTTCCACTCAATCTAGGAGCATGTCTCCTAGGGTGCAACGAAAAGTACTTGCTCACTGACGGATTATCATGTCAATTAAGTATAAACACTATCCTCTCAAATATTCAGGTAAGTCCCCAAAGATGCTGAACACCGCACCTATCAAAACAGAAACCTGCAAATTCTTACTAACTCATTTAGTCAATTTGGCACAAGAGAATACTTACAAAAAGGTTCATTTTAGAAGTCTCCCCAACCTCAAGAAATCTGACTACAAAGTTGAAGAAACTGAATAACAGTACTGTACTGTCCTCAAAATGATTACCCAGCTGGCATAAGTGAAGGGTGAAGAACTTGAAGGAATAAAAGTGGTTTTGAAAGTTCCTATTTGAGAACTAGAATTTTCAAGGCAAAAAATACAATTTAAACAGTGTTGTCACAAAACAGTGTAATTCAATACGTCACTCGTGTTTGTTGATTTTTTTGAAAGGTCTGTTCTGGTATAAGAGGCACATTTGCATTACAGTATTTAGAATGCTTTCCAAATCATTTATTATCATAGCGAGGCTTAACAACGATTACGTATCACATTAGTAACAGATATAGATGACCTGGGAAGTAGGTACCCTGAAAACTAGTTATATAGACAAGACCCATTCTTAGCCCGAGGGTTTGAAGCTAAAAATGCAAATTGCTTAGGAACCAATCACAGCAGAATAATGAACAACTAGAAACTTCTGAAACTAATGTTATATGCCTTCTATGTCCTAGACAAATTACCCCGTAATGACATGAGGCAGGAACTGCACAAAATAGACACTCAAAGAGAGTAAGTAGCTTGAGATCAGAGAACTAGTGAATGAATAATGGCGGTACAATATGTGTAACTCCAAAGCCCATTCGCTTCCCATAGCTGTCCGGATTTGGAGGCCTGGAAAATATGAATACAATATATGGAAATAGCAAATAGCTAAATTATGCATCACACAGTAACAAAGACTACTGAACACCGTCTCTATGTGCATGACAATTTACTGCACGACAAAATGACTCCAAACTCGTAACTCAAGTCAGATGTTGACGTTACTTGTTTATTTTGTATGTGGAGAGTAAATAGAAGAAAACAGCTTAGGGGTAAAATATAATGAAGAAAAAAGGAGTTAAATACAGTAAAATTAAGAGATACTGTTAGTTTTACTGGAATACCTTTTAGTTGTAATTCGCCTGAATACATGGAAATAAAATCTGACAATAGTTATAGTTCCTGAGCCATCTTTTTAACACTTGCCTATTTGCATTATGATTAACGGAGAAAAAAATTTACATCAAAACATCACAGGAAGATTCAATGTGGAACACCTTATAGAAATATTTGTGGGACTACTTTCCTTACCAAAGAATTCATATATAACATATGATTAAAGTTTCCATGAAAAAAAACCCCATGGCATTCAAACATAAAGGTGGCGAATGAAAAATGAAACAGAAATATGAACAAAATGAAGCAGCAAAACAACACTGAGTAACTAAAGGCTGAACTCATATCAAATATCAGAAAACATTCATATCATCATAATCTGAAATAAGTAGAAAGCTTTGAAAGGCAGATTATTGCCCACCTTTAGCCCCCAACACTAAATTAAAATGTACTTACCCCAAATGCCCAATTATAACAATCCAGATTCTTAATATACCAAATTTATTTGAAATAGATACAAGAAAGCTCCTCTTTTTCTCCTCCTAATCTTCAAAGCCCAATCCGAAACCAGCCTTCCTCCTTCTTTCATTAGCTGGACATGTGTCAGCTCTCTCACATCTGCGATTTCTCACTGACTAGAGCTGCCTGTCCCATTCCAGGGAAACACAGATGGATCCCAGATGGGAAGGTCCTGCCAAACAGACCAGCTCTTCACCTTGCCAGAATCCCCAGATACAGTCAGTCTCTCTGTCTCTCTTTCTCCCTCCCTCCAACCCTTCCAACCCTCCCCGTTACCAGGGCTCTTTGCCAGCTGATGTCACTAATGACACACCTCCCAGTGGCTCCTGGCCAATCTGACATTAACTTGTTAAATACGTGTAATTTGTTTATGGCTGACAATAACAGCAAGGATATTGTGCAAAACCTATCTATGCAAGTCCCTAGTGGAATAACATATAGAGACACACATAGACACACAGACTCATATTTTTGGGAACATTCAAATGTTTAACAATTACTATTTAAAGTCCTACATATTGTCTGGTTTCTGCTATTGTTTAAAGCTTCTGCTCTTTGAGCCAGTTTTAAAATCACACATATGACAAATACCTTCATAAAATGAATTATTAAAATTTACTTTGAACATGTAATTGGATGAAAAATGTAAAGTTGCAAATTAATTTGGGGAATATAAACAGAAATGTATGTAAATGATTCATACAAGCTGCCTCTCAGATCCAGACTTGGTAGCACTGCAAAACTGGCACGTGATTAAAATAAGACAATGCAGGCAACATGGTTCTGAGGCTGTAAAGATTATAAAACGAAAGATGGGGACACGATGCAAAAATTCTTTCAAAACAAGGCAAATATGAATGTAATAACATCATGTTTAACATTAAAGAAACTGCTAATGCAAGTTCCAACAATGAAGACCAAATAAAAAACATTTTTAGAAATATAACAATGAGCACCCAGAGGGAAGGACTGAACTGGCCAAGGTCAGAGTTTAATCACTTACACCACCAAATATCTAGCATATAATAGCTGCTCAGTCAAGTTCTGCTAAATGAAAATTGATCATTAAAAACTGATACTGCAGTGTACCCTGTTTGCCCGAAAATAAGACCTAGCCGGACAAATCAGCTCTAATGCGTCTTTTGGAGCAAAAATTAATATAAGACCCGATATGCTATATTAATTATATTACATTATATTACATTATATTATACCCGACATGTTAAAATAAGACTGGGTCTTATATTAATTTTTGCTCCAAAAGACGCATTAGAGCTGATTGTCTGGCTAGGTCTTATTTTCGGAGAAATACAGTAGTTTTACAAGATATTACATTGGGGTAAACTAGGTGATGGGTTCACTGGACCTCCCTGTACTTTTTTCTTTTTGGTAACTTCCTATGAATGTGTACTTTAAAAAGTTTTTTAAAGGGAAGGGAGGCTTGGCTGCTTCCTGGGTTACATTATGTGGACACACATCCTGCACTAAAATCTCCATTGACACAGATTAGGAATGAAAGATCCTGCACACACATAGTCAAACAGGTGAGGCTATAAATTCTCTAACCCTTAATCTTCTAACATACCTGGGATATCAGCAATCTGGAAACAATTTTTCTGTCGTGGCAATTTTTGGCAAATAGGAAGAAAGACTATTTCTGTCAAGGGTAACTTACTGACTAGGTTTCAGGTCTTTAGTTCATCCTATGGGAGGTGGTAATAATGGCGGCAGCAGCAGGCTGAGTGCTGACAATGGGTACTCACTAAGTATCAGAAACTGTTCTTCTCATTATCTGAATCTTCACAAAGGCCCTATTTTATATAGAGCCTCTAAGGTAGGTATTACATTATCTTAATGTTACAGCTATGGAAAGTAAGGCATAAAGAGTTGAGTAACTTACTTACTTACTTAACCCACAGAACTAGTAAGTGTCAGCACCAGGTAGTCTGGACCCACAGCCAGAGCATTATACGCTGTTGTCTAGACAATGAATCAAAAGATGCTACTGGCTGTCCTGGATCACATGCTCTGGGAGAAGCCAGCCGCTGTGGCATGAAGACCCTCGGGCAGCCGTAGGAAGAGCTCCACAAGGTAAGGAGCTCTTACCTTGAGCTTTTCAGGTAACTGAAATCTCTTGCCAATGCCAGCATCACCTGGCTCGTATACCAATCCACTACCATCCAGCTAAACTGCCTCAAAATTCTGACCCATAGGAACTGCGTGAGAGAATACTTGCTGTTGTTTAAAAAAGAAATAAAGGTGGTTCTTTCACTTCTCGGACTGTATCCTAAATATCATTTCCCACTAAAAGGAAGCAGGACTCTTTAGAAAAAGTTGACCCCAGGTATGGAGCAGGAAATGTACAAAATTTGTCATATCAGAAAGCAATAAAGCCATCAAAGACTTCTGGAGTTGTGTCCAAACGACTTAGGTGCCAACCTGAGGAGACTCCCACTAACAAAAACGGATAATTAGAGCATCAATAAAAAATAGTAACTGCAATGGAATTAAACACAGCAAAATATTTAAATTAATAAATTCATAATTATACTTATAAAAAATGAATGGATCACCTTTTGGAGGACACTAGAAAATCGATACATTATTCTGACACTAGTGAATGAAGCATTTTACCTGCCTTCCTATATGAACTGTACCTCTAGATAAACATTTGGTGAAAACTAATCCCTAGTGAAATAATCCAACTAAAATGAAAAAATCATGTACTTGCAATATCATCATTTTGCAAATCCCTAATAAAAAAATTAATCTAGGTAATGATCAATTGCCACTAAAATGAGATGACAGATGTATAGACATTCGTGTGCCTCCTAATGGAAGTATACCACCACCTATATGAAGCATTATTAATGACAACAAAAGTAAATCTGAATCTGATGGAACCCCTAGATCTAACAATCAGTGTATAGAACGTTGAGGGGACACAGGAACGTGTTAACAGCACATGAATAAAATTAGTAAAGTCCAAAACAGGATAACATTTATTGTGCAAACAACCCATATTTGTAGGAAAAAGGGACAGGAGTGGGGAAAGAGTATGAGGAGAACCTACACATTAAAAGAGAAATAAAAGACTTAAATGCAATGTGTGAACCTTATTTGCTTTCTCGTTTGAACAAACCAACTGTAAGAAATAAATTGAAAAATAAACTGTGAAATAACTGGGAAATTTTTAAGACTCACTAGATATTTAATTAAAGAATTACTTTAAACTTTTAAGGTGTAACAGATTTGTGACTGTTTTTATGGAAAGTCTTTATCTTTTAAGAGATACACACAGAAATGTTTAGTGATGTTTATATGCTGTCTAGGATTTCCTCCAAGAGGAGTCAAGTTGGTGATTCCTGCAGCTGGATGTTTAAGCACACCAGGGTCCATTTTTTAGATCTGATATTTTCCATAATACAAAGAAAAATAAAAGCAGTGGTTTCTTTAAACAGTGTGCCAATTATGGATGAAGTTGGCGGATGAATAGGACAATACTTAAGTCATTCAGACAATAGGAATTAAAGTGTGACATAAGGTTTAAAGTGATACCAACATACTCATTTACCTCACTGATCACATCATGAGTTGATACACCACAACTTTTATAAATAAAGGATGAGAAACCAACAGTGCAATATATCAGGAGTGGTGAACACAACTGCTAACTTGGTTGCTTTACAGAATTTATAAAGGGGTTGGTTTTTTAAAAAAAATTTAATGTCCTCCTGTAGGAAAACTAGAATATACATACCTAAGGTGTTTGATTTGAATTGGAGGTATCAATATAAACTCATGAATTTTATTTTTATATTATATATTTATATTTTTATATTAAAAATAAGAGACATAGAAATACACACACAAATACATTCATACATATACTCCTAGCTATTTGCTGAGAGGGTCTAGAAGCAATGATATCTTATAGCAATGAACACATCTTACATTCAGATCTTGATTTCTAAACTACATTTTCTCCTAAAACCAGGGCTTCTTGGAGAAATAACCAATCCAAAGTGGGACAGGGAAACTACAACGTAAGCAGGCAACATCTTGTACGAGAAAGTCACAGACTACTCAGAAATGATGGGGACATGTGCAAAAGACACTGAAGCCAGTTAGAAGGAGCTGCCATGGTCAACTGTGGGACAATCTGAGCACCAAAATAAATGGTAGTAACGAGTGGAAGCATAATATATGAACTTTGAATTTTAAAAATGAATCAGTATGGAAGAAAGGAAAGCTATTCCTTCTAGTAGAGGTCAGCTTGTAAATACAGAAAAAATGACAGAAGTAGAAGATCACTGGTAGATTGGTGAATAGAAAGTTGATGAAAAACAGGGTATCGATGTTGTCTCAAAATATATTCCACAAGTTACTTCTTGATCACAAAAAAACAGTAATTTTGCAGTGGAGTAAGGTGGCAGACCAACTTTAACAAAATGAACAAGGTTAACATTTAACATTACCAATATTGAGACAAACTGTCATCTCCCTAAATGAAGGATTAAGAAGAATACAAAAAGAAGAGGAAGAGGAAGGAGAAGGAGAACACATTAATACTACTATAGTATTCTGGCCAAAAATCCATAATCCAAATCTAATCATAAGAAAACATCAGACAACTGAGGGACACTCTTTACATCCTGTACTCTTTCAAATTGCCAAGATCAAGCAAGACTGAAAAGATGGAAAGACACACACACACAAAAAGAGACAGAGGGAGGAAGGAAGTGAAGCAGGGACGTAGCCCTGAGGAACCATTTCAGAATAAGAAAGATTAAAAAGACAATACCATTAAATCCAGTGTGTGATCCTGGATTGAACTGGATTGGATCAAGGTATAGGAGCTATAAAAAGCACTTTTGATATGGCTATGTAAGACAATGTATTTGATATTAGGAAATAAACATTTAGTTATTTAGGAACAAAAAGGGCAAACTTCTACTTACTCTCAGAGTGGTTCACAAAGAAATTACATATACATAACATATACACAATGATAAAGCAAATGGGCAAGATGTAAACAACTGGTGAACAAGAGTTCCTTTCATAATTCTTGCAACTGTCTATTGTTATCAAATATACTTTGCAAAAAGAAAACAGTTCCCAATTCACAACAGAACAGTTGGAAAACTCCCTTGTGGGCATTAAGTGAACATGTGCAGCAGTCCATGGGTCTAAGACTATCTCACAACAGTCTCGCCCTTGATTTCTTACTCTGATCATGACTACTGCCATGATGGTTCTGAATATTAAGGTATTTTAAATTGTTTTCCCCCCTTCTTCCGCCCCCCGCATCTCTCTGGTTCAAGCCACTGTTTCTTAGTCTAGTTATGTAGGACACAGCTCCCTGGCTCATGCTGGTATGATGAGCCTTGCACTCCCCTCAGCTGAGGCAGTCGGTCGCCGGTCGGCCACTCACAGCGGCTCACGGCCACTCCCGCTGGCTGCTGGCCGCTCATGGCAGCACACAGCAGCCCATAGCAGTACACAGCAGCCCGCAGCAGCACTCAGCAACTCACAGCAGCCCACACCAACCTCCGGCTGCTCACAGCAGCCCACGGCAGCCCAGCTGCAGGGAGAGCTGTTGTTCACAATCTTAGCTGTACAGGCCGCAGCTCATTGGCCCATGTGGGAATCAAACTGGCAACCTCGGCGTTAGGAGCACAGCGCTCCAACCACTGGGTATGAGCTACCCGGCCGATCCTAAATTGTTATTTTTAGTCATGTAATGTTCATTTTATATGTAAAGTGGGCCACTGCTAAAAGGCAAAGTCTAAGAAAACTTAAAACTTAAGTAAATATATAACGTATAATTCAATATAAATCAATGAGCATAAAAATGATTCTACAAATATGCTTGAGATCTAGACCTTGGAGTTGGATTCATCAGATCAAATCTCTCATCCAGCACGTGACTCCAGACCTTCAAACAACAATGTCAGAAAATAAACAAACATTGTTGCTTATAATCAATTTGCCTTCCATTATAGATAGTCTTTACTTGCATAGTTGGAATGTTAATTTGTTACATAAGAACAACACTTCATTTCATTTCAAGCTTCAAGTTATAAAAAACATTGTTTTTTTAAGTTAATACATTATAAAACTTTAATCTACATTTTACTCCCAAACCAAAACAATTTTTTATTTTTAAATTAATATAAAGAATCATGAGCCAGCCTGGTGGCTCAGGTGGTTGGAGCGCTGTGCCAAGGACGATTCCCACATGGGCCAGTGAGCTACGCCCTCTACAGCTAAGATTGTGAACAACAGAGCTCCCTGGGGCTGGGCTGCAGTGGGCAGCCGGAGGGAGCACAAGACTCATAACACCAGCATGGGCCAGGGAGCTGTGTCCTACACGAGACTGAGAAACAACGGCTTGAAGGCTTGAACCAGAGTGGGCTGGGGAGGCGGAAAAAGGGGTGGGGGGAAGAATCACATTTACTTAAACAGAAATATAAAGTTAACAAAAGTACAAGCATACTACTTAAATTGGGTTAAGTAAAAATATATTGTTAAATAACAAGGAAATAATTATAACAATCTTAAAGCTTTTTAAATGAAAACATTATTTTAAGATCAGTCTTTTTTTAAATCGTCTCTTTAACATTCTACCATACAAAAATGAAATCATCTTAAAAAAACAACAAAACATAGGGAGAGTTTGCAAATTTGCATAATGAAAGTTTTCAAGTTCAACAAAATTATTACTTACAGCATTAGGAGATGATCTTTACAGTAGGAATCAGCAAAGGATAGCTGTTTTGGTAAATAAAGTTTTATTGTAACAGGACCATGCCCATTCCTTTGCATACTGTATATCTAAAGGCTTCTTGCCCATGATAACAGGAGAACTGGGTATAGAGATCATGCAGTCAACAAAGCCAAAAATGTTTACTATCTGGCCCTTTACAAAAAACAAAAACAAAAAACATAAAACCTATGCTAAATTCTGACTTCCAGCAATAGAGCAGCTTTAGAAAAACTCAAACCACCTACTGAGGGGCAGGCATTAAGTGTTGAAGATATAATAGTGAACAAAAAACATGCTCTCTGCCCACAGAGAGCTTGCAGTCTATTAGAAAAATAATTGAATTCTCATACAAATAAATGTACAGTGGTACCTCGGTTTTTGAACATGTGTATTGATGAAGATTTCGGTTTACGAATGCCGTAAATTTTATGGATCTGTAGTATCATTAGATAGTAAAATTCATGCTAAATTTGCAGTTTTAGGGGTTGATTTTAAAGGTCTGGGACGGATTAATCGGTTTTGCATTACTTTCTATGGGGAAACCGTGCCTCAGTTTTTGAATGTTTCAGACCTCTAATGGTCTTCCGAAATGGATTATGTTCGAAAACTGAGGTAGCACTGTACAGTAAATCCTCACTTAACATCGATATGGAATCGATGTAATATCGTTTTGGAATTGTGGCTACACTATATAAAACGAAACCAATTTTACCATAGGCTAATTGACATAAATAAGAGTTACGTACAGTCATTAGCCTCTCATCAGCGTTGTAATGGAACAACGTTATAATGATACAACGTTATTTGAGGACCTGCTGTATAATAAACAGTAAGTGCTATAAAGGGAAAAACACAAGGGAAAAATTAAGAGAACTATGGGCCTCACATCAGTAGGTGGAGGGAGAGTTAGTGAGGGGTGGGTTATACGGGGTATTCTCTGATGAAGTGAAACTTAAAAGATGAGAAGTGGACTAGGTTAAAAAAAAAAGATGAGTATTTCAAGTGTTCGAGGCAGAGGAAACAGAATGTATGGGAAGAAGCATGACTTGTGTGAAGAACTAAAAGGAGGTCACCATGACTAGACAGCATTAAACCTGTAGAAGATTAAGGAGAGTGACAGGCAGACTTCACAGCTTTGTTGGAAGTAGGCAGACAACATAGGGCAATTTGTCTCAGCTTCTATATGTTAGATAATCTTGTGAACTCCAAGAACAAAGGCTGTCTCACTTACCTTCTTTGGTTCCACTAGGCTTTCTTTTTTTTTTTTTTTTTAAAGATTTTATTGGGGAAGGGGAACAGGACTTTATTGGGGAACAGTGTGTGTACTTCCAGGACTTTTTTCAAGTCAAGTTGTTGTCCTTTCAATCTTAGTTGTGGAGGGCGCAGCTCAGCTCCAGGTCCAGTTGCCATTGCTAGTTGCAGGGGGTGCAGCCCACCACCCCTTGCGAGAGTCGAAACCGGCAACCTTGTGGTTGAGAGGACGAGCTCCAACCAACTCTCCACTAGGCTTTCCAACAAATATTTAAAGTCTGAAATACACAGCTGACCAGAAAATGAAGTATCTTCCCTTTTTTTGGTAATTTACAATACACATTTTTAAGAGACACTGAATTTCTCTTACAATTCAATAGAAAGAGCCTATTGAATTGGATGAAAGGAACTGTTCTGATTCAGCTACTAAGTGAATTATCTAAATCAAAATCAGGGTCCTCTCACATGTCAAATCAGAGGACAGGACGAGAGGGTATGTGAGGTACCGAGGGGGTATGTGAGGTACCGCCCTACCACTTTCTTGTTGAAACTTCTTTGTCTTGTTTAAACTGATCCTCTGTGTAGTCTAGTAACGACATCATTAAGTTAAATAACCTGAAAACAGGGTTTTGGGGCTCACCAAAACCAAGACATTCTAACTCTCCAATTTATGACAATGTATAGATTCCTCTTTTATCAGTTCTTAACGACTTCATAATTTGCTGATATTTTTACACACTCAACATTACAAAGCTTGGATGAATTTTGTGTCAATTTTTAAAAAATGTAGAGAAATAATTAAATGCACAAGTGATCTTGAAAACAAAACTGAAAAACAATTCTCCTGATGTTTGAGTCATCAGCCCTTATGGAATACAAGTCAGACTGCAGCAGCCGTGGATCACCATTTAAATCAAGAATTGAATTGAATTGTGATAGCAGATTTTTAAAAGTTGATGGATCAAAAGCACAGAAAATAAGTGAAGTGGGAATTTTCATTTGCTGGAATAAACCAACGCATAACCCTACATTCTAAAGCATGAGGGATGATATCCAGTGATTCTACTCACATCAGACTTCCAACCAATTTCCTACACTGAACACTCAAATGAAATAAGCTCTTCTCTACACACCTGAAAAACTATCTTTTAAGACTTATCAAGAGTCTTCCCTTTGGGAGAGATGATTCCCAAAACAAGCAGAATTCATAAAGGACCCTCCTAGTGCTTTTTCCATGTAGCTTGATAGTACATAATACCACCTCGGTACTTAAGATTTTCAGTTATTTGTTGACTTGATTCTCCATTACTATTCTCTGAGGGCAGGGGTCATATATTTTAACATACTCAATGCTTATTTGTTGGATAAATACATTAAAATATCCTATTTGTTTAAAATAAATTTAGCAGGATCAGGGCAGCCGAATGGCTCAGTTGGTCGGAGCACGAGCTCAGAACAACTGGGTTGCCGGTTCAATTCCCCCATGGGATGGTGGCCTGCGGCCCCCCCCCACCCCGCCCCCACAACAAGATTGAAAAACAGCGACTTGACTTGGAGGTGATGAGTCCTGGAAAAACACACTGTTCCCCAATATTCCCCAATAAAAAATATTTTTTTAATAAATAAATTTAGCAGGATCAAACCGCAGACCATTAGCTTTAGAATCTAATCCAACCCCTTCATTTAATTAACATAGGACAAGGGTGGATACGGTCTGAAAAGGGGAATTAAATTCCTATTAAATATGATGTATTCAATCAAATTATGTTGTCTTTAAGAATTTTTATGGAAGAGCTACTGATTTTTGAAATGGCAAAAACTTAATATACTCAGGACTTACTATGCTAGTAACTATTAAAAATTACTAGTCCAGAGCTGGTTTTCCCAAACATTGTGACCATTTTTGCTATCCCTGCCCTGTCCCAAATAAGGTACCATTCATCCTAGGGGTATATGCCTATTTGCAAGGACAACACTGAGCATTACATTTGTCAAGTTATAGCTCTTACTATCTTTCAGAAGAAGGCTTTATGTGAATAACAAAACTGGACATCCAAATTCTTTTAAGGTTTTAAGTCAGGTATTTATTGAACCCTAGTTTATGAATTTAAAAACAAATTAGGTTGGTGTCTTTGATGCGCCTAAGATTATAACACAAACTCTAACTAACAAAGCCCATGTCCTGTCTCCTGCTGGCACCAAGCTCTCAGAATGCCTGAACTAAATATACTGAAAGCAGCGGCCACCTAAGAAAATGCCATCTGCAGAGATGTGCTATAGTTGGGCCACTCCTTTGGGGTAGAAAAAGACCCCAACATTTTAAAATAAGAGTTGTATTGAGGTATAATAGAAATACCTGTTTTAAACTCACAATTATAATGATTTCTAGTAAACTTAGAGTTGTACAACCATCACCACAATCCCATTTTAGAACATTTCCATCACTCCCCAAAAAAATCCCTTATGTCTCTTTACAGGAAATCCCATTTATACCCACAGTCCCAGGCAACCACTAATCTGCTCACTCTGTCCCTATAAATTAGCCACTCCTGGATATTTCACATAAAAGGAATTACATAATATTTTGCCTTTTGTGTCTGAGTTCTTAGTATGTTTGTAGCACGTATCAACATTCGTTTCTCTTTATTGCTGAGTAGTATTTGACAGAACATACCACACTGTATTTATTACTGATGGACATTTGGATTGTTTCTAATTTGGGATTATTAAGTAACGTTGCTGGGATCAATCCAGAACAAGTTAAAAATGATCACTTTTAACAATTTTGCTCAAGTTTTATCTGCTTTTGGATTTGCCAGGCTCCTTACTCCACCATTTAGGAAGTTCTACCTTAACCAAGTTATTTTAAGTGGTAATTTCTCTTGAATATTTTGCAATTATGCTCTTATCAGTAGTTTGTCTGATTCTGATCTCATGTTTAGACAGATTATAAAAACATAACACCTGTATGTTCTAGTACTATCATGGTTTTACTTTTTCAGTTCATTCTTAAGTCCAAATAGAATTTATTTTGATATATATCTATATCTATATCTATCTATCTATCTATCTATCTATCTATCTATCTATCTATCTATCTATCTATCTATAACTTGAGGTTGAAAACCCTAAAATAGGAGTTTTATTAAGATTATCTATTGCTGCAGCCTATTACCCAGAGGAAACTAAAGCCCAAAGACCACAGAGGCACTAATTAAGAGACCAAAAGTCCCAGTTCTCAAGGTAAAAGTGAAGCTACAGGTGAAGACTAAAACTTACAAGAGGTCTAGCACTTATGACACTATTTCCTTATAAATTTCCCACTTTATATATTGAGACTTCTTTTTACTCTTCAGAAAAGTGTTTCTGGTTTAATATCAAACGTTAGTGGGAAAATATTCAGAGAGATTTTTACATGCAGTTTTGTTGGAATTCCTCCATTCAAAAAGTGGGAGTGCCTATACAGATTTTCATGTACACCTAAGTTAACTTTCTGCCAAGCAGTCTTTTTATTTCTTGTCTTTTGACAGAATAAGAAACATGAGACATAAAAAAAAAAAAAAAAAAAAAATTAAACCATTCTGCATTTCAAGCACACAATCAACATCTCTGATGGGGAGACAAAACAAAGGTTAATAATAGTTTCTACTTTTATAAAGTAACTATAGAACCTACAGATAGATACATAATTCATATATCCAGCTGGAAAACCCTACAAATTTTCAGTTCATCCCAATTATTCCTCTGCATTTTCACAGAAAACTTTACTTTTACCACATTCCCTGAAAATTCTCTTAATAAGGACTGATATTTCACACTTTTAATAAATTCTGTCTGTGAAATGGAACTAAAAAGAGAGGCAATTAAAACTTAATTTTTTTGCTATTAAAAGTGGTAAGCACAACTGAAATCTATATAACTTTACTAACAATTGTCACCCCAATAAACTTTAATTTAAAAAATAATAAAAATAGAAACAATTAAAAAAATTTTTTTTTTAAGTGGTGAGCTTTTAATTGCAAAGAAATACATCCAAACAGGCCAGGGTGAGCTACCATAATTTTTCAGAGTAAATAGAAATTCAAAATTCACATCAACTGAAAATTTCTTTCCTTTATTTTTATTTATTTATTTATTTTTTAAGTGCATGGCCACTAAGGCCAGATTTTATAACCTTCATAACATTTATCCTAATGTTTTTTAAATATAAAAACCATCACAGAAGTGTTTTATTATCAAATCATTGCAAATATTCAGGAAAAAGGAAAGAAAGTGTGTCAGTCATAAATAGACAAAAATATATTAGCGGTCCCATTATAGTTTCATGTACAAGTAACTATATCCTCCCTCAGAGAAACAATTTAAGATGCAGAAAAACAAGTCTTATTATTATTTCCCAATTATTAAGTGGCAGGCTTGCACAGCCACATGGTCGGCTTGCACAGAAGACACAGGCCTTGTAGGACACTTAACAAAACATCCTCCTACAGCAATGCTTTCATTATTTAAATTGACACATGGCAGATTATGTTAACAGATTTATTTATTGACTAAGTCTAATCATATTTCCTCAGTTGGCATCAATATGTTATCTACTATTTACGTTTGCATCAACACTAGATATTTGTTCAAAAGTCTTCCATATTTGATTTCTGCCATAGAATTTGGGGTTTAAATAAAATTTTAGGATTGTTTTTAATGGTAGATTGCAAAAGAATAAAGAAATAAAGGACCCTAATGAGAGCTGGTTTAGAAATGATTTCTAAATCCCATTTATAAGCCAAATAATTTGCTTTTTACTGCAAGGAAATAGAACATTTTGTAATTAAGTGTTCCAAGCAATGAATCAAGATCCAAAGCAACCTAAGTATTTTTCAAATATTAGTCATATCATCACCTTTTCTGGCACATGGCTTTTCTATTTTAATGCTTTATAGTTTTAATTTGGTTCAAGGCATAACTCAAGACAGCATTCTCTTAAAGAAATAATGCTTTCCAAAGTTTAAATGCCTACTATTTCACAAAGATTTTGAATTGCACATACTTAAACCAAACAAAAAAATATGGAAACTATGGATAACATCACTTGGCAAAAGCAAGCTACACACTGCAAATTTCGTGAGAGCAGGGACCACAGGTCTACCTTGCTTCCTATTCTGTTCATTCATTCATTCATGCAACCGATGTGCACTGAGCATCTCCATGTGCCCGACGTCGATGAACAAAATAAACAAAAATCCCTGCCCCCTTTAGAACTTACATTCTAGCAAGGAGAGACAGACAATAAACAAAATAAGGAACTGAAAGATATACTATTTTAGAAGGTGAGAGCTGGTAAAGAGGGATGAGGAGGGTAGGGTATAATTTAAAATGGGGTAGCCTGATTGGCCTCATTGAGAAGGGAAGTGAAGAAATGACGACAGGTGGAGAAAGAAAGTGTAGGTAAAGGTCCTGACACAAGATGGGGACTAGAGTATTCAAGGAAGAGCCAAGATCAGTGTGGCTGGGGCTGGGAAAGTGGTAGGATATGAGTTCAGAGAGGTGTGTGGCGGGGGGGGTGGGGGGGGTGGGTGGAAGGGTAGGGGCGGGGTGTCTTAGATCATAGAAAACTTGAAAGTCATTGAAAACACTTTGGTTTTGGGTGAAGTGGGAGTCATTAACAGGGTTCTAGGAAGAGAAATTACAAGACATGACTAAATTGGTCACTCTGGCTGCTATGTTTAAAACAGATGGTGAGGCAATAATGGAAGCAGGGAAAACAACTAGCTTGCAACTCCAATAAGCCAGGTCAGAGGAGATGGTGGTTTGGACCAGAATGGGAGGAATGAAATTAAGATGCTATTCAGATTTTGTATATATTCTCAAGGTGGCGCAAACAGCATCTCCTGACTTACTAGCTGTGGTAATGGGGGGGAAAAAGTCAAAGATAACTCCAAGGTTTTTGGTTAAAGACTAGGTAACAAAAGAAAAAATAGACAAAATGGATTTTATGAAAAATTTTTAAATTTTGTACATCAAAGGACATTATCCATAGAGTAAAAAATGCAACCCACAGAATGGGAGAAAATATTTGCAAATCATATATCTGGTAAGGGATTAATATACAGAATATAGAGAACTCTTAACACTCAACAACAACAAAAAACCCTATTCAAAAATGCTCAAACAACTTGGATAGACATGTCTCCAAAGAAAATATTCAAAATCTTGCAGTGTTGGTGGGAATGTAAAATGGTACAGTTGCTGTGAACAGTATGAACGGTCCTGAAAACATTAAAACTAGGATCTGACCCAGCAATGAATTCCATTTCTAAGTATATACCCAAAATAACTGAAAGCAGTCTTGAAGAGATAGCTGTACACCCATGTTCATAGCAGCATTATTCATAATAGCTAAAATATGGAAGCAACCCAAATGTCCATGGATGGATGGATAAGCAAAATGCGGTGTATACATACAATGGAATATTATTAGGCCTTAAAAAGGAAAAATAATCTGTAATATGCTACAACATGATGAAGCTTGAGGATATCATGCTAAGTGTTAATAGGCCAGTCACAAAAAGACAAATACTGCATGATTCCCACTTACATGAGGTACTCAGAGTAGTCAAAATCTTCGAGACAACGGTGGGTGCCAGGGGCTGAGAGGAGAAGGAAGAATGGGGACATTTTTTAAAAGGTATAGTTTCAGTTTACAAGAGGAGACGGATAGTGGTGATGGCTACACAATGTGAATGTATTTAATACCGCTGAACTGTACACTTAAAAATAGTTAAAATGGTAAATTTTATGTCATGTATATTTTAACACAATAAAAAAAGGGGGGGGGAAAGTCAAGGATAACTCCAAGTATTCTGGTTAAAGGCGAGATCCAGGGAAGATTGAAGGAAGACGTGGTTTGAGAAGTTCAGATTCAGACATTTTTTTTTTTCCTTTTTTCAGACATTTTTCAGTTTGAGATATCTATTAGATATCTATCTAAGTGGAGATGTCATGTGGACAATTACACAAATGAATTGCGAGTTCAAAGAAGAGCTATGGGCTGCAGATATTAGGCTTCATGAGCTCAGCAAAGGATATGGGCTGGAGATACGAGATTTTCAGGAGTTCACCAATCAAATGAGTATAAACTCAAGAGATTCACATACTAAACATTGGGTATTGGGTAGCCCAATGCTGGAGAGACAGGAAGCAAAGGTGGAAAACCAACAGAGTGTAGTAGTGCCTAGAAACCAAATGAAGAAAGCATTTCAAGAAGACTTATCAATAGGTCTAGTAAAATGAAAACTATGAATTCCTACTGGACATCCTCACCTCCTTAAGAAGGGCAAACCCTAACCCTAACCCCTAACCCTAACCCTAAGTAAATAGGAGTTCAATGAATATACAAAGCAAAATATAATTATTTCAAATTTTCTTTAATACTTGTAAAACTGCACCAAACTAAACGTACTATTCAAAGACCAACTTTGTCAAATTTATAATTCTTTTGCAAAAAAAATTTGGTTCTGCACTTTGAGATTATCAGTTAAAACTGGAAACTGCCAGTGCTGACATACAGCGACAGTAACACGACTGTCTTCTACTTGATGACAGTGGAAACCTCCGAATGCTCCATAAAGTAGATACAGCAGTGGTTAGGGAACTAGTACCTCTTCTGTCACTCACTTTTGCTTTTCTGAGCCTCGTTTTCATCTGTAAAATGAGCCTTCATTATGTTCTTCCCTCTAAGAATGCCCCGTTCTTCTGATCAAATTCCAAAACACCGTCAGGTTCAGCTCCTGTTATCTTCTCCTTGGAGATGTCCCAGGTTCTCTAAGTCCCTGTTCATTTCCCCCTTCTCCACAAGATGCAGTGGTCCTACATCACATACAACCTTAAGTATTCTTTTAGCTGTTTTATGTGTTTGTCTTAAGCACCCCCATTGCATCAGAAAAATCTTAAGTATATACTTGTTTTGTTTTCCCCTACATATCTATTAGGTTGGTGCAGAAGTAACTGCAGTTTAAAAGGTTAAAAATTGCAAAAAAACCACAATTACTTTTGCATCAACCTAATAACAATGTATCAATAGAAATTAATGATTTAAATCAGGGGTGTCCAAACTTTTTTCAATGGTTTTCACCAAGGGCCATATGCGGTAAAATACACAAATAGCCGGGCCACTCACTCGAGGTGAAGTACATATTGCCTCATCTGGTTTATTTAAGTAAACTAAACATATTTTTGGAATTTGCTGCGGGCCAATTAACAATGGATTGTGCACCACAGTTGGCCCGTGGGCCGCAGTTTTGACACACCTGATTTAAATAAAAGAAATGCTCTCTCTCCTCCCCTCTCCCCTACCACAGCCAGGCCAGTTCTCTTCCCTGAGAATGTAGCACTAATAAACCCTGCTTGCATATTAAAAATAAATAAATTTAACTTAATTTAAAAAAAGAAACTAATGATTTATTGGGGCAAATTAAGAATTAGTAAGAAAAATCTATTCCTACAAAGACTGAAAGTATAGCTTTCCATAATACAGCCATGCTATGATTTATTTTTAAAATACATATAAGATTAAAGATAGAATTCAAATGCATATATATCCACAATTAGCTTTTTGCATAGGATAATTAAGAGACTAGTCAGAAATTTAAAAATTAAAGTCAAAAGGCACCTTAAACTGAGGATACAAAGAGCTCATACAACTCACAAAAATCTACAGAACACGAGGTGGCCAGTAACAAAATAAATCTAGTTCCTGACAGGTTTGAAGACCATTTCTTTTAGCAGACATACCAATGATTACTGGTTTTGATTGATCACTGATGTAGTTACGCGATCAACAGCTCATACTACGCTCTCTGAAGGCAAGACAAGGTACCGGACCAGATGCTGTAAATCACATGGGCCCCCAGCCCATCTGGCTAACCTCTCCCGAGTAGCTTGTCAAATGCACGTTCCAGGCCCATATTAGACCCAGTGAATCAGAATGGGGAGGAGAGGGTGATCCAGGAATCCAAACTGTAAGTTCTTCAGATGATTCTTCTATACCCTAAAATTTAAGAAAATCATAGCACTGATAGATACAAAGGTAAGACAAAGTCCCTGCCTTCAATATGACTGCAACATAGTAGAGAATACTTGTACACACAGCACCAGATATAATTTGAGATAGGAAGTAAAAAGTACCAAAAATGACAGGGACATCTCTTCTAGTTAGGCAAAAGACAACAACAAAAAACAACAACAACAAAAAAACAAGGTAGGCTTTGTGGAGAAGATAGGTAGCTTTTCAGTTCAGATGAGTTGGGAGAAATATACCTGTAACTGAGGGAAGTAGAAAGAACTAAGACAAGAAAAAAAAAATGGTTTCATGCAGGGAACACATCAAAATGGTAGGCATCAGTGCTCGCTTCGGCAGCACATATACAAAATGGTAGGCATCAGTCAAGGCTAGAATATATAAGCCACAATGTCTACCACAATCAAGCCACTCCTTGAACAGTGGGCAGAAGCAGGAATTCATCTACAGTCCTAGGAAGACCCAGACCTAAGGGAACTGAGTCCTACTTCTCCTTTCCTTGCTCCCCTCTGTGAATCATCAATTTCTACTTCCTTCCATGTATCCACAGTATAATCTGAAAATGATGACCAGCCTATCTCCAGCCAGTGGAACTGGAGCTGGTGTGTGGATTTCTATCCACATTCCACACCAAAATCATGAGTCTCACCTCGGCCTCACTGCTTCTAATCACCTGACCTCTCAACAACCACATAATTGAAACCTTTAGTGCTCTCAGTGCTGCAATTCATTCCTGACTTCAACCCGTCAGCTAAATTCAAAATACTAGCCATTAAATAGACATCTAATCAAAATTCTTCATGGTACTGTGAGGAAGACTAGGTGTTAGTTGGTGACTGGTTCCAGAATCCGGACCTCCTGGCTGTTAGCAAATTACCCTTTCCCGCATCCCACAGTGCATCTTAAACTCTAGCTCTCCGTAATATTCAAATTACTTTATTGGCTTATTAGAGCCAAAGGCAATAAGCTAATACCTCCTACTTGCACAACTTTTAGAGGTTACTTGCCACATTGTGTTCTATGTGAATAGCACCCCCTAGAGCACAACTCCAGAATAGAACGTGAACGGTGATGGGGGGTTACTGGCCAGTTGTATACCAGCCAGGTGTTTCAGCAAGTATCCAGGATGTCAAGATTGTATTAACATACTGTATTTGCAAAGTACTAAGGAAAGGTCTAACAGCTTAGAATGATTACTGTGGATATTGAACATGACAAATAAAAGTAACCTGTATCACCTTCTGTTTTTGAAGCCCCTTATTTTAAAATGTTTAAATAGTCCAATAAATCTTTCCCTGATAAGCAGTCTTACCACAGAACGTTTTAATGGAACCTGAAAAGTCTGAAGCCATTTTTCAATGGCTGTTATAAGGGCAGTTTCTCCATGCATATTAATCAGATTACCCCTTTTAAACTGTAAACATGTATGTAGCCCTTAAAGAAGTTCTGAACAGCCTACTTCTGCTGAAACAATGTGATTTTAAAAAATGTTTAGGAAGTGGCACAGAGAGAAGATGGTTTAATTACCTCAAGCTTTCATCCTGTTGCATGAATGACCCTGTATGGTGGCCAAACTCAAACTTAATAAAAAAAAAATTAACTACTACTCTTTTAAATCTAATCTTTAATCAGATAAAAAATATTCCTACCATTTCCATTATATCATATAAAATTCAACTTACTTCCCCCTAAAACTTTAACCTTACCCAACCCCTGAAAAAAACAAACTTTAGAAAGCATTTTTAAACATTACTTTTTCAGTTACAGTTGACACTCAATATTATTTTATATTAGTTTCAGGTGTACAGCATAGTGGTTAGACATTTATATAATTTCTGCAGTGATTCCCCCTGCCCCACCCCATTAGTCTAGTACCCACCTGGCACTATACACAGTTGTTGCAATATTGCTTCTAAATTAACTGCAGAACCAAATCATTATTAACAACTATGACACAGCTGTGCTAGGCATTTTGAGGAATACGAAGACACTCAAAAAAGTCCCAATCCTTAAATTTAGTAAGATGGCAACTCAACAGGGATGTAAAGAATGGAGGAAAATCAGTAACTGAAGTAGACTTCACTGACCCTGAAACATGAGGAAGGATTCAAAAGACCTGAAAAGTGAAGTGGGCACTGTGAGATGGGATAACATCCTACACAACAGTATGGGAATAGGATACGCAAGCATTCATTCATTCAGTCAGTCATACATTCACTCAGTGCTCACATTAGTGCCAGACTAAATCCTAGGCACACAGCTAGGATTACTGTGTTCTTTCTTTTAATTCTTAAAACATATTGTGAGGACATTCTCATGTTAATATCTCCCTACAGATGAGCACACAGTACCTTAAGGACCTTACCAAAGATTACATGGATTGGATATTACGTGGGAATTCAAACCAAATTCTCAATCTCAAGGCTAATGCTCACTGCCCCCGCCCCATCTATTATTTTAATTGGGAACTAGAGTAGAATAAGGCAGACTGGTGAACACAGAGGTCAAGTATTGACAGGAAGGGAAACATTCAAATGTGGAAAGACAAATAAGTTAGGACTTCATGTAAGTGATACCTGGGAACCATGATATGGTCTTGAATAGAATGAAACCAGTGTTTTCTGAAGACGAATTTTCACAGCCACAAGCAAGACAGATGCGATAGAAGAATGTCTGGTATTAGAGAGATTCACCATTAAGTGATGGAAAAAAAAAGATATGATAACGGCTGGGACCGAGATGATAACAAGAGGCAATGGAAGAAGACAGAATCTCTGAGGCAGTGACAACATAAAAAATATTCGTATTACGTAAATAAGTAAAATAAATGATAACTGGAAAGAAGTAAAACTGCCAATCTGCAGATGGTGTAGACAATCCAATGAAATCTACAAAAAAAGCTACTAAAATAAGTGAATTTAGCAAAGTTGCAGGATTAAGATCAATATACAAAAATCAACTGTATTTCTGCACAGTTGCAATGAGCAATCAAAAGTTGAAATTAAAAACAAAATCTATTACAACGATACCAAAACCTGTGAAATACTTGAGAGAAATTTGACAAAGGTGAATAAGACCTATGCTTCAAAAACTCCAAACATTGCTAAGAACAATTAACCACGACCTAAATAAATGGAGAGATACACTATCTTCACAGATGGGAAGAGTCAATATTGTTATGATGTAAATTCTTCCCTCGAGAAAGATTCAATGTAGTCCCAATCAAAACCCCAGCATGTTTTTTTGGGTAGAAATTGACTAACGGATTCTAAAATTGACTTAGAAATGCAAAGGACCTAGAGTAGCCAAAATAACTTTGTACAATAAGAGTACAGTTGGAGGACTAATACTACCTGATTTTAAGTCATGGTAAATCAAACTGTGTGGTTTATAGGCATAAAGATAACACAAACATATCAATAGACCAGAGTCCAGAAATAGAGCCACACATATATGGACAACTGATTTTTGACAGAAGTATAAAGGCATTCCAGTAAAGATAGTCTTTTCAAAAACTGCTGTTGGAACAACTGCATATTCATTGCAAAAAAAAAAAAAGAACTTTAATGCATATTTCACACCATATGCAAAATGAGCTAAATATGTGCAACAGACCTAAATGTAAAACCAAAACTATACAAGTGCTAGAAGAAAGCATAAATCTTTGCAACCTTGGGTTAGGCAAATATGTCTTCGATACAACAACAAAAGCACAGCCCAGCTCACAGAAGAAAAAAATTGAGAAATTGTATTTCAAAAAACAATTTTAAAGCTTCTACTCTTCAGAAAACACTACTAAAACTATAAAAACACAAGCTACAGACTAGGAAAAAAATATCTGATAAAGGACTTATACCCAGAATACATAAAGAACTCTCAAAACTCAGTAAGAAAATAAACAACCCAATTTGTTTAAATGGGTAAAAGGTTTAATCAGGCATTTTACCATAGAAGATATCTGGATGACAAATAAGCACTTCAAAATATTTTGGAAAAACAGTTTGGCAATTTCTTAAATAGTTATACATCTATCATATGACCCAGCCATGCCACTCGTATGTATTTACAAAGGTTGCTTTATTTGTAATAGCCCCAAACTGGAGATTATTCAAGCATCTGTGAAAAGGTGAATAAACAAATGAGATATATCCATCCAACGGAATACAGCAACAATAAAAAGGAATGAACTACTGGTACATACAACATCTTAAAATAGTTATGCTGAGTGAAAAGCCAGAGAAAGTACAAAAGGGAGGGAGGGAAGGAAGGAGGAAAGGAGGGAAGGAGGGAGGAAGGGAGGGAATGAGGGAACATATTCAGTACGATTTTATTTATATAAAATATAAATACATGATATATGTAAAATTCTGGGAAATGCATACTAATCTATAGTGACTAAAAGCAGTTCAGTGTTTGCTTGGAGATGGAGCAGGGGGAGAGTGAGGGGGATTAACAAAGGAGCAAAAGAAACTTGTGGGAGCAATTGATAGGTTCACTATCTTGATCGTGGTAATGGTGTCACGTGTATATCCATGTCAAAACTAATCAAACTGTACACTTTAAATACATATAGCTCATTGTGTGTCCACACCTCAATTTCTTAAAAAGTAAAAGAACAAAACAAAGTATATGCAGGGGGGGAAAAAGCGAAAATAGTTTAAGAAGAGTCAGGAAGAAGCCCTGTTTGTTCAGGAGGCGGTGGGTAGATGGATCCCTGAGGATTCCATGCAGTTGGAAGCAGCTGGATATGAAAAGACAGTGAACCAAGCCAAACATCATCTGTAGGCAGTGAGAAACATGGGTCTGAAAAACAAAAAGGCATCATTCCTTGAGAAACAGCAGAAGACACAGCACAAGGCAGAGGAAGGTGCCAGGGTAGCTCAAAGCCTCATTAATCTATAACACACTATTTATGGTGCACTTCCCCTTGGCCTGTCAGCTTTTTAAAATGCAAACGACTGCTCTCCTGGCTTATTTCACTGATAGATGCAACTGAAACAAGAGATGCAGACAAAGCCCACATCCTCTCACAGGTCCAGTGCAGACAATCAAACTTAGCTCAGCTTGCTTTGAAATGGTATTTCTCAAAAGAATAGAACACACCTTGCAGAATTCATCTTGATAGTAAGCATTCAAGGAGACACACAGTTCAGCAGAAAACATCTGAAACTGACTTATACTTCTGAATTGCTTAAAGCAAGGAGGGAATCTCATCCAAAACATATCTTGTGTTATAAATGTAACAAAAATGGCACGTTCTAAATAAATAGCTCAGTGAAGAGTTACTAGATTGCTGGACGGGAGTCCAGTCCCCACCTCGCCACACCTCCTGCAGTGAACACACTGCCACCTTCTCATTAAAGCTTCCCTAAGTCCCCTCTTCACTGCGCTCCCTTGATAGAATTGATTACTTTCTGCCCTCCTAACTATACTTGAAAACAGCACTTAGGTTCCTTAAGCTATTAGAGGTTAAGTACTGTCCTACTCATCCCAAAGCCAAAACACAGTGTTCTGTACACCCTAGGTGCTAAACCTGGGAAAAGACTATGACAGCATTCCGCCAAAGGTGACAAGCTCTCAAGAGACCGAAACACCAAACCCAAGGCTCACCACGTTGTGCTAACTGCAGCTTACTGAGGCCGAGGGGATAGATACATGGGGGTTCACTACATTATCCTGTCAACTTTGTATATGCTCAAAATTCTCCACAATAGTTTAAAAATAATAGAGGGTAGGTGAAAATATGATCAAGCCTTTTTTGTTCTTACGTTCCTACCTTTGAACTTTTCTTTCCTTTTTCCTTTAAACTTGATCTTTGCCAGCCTCCCCCCTTTGTTGTCAACAGGCCCACTGGGTCATTAGCTATTTAACAAATGGTGGTTTGAAGGATAAAAGACAGACCCTTCGCACAGGCAGTGGAATTCCAAATGCTAGACTCTTGGCTCCACAATGTCTGATTCAGAAGAACTGCTGGGAGCTATTAGTTGAGCTCGCCCACCCAGGCATATGAAGACTCCTTCCTTTTTACACCACTCCCATATGCCTCTCATTTAGGCCTCCAGTTTTGTGATTGTGTGCTTTCGTTTAGCGCAGAAACAGATCAGACCCAGTGTTACCACAGAAATTATTAGGAAGGTCCAAGGGTAAAGGAATCCAGAAAGAAGCAGTTTCAAATGTGGAATTGCAACAGATCGGAATTTTTTTTTCTAACGGGGCAATAATCCAACAAAAATGCATTTTCAAAATCCCCAGACACAAGTTGAGGATATACAATAACAGTATGTGAGATGTATTCTGGACCAAATGAGAGTATTTGCCATCTTGTAAGCCCATCTGTGCTTTCCCACCTCTGCGCCTTTGTTAGCGTTCTCGCCCATACCTGGAACTGTGGCCTACGTCATATCTGCAGCTTTTTTCATTTAAAAAAAAAAATTAAGTATTACTGATTTCTTCTTTCTTGATACAAAGATACTAGAAGTCCTATTATGCCTAGTTTTTTCTTTCTTTTTAACTCATAAAGAGAACAAAATAAACAGGAGAGAGATAGGAAGACCTGCAGTAATTAACTAGAATTGAAAGAGGAATGGAAGGTTACTTAAAACAAAACAAAACAAAAACAAAGTGTGAGAAATGTCATAATGTGAAAATAACTGGGCTGGGGGAAGTGCAAACTCCCAGGGGGAAAGGAAAGGTTCAAACACTTCTTCAAACCAGTCAACTGGTGGCCCCATTAGCCCCAGGACTTGGTACTGGATGGAATTGATTAAGTTGGTTCTTGGGCAGATAGCCTGATTCTCACCCAAAAGAGTGGGCATGTTAAGGAAGGTTGAACATAGTTATATATACAACTCTGGCAAAAAGGTGTAGACAAATGACTTGTAAGAACTGCAGATCCCTGATTACACACACAAGAATAGGGGGCAGGAATGTAACTGACATGAGTCAAAGGTTGGTAATAAAGGCCCAATCTGGGATCCTCTGATTCAAAGAGGGAAAAGTAGCCAACCAAACAAATCAAGCCAATCAGAAAAGTCTGGATTCGAGTCATGATCTGCTTCTCTTTAGATCACTGAAAGCTATCCTTCAAGCCTGCCTGGTTCAGAGGACATTTTCCACACACAACCTTTACTGATCATCTCCTTTATTCCATTCACGTGTCCTCACCTTAACCTGTCTCAGTCACTTGAGTTCACAGGCCATACACCTCTGACAAAGTATTAAGGTTCTTAAGATCTGGAAAATTTGTCCTATGCAGAATTCCTAGCTCTTTGTCTTTCATGAAAAATGTGCCACACACATATTTTTTCTTTGGTTTTTGAAATTTGGACAAATCGCAATATCCAGAACTCAGTGGAATAAAATTTAAATAACCAGAAAACACACTTATTATAAAACATGTACAAGTTAAACAGTGTATAATATTTGTATCTAGGACATCAAGGAGAACACTTTTTAATAAGGTTCGTGGATTTAGCAAACCTTATTAAATATACATATGGAGAGCTGGCTCAACATGACCCCACAAGTCTTGTAATATAGTTGAGGACTTAAAAGGTGCTTAGCGCCGACCAATCCTATAAAATTAGGGAATATTAGAATAATCACACACATAATGACAGGTACAGAGATCTTTGTTAACATTCTCCCCTATACCTGGACTGTGACCCAGGTTATATCTGAATCTATTTTTTTTTTTAATTTAAGTATTACTGATTTCTTCTTTCTTGATACAAAAAGACCGGGAGTAATACTGTGACAATTTTGTTTTGTTTTGTTTTCTTAACTCACAAAGAGAACAAAGGGGGGGAGAGAGACGGGAAGACCTTCTGCAGTAATTAAACTAGAATGCATACCTGCACTCACTTGAGTATGTGGCTTTATGACCAAATTCTCACTGTAGTACTGCAATGCAAGCCAGGAAAGATGAGAAACTAGAACTTTCCAGGCCTTCTGACCACAAAAAAGCAGAATAGGATAAATACCTCTCAAAGCAATATTCAGACAACAGTCCTCCTCGCATGGAAATGTGGCTTAAGGCATTTACTTCCTTTATCAATTTGAGATTTTTATTTGGCCTTACTGGAAGAAGGTAGGAGTATCCACAATAATCTATCAATATCCTATAAGAAGCTAATTTATAATTCTGAATTTGGGTTTTCGAGAATTTAAAACTTTAGTTGTGCCATAAAATAAATTTATTCATCAGAGATGTTTTGGTTTTGGTAAAGAGCTATCTTCTGGGCAAAGAATAGAGATTTTGGGGGGAGGGAGATGAGGATAAGGGGGATCAAATATATGGTGATGGAAGGAGAACTGACTCTGGGTGGTGAACACACAATGGGATTTATAGATGATGTAATACAGAATTGTACACCTGAAATCTATGTAATTTCACTAACAATTGTCACCCCAATAAATTAAAAAAACACAAAAAAACAAAAACAAACAAACAAACAAAAAAGAATAGAGATTTCTCCAAAGATCTGCCCATGACGATAAGCACACGAAAAGAAGCTCCACATTATTAGCCAATCGGGAAAATGCACATTAAAACCACAATGTGAAGCCACTTCAGCCCACCAGATATGGCTGTAACCAGAAAGACAGATAATAACAAGTACTGGGGAGGATGTGGAGAAATTGGAAAGCTTATGTACTGCTGTTGAGAATGGAATATCGTCAGCCACTCTTCCAAAGTGATCCAGCAGTTCCTCAAAAGGTTCAACATAGAATTACCATAAAATCCAGCAATTCCACTCCTAGTTATACACCCAAGAGAGCTGAAAACATATCTATATAAAAATAGGTACAGAAATGTTTATAGCAGTATTCATAATAGCAGGAGTTGTAAACAAATCAAACGTACATCAACTGATAAATGTTTAAGTAAAAGTTGTTAGCAGAATCTCGTTATTCACAGTACTTATGTTCTATCAAGTTGCCACAAACACTGAATTGGCAAATGCTGAACCACCCCTCCTAGGGGAAATTCAGGACTGGCTTCTTTCGAGCCCCTAGTCACATTTTCATCAATAGATCAATACATAGTCTTGTTTTATGTGTTTCTGTTTAAAGACATCTTATTTAATGTATATCGCTGACTTATTAAATTGAACTCATGGCCAATAGCAATATAACCCACACCTTATTTAACACACATTTCCTCTGCAAGGCACATCACAGCCTACTGGTGTTTAGAAACATTAGAAGGTGCTTCAGCACCATACTAACCAGCCATTCTAAACAGCGAAATCACCAAAAAAAGCACAAAACAGACCATGAAAAGAACTTGTTTCCAGCATGACAGACAGCAAAAGCAAGAAGGCAAAGTCACCTTATTCAACTTTAGCTGGGAATGTGAGTGTTGGGTGACTCAAATTTTCACTGCTCTGATCACAAGTACATATGACCACCATATAATTGACTTCGGGATGACAGATAAATTTTAGCAAGTAAGCAAATTTGCAAATGCAGAATTTTTGAATAAGGAGGATCGATTGTGTATCATACAATGGACATTTTCAGCCATTAAAAGGAATGAAGTGCAGACACATGCTACAAGATGGAGAGACCTCAAAAACATGCTAAGTGACATTAGTCAGTCACGAACGGCCACATGTTGTATTTTTCCCCAATTTTAAATATTGCCAATTAATTCAAAAAAGTTTAAATATAATGTAATTCAAACAATGTTTCTACTACTTAATATGAAATGTCCAGAATAGGCATATCCAGAGACAGAAAGTAGATTAGGGGTTGGGAAAGAGAACGATGTGGAGTGATTGCTAATGGGTACGGGGTTTATTTGGGGAATGATGAAAATGTTCTGGTATACAGTACTGATGGTTGCACAATCTTCTGTATACACTAAAATCCATTAAATGTACACTTTAAGAGTGCAATATGTGAATTATATCTCAATAAGGGCTGTTTACAAAATGTTTGTTATCCACATTTTCTGATCTATGCACAGGAGTCATACATATGACTTTCTTTTCAAATTAATACCAAAAAAAAATTGTGCTTATTATCTGAGTGTAACTTAACCAGGTCATTTCTAGCACAGCAAGATAAAGTTAACCCTCCTCTAAGCACATACTTCTAATAAGATCAATCCTGTTCTATTAAATTCATTTTATTACATTTATTGGGGTGACATCGGTTAATAAGATTATGTAGGCTTCAAGTGTATAATTCTAACACATTATCTGCATATTGTGTTGTGTGTTTACCAGCCAAAGTCAAGTTTTAAAGTGTGTAACTGAACATCTGAATAAGAAAAAAATACTTAAAACTAAATTTGCAACAAAATTTCTTTTATTTGAAAATGAGAATATTTGAAAGTTTGTAGCAAGCCCAGCTAGGCAAGTCCCAGGAGAAAATGAAAACAACAAAGGGAGAGAAATGTTACCCATCACTCAACAACCCATAGTTTGAAAACCCCTTTGTTATTCCAAAGCCATACCCATCTAGATGGTTACAGTAAGCAACAGAGTGAAGAAACCACTTCTCTGTTCAAACCCTCAGATTCTGGATTCCAGCTACCGTTTCAAGGATCCAAAAGCCGCAATAATATAAAAAGGAGAACAAAAGAAGGTACTTTAAAAAGTCATCTGAAAATCACCTAGTCTACCCAGGTTCCACATCCTCCTTTCTTACCAAGAATTCAACCCACATGACTCAAGAAATTAGCTCTTAAACCAAAGGATTAATCAAAAATCAACTCCATTATAAAAGCAGCAAACCTCTCCATACCTTCCCTCTCCCACCATTTTCCAGTCCCTTGGCTTGCTTAATTTTTCTTCAAAGCATTTATCTACACCTGGGGTTTTAGCAGATATTTGTTTGCTTGTGATTGGCTGTCTCCTCACTAGACTGTGAGCCCTAGGGGAGCAAGGAATTTGTTTCGATCACTGCTCTATCTCTAGTACCTAAAACGGTACCTGGCACATAGGAGACACTCAATAAATATTTGTTGAATGAATCAATTATATTCGTGAATGAAGCCAAATATTCAGATGTTTTTCTCTGGCATCCCTGCAGAACACTCTTGACAGAACTTCATTTTAACCCTGCACATAAGAGGCAGAAATAAGAACCATGCACTATACTTCCTTCATTTTATTTAAAATTCTTAACAATCCATTGTTGCTCAAAGTCTCCTAAAGGCCAATGTAATGGATTCATTTTAGAGTTCAAGGCAGGAAAGGTAAGCTGACATGTATGAGGTGTGATCAAAAAATACGGTGAATGTTTAAATTTTAAAAATACAGTTAAAACACATTGCTATTAATCCCCCTCAAAATATCCCCCCCACCCCCCGCTTCAAACACACTTATCCCATCATTCTTGCCACTTTCTGAAGAAGTTCTGGAAGTCCTCTTTCATGGCGGCCTCGATGTCCTGAATCATTTTGACTTTGGGGAAGAGCCAGAAGTCAGTCGCACGGTACCAGATCCGGTGAATAATGTGGATGAGGACACACCGTAATGTTGTTATTTGACAGAAGTTGCCTATACCAGAAGCGATGTGTGACACAGAGTGTTGTCATGATGGAAAATGATTTACAGCACACTTTAAAACACACCTTCTCTCAACTGTAGCTCACACCCGACTTGACTGCACCGAACAAGGTGAAACTTGTCACACATCTCAAATTTAATGTACATATGAATCACCTGGGGAAATATTATTGAAATGCAAATCCAGTAGGTCTGGGCCAAAGCCTGAGACTGTATTTGAAACAAGCTTCCAGGTGACACAAATGTAGCTAGTCCCCACAACATACAGTGTGTACCCGCTTTCCTCATGGCTACGGTAAATCTGATGTTGCCTGCCCCTTCCTGTCTAGTACTAAAGGGAGTAAGTATATGTAATGCAGGGTCTCAGCTCCCGCTCCCTGCACCAGAATGCAGGACATGGTGAGGCCAAAAAGGAACAAAAATGGAGCCATGGATGGGGGCTCATACCACTATATTCTCGCTGGCAGCTGGGTTGAAGACACAGGAAGCAGGCTACATACGATTCGCAATCTTCCTAAGCGCACTTGCTAGCCACAATCCGCGCTTGCTAGCGTAGCCACAGCAGTTATCAGTGGCTAATTGGCTAACTGGTGCCAGCTGACGGCCAACTAGTCACAGCTGATGACCATCTATTACCCAAGCCAGCACCTTTCCATGTGAGGCCGAGAGCCTGGAAACTGCTCTCTGGGACTCCGTCCCCACAGTATACATCTAGCCAACTTTTGCAAAACAACCCTTGATGGCTTAATCGGCTATGCTTTCTCTTAATCAGGCACAGTTTCTTAAATTTTTCAACTGGAGTTTCCGTTTCTTAACCATATTTGGGGATCTCTGAATCCTCTCAAATGCTGTCCACATGTATCTCTTAAACTGAGGTGCATAAATATGAAGTTAAACCTTGAGTATGATACGGCAAACTCCTAGCTCCTTCGCACAGCCCAGTAATAGGATGATTGTTTCTGAAACATTATATGTAACACAGGCTCGTTTTTAGTTTGTAGTCCCAGGTGAGCTAAACTTACGTACATAACTGGTTGTTCACTACATTAAATTGGCTCGCTCACTTTGCTATTTCTTTGTAAAATATCACTGGATTTGACCACTTTTTCAGAATTAAAAATTATTTTGAATTTTCACCCAATTCTCCAAGGAACCAGACCCTGCTATCCTGAGGAAGTATTTTCTTTAGGTCTTAGTTTTCTCATCAGTGAAAATAGTTAGGGATGAGGGAATGTTCTCTAGTCTTTCCTGCCAAGAATCTATGACTCTACCGTCTGTTTCCCTTCTATTCTTTCATGCATGTGATCTATGACCTTCATTTTGCTATTTTGCATAATGAAAGGCCCCTTTTTGCTTACTTCCCAGTTTTGCAGCGAGAAGAGCCTGCCATAAACTATATATACATATTACTGTTTTTAACTATCTTTAGGAGGATCTCTCTCAGAGAAGTTAATATCATGAACTAGAAATATCCTCAAGTAACTAAAAACAAAAATAAAAATAACAAAAAATCCCTTAAATTATCTTGCTCAGTGCCAATCCAATAAAAACACAAGCAGCCAAATGTACATCTTTTTTGTTCACTTGTTGTTATTGTCCTGACCAAAGTCAACACCTGTGCACAGGTAAAAGTTGTACTTAGGTGTATGTGACTGGAAAGAGCTGTAGCTAAGGAAAAGCAATCAATTAGCTCTTCTCTTAAGTCTTAAGTCTTATCAGCTGTGTTTTCCTGATGACAAAGGATCTGTCCACCTGGTCCCACAGATGGTACAGCTGCAGTTAAAGTAAAACACCTGGTTCATGCACATTCATTCCACACAGTTTGCTACAACAATGCTAGCTGCAGATTAGGCAAGCCCAGGTCAGCATTTTCACCTTTTTTGCCCAGATAAAAGCCAACACTTTAAACTATAGGATGCTAAAATATTCCTTTCATCTCCAAAACACAAATACAACAATGTTAACGAAGTTACAATGACTATGTCAAAGAATTGTTATAAAGCATGACAATCCTAGGTTACAAATATGGTTGTCATTAACTACTTCCAAATCTGCTTAATTTAGAACATTTATAGGAAGATATAGTAAAATGAGCTAATTATTCCCCAGCAGTCCATGCTTCATATTAAGAATGATAATGTCAATACCAGTAATGTGCTGAATGAATGGATAATGCTAAATAAACAGCACGTGAAAAATGAGAATCTCTTCCTAGTTTAATACCGAAATTTTACAATCGAGAAATTTTCTGTTCTCCCCATGGAACCTTTAACTTAATCTCTACTTAAATCCTTAGAAGATTTTGTCCCCATTAAGGAAAGACTCATCAATACTGGTAAACTAAAAACAATGATTATTTACTGAGCAAATAAACAAAAACACTCATGAGACGATAAATTATTTTATGCCACAGTCTATGAGTTAGTTTGAATGCTGAAAAGTTATACTTCTGAGGATATTTTAATGGCTTATGAAGAAAATGGTGTAAATATTGGAAATTAAGGATGTCCCAGGGATACAGTAAGCTACAGATAAGAGAGATTGCTTACCAAAAGACGATGTAGCATTGTCTAGTATGTATAATACAAAACAATCAAATTAGAGATATATTCTTTGAGCAAAAAATAAAATCAAACATCAGTCCCTCCTCCTCCCTACGTCAGGCTAACTAATCTCTCTCCCTAATACTTTCTCAGACGTCTCCATTTGTTACTCTGACCACAAAGTGTTCTATATCAAAATAGTTTTTCCTCCCTGTAACTCTTCTGCCAACTAGACTTAGATGGTCTTTGTCAGGTTTAGACACTCTAAGGTGCTGTTTTTCACAGTTGTCCTTAGCCCATTTATAATTACTACTTAGGAAGACTTGGTAAAAATGCAGATTTCTGGGCCCTGCCCCAACCCCCAGAATTTAAATCTCCAGGAGGTGAAGTCCCAGAAGCTGCATTTAACAAGCTTCCCACATGCTTTGGAATGTACATCAAAGTTATTTCCCCTCCTTAATATTATTTTAATATCAGCCTATATTTACCAGTTACTTGACATTAATTCACCTTCATTACTCTGGGATTCTGAGACCCATACAAATCCATTTCCTGTTTGGTCTGTCCTGTCTCCAGCAAGAGTCTACTTCATTATCTTCTCAGTATGACTGACTACTTAGTCCACTGACTGGCCCAGAGCACATCTCGTGTAAATGTTGTTATCCCACAAGAGCAGTTCAATTCTTTTCTCTTTCTGAAAATATTAACAGCACGAGAATTTAATGAGTGCATCATTAAAAGTTAGGTATTAAAAGCAAAATGCCTTACCTATCATTTGTATTAGTTTACAATGGTAGAAATGATCACCTAAATACCTGGAGAGTTTGATCCACCTGCAGCTTTTCGTCTGTGTCATTCATAGCAGAAAGGACCTACTTTCATTTCCAGGACAGTTCTGTCTAGTTACAGGTTCCTCACTTCCTTTTTTCTATTATCAGGCAGAGAAACATCGTCTTCTATAACCACAGGTAACAGGTGCACCTGCAAGAGCCAGTTACTCCAAAATGGACAACCTTGCTCTTTCTGAGGAAGGGAAAAGGACTTGAAGGGTGCCTGGCAGCTTCATGAAGCACTCGCTCATATATCTGCCTGTTTTACAGAGTATTTGGAAAGTTCTGACATTGGAAGGTGTGATCATTTTAAAGGCATCTCACTACTAACGTTCAGCAAATCAATACTGAATGTTGCTGTCGTTCATAAAAATCTATTCCAAGGTACTTAAAACAACAGAAGAGATAAATGTCTATGCTCTTGTTTAAAGCAAAGAAAGATCTGACAGAACAGTTTCGTGGACTTCCCATCTGACTGGAAATTATAAAGACTGGAAAATATTATGTACAGTATGATTCTGTTTATGAAAACCACTATACATTTGTGTATTACAGATGTGAAAAGGTATCCAAAAAAGTCTGGAAATACACACAAACTTTCAGTGAGAAGGTAAATGGGAATTTTTACTCTATTTGTGGAACTTATTTTAAGAACATCTTGTACTGCTTTTGCAAAAAATGTTTTCAAAAATTATAGTGTCAAAGCAGAATACTATATAACAAATTACCATTCATTCAGTATAGCTGAAAACTGGAGCATGGTAGCTACGAGAGTTAGTCTATGTAATGCTGTGGAGTTAGGACTTGGGTTCAGGTCTTGTCTCTACTACCTAACCAGACACATGTCCTACATTATTATGAGTCAATTCATCACACAGGCAGCCTTTTTCTTCCATTGTAAAATGGACATGGTAATAGTACTCAATTCACAGGCTGTTGTGAGCAGTGAATAAAATAACTTGTGTAAAACCCCCATTTAAACTATTATTTTTCAAATTAAGTATTACAAACATGCTTTAAAATACAATGTGAAACCTCTATGGTTAACGCTTTCTTCAGGTAATTCCCAATGTACTTTATAGTCATATAGAGCTTCGTAAAGTCATGACAGCAATGATCATTTCACACAGAATAACAGACACGGAAACTATGATAGACTAGATTAAATCTATACAAAATCTAGTAAATTCAGTCACAAACCTTTCAAACTAGTACCCAGGAATTTCTCCATAAGTACATTCCTGATATTTTACTTCTTCGTTGAATAGCTCTCACAAAAATAGAAGAAAATCTGCACTATGTAAATTCTAGATAATAAGCTTTACAAGTGTTCAAATGAAGAGAATTTATCTGTTCCCTCTATAGCACTCCAAAGGCCAGATGTGGTCCAATCTCTGCTTTCATTTGCCATGTTATTTATATATCCTACTGCCTACTCAACCATCTCTAGTTGGATTATTGAATAGACATCTCCTATGCAACATGTCCCCTTATCAAATCCTTGGTTTCCCACCCCAGTCCAAACCTACACAGGACTCCTACCCTCTCCCAAGTCTTTCTCAAATCAGTAAATCAGCAACTTAAGCCAATAATCTTGGATTCCCCTTGACACACACACCCTCATCCCCATATCCAATCCACTTGGGCAAATCCTATCTGCTCTACTTTCAAAATATCCTGAATCCATCTATTTCTCCTTATCTCCACCATTAACATTCTGATCCAAGCCACCAACCTCCCTCTCTTGGCCTACAGCAATAATTTCTTAATTCCCATTCCTGTTCCCACCTTTGGTCCCACTAGAGTGTTTTCTCCAAAAGCATACTGATCTCCTTAAAAGTAAAAGAGATAATGTCACTCCTCTGCTCAAAACCCTCCAATGGCTTTCCATCTTATTTAGAAAACCCAAAATCCTTTCCTTGACTCTTAAGGTGCTACATGTTCTGGCCTGTTTACCTCCCTGAGATCAGCTTCTACCATTATCAGCCTTCCTCAACGTGCTCCAGTCATAGTAGCCTTCTTGATGTTTTGTGAACATACTAAGCATGCTTCCACCTCAGGGCTTTGACCCTTGCTATTCCTTTTGCCTAGACCGGTCCTCTGCCAGAAAGCCACATGGCTAGCTTACTTCCTTCAGCTCTGCTCAGATGTCACTTGATCAGAAGTCTTTCTTAACTAATGTATCTAGTAACACTCCCCATCCTCCTCCTCTCTATCCAACATAACTTCTTAACTTTAGCACCACCTGAATATATTAAACATGTGTATAAAATATATTTTAGGGGTGGCCAGTTGGCTCAGTTGGTTAGAGTGCGGTGCTGGTAGCACCAAAGTTGCCAGTTCGATCCCCGCATGGGTCACTGAGCTGCGCCCTCCTTAAAAAAAAAAAAGTATGTGTGTGTGTATTTATTTATATATATCAATCACACTAAATTCCAAGAGGACTTTGTTTTGTTTACTACTGTATCCCTTATACCTTACACAGAGTAAAGGCTCAGCAAAATATTAAAAGAATGTATAATAAATGGAATTCTCATAGACTGGTGATACAAGTATAAAATGGTAGGTAGCACTCTGGAAAACTTTTTGGCAGTATCTACGAAAGGTGATCATATACAAACGTGATGACCCACCAATTCTACTCCTAGGTATATACCCAAAGATATATAACATTCCTTGCAGCATTATTCCTAACAGCCAAAATCTGGAAACAATCAAAACATCCATTAACAATAGAATAAATTGTGGTATGTTTTTTATAGTGGAATTCTGTACAGCAATGAGAATGAACTATTGTCCAATAAAAGAAGCCAGATACAGAAGAATACACAGTATATGTCTCTATATAATGTTCTTTTTTAAGGGCAAATTGAATTCATGGTGACAGAGGTCAGGATATTGGTTACCCTGGGGGAGAGGGAGGGGTAGTAACTGGTAGGTGAAAGGTGGGCGGGCATCTGAAGCAGTTGCTCTGAATGTTCTACTTTTGATCTACAGCAGTTACACAAGTATGATCATTTTGTGAAAACTCATTTGAGCTGTACATTTATGATTTACGCATTTTTAATAAAAATTTTACATAAAAATAAAAAAACTACAGGGAAAAAGAAACATTGTTAAGCTGTCTTCCAAACAGCTATTACAACTAATATTTTCATTTATCTTTTAAACATCTTTCAATTATTGGACAAGAGTCAAGTTATTTTCATTTAAAATATAATTCAAGATTTGCCAAGCTTCTAAAATATATATATATATCTATATATATATATATATATATATCTATATGTGTGTGTGTAATTCAAGATTAAATTACTGACTAAAGCCACTTTTTTCCCCTCCTTCTTCCACCTCCCCTACCAGCCCCCTCCGGTTCAAGCCGTTGTTTCTCAGCCTAGTTGTGGAGGACACAGCTCACTGGCCCATGCTGGTATTATGAGCCTTGCGCTCCTCCCGGCTGAGGCAGTCTGTCTCCAGTTGTAGCCCCATGGCAACACTCAGCAGCTCACACCGAGCTTCGTCCTTCAGCTGCTCATAGCAGCCCAGCTCCAGGGAGAGCCGTTGTTCAAGAGGGCGCAGCTCACTGACTCATGTGGGAATCGAACCGCCGCCCTTGGCAATATGAGCACGGTGCTCCAACCACCTGAGCTACCGGTCAGCCTTATAAATTGGGCCACCTATAAACTGTAATTCAAGTGTTGAGAAAACCAACCCAAAGATCCTTTCTCACTATGCCATACTGTCTACCTAGATACAAGGACCTATTTCAATAAGAAAAATTTACTCATCTGTTACTAACAGATCTTTCCCCAAAGGTTTCTTGTTTTAAATGTCATCATTCAGGGTAAATTAATAAAACCAGAAGCCCTGTTTTCCCCCTTAATCTGTGGGATTGATACCAGTCTGTCATGTTCTAATATTTAATTGGCAAGGATTGTCTGCCTGTTTTCCCTATAATTGAGAAGAGAGTTCACATGTAAACAGAATTGATTTGGCAAATGCATAAACATACAAAGAGATCCTTTCCTTAAAACAAGTTTATGCTCCACACATGGCCAAACCATCACACAATTACCTCTTCAGTTGCCTCCAAACGAGAAAGCTAGAGTCAAACCAATTAAGTAAGCCCTAATGGCATCCCAATTTCCTATTTCTGAAAGCACAAGTTTAAATAAAACCCTCTTGGCTTATAAATCCTATTCAACCATCCAGACAATCCCGTCACACATAGTTCCAAATCTGCATTTATGAATATGTGCCACAACCAAAAAAAGCTTTGATTACTGCACATTACAGCTTTCACTGCCACAACCAACATGTGCTTTAAAAAATCGGGGAATTTCAAGTGCTTTAGAAAATGGAAATGATAGCCTTAATTAGAAAAGATGACGATAAACTAAATGTCACCTAACTGTGGTCTCCAAACTTTACATATCTTAATAATCTGCATAAGTTATCCTATTTACCTGCAGCCACTAAAACGAACAAACAATTGTTAAAGGATGTCAGATACCATGTACTAGTATAATCTAGTCTGAGGATTTTATCAGGGTTCCCTCAGGATTTATTGCCTTTTAATTCATAGAACCAGACTGTGGAATGAGAAGGACATCAGAGATCTTTTCTCTTTGGATTTTCCTATATCTAGAGCATTCCTTCGCCTCAACAAAAATCTGCGTACCTCTATGTGCACATAATAGGTGCTGAAAGTGAGTTCAAGGACATAATAGGAGCAGCAAGAGCAGAGTAATCACTGCCTATGTTTTTCTGCTTAAGTAATTTCACAAAAATGAAAAGGAAGCTGATTTACTATTAACACAGGCACAAAGCTTTTAAGACAGTAGACTAAGGCAAAATATAATCCACAAGAACTGAAAATAAGGCCAGCGTTCATCAGGAAAAGCTGACCAGCAAGTTGACAATATGAGTTAGTACTGTTCACTGTCAAAAGACATACCAGAGGTCAACAGTCTACGAAATAGCAAAATTCCATCTCAACTCTCCCTTTGTGCTATAAAATAATGTAATCCTACCAGCATCACTGGATATTAAGGTGAGAACAAGGGGGAAAGGACAGAAATTAATTCAAACAGTGGCTTTTAATGGGGAAGGCATGATAGAAAATCACCTGGGAAGCTATTTCAAAAAACATACCAGGGTGGCCAGTTAGCTCAGTTGGTTAGAACGTGGTGCTGATAACACCAAGGTCGCCAGTTCAATCCCCGCATGGGTCACTGTGAGCTGTGACCTCCACAACTAGATTGAAACAACTACTTGACTTGGAGCTGATGGGTCCTGGAAAAACACACTTAAACAAATAAAAGTTTTAAAAAAAAAACACCCTACCAGAACTTCTCCCTCAGAATATAGCATAATGTGTGTATCACATTAATAGTCTAATAACTCTGAGGAAATTCTTGATGACACACTACCAATTGACCCACCCTGATTCTCACCCCAGAAGAAAACCAGTTTTCCAGTATCTAGAACTAGAGCCTTAAAACAATGAAAGCTTATTCAGGAACTATATAGGTGAGGGGAGCTGTTTAATTAAACAATCAGCTCAACTGTTGTACATTTTATATCTTATTAGTACTACATGTAATACAAACATCTACACAAGACAGTTCTCCCAATCATGCTTTTTATAACTGATAATACAGTTAAGTTTATAGTACTAGGCAAAATGTCACCAAATGACACAAAATGTCCGTGTCAATACAATAACTGACTCCTCAATGCATCTAACCTCCGGACAAATTCTTTAGCCTAACATTCAGTTTCCCACAGCTTTGCCCCAACCTGCCTTTACAGTAGTCGCCCGTTTCCCTAGGGGAATACGTTCCAATAACCCCTGGTGGATGCCTGTAACAGAGGATAGTACCAAACCCTATATATATTATGCTTTTTTCTATACCTACATACCTAGGATAAAATTTATACATTAGGCACAGTAAGAGATTAACTTATAACCTTGAACAATTATATAACAATATACTATAATAAAAGTTATATGAATGTAGACTCTCAAAGTAGATTGTACTGTACTCACCATTCTCGTTGGGATGATGTGAGATGACATAATGTCTACGAGATGAGATGAAGTGAGGTGAATGATGTCGGCATGTGGCACAGCATTAGGCTACTATAAGGTTACTTGAACACAAGCATTGTGATACCGCAACAGTAGGTCAGATAACTAAGAGGGCTACTATGTGACTTAGGGGTGGGAAGAATACACAGCATGGATATGCTGAACAAAGGAATGATTCACGTTCCAGGTGGGACAGAGCAGGACAGCATAAGATTTCTCACTACTCAGAATGGCACACAATTTAAACCTTATGAATTGTTTATTTCTGGAATTTTCTATTTAATGTATTTGGACAACAGCTAACCGAACGTAATTGAAACCGTGGAAAACGAAACCATGGATAAAGAGGGACTACTGTACCCCTGATTTTACTCAGGAAGTGTATCCTGCACCTTCCAACCTAGATGCCTTTGCTTATTCTCAGAGTCAGCCACTAAAGCCATTCCACACCCTACCCTACACCACCCACCCCTGTTTAGAAAGAGCTGTGGTCTAACAGTCTTTACATTTTTTAAGGGTTGCAAAAAAAAGGATACATGACAGAGACCATGTGTCCCACAAAGCCTAAAATATTTACTCTTCATAGAAAAATTCTGCCTACTCCTGGTTTATTCCCTTCTCAGGGCCTGGACTAATTTCCTTTATCCCATTTCTCCTTATCTATCAATCCAAGATCTACCCATCCATCAAAATGCAACTGACTATTCTATAAAGCCTTTCTTGCTACCTTCAATGAGATATGCTCTTTCTCTTAAATTTATCTCCTTTATCTCCCTTAGCACACTTGTATCCCTTTTAGTCACAAAGAATAGCTTCCAAACCCAAAATTGAGACCCATGGTCTGACAAGACTACTGCATTAATCTAATTATTTACTGTTTCCTGTCTTCCCCCTCAAATCCATCTTCAGAGGGCCACCAAGTGCTCTTTTTAGAACACAATGTTAACTTATGTCATTTCCTCATCCTTTCTTTTTCTCTACATTAGCAAACGAATAAAATGCAGCATAAAAACCTTGCCCCTGCCTATTTCTCTAGTCTCACCTCCTGCCATTCTTCACCTAGTACTTTATACTCCAATAACATCACTACTTTTAGTCCCCTGAAAATCTGGTCCAGTCTTAACTTCCCCATCTTCTACTTGGGTCACATACTTTGCTGGTAAGAGAACAAAAACTGATACGACATCTCCAGAGAGTAATTTGGCAAAATCTATCAAAATTACACAAATTGTAAACTCCTTGCCCTAGCAATATTACTTTCAGGAATTTGTCCTACAGATTTATGAAGTGATATTATTTACAAAGTTATACCGCACAGCTTGAAACAGCAAAAAATTGGCATGAAAATGTCTTATCAGCAGTGGACTGCGGAAAAACATATTATGCAACTGTACAATGAAATACAATGCAAAGATGAGGAAGTTATTTTCTGTATAATGTTATATGGCCTACAGGAACATATCTGAAAGGACACAGAAAAATCCGGTAATTAGCTGCCTCCAAGGAGGGAAGAGTGGCCGGAGCAGAGGTGAGCGAGGCTGTTCACTAAGTAACACTTTTACCTTTTATTTATTCTATTATTTTATATTTTTTAAGGAGGGCGCAGCTCAGTGGCCCATGCAGGGATCGAACCGGCAACCTCAGTGTCATTAGCACCATGCTCTAACCAACTGAAGTAACCGGCCACCCCCACTTTTACCTTTTAAATGATGAATTATATAAGTACATTGCCAGTCCATAAATTAATTTTTAAAAATGTTGGAAAGAAAAAAGATTTGGTTCAAGACAGGTGTCATTTTTTTCTAAGAAGCCTTTTTTGAAACCGTCTCTCATGCATGCACACACATTAGGTCAGATGCCTATCCTTAGTGGTTCTTAGTGTGCTGTTACCACCTCTTACCATTTGGTACTGAAACTCAATCAATCTGTTCTCCCCCCACTGGACTACATCTAAACTTCTCCAGCGCCTTAAAACTCTCTTTATTTCCCCCGGCATCTGATACTAGGGGCTCAAAAAATGTTGATAAAAGTAAATGAGTATTTGAAATCAAGAGTATCTTAGAAAATCAACAATCTTTAGTCACTATAATGATAATTCCGTATAGTCCACCTCCCAGTAAAATTAGCTGGTTGTCTGTCTTTCCAGTAAAATACAAATACTAGGCCTCTCAAATAAATGATTATTGAACTCAACTACTAAAGAGAACCAAGGGACCAAAGTGGCAAGTGAACTGAAATATTCCACAAACAAAGGGTACATTCCCATAAAGATGATCAGGAATTGATTTTAGGATTTCAAATCACTATTTAAAAACTATGTTTTTTTTGAGAAACTCTTGTTTACCACATCATTCTTCAGAATCCAACAGCCACCAAAGCCGCATGTACTACTTACAGACCTATAGAAAGCTCACAGCAAGCCAAGTATTGATGTCCACAGCTGCAGCTAGGTGCTCAGCAGCTGAGGCATATGTGGCACTTCATCTCCTTTCTGAGAAATTCCCTACCTCCATTGATGGAACCAGAATCTTTCCTTTACCATTTCCTAATACAAGTCTCCCCAATACCATCAATTACAAGGGGAAAAGATGGACCATCACTGTCCAAATTTAATTAAAACCCAGTTGTCAAGGCTTTCATTACAAGAGCAATTGACAAGTGTTAGGACGCATAAGGAAAGATAAGCTGAAAGATCTTTGATGAAAGTGACTGAATCTGGCACTTAGTATAGTTCTTGCATCTGGCAGCACCACAATATGCCTGTTAAATGAACAAAAGGGGATTTTTACTTTATATTGTTTAACCATTAAAAACATATTCGTGTACTACTTGTGTAAAACAAAGTAGATATGAGAAAAGGGAGGGCACTGAGTCTGAGTGTACTATAGTAATACTGACCAGTTTGTTGTTCAGCCCCCATATTAAATTGCTATTCCCCTATTTCTATACAATCATTTTTTCCTGCAAACTTGTTCTGATAAACAACTATGGAAACCACTAAAAATGGAGATTATTATAAAATCACTCATAACAACAAAGGGTGTTCAAAACATGCTTTCCCCCCTTCTTCCGCTTCCCCCCTCCCACTCAGGTTCAAGCCGTTGTTTCTCAGTCTAGTCGTGGAGAATACAGCTCCCTGGCCCATGCTGGTATGATGAGCCTTGCGCTCCCCCAGCTGAGGCAGTCAGTCGCCAGTCGTCGGTTGGTTGGCCGTTGGCAGCAGCTCCCGGCAGCTCAGCTCCAGGGACAGCCATTGTTCACAATCATAGCTGTAGAGGGCGGAGCTTACTGCCCATGTGGGAATCGAACTTGCGACCTTGGCGTTAGCACGGTGCTCCAACCACCTGAGCCACAGGGCCGGCCCCAAAAAACATACTTTTACAGCCCTTCAATTGATTTTTTTGTGTGTGTCAGAAAGTTAAGAAACTGGTTCAAGAATGTTGGAAACTTGCCATTGAATTTCCAAAGTATACAATTTCTTTTTTTTTTTTACTGTGCTTCAAATAAACAGATAAAATAGTTTTTTTAAAAAAAAGATGTTGGGAACTTGTCAAAAGGACACAAGAATTAGCTTGGAGGGATACCCACTGGCCAAGTCTGGGACAATGTGAGCACCTCAATAAATAATGATAGTAACATTATAACTTATTGAATAAGAATCCATATTAATATATAAATAATTAAAGGTAATAAATAATTAAAAGAAAACTACTGCAGTAGAATGTTAACTAGTAAGTGAAGAACTGATAGAAATAGAAACTCACAGTACAACTATCATAATAATAACTGACTCAGGCAAATTAAAAGATGCTAACTCTACTGGGTAAAAGTTGAATGAAAACCATGTATTCACATGGACTCGGTATCGCCCCACATGATTCTTAATAATTAAAAAGGAAAGAAATAATAACACTAAAGAAACTTGGCAGACATCACCTTAAACAAATGATCAGAATTATCACCAGAACTGGACAACTGGACAAATGGACATCATGTACCTCCAGATATGAGACCCTAAGGATACAACACCATTTTGTGATATTCCTGCCAAAATGCATAATATGAATCTATTTATATGGAAGACAGATTCAAATTGAGGGACATTCTACAAAATAAATGGCCTATACCATTCAAAAAAGTCAAGGTCATGAAAGATAAGACTGAAGGATTCTTCCAAATTGAAGGAGACAGGAGATCAGACAACTAAATACATGTGATCCTGGATTGGCTTCTAAACTAGAAAAAACTTTTTTCTTCCTAAAGAATACTATTGGAACAAATGGTTAAATTTGAATAAGGTCTACATATTAATAATATTGTATCACAGCTGTATCTCTTGATTTTGGTAACTATTGTAGATACATAAGAGAATGTCATAATTTAGTGGAAATATACAATAAGTTATTTAGAGAAAAGAAGCAGTAACTTACTCTAAAACAGTTCAGAAAAGTAGTATGTCTACATAAACAGAAAAAAATATATAAAACACAGTAAAACATTGACACTTGGGAATCAAGGTGAGTGGCACATAGGAATTTTAATACTACTCTTTCAACTTTTTCTTAAGTTTGAAATTATGTCAAAATACAAGTTTTAAAAAAAGAAAAAGGAGTACAAAAAGTATTTTTTATAATGCAGATCACCATTCTTGAATGTGTTTGCATTTTTCTAAAGCAGCTTATACTATCTTTAATATGTTTGAGAAGAGATAAGAGTACAGTTTAAACCACTTAGCCAGACCAACCCACCAAGGGAAAACTAAGGAGCTTATGAAAACGAGCTGCTGAGCTCTAAGTAGTTCTAGGCGGCTGGAGAATGAATGAATGGCAGAGGAACTAAGATCATCACCACCTCCTTCCCCTACTTTTTTCTACCTCACCTCACCACTCAGAACTTTCCTCTCCTAAACCACCTCACAGTTAATCTCAGCTGTAAAGGACTTGCTTTCAAGCCTGCCTCCTCCTCGCAAGGTTAGCTCCACTTCTCTAGGGGGAAACAAAATGAAAGACATAATCACTTTCTCAATATTAAAGACAAACACCCTGCCATATTTTTGATGGTGGAAAATGTTAGTAGTATTTTAGCTTTCATTGATGGGTTTGGGGAGAGAGAGGACGGACAGGTAGTAGTAATGGGATGGTAAACTAGGTAAAAACTATGTGAATTAGAGAAAACCATGACTATGATTAGCGTAGCTCTAGGGAAATAAGGTAAAAATGAATATATCTGTGCTATTTGAATGTCTGTTCTGATGTGGCTTTGAAAAATTAAAAGCAGGCAGGACCTCTGCAAGGAGATGGCTAAGTTAACAAAGGAATAAGGGAAACATTTGTAAGAGAGGAAAAGGTCAAAGTAGTGTGTCAAGGGAGCTGTGCTATGCCTGGTATTAACATTTCACTTGAGCTGCTAGAGAGGTCAGATTACATATTTGTCGCCATCAGCTAATTGAATTGAAAGGTCTAGCCAACTCCAAAGCTATAAATTCAGACAGAAGGATACCAAGCTCTGAGTTATTCTGAATTTTACTTTGATTTCTGCATTTAATTAAAGCAATGCAAAATAGAGGGGTAAAATAAAATCTTAAAGAGCTGTGAGCAAGGACTCACTGCAGAGTCCATACACGATATTTGATGATCCATATTCGACAGCTCCTCACAGGGCCAAGCAAAATTAGCAGCGACATTTCCTGGGCTTTTGATGTTCATTATTATCATCTACTTCACTAAGATCAGTAAACACATAGGACGCACTGTCAACAGCCCTGAGATACGCCTGAACAAGACCGAGACCAAGATCTAGTAGAGGGGTCTTTAAATCATATCCCAGTTCCTAGGACATTTTAAAATAAGAAAAGACTAATTAGGGAAAGAAAGTGGTTGAAGAAAGAAGGGACATCAAGTATCTTCAGGGAGCTCTGGGATCCTACGGAACACATGTCTAAAAACCTCTAGTCTAGTTAGTAAAAAGAAGAAGCCATGTGATACAGAGTACAAAATAGTGGGTTTTGGACTCAGATCTCAATGTATAACGAATGAACTCAACACGAGGATTGAACTAAGTTTAAATAGTGCATCTGCTACTGATTAACTGTATGACCTTGGGCAATTTATTTAACTTCTGAGCCTTATTTCCTCATCTGTAAAACAGAGATACTAACTCCCTCCCAAGGTTGTCCTAAAAGTTATATGAGATGACACATAAAAAGCGCCCAGCAGAAAAATCTAGCAAAGATTCTGTTTTTAAAGAATTCAACTGTACTTAAAATCAGATTCACTTGACATATCTGCAATGGATTCATTTCACAAGTTTAATTTATGGTGCCCCAGCCCCTATAATTTCAGATAGCCTTGAGGGCTTCAATGGGCCAGAGACAGAAACCAGAGACAGAGGCAAAAAGCTACTTAACCAGCCATAATAAAACCCAGAGACAGGCTCTGTCACATGTACAGACACTAGGGCATATTGCACGTGGGACCGGTGAGTACAGCGCTAGTGAGACCCCTTCTCTTCTTGGTATTCTTACCATGCAGAAAAAAAATAACCGGGGGCAAGATTCTCCCTCATTTGCTTTCAAACTTTCAGGGATTTGAAGTGAATCTTTACAACTGAGTAACCACTTTCTAAAATATGAGGTTCAAAACAGTACTCTAGAAATAAGGAATGAGGGTAAAACTGACAGGCAAGAAATCTTTCTTTCCATCTCTTTCCTATTTTTTTCCTTACCCTGGAAGAGGTATGAGCTTAGTGAATTAATTCACCTTGATCCTAGTGCTGCATTCATTCATTGTACACGATCATTTAAATGATCCTCCCCACCTAAAACTATTCATTAAATTCAAATAACAGATTATAAAGTCTAGATTTGTACACCCTACACAACAGACTTAATACTCAAGAACAAACTTAGTCAGTCTATTTGCTTATTTTCAGAATCTATCAGTACATAGGAAAGCAATCTGGTTCCAAACCAGCATAAATGGATTCAAGTCAAAGATGAAGACAAAAATCATTAGTGTCCAAAACATGATTCAATTTAGTAAGTCCAACTCTCAAAATAAGCAGTCAACAACTTTCAAGATAACCTCAAAGGATAACTTTGTTCCTAATAAGAAAATTTATGCCCAATTTTAAACAAGGACTCACTGAAATGTCAATTCTAAATCAATATGCAGATAGCAGTTGATTAAGTAATTAAGGTTTTGTAGCAATATTACTCTCTGAGCTTCGGCTCATTTCATTCAACTCTGCCATGGGGTATAGGTGGCGGGTGGGGAGGGGTGGAGCGCATAAAACATGGGGCAACAAAGGTTCTGAACATTCTTCCCCAAAAGAGGAATCAGCCAGAAAAAGTTCTGTAGTGCAGTAAATGTTTAGATATCTATAAGCACTGTTTTCCCCCACTTTATAAATGCTGTATTTTGGTAACTTAAATGACCTTTCAAAATTAGGAACTTTCACAGTGACACAAGCGTAGGAACAAGGATTCGATATTCCCATTCACTGGTAGACCAACACATGTTAAACAACAGCTACCTTAATGTTAAAAGCTCAGGCTCTGTAATCAGAAACATCTAGATTTTAATCTTGGCTTGGTTATTTATTAGAGCTCTATGACATCTGAGTCAATTTCCTAATTTGTAAAATAAGTATTTATATCTAACTAAAAGAGTGGAGGATTAAAAGGCACAAGGTGAGTATAATACTTGGCATAGTATCTGGCCCAAAATAAACACTGAATATTAGTCATTATTATTATTAGGCAGGAATTCTCCCCATTTATAGATTAAACAAACAACTGAGTCTCAGAAGTTGAATAACTTCCCAGTAAAACTGGGCCTCAAACTCAAAGTCTGCCTCCAAATTCTGCTTTTTCCATTATGCCAAACAACTGCCTCATGTGTATCTCATCTCTGCCTTTTTAAACAGGCTACTAACTGCAATCTAACTTGTCTTGATTGTGTAGTCACAGATTATGATGCTTTTAATCTTACTCCATTGTTTTTCTTACCCAATAGTATGAGGAGAAAATCACTAAATACATCAATGTGGCATAGTAGGTAGGTAAGGACCACAGGAGAGGATGAGACCCTGCTTCTCGTTGTGAGTATGATTACCTGGGGAAGCCCCTCGCCTCTCCATCTGAGTTGTTGCTTTTAAATCTGCTATGAGCTGGGCTCAGACAAGTATCTTTGAAGTATGTGCAGAATATAAGCAAGCTTTAAGTAAGAGTTTGAGGAGTTATCCTATTAACAAGGTTTACAAGCTTCAATCAGTCATGATCCCAATAAGGAAAGAGAGCATACTCCTTCCAGTAAGGATAATTCATGGAAGGTTTAGTAAGGGAACCATAAAGGTGTGAGGAGGGTATAAGATAATCACAAGGGATAGTTCTAGTACCCTGGGACTAGTGAGAGCATCTCTAAGCCCCAGGAACAAAGGAAATAAAACTTTCCAAACCTAAAAGAAGCGAGTCATGTAGAAAAAAACCACCTTTCGAGGAGTAGCAATCTTCAGCCAAGGGACATAGCCAGCCAGAGGCAACACCCAAAGGGAGCAGGGTAATTAAATTCCACAACCTCAGAAGGGAAGGAAACCCACTGATGTGGTCCATGTAGGTAAGTCAGCCTCTCAGGGCAGACAGCAGAGTGGGAAAGGAAAGCGAGTGGTCTAGAGGAGCAAATGGAAGGCACCCAATTCAGCCTCAGAGAAATCTGGTGCACTTGCGTATCTCTATCCTAATGGCTAAGTGCCAGATGAGGAAAGTTACTGAACATGACAATTCTCAACCCTTTTGAATAGGAATGCACAGGGCCTATCTACCATAAAAATATCTATAAGCAAGTTTTTCATTGGTCATTTACCATTCCACTTGGGATTGTTCAGCATTCTTTGAAGGTCCGATGACTTATATGCCTTTCCCCATACTTGTGAACTTTCTACTTATCTTGCAAGGCAAAATAAAATCACAAAAATAGTTACTATCATAACCCTCAAGGAGCTTATAGTATTTATGGGTTTATATTCTTAGATAACTAAGAAGGCAGAACGAGGTAAGTGCCACCAGAAAGGAAAGAGCTGTGGTGCTGTGAAAGTTCTGGAACAGACTTCCTTGCCATCTGGCCTCTGCCACGCTCAACTCCAGCCAGACTCACTGTTATCCTATTAACAAGGTATATAAGCTTCAATCAGTTTCCCTGCAGGTCCAGATATGGAGAACTACTCACCAGGCTCTCAACAACCTCTGAATTTCCACTGTACCAATAAGTCTGCTCCTCCTCCTGGAAAAAGCCCCTCTCCTTCTTAAGGAGAAGGTTCAAATTGTTACCTTCCTACCTGAACCTCATTGGACCCTCAAGAACAATTAGTTATTCCTCCTCTGCATTCCCCAAAGCCTTTGCTTCAAGCTCGTAGAGCACTTTATCATCCACGTACCTGTGCAGGGCCCCCACTACACTGTGAGATCTTCAGTCAGTTTTGCTTCCTCAGCCACTACTAGCACCCAAGTGTGTCTAGCACAGCATACATATATTACCATATGCGTTACATTAATATATACATATTATCAATCATCACAATAAAACTGCAAATGCGGTTAGGAATTCTTATCATGCCCATGTTACAGATGAGGAAAATAAAGTGCACAGAAAGGTTAAGGCACATGCCCAAAGTCTCAAGGCTAGTAAGGACTATACCCCAAGATTTCAAGCAAGGCACAACTCCAGAAGTGAATTTCAACAGACCTAATGGATGGAAGAGGTCTCACTACAGACCATGGTCGCTACCGCAGAAGGCACAGTTATTATTCCCACACTGGGGTATGGAAAGACAATATTGGGACTTCTATAATATTTCTATTTGTTTTAGCTCATCCTTTTGTTAAATGTCTATTTTTGCACGCTATAAAATGTACATAATACAGAGTACAGTCAACACTGTAACTGTAATTTAAAACAAACATTCACATGTGTGCGTATACTCAACCCTATTTACTGATAGAAAGAACACTAAAAACGTTTGAGGCCACTGCTCTACACTACTTCCCCCAGGGACTCTGAGCTCCCACACTCTCTCTGCCTAGCACTTCAGTTAAAAACATTAGCCAAATGTTTAGACTACAGGTAAGCTTCTAGAGGCAAGAGTCTGCTCTTAGTCATTCATCTTTGTAAGCCCTACATCATCAGCACGGGGCCTGGTGCTTAGCAGAGGGTCAATGTTGAATCTAACTGTATCATGAAGAACCTCACTGAAAAAAGTCCTCTCAATATTTTGATGCAGCTTACTATATACTTCCAGATGAAAAGAAAATGTGTACTAAGCACTGCTTAGGACTATAGAACTGTCTGAGGAACACCAAAAATTCTTTAAAATGAACAAAACATAGTTACATAACAGAAGCAAAAATGTACTTTGGGGCATATTTAAACTGAAAACTGCATCGAAGAGATTTGGACTTAAAAATTTAAGTTCTGCTAAAAAGTTCTTTCACTGTACAGGGATCGTACACCTTTATCAGACCTAAAGGTCACCTCTGTCAGCCTCTCTTTAGTTGTAAGTCCAGGAGGAAGGGAACCATCAAAAGCTGTAACTGCAGACTTAACTATGAAGAGGCATCAGCTGCGGGCATCTACTTTACATTTCTTCAATCCAGTATTTAATGGGTGTGGGACAAAGGAGAGAGGCTGTGTAAAGCCTCCCTTTTAGGTGTTGAAGATGGGCTTTGAGGCTACATTACATTGCAGGATTTCTTCCATTCCTCAGTTTCATCCTCCGCAAAAGGGGTTATACTCAAGTACTTAAAAACTCTAAGTTGTCACCAGGATTAAATGAGAGAAAACATGCAAAATAGATTTATGTTTCCTCATTTACCATGTCTTTCCCCCCTTCCAACTAAACTCAAAGCCCGAGCGTGGTCTAGCTAGTTTGTTGCTATATTCCCAGAGCCGAGAATGGTACCTTTTACTTAATAATTTAATAAATATTAAATGAATAGAATGCAAAATGCCTGTGCTCATAAAATGTTGGCTATTAGTGCTACTGTAACAAGAAACAATTAAAATTTTATTGTTTGTCATTAAGAGACCCCCACCTCTCCCCCAAGGATCTCACAATTCTAAGAGGTACCTACAAAAATGCTGGAAATGGAGGAATGGAAGGAAGAAAACCAATTGGATCGTAGAGCAGGACGAACCGAAGACAAAAATAAAATCTTAAATACACCACCAGAGCCCAATTTTGGGCTTTTCCGAGTGAGGTTCACCCTAGATGAGGTTTCTTAGCGATTACAATGACAGTTTTCACGCTTGTGTATGTGCCAGAGTCTGTACCAAGCGTTCTACCAGCCTCACAAAAAAACAAGAACGGGGCGGGGTGGGGGGGGTGGAGGAGATAATCTTCACACCCCCATTTTGCAGATGGAGGAAGAGAGGCTCGGAGGGATCCAAGGTCACAGCCTGGAATTGGGGGAGCCAGGATGTGACCCCAGGCAGTCCAACTCCTGACCCTGCACTCAACAGGCCCCCCAGAGGGGTCACCCTCTCTTCTCCACCATCGGCCTTGTATATATGCCCCTCGAAATTAGGAGTGTATAATATTTCCACAGGAGCCGGACTTAGCGGCCCAGCGCTGGGAGAACAAAACAATCCTTGTCCGCGGGCAAGTCGGATGGACACTGGCCGGGCCTGGGCTCCGAGGCCGCAGTCCCCACAGTTTCGCTCACACCGTGAGCCCCGAGCCCTCCGGGCGAGGCAGCAAGCGTCCAGCAAGGCCCGGCCCGCCGCATGACCTTGGATCTGCCGCCCTGCTTCGGGCCTCAGTTTCCCCACCCCGGCCTCCCGCGGGGGGCCTCTCCCGAGCTCGCGCCCGTGGAGCCGCAGGCCTCTCACACGCCCCCCTCAGCCGCCCGCTTTCCCGCCCCGCTTACGCTGGAAGGCGGCCGCTCCAGGGACGCCCACCATCGCCAAGTGCCTCCGTCGCAAGCCTCCCGCCTCCACCCGCCGCCAGGGTCCTTCGCAGGCACCGCCGCACGACCTGTAGTCACCAAGCTCGCCAACCCCAGCGCAGCCGCTGCAGCCGCCGCTACCGCCGCCGTTAGGCCGCGCGCCGCCCCGCCCCTCGGTTGGCCCCGCCCCGCCAGCCGGGCACGCCCCCGCCGCGCGCTCCCGCCCGCCAGACCATCGCACAAGGAAGCCCGGCCCACAGCCTAGCTCCCGTTAAATCCAGCCCCCTGACCTGCCCCGCCCCTTCCGCGCCATCCTACCTCCCTATCCCGCAGCATCCTGCTTCTCAGACCCGCCCTCCTGCGTCACGCGCGCCTGTTACGCGCAAGGCCCACTCTTAAGGCACTGGGCTTCCCGCAGAGGTGCGAGCAGCCGCCCAGGTCCCTGGACGGGGGCGGAGTCCTAGAGGGCGGAGCTTAGGGGGGAGGAGGCAACGCCTCACCTGAGTTCCACAGGTCAAGACCTGGTCGCCTTTGAGAGCGTGTCTTTCGGTAAGTTTCTTCTCCTTTTTAGCCTATCGTGTCACAAATTTCCTTTCAAATGTCATCGTCATGATATTAATAACGCTTAACTATCATTATTGTCATTGAGCACATTATCATGTTCAGATGCTGCTTGTATACACTCCATCCAGTTAATCTTCACAGTAAGTGAAAGAGGTATTTTTTTCCCTTTTCTGCACAAACTGAAAGCTCTTTCTCAACAACCACTTGCCCACTGGTTACTGTCAGCAAAAAGCAGAGATGGGATTGGAACCTACAAACTTCTGACTTCAGACCCAGTACTTTGAGCTACTCTGAACTATTCTGCCTCCTAATGGCTCAAAAACAGGGACTACATTAAAACAGAGATTTAAAAACTCCAAACTCCTCTATGTACAAAGACACCATATACAAAGTTCTTTTAACTTTGCTATGTCTTTTACAAGCAAAAGACTGGGATAAAATGTTTGCGACATACTCAACAAAGAATCACTATTCAGAATAAAAAACTCCTACAAACCAATTTTTTAAAAGATAATTTAATTAAAATGGACAAAGAAAATGAATAGAAAAAATCTGAATGGCTAATAAACATTTTTAAAATGTTCAACCTCTTTAATAATCAGGAAAACGCCAAAAAATGAGTTACCATATTTCATGCGTTAGACTGACAATTCCATTTGTGGGTCTTGATCCCAAAGAAATACTGGTTCATGTATATGAAAAGACACATAGGAAGATAATTTTATGTCAGAATTATTTATTTAAAAAAATCAGAATTGGCTTGAATACCCTTCATAGAGAACTGGTGAAATAAACTATAGAGAATAATATGCAACATTTAAAAAATACGTAGAAATACTGTGGTAATAAAAAAAGGTTGCCAAGACAATATTGTTAACTAAAAAAGCAAATTGGAGTTCCATTTTTTTGCTTTACTTCCAAGTTTTAGATAACTGGATAATTTTTCTTAACACCTACATACTATGTATACACTAAAATTGTACTAAATCTAAGAGCCCACATGCCAGAGCCAGAGAGACCAGGTAAAATCATGGCTCCACACTTACCAGCTACATAGCCTTGAACAAGTCATTTCACCTTTCTGATCCTCCACAAGTAGCTCACGACAGTACTTAGCTTACGAGTGAAAAGCACTGTGCCAAGTACGTTTTTTAAATGTTACCATTATTATTATGCACACTCTTTTTAAATCTCTATTTCCATCCAATACCTCTCTAGCCTCTACCTTTCATGCCTAGAAGTTTAGTACATAGAAGGATCTTCAGGAAAGGAGAGAATTCATTCATTGAAAAATTATTTATCAATCACCTATCTTGTGCTAGGATGCAGTAATCAATAAGATAATATTGCTACCCACATGACAAATAAGCGAAAGTATAATTTAATGTTTAAAAAAAAACAGGAAGAGAGAGGTGGTATAAGAGCTGTGTCATTTTACAGTGGGTCGTCATCTCTAAAGACATGATATGTAGGCTGAGACCACAATGAAATGGGAGATCAGGACATGAGAATATCTGGGGGGATTATGTTCTAGGCAAAGGTAACAGCAAATGCACAGGTCCTGAGGAGGAAATAAACTTTCTGGGTGTAGGCACAAGGAGTCAGTATGACTGGAGCTGTGTGGATAAAAGGAAGAGTGGTAGTAAATGAGGCCAGGAGGGGAGACAGAAACAGATATTGCAGGGCTTTGGTGCCCAAGGAAAATGATGTGACTTTTATTTAAGACCAACAAGAGATTTTGCATGTTTTGGATCATAGGAGTGGCCTGTTAATGATTACATTTTGAAAATATGCCTCTATCTACTGTGGGTAAAATGGATTATAGGGTTAGGAGGCTGTTATAGGGTTAGATGAGGGATGGTAGGCCAAGGTGTCCAGTGGAGGAGTAAGAAGAAGTCCAATTCAGGGTATATTTTAAATATAGAGCCAATAAGTTTTGCCAGAGAGTTGGAAATGGGGAATGAGAGAAAGGAAACAGCCAATTATAATAATGGCTTCAAAAGTCTCCCCATTGAGCCTGCCCCACTGCCTTCCTTTTTTTGAAGTAACAACCTCTCAAAAAATGCATAGCACTTCATAGTATACACATAAGCCATTTCAAGGTGTCTCTTCATAGTTTAGTTTTCAATTTTGTTACAAAAATGCCTTTTTCAAACTTGTTAAGATTGAAGTAAGAACAAGAAATATTACTGGGAACAAACAGGGACATTACATAAAAATGAAAGGTCAGTTCACCAAAAAGACGTACAAACTTAAATGTATATGCGCCTAACAACAAATCTTCAAAATGCATGAAGAAAAAGTGATAAAACTGAAAGGAAAAATAGACAAATCCACAATTATAATTGATAGTGTAGTGGTTATCACGTTCGCCTCACACAATTATAATTGATGATTTCAACACTCCTCTCCCAGTGATTACTGGGACAAGTAGAACAAGTAGACAGAGTATCAGCAGTTCTAATCTTCTGTATAAAACACTTCCAATCTGCAGGCAGAATAATGTAGACTGTGAATGAATGTACTACTTTATATAGAAAAAGGGGCTTTGTAGATGTGATTGAGTTAAGGACCCTGAGATGGGCAAATTATCCTGAATTACCCAGGTAGGCACAATATAATCACAAAAGCCTTTAGAAGAGTCAGAGATGTGACAATAGAAGCAGAGGTAAGGGAGAAAGAGGAGAGAGATTTGAAAATGTCATGTTTCTGGGGGCGGACGGATGGCTCAGTTGGTTAGAGCTGAAACTCTGGGCAACAGGACTGCCTGTTTGATTCCCACATGGGCCAGCGAGCTGTGCCCTCCGCAACTAGAATGAAGTAAATGAGCTGCCACTGAGCTCCCGGGTGGCCAGATGGCTCTCAACCACAAGGTTGCTGGTTTGACTCCTGCAAGGGATCGTGGGCTGCGCCCCCTGCAACTAACAACAGCGACTGGACCTGGAGCTGAGCTGCGCCCTCCACAACTAAGATTGAAAGGACAACTTGGATAGAGTTGATGAGTCCTGGGAAAAACACACTACTGTTCCCCAATAAAAAAGACTTGGAAATGCACACTGTTCCCCAATGAAATCCTGTTTCCCTTCCCCAATAAAATCTTTTAAAAATAAGAAAGAAAGAAAATACTATGTTTCCAGCTTTGAAGATGGAATAAAGGACCTGGAACCAAGGAATGTAAGCAGCTTCTAGAAAAGCAAAGAAATAGATTTTCCCTTGAAGCCCCCCAAAGGAACACAGCCCATCAACCCCTTGATTTTAGCCCAGTAAGATGAATTTTGAACTTCTGACCTCCCAAACTGTAAGATAATAAATGTATGTTTTTCTAAACCACTACGTTTGTGGATGGGATAAGATACAATGGTCAGGGGCGGCTGGATGACTCAGGTGGTTAGAGCGTGATCTCTCAACAAGGTTGCCGGTTTGATTCCCTCATGGGATGGTGGGTGCGACCCCTGCAACTAAGATTGAAAACGGCGACTGGACTTGGAACTGAGCTGTGCCTTCCACAACTAGATTGAAGGACAATGACTTGGAGCTGAAGGGCCCTGGAGAAACACACTGTTTCCCAATATTCCCCAATAAAATTAAAAAAAAAAAAAGAAGATACAATGGTCAATAAGATAAAAAAACTAATGCAACTGTCAACCAACTTGACCTAATTTACATTTATAGAACACTCCACATAACAGTAGATTACACATTCTTTTGAAATGCACAGAAAACATTCACCAAGATAGACCATATTCTATGTCAAAAGCTAAACCTTAACAAATTTTAAAACATTGGAATCATACAGAGTATGTTTTCTGATATAATATAGGAATCAAACTAGAAATCAATAACGGGGTGGCCAGTTATCTCAGTTGGTTAGAGTGCAGTGCTGGTAGCACCAAGGTTGCCGGTTTGACCCCTGCATGGGTCACTGTGAGCTGTGCCCTCCTTAAAAATGACAAATGAAAACAAACAAACGAAAAAAAAAGAAATCAATAACAGAAAGATTTCTGGCAAAATCCCCAGTTACTTGGAGACTAAATAATATACTTACAAATAACTAATGGGTCAAAGAGGAAATCACAGGGAAATTAGTTAAGTATTTTGGATCAAATGAAAATGAAAATACAGCATATCAAAATTTGTAGGATACAGCTAAAGTAGTGTTTATATAGAGAAATTTATATACATTAAAGGCTTATATTACAAAAAAGAAACATTCTCAGATCAATTATCTAAATTTCTACTTAAAAAAAAGTAAAAAGAAAACTAGGAGAAAAGCAAATTAATCCCAAGGCAAGCTAGGGGAAAGAAACAATAAAGATAAAAAGCAGAATTTAATTAAAGGGAGACAAGAATGAGAAAAATCAATGAAACCAAAAGTTTCTGATTCTTTGAAAATATTAATAAAATTGATAAAACTATCAAGACTAACAGTGAAAAAAGAGAGAAGACACAATGTATCAATATGAAGAATGAGAGAACATTATTACAGACCCTACAGATAGTGAAAGAATAATAACTATTGTGAACAATTTTATGCCCATAAATTTGGCAACTTAGATTGACCAATTTCTTAAAATATAAAAACTTCTAAAGCTCACTCAAAAAGATAATCTGGCATTTCTGCCAGCTCCCCTCCCACAAAGCTGCTGGGGCTCCATCATATTGGCTCCAAGCTCTGAGCTCCAAGCCACGGGCTCCTGGTAAGCCAGCACCACTGTAGTCATCTTCCAGCCACCATCATGATCATCTACCTATCTACCTGGACCTCATCAGCCATGATGAGATAGATGTTCTTTGACATCTACAAGATCCTGGAGATCCCTGACCAGCTGTGCCTGGAGGTGGAGGGGAAGATGGTCAGTAGCACAGAGGGTAACACTGATGACTCATTGGTGGAAATGCCTCCGCTGAAGGCCCCGAGAGTGAAGGAACAGGAAAGCACAGTAGTCACTGGTGTTGATATTATCATGAACCATAATTTGCAGGAAACCAGGTTCACAAAAGAAACAGTGAAGCCTGCAAGAAGTACATCAAAGATTACATGAAATCAATCAAAGAAAAACTTGAAGAACAGAAACCAGAAAGAATAAAACCTTTTATGACAGGAGCTGCAGAACAAATCAAGCACATCCTTGCTAATTTCAAAAAACTACCAGTACTTGATTGGTGAAAACCTGAATCCAGATCGCATGGTTGCTCTGCTGGACTACTCTGAGGATGGTGTGACCCCAATACAATTTTCTTTAAGGATGGTTTCGAAATGGAGAAACGTTAACAAATTTGGCAGTTTGGATCTATCACCTGTCATCATAAGTGGCTGCTGCTTTTCATCCACACGCCAGGAATAAGATAATGAGACTGTTGTTCTTCATTTATTTTTGACCTTGATTTATTTGGAGCAAAGGCATTATTTTTTAGAAAAACATGTCATGTTGATTGTCTAAAAATAAAATGCATTTAAACTAAAAAGTTGATAATCTGAATAGTCCTATATTTATTAAAGATAATTGATTTTGGTTAAAAATATTCCAACAAAGAAACCTCCAGATTCAAAAGACTTCAGTGGATAATTCTACCAAATATTTAAGAAGACATAATACCAATTTGACATAATCTCTTCCAGAAAATAAAAGGAAAAAACACTTCCAGCTCATTTTATTAGGCCAGAATTACCCTGATACCAAAACTATATAAAGATATTATAAGAAAACTGTAGCCCAATATTTCTCATGAAGACGTGTGAAAATCCTCAACAATAAATTAACTAATTGAATTCAACAATTTATGAAAGGGATAATACATTAGTGTCAAATTAGAATTATCCTGAGAAGACTGGTCTAAAAACTGTTTACACAGGGCCAGTGCGGGGGCTCAGGCGGTTGGAGCTCCGTGCTCCTGATGCCAAAGGCTGCCGGTTCAATTCCCACATGGGCCAGTGGGCTCTCAACCACAAGGTTGCAGGTTCCACTCAACTCCCGCAAGGGATGGTGGGCTGCGCCTCCAGCAACTAACAACGCAACTGAAGCTGGAGCTGAGCTGTGCCCTCCACAACTAAGATTGAAAGGACAACAACTTGACTTGGAAAAAGTCCTGGAAGTACACACTGTTTCCTAATAAAGTCTTGTTCCCCTTTCCCAATAAAATTTTTTTTTAAAAAAGTGAAAAATTGAAGTATAATCTATATTTATATAACAAAATGCAGAAATCTCAAGCAAACAGCTCAATGAATTATTTCAGGCTTAACACCTTGTAACCAACCACCACATATCAAGATAAAAGTTCATTTTCCATCACTCTAGAAGGCTCTGTGGTGTTCCTTTCCAGTCGATACCCCACCCAGAGGTCTCCTCTGTTCTGACTTCTATCACTATAGCTATATCACTGCTTTTTGTTTAACAGCTTTATTGAGATACTATTCATATACCATACATTCACCCATTTAAAGTGTACAGTTCAGTGGTATATTCACAGAGCTGTGTAACCATCACCAGAATCTAACTTTATAACATTTTCATCATCCCAAAAAGAAACCCCATACTCATTATTAGCAGTCACTCCCCACCCTGCCCTCTCCCAGCACTTACTGCTTTTTAAAAAATCGACTATATTAATGTTTACATTATGTTTAATGAACCACATCAATTCAAAGGGCACAATTTGATGAGCTTTGACAGTTGTATGTACCTATGAAATCACCAGCACTATCAAGACACAGAACATTTCCACCACCCCTCTAAGATTCCTATTGCTCCTTTACAATCAATCCTTCCATCTGCACCTGGACCCAAGGAACCACTGATTTGCTTTCTGTCACTATGCATTACTTTGCATTTTCTAAAATTGCACGTAAATGGACTCATACAGCATATACAGACCTATCTGGCTTCTTTCACCCAGCATACTGATTTTGAGATTTGTCTATATTGTTGTCTCTATAAGTAGGCTTACCTTCCTTTTGATTGGCAAGTAGTATTCCATTGTTTGGATATACCACATTCTACTGTTTTTGAAAATAAATCTGTTTTTGTTTGTTTCATTATTCCCCCCTCTTTTTTTTTTGTTAAAATAAAACTTTCTGGGCAGGCCTGCCTTCAAACATACAGATTTCTTAAGTTCTCTTCGATTTCAAATACAGGGATAGCAAATTAGCCTCCACATGTTCACCTCTTTTCTATTTCTTTATCATTCTGGCTTAGTTCCTGGTGGAGTGTATATGTGTGTTGTGGGTGGAGGACAGAGGCCTCCTGGGAACAGATCAGGGCCACAAAACACAAAACATCTGCCAGTATCCTTTAGCTACTTAAGGCCTACGGGGTCAGGGACACTAACATTTAAGAGTCAGAGATAGGGCTGGGTGCCTTGTAATCTCAGTTGGCTTCAGTTTTGCAACCTCTCCATTTATCAGCCAAAGAAACTGAGACTCAGAAAGATTTAAGAGACTTACCATAAAGATTACCTGAGTCAGAAGCTTAGTCTCAGATGACAGAGTTGAATTCTGACATTCTTTTTACAACTCTGTAAAGGAATTATAGTTTCCATAGACCTAAGGAAATTGCTTAGGGCCCTGGCTGTTTCTTGTCCAAACCAAGTAATTGTTTAACTGGTGATGTGGAGGATAAAGATGGGTGGCAGAGAGAAATGCTTGCTGCCTGCTGTCTGCCCTGGCCATTCCCCTTCTGCTAATGAATGATAAGCACAAAGCCCAGCCAGATGACAGTCGTTGAGGGGAAGCTGATTTAGGGTGTATGGCCCTTGTTGGGTAAACAGGAGCCTGAAATGCCCATGGCACTTTAGAAAGCCTGTCTGTGCACCAGACAGGTATTTGCATGGTTGGGACTTTTCTAATAAGCAAGGCTTTTTCTCCATAGGAGGCTGAAGAGCCCAAGAGCTTAGAGGGAGAGGAGAACAAATTGAGTTTCTTGGCCATGAGTTGTATTATTAAAATTCATGATTGTTTATGATTATGAGAGGAATGTGAGCAGACTCATGGTGAGGGAATTGTGTACTACACAAAAAGATTAGGAAGAAAATGAAAACCACTCTTAATTCTTGACACAGAAATAAATTGCTATCACCATTTTACTGTATATCCTTCTCAAATTTTTTTATTCCTGGGTATTTACGTTATTGAGATCACACTGATAATATATTTCTGCATCCTGCCTTTTTTTCTTTTTCACTATTATATACATCAGCATTTTTCTGTCACTAAAAATTATTCATAAACATCACTTTAATGGATATGATATATTCTACTTTTGGTAGAATCCAATATGAATCGTCATTAGAGCTACTTCTTTTTTTAATTTTTCTGTTATAAATTATGTCTTATTGAACATCACTATGCATCAGTCTTTCCTGTTTTTCTAATTCTTAGAATAGATTTTTCCAAATGGTATTATTGGGCCAAATAATAGCAACATTTTCAGTTTTACCAAATCATATTTCTAGCAATAATGGTTCAATACACTTATTTCACAACACCCTAACAATGGGTATTAAAATTACTTGACATCATTTCTAAATTTATAGATGAAAATATGGTGCAATGATGTGGATGGACCTAGAGAACATTATGCTAAGTGAAATAAGTCAGTGAGAGAAAGACAAATACCATATGATCCCACTTATGTGTGAAATCTAAAGATCTGAATAAATGAGCAAAGTAAACAGAAATAGTCTCAGAGATATAGAGGAAAAACTGATGGTTGCTAGAAGAGAGGGGGGTGGGGATGAGGAAGAAGGGGAAGGGATTAGACAGCATAAATTGGTAACTGCAGTATTGCCACGAGGCTATGAAAGACAGTTTGGGGAATATAATCAATAATGTAAAGATTTTGTAGGGTGTCAGACAGGAACATGTCTTATTAGGGAGACCACTTCATGGATGGTGTAGATGCTTGACCACTGCACTGTACCCCTGAAGCTGAAGCTGAATAATATTGTATGTCAACTATAATATATAATAGTCACAGGATGTGGAGTACAGCATAGGGAATAGAGGGAATGGAATTGTAATAGATATGTATGATGACAGAGATGAATAGATTGGGGGAGGGGGTTATCACTTTGTGAGAGGTGAAATGTCTAACGAGTGCATTGTTTTGTACACCTGAAACTAATAAAAAAAAAAGAACAAAAAGAAAATATGAAACATTGCTAATGGCCAGTATTGTTCCCTGATGGGTAAGTAAATTCACAAGACTCTATAGTGCCCCAGAGGAGGAGGGCAATGCACCCCTAAGCAGTGCACCTCATGCCCCACAGATAATGGTACAGAGACTTGTTCCTCTCAACTCCCATGCCCAATCATTATCTCATTGACTTCTGGAACCCATTTCTTCCTCCTTATACCTACTTCCACTGTTCAGGGTGAGGTTCTCATTACTTCTTTATTTTTTTGTTCTTCCTTCAGACATTTTATTATGAAATCTGTCATACCTGCAGAAATGTACACTGCACTATTATTGTAAGTCTCCTAATCGGCTTCCCTGCTTCTAAGGTTCTCACTTCATTAATTGTCCTCTGCAGTCAAAGGACCTAACCACATCTCATCTCTAATTTGTTGCCCTGCCCACTCTCCAGCCTCCTTTAAAAATCCTAACTGGCTCCCTATGGCCTGACAGAAGCTACTTAAACTCATCATGGTATTCAAGGCTATACACACTCTAACCTTGCTTACCTTCTGCCTGTCCTATCTTCCTCTCCAGTCACACAGAAATACTTCACAAGAGTTACATTGAATGTTTCCTATGTGCCAGGTACTGTGCATGAAGTCCAAAGCATAGCGAACTGTCCTGCCAGGTTGAGTGCTATCATATTATCCCTTTTAACAGATGAGAAGACTAAGGCTCAGGAGGATTAAGTGATTTGTCGCAGTACACACAGCTGGTACTGGTGTTTCAGAACCCATGTTTTTACCCCAGGTAACCATACTTGGTCTTCTCCAGACAACGCTCTGTCTTTCAGGCTTTTGCCCAAATTGGTTCCTGTTTAAACCTTCTTTTTAGTCCTGGAGTTGAATGTCTTAAAGTCCTGCCCACCTGTTATCACGTTCCTCCACCTCTTTTTTCAGGCATCCTGGTCCTTTTAGACAATATAAGTTCCTTTGTACTGAATGCAGAAACCCCACTGGAGCACAGTTTAAAACCCTCCATACAGGCTGTGCTTTCCTTAGCAGCAGAGACCTTTTCTTGTTTATGTGTGGTCTTTGGGTCCAGGACGGTATTTGATGAGAAAGTGCCACTCAGGAGAGTTTAGCCAGCCTCAGACAGAACTGTCTCCGTTTTCAACTTGTGCTTATATTCACTCACTTAGTTGCACAACAAACATTTGTAATGGCATGGATAGTGAACTAGGACTCAGATTGTATCCTTCCCTGCATAAATGAACTCTTGTGCTCTGGTGGTAGGAGTATAAGTGGTACAACCACTTAGGAAAACAGTATGTACTAAAGCTAAACACATGCCTGTTTTATGACCCAGCATTTCCACTCCCACTGTGTTTCCCCAAAAATAAGACCTAGCCGGACAATCAGTTCTAATGCGTCTTTTGGAGCAAAAATTAATATAAGACCCAGTATTATATTATATTATATTATATTATATTATATTATATTATATTATATTATATTATATTACATTACATTATACCCAGTCTTATAGTAAAATAAGACCGGGTCTAATGTTAATTTTTGCTCCAAAAGACACATTAGAGCTGATAGTCTGGCTAGGTCTTATGTTCGGGGAAACACGGTAGGTAGATACTGGAGAGGAATGCTTACATGTGTGCATGAAAAGACATGTACACAATTGTTTATAGGAGCTAAGGAAAGAATGAAGATAGAGAGTATATAAAATGGAGTCACTTTAACCACGTTGCTAACATTATGAATATATGAAGGTTAAGGCATGAGGAAAGCCTCTATTCTTGTTCTAACTAGCTTGGGAACTTAAACTTTTAAACTTTCCAGTTCTGTATCAATGCCTGGATATACATCTGGACATACACCAGACCTCCAGATAACCGTCTGATTATCCCCTGAAGGACTCAGGTATCCAGGCCACCTGACATCCATTAACCAGACCACCAGACCTGACCAGACTTCCTGATGTCCATCTTCCAGGCCACCTGGCATCCATCCTCCAGACTGCCTGACATCTGACTGATAACCGTCCTGGACCAACCCTAGGGCTAAAAATGCAGGACTGATATTTCTTTAGAATATACTTTTTACTATAAGAACTCTTAACTTTTCTTTCTTTTTTTGGAACACTTCTGGGTTTTTTCTAGTTGGTTTCCCAGTTTGCAAACTCTAAGATACTTGAATAAATCTTTGTTATTTATTTCTAGCCAAAGCCTCCAGACTCTTTTTGAGTTCTTTCGACAGAGCATTATTTCAAAAGCTCAAACCAGAAAATTTCCAAGTGCCTGTCAACAGGAGGATAAATTGTGATGTATTCACACAATAGAATACTACATAGCAATGACAATGAATAAACTATACAGACAACGGAGATGAATCTCATATGATGTTGAGTAAAAGAAGCCAGGCACAAGAGTATATACAAAAGAGGATATACAAACTCCATTTATATGTAAAGTACCAAGAATAGTAAAACTAATCTGTGCTGTTAGAAGTCAGGATAGTGGTGACCCTTGGTGTGGGGACAGAGTCCCAGAGAGCAGTTTCCAGGCTCTTGGCCTCACGTGGAAAGGTGCTGGCTCGGTTATTAGATGGCCATCAGCTGTAATTAGATGGCCATCTGCCGTGGTTGGGTGGCCATCAGCTGTTACCGGTTAGCCATTAGCCACTGATATAACTGCCATGGCTACGGTGGCAAGGGAGTTGGTTGGTTGGCAGAGAAGCAGACGGTGGATTGCGCATCGTGTGGCTCCTGCCTCCTGTATCTCTAACCCAGCTGCCAGTGAAACTATAGTGGTATGAACCCCGTATCCATGGCTCCATCGGTGTTCATTTTTGGCCTCACCATATCCTGCATTTTTGTGCGGGGAGCAGGAGCTGAGACCCCGCAAGACACTTGGGATGGGGAGGCCTAATGACGCGGCTGGCACTCCAAGAGGGCTAGTGAAGTTTTGATTCTTGATCTGGGTACTGAGCCATACAGGGGTGTGTTCAGCTGGAGAAAATTCATATTTATGACTGTGCTTTATATGTTTTTCCTCAATAAAAAGTTAAAAAACAAACAAAAATAACAAACCACTCCAAGACTCCAGTGAGTTTAAAATAAAATCCAGATTGACCACCAGAACCTCCAGAGTCCTTTATAGCCGCTGCCTATCTCTCAGACTTACTTCCCCCTCCTGTCTTCTTCCCCCTCCAGGTCTTCTTTACCTGCCCCACCAGCACTTTTCAGACCCTCAACCGCACCCTTTTCAGCAGGTTCAGGCTGCAGGGAGAGTGACCTGCATAGGACTGGGGGCTACCACGTGGAGATCCTGGAATGGAGGTCGAGGAGACTGAGGGGAGAGAATGCATGCAAAAGGTTTCAAGTATGCCCTTGAGGGCTCTGGTTTGCTTTTTCTTTTCTCCCCCTTTAAACAATTGGCCACAAGCCATACTAAAAGAGGAGAGAAATCCAGAGATTTAGAGCCTCCTCTGAGAATGTGTAAAAGACTCATCTATTGAGAGCAGAGGGTCTCAGATGTCATTCCTATGCAATTGAATCCCCTGGGGCACTCAGAATTCAGTCTCCTACAGCTTCCAGACTGTCAATTCCAATTGTCTGTGGGGAGTGGTACAAGAGACATACTTGGAATAAGTCTGTTCCTAATTTGGGGCAATTCATTGCCTCTGAGCCTCATTTCCTCTGCAAAGTCAGATAAAAACAGTAACTGCCTTAGGGGTAATGGGTATCAGATAAACTATATTAGGTGCTTAGCATTGGTTCCTAACACCTACCATGTTCCTTCCTTCACTGAGCACCTACTATGTTCCACACATGTTCTGAGTACTAGGGGTACAGCAGTGAACAGGACAGGCAAAATCCCTGCCTCATAGAGTCGCCTGTCTTGTAAGGAAGACAATGGACTGCCACTAAGCAAGTAAGCAAATATATACTATGATGGGGCTCTGAGGAAAAACAAGATGACAAAGGCAGTGGGGTAGTATGGGTGCTATTTTACATAAGGTGGCAAAGAAAGTCTGTAAAGAAGGCATTTACATTCCTGAGAACTGAAGACAGACAGCTGCCAGAGCTGTGTGAGGGAAGAGTGGTTCCTGGCAGAGGGTAGCAGGAGCAAAGGCCTTGGGGCAGGATCATGCATGGCACAGAAAGGACATATTTGGCTGAGCAAGGAGACCAGGGCCAGATAAATGGGGCCCACTAGGCCACTGTAAGGAATTTGACTTTGTTCTGAGTGAAGTTTGGAGCCACCGGGCAGTTTGGAGCAGAGAAGTGACATGACCTTCATCCTCTGTGATTAAGAGTATACTGGAGGAGTATACTGGAAGCTGCCACCAATCCTAAAGGGGGGAAGTGGTGGCTCAGACAAGGGTGGTGGCAGGTAGTGGAGATGGTAGAAAGGGGTTGGATTTGAGGTACATTGTGAAGGTGGAGTCGATAGGATTTGCTGATGGCTCCTTTATAGAGCATGGGAAGGAGAAAGGTCAAGGATGATTCCAGGATTTGGGGCTGGACAGCTGGAAGGATGGGGCAGCCGTCCCCTTAGATGAGGACAGCTGAGGGATGAACAGAGACATCCTGGGGGCAAAAGCAAGAGTTCAGATTTAGAGATGCCAATAGACCATCACATGGAGATGTACATTTCTTGCTTTGGTTAAAACTCCAGAGATGAGGTAGGTGCATATAGTTCGAAATAGTCTGAAGTGACCCAGTTACTCCTTTCAGCCTCTGGTGCAGCTGAGCCTTGGCAGTGAGAGGTTCCTAATCCTCCCCTCCGATCCCCTCCACGCTGGGCCTCCCATCTGGCACACCTTCCCCAGGTGTCAGCTGTGCTGGAAACTGCTCATCCCAGGCCCAGACGTGTTGCCTGACCTTAAACCGCCTCTGGGAGGTGATTGGGACAGGGCCCTCATCCACATCCGGGCCCTGGAGGCTCCTTCTGCTGGCTGGGACAGAGTTGGGTGCAGCTGTTTACTTTACAGTACAATTGCACCCACCCCCTCGGTGCTGCAGGGCACAGCTCCACACCTGTTCTCCACCTTCCTGCCCAGGTGCAGAGGAGAACAAAAGAACACCCACTCAGCAAGGTCATTACCTTGATAGGGGCGGGAAGAAAGACTGCAGAAGGAAGAGTCCTATTCCAGAGAGAAAGGAAGAAAAGCTCAGAGGAATTAGAGGGTTTGAATCAGCAGTCTGATACAAGTTGCTTCGATAATGGGATTATTCTATATCTGCCCTGCTCAGTATGACAGCCACCAGAACTGGTGGCTTTTGAGCACTTAAAATGTGGCTGGTAGGGTCAAATATATGGTGATGGAAGGAGAACTGACTCTGGGTGGTGAACACAATGTGATATATAGATGATGTATCACAGAATTGTACACCTGAAACCTATGTAATTTTACTAACCATTGTCACCCCAATAAATTTTAATTTAAGTAAAATGTGGCTGGTACGACTGAGGAACTAAAGTTCCAATTAATTTAATTTTAATTAAAATAGCCACCTGTGCCTAGTGGCTACCTTGTTGGACAGCATAGATTTTAACAGTTGGCTCTGGAGGACTATAGGATGCTGATAATGTGTTTAAATCATTCTTATCTGTTGAGCACATACCTTGTGCCAGGTACATTTTCTTATTTATTCCCAACAACTACTCTAGAAGAAAGGTGTTATTGTCCCCATTTAGAGATGAGGAAACTGAGGATCTGAGTGGCAAAGGTACTCGGCCAAAGTCCCAGAATAAGGAAGTGCTGGTCTGAAAGGGAACACTCAAAATCATTTTCTTTCAAAACCTCACTCAAATAAAATAAACCCAAAGGACCCTGCAGGCTTTGTAACAGTCTAGCTCTCTACAAATGAATGTGGTGTGCAAAATGTTAAAGGAATGCAAATGAGCGTACAGTTTGGACCACAATAGCTCCTACCCTTTGGTCACACCCTGCGTCTTTCTAGGCTGCAGGTGGGTGGGGGCGGAAGCTGAGTGACATGGAGGGATCTGGGAGGAGAGGGTGTTGGGGTGGGGGTGGGGCCGGCCAGCTGGTGTCGGCAACCCAGGACATCAGCTGGCTGGCAGGCTCAGACAATGAGCCAGGCGCCTGGTCAGAACCCTCTTCCCTCCACACCGGGCCTTCTCCCTGTACCCTGGCCAGCTGCCATGGGCACCTTCTCTGGTATCGCCCGAGGCCTGTGGGGAGCAGGAGAGCCTGGGGGGGGCCAATGGAGGATGCGGGGGAGGTCTATCTGAAATGATCTGGGGTAGAACGGGGGCCATGGATGGAGAACAGAGAAAGTTAGGAGCTTCTCTGAAGATAACCTTGGTTGGTGCAGACTTTGAGCTGAGGGGGGAGTGCATATGTCCTTCTCTTTGCTCTTCCCAAAGTCCCCCTAGTAATAAGAATAATTATTATGATTTGTGTTAACAACAGTAACCCAGTGGCTCACACTGAGCTGGCCTGGCTAGCATTGAAGGCATTATCTCAGGTCATCTTCCAGACTATCTTGGGAACCATGGACATTTATTATCTCCCTTTTCCACAGGAGGAGAGCTCCGAGTGGTCCAGTGACTTGCTCATCACAGATGTAGAGAGCAAATGTTCCTTCTTGCCCTGAATTTCTCACCTTTACTTTCTACTAAAAGCTTTATTTTGAGGGTTTAGAAAATTATAACAACCCTTGCCATTTTTTCCCCATTCTTTTGCCACCACTCCCTGTTCAAGCATTGTTTCTCAGTCTAGTTGTATAGGACACAGCTACAGGGCCCATGCTGGTTTTATGAGCCATGCGCTCCCCCCAGTTGGGGCAGTCGGTCGCCTGTCATCGGTCAGGCAGCTTACACCAACCTCCGGCTGCTCACGGCAGCCCAGCTCCAGGGAGAGCTATTCACAATCTTAGCTGTAGAGGGCGCAGCTCACTAGCCCATGTACGAATCAAACCAGCGACCGGCGTTAGGAGCATGGCGCTCCAATTGCCTGGGCCATCAGGCTGGCCCATACCCTTGCCATTTAGGAGGTATTTATACTTTTTAACTGTTGAAAAGATCAAAGTAAGAATGTTGGGGTGGCCGGTTAGCTCAGTTGGTTAGAAGGCAGTGCTCTTGACAACAAAGTTGCTGGTTCGATTCCCACACGGGCCATTGTGAGCTGTGCCCTCCACAACTAGATTGAAACAACTACTTGACTTGGAGCGGATGGGTCCTAGAAAAACACTTAAATAAATAAAGTTAAAGAAAAACCCACAAAGAATAATGATTCTATTTTTAAAAAAAAGGTGTTGTCTGTGACATGTGTAACAGGTTAAATTCAAGTTTTAGTGTTCTTAAGTAAGATTTTTTGGGGGGACACAGCCATACTTATTGTTTACATATTGTCTGTAGTCAATTGCTCCAATAGCAGGCAGCCTATGTTTTACTATCTTTCCATTTATAGTAAAAGTTTGCATACCCCTACCCTACCTCTTACCCTGGAGATGGCTCCAGAGGAGGGGCTGGGGACCCAAACTCACAGTCCCCTGAGGGTCCTCCTCCTTCTGGCTTCCCCTGACCCTTGGCAGCTCTTGCCCCTAGCAGGTCCTTTTCCATCCTGCCAGCAGGAGTGTGATATGGTATTCATACACTCATTCCACAAATAGGTCTGGAGCACCTATTGTGTGCCAGGCCCTGGTCTAGGCATGAGGTACAGAGCAGATGTGCTCCTGATCTGTAGATATCAATCAAACAATCACCCAGTATATCTCTAAATACAAATGGTACAGAGACCTGTGGCCAGGGTTCTTGGAAGTTAAAGAACATTTGACAGGGAAACCAAGTTAATATGGCCATCAAAGAAAGTTTCCTGTAGGAGGTAATGGTAACCTGTGAGGTCTGCAAAATTAGTAGGTTCTAGGTCCTGGGATACACTCTTTCAGACTTTCCCTTCACTCCACCTTCATTTCTCTCCTTTTTCTCTTTTAGGAGCCTAGAGACTCAGATGAAACCCCTGTCGTAGAGAGAGAGGCACAGTGAGAAAGGGGAGAGGCAATCCCCTCTCCATCACTAGTTGAAACGTTAAATGAGGCAGAGCACGCTATAGAAAGTAGGTGGATAAGTTGGCAGTCACTATTTTAAAAATGATTATATGGTACCTTTATGTAATAATTACAACAGTTTATTCATTCTGTAGTTCATTCATTTATAAATATTCAAGACATATTTATTGAGCATCTACCGTGTGTCAGGTGCTGTTCCAGGCCCTGTGGATACTGCAATGAGCAAGACAGATAAAAATCCCTGCCCTGGTGGAGCTTCTTACATTCTATTACAGGAAGCAATAAGTAATGTAGTTGATATGTTGTTAGGTGATGATTACCATCATGGAGAAAAATAAAGCAGGAACAGGTGGAGGATAGACAATTTGAAAAAGGCAAATAAGGGAGGGCCTTCCTGAGAAGGTGACAGTTTGAGTGGAGAGCTGAGCAACCTTGTGGGTATCCGGGGAAGCATGCATGGCTGGAACATTAAGATGCCATGAAATTCGAATCAATAGCATTCTCAGGTCATAAAACTCTTAAGTAATAGAATTCTGGGGCCATGGAATGCTAATCAATACTTCTCTGGTGCCATAAAATTTTAATCAATAGAATTCTCTGGTTGTGAAATTCTAACTAATAGAACTTTGAAACCATGAAATTCTATTCAATCAGGAAGAACAAGCAGCTAGAGAGCAAAATTCCCAGTAATCAATGGGAGTTAATCAGGTGAAGGGAGGAAGAATGCCCAGGAGGAGGGAACAAGTAGCATGTACAAAGGTCCTGTGGCAGGGAGGGTGGAGAAGTTGGGAGCTGGAACCTGTCCCTCACTCAGCCATTCAATTGGTAAGACAACCTATTGCAGAAGGATCCATTTCTCTACCTTTGAGTGATAACACCAGAGTTTCAGCAGCAGAGAGACTGGTAAAAATATAATGCTCAGAGGTACACCTGGGTTAAACCAGGGCTCAATTCCAGGTCTCCCTCCAGTCAGGCCTGTGGCCTCTGAAGCCCTCTCCTGTGTCTCCCTGTGACTGTATCTGGGCCTCAGTTCTGCCTCTCCCCCTTATGAGTATTAGCTATAATATGGTATTTTCCTAGATTCCTTCTCTTTACCTCCACTTTCATTATTCATTGCTTCTTCCAATATTATTGTGAATAATAGCAATGGCTTTCATTGATCATGTCCGCCATGAAACCAAATGTTTGATGCCATAAACAACCAAACCTGTAGAGAATTTTTATCAAAGATTACTTGAGCCAAACTGACAGACATATTCAGGATAGCAAGATCTCCAATGCTCTAGAGAATAACAGTCTTGCAGTTTCTTTTATACATTTGAAATTAAGGAGGGAATTTAAGGAAGATTACATGAGGGTGGGAGAAAGCAAGGCTAGGATTGGGTTACAAACTAGTTAAGATTATTATGTATTCTCACACTTTAGAAGGAGGGGCCTGAAAGAGGGGATTTCAAAGGTGTGATAACCTAGATGCAGAGAAACAATAGACAAGGCTTGCTTAAGGCAAGATAAGCCTTTTATTAAAAATTAAAAGCCTGGGGTGTGACTACCCACCAGCCCAGTTAGGACTTTATGATCAGATCACCCTGTGAGGTTACTTTCCATAGAGCCCCTTTTTCTATCACACAAGTAATCTATATTCACTGGAACTCAGGGTGGTTCTTGGATAGTGTAAGTCCCCAAACTGTTAGTTACCACAAAATAAGTAAGAAATGAAGAGTATTTAGAAAGTTTTATGGCAAAACGACATCGGTATGATATCCAAGCATGTGACTATTTTTCTAATACCTCATTTTCATTATATTTCACAAAAGTATCAGTCCACAGTGGTTGGCAACAGTCAACTGATCCCTCATCAGATAGTAGAAGTGTTGCTTGTACCCACATTATCCCTTTAAAGCTCACAACCACCCTTTGTGCAGCTGATACCTTTTTTATTTCCATCTTATAGTTGAAGAAACTATCGACATAAGAACATCCAAACTTGTAGAGAATTTTTATACGTATGCATTGGAGCCAGAGAGAAGCTACACCTGGAAACAAGATCTCAACAGACTGAGATAAATGCTTTGGAGAATAACAGTTTCTTTTTTATGCATTTGAGATTAAGGAGGGAACAAAGATTACATGAAGGTTGGAGGAAGCCACTCTGGGGTGGGATTACAGGACAGTTAGGACTATGTGTTCTCTTAAGGGGAGTCTGAAAGGGGACATTTCAAAGGTGTGTTAACCTAGATGCACAGAAAGAATGGACAGGGCTTGCTTAAGGCAAAGATAAACCCTTTAGTAAAGAATCTATATTCCTGGGGCGTGACTATCCACTATGACCTGCCTAGTTAGATATTTATGTTCAGATCATCCCATGAGATTACTTTCCATAGAACTCCTTTTTTCATCCATAAAACTGAGGCTTGGAGAAGTTGCGTGCACACGTTGCCCAAAGGCACAAGGCAAGTGGCAGGGGCGGGATTCCAGGTGTGCCAGAAGCCGAAAGCTGAACTCTTGGGAATACCTTCCTGCTCCCTCACTGCCTCCACTTCCTTGTCTCAACCTGCCATTTAGGTTGTCTCTTCATTGTAATGTGTTCATTTTAACCTGTTGGGTATCCATCTCTTTCCCTCTCCCTCCCTGACTCGGAACGAATGATGGTTTCCGCACAAAGACCTGCCCTGGTCACTTTCCTGCTGCTTCTACCCTTCAATGCCTTTCCTCCCCAAATCTAGATCAGCGCTGTCCTGTCGAAGTCTATGAGATGATGGAGATATTCAGATCTGCACGTGGCCAGTGCGGTAGTCATTAGCCACATGTGGCTACTGAGCACTTGAAACGTGGCTAATGAGACAGGAACTGAATTGTTAGTTTTATTTAATTTTAAATAACTCCTCGTGGCTAATGGCTACTGTATTGGATAGTGCAGCTGTAGAGAGAAAAAGTCTGTCAAACGAACTCCAAGAGTCCAGAGAGGCTTTGGCTAGAAATAAATGATAAAGGTTTATTCAAGGGTCTCAGAGTTTGCAAACTCAGAACACAGCCAGGCAAAACCCCAGAAATGTTCCAAAGAAGAAAGAAAAGTTAACAGTTCTTTGAGTGAAAAATACATTCTTGAGGCTGTTAGGCACGGCGGGAGGAATGAGTTGCGGGAGACCAAGATTGGTCTATTCGTAATTGGCGCGTTTGAGCTGCGGGTGGTCAGGCGAGAGCACAGATCATAACCTCCTCGAGCAAAGAGGGGTCTGGAGTTTTATAGGAGGGGGTAACTGAGGCTGTTCCCCCTTCAATGACAAAGGGTTTCAGGGCATGACCAAGCCCTCCAGCTCCACACTCTGGTTCCAGGTCCCTGTCTGGACTGGACTGCCCAGGCCTGCTGATCACAGGTCCCTAGGAGATAAAGCAAGACAGGATCAAGACAAGATGGCTTTTAAGGTAAGGTTTCTGCTCCTGGCCTAAATATGGCTTAACAGAAAGTGATCAGTCCTGCATTCTTAGCCCGAGGGTTGGTCCAGGATACTTATCAGTTTGGGCACCAGGAGGTCTGGTCATGTCTGGTGGTCTGGATAACGAATGTCAGGAGGTCTGCATAGGTGAGTTCTTTAGGGGGCAATCGAAGAGTTATATGGAGGTCTGGTGTATGTCCAGATATTGACACACAATGAACTGATGTATATCCACGCGTTGACGCAGCGCTGCAAAGTTCAAAAGTTTAAGTTCTCAGGCTAGTTAAAACAAGAATAAAATGGTTTCCCCGTGCCTCAACCTAATTAATTTTAGTAATTTAGCAGCTTGACTACAGTGACTCAATTTTATTTCTTCACTCTATTCCTCAAGTCCATAGCATTCAAGGCCTCTGGCTGTGGATAAGGAACTTGCTGATGGACCTCTGGTGCTAATAGTCACAGAGTGAGGGGTTTGGATTCTGACAGATCTGGACACAAATCTGTTCAGCAGCTGTGTGACGCTGGGCAAGTTACTTAACCTGTCTGTGCCTCTAAGTCCTCATCTGTGAAATGGGACTAAGGAGTACCTCCTAGGCTTAATTAGATTCCACTTACAGTCCTTAGGATACTGCTTCCACTCTGTACCCATCTGCCTCCATGCTTTGTTCATGTTCTGTCCCCTTTGTCTCTTCTTCCCCTCTGCACCTGGGCAAAGTGACGCTCTGAGAGGGTGTAACTTTCCCAAAGTGCCCCAGGAAGCATCAGCAAGGGTGAGGTCTAGGTTATAAGGTCTCTTTACTCTTTAGGCTCTACCACCTGGCCGATGTATGACCTTGGGCAAGTTCCCTAACCTCTCTGAGCTTGGTTTTCACTTCTTCAAAATGAAAAGAAACCCTTCTCACCTCACAGCATTCTTGAGAATTATATGATTAAATGGAACAATGTGTATTTAGCATACTGATAAGCTCTCAAGGTCAGCTATTACTGTTGTTCTCTTGTTATTATAATTTAACTATAATGATGATTATTTATAATTATTCCAGCCCAGGGCTCTTTTCCCTGGTTTGGGACCTGAGGCCTAATTCTAAGACCTAAATTGGCCTCCATTCCTCTCTTTGAGGGCGTAGAGTCCTTAGAGGTGACAGACAGGCGGTGACCTGAGACCTGAGCAGATGCTGTGAGTCTGGTGGTGGGAATGCCCTGGGGCCACCTTTTGGGGTGGGGGTGGGGGGGCAGATTTGGCTCTCTTGGGGACTCAACTGGGTGTCTGGTAACTGGGCAAGGGCCTATCTGGCTTGGGGCTTGCTGGGCCTAGGAGGAGGCTTTGGGGACCCAGAAGACCAAAGTGTAGGTCACACAGAAGCCTCTGCAACCTGAGAAAGTGCCACTGATAGAGTTCAGAGATGGCCTGGAAGTCAGGACCCTGAGGGTCTCCCCACACGGTGCCCAAGGACTTGTAGCTGGTCAGCCTCCAAGTCAAATGGGAAGCCCGTCCCTGGGCTCTGCCCAGGGCTTGGTGGGAGGAGGGCTCACAAGAGGGGAGGAGAGGAAAAACACAGTCTGCTGAGTTCCTATTTCCCTAAGAGGTAGAGGGTGCCAAGAATGTGCACTGGCTTAGAGTTCTGCTGTGTTCTGGGTTCAGATCCTGAGCCTTCCACACTTTGATGGGGCAGTTGCAACTCTAGTTACACAGACCAGACACCAAAGCTGTGTGACTTTGGGCAAATGTCCTGATTTGTCTGAGACTTTATTTCTAAAACAGTGAGCAAGAAGTCTACTTACTCACTGGAGTTGTGAGGATTCAGGGCTTAGAGTGGTGCCTGGCACATGGCAAGTACTCATTCAATATTAGCTATTGTTATCATCAAGTCACTCAAACTTTCTGATCTGCAGGACCCGTCTCGTGGGATAAGGGTAAGGTTACATGCAAGGCAGTGAATTGCAGGAGCAAGAGTTTCAGCTCTGAGTCAGATCCCAGCTCTGCCCTGTGTGACTACCGACAGGTCCCTGGATCCTTTGAGCCTCCACTTTGTTTTCTGTACAATGGGGAGGGCTTTAAAGTTTGGCAGTGTCTGGCCCTCAGTAGAGGGTTAGTGAGCCTCCATTTCCTTCAGCCAGATTCTGCTCCCTATCTTTTGCAGGCTGACGTACTGACTGTCTAGCCAAATTCCTTTCTTGGCTTAAACATCTGCCAAGGTTATTACCTTAATTCTGGGAATGGCATTACTACTGCTCCCCTTTCGTGGATGGCAAATTGGGTCTCAGAGAGGCCAAGTAACTTGTCCAATGCCACATAGACTCCTGGATCATGGACTCGAGTCTGCCCTCTTTCCTTTAGCTTTGAAAAACAATTTATTTTTTTTTTAAATACAGAAAGGCATACAAGATTATTTGCATTAAAAAAATATCCTGGCCAGCCCGCTGGCTCAGGCGGTTATAGCTCCATGCTCCTAAACTCCGTAGGCTGCCGGTTCGATTCCCACATGGGCCAGTGGGCTCTCAACCACAAGGTTGCCGGTTCGATTCCTTGAGTCCCACAAGGGATGGTGGGCAGCGCCCCCTGCAACTAAGATTGAACACGGCACCTTGAGCTGAGCTGCCGCTGAGCTCCCGGATGGCTCAGTTGGTTGGCGCGCGTCCTCTCAACCAGAAGGTTGCCAATTTGACTCCCGCAAGGGATGGTGGGCTGTGCCCCCTGCAACTAGCAACGGCAACTAGACCTGGAGCTGAGCTGCACCCTCCACAACTAAGACTGAAAGGACAACAACTTGAAGCTGAACGGCATCCTCCACAGCTAAGATTGAAAGGACAACAACTTGACTTGGAACAAAGTCCTGGAAATACACACTGTTCCCCACTAAAGTCCTGTTCCCCTTCCCCAATGAAACCTTAAAAAATATATATATATCCCATTTCACACATCCATTAGGATGGCTATTATTAAAAAAAGGATGTTGGCGAGGATGTGGAAGTGAAACGCTTCTGCACTGCTGGTGGGAATGTAAAATGGTGCAGCTGTTATGGAAAATAATATGGCAATTTCTTGGAAAAATAAACACAGAATTACCATATGGTCCGGCAATTTTAATTCTGATATATCTTCGAAAGAAGTAAAAGCAGAAACTCAAACAAATGTTTGTACACCCATGTGCATAGAAGCATTGTTCAATTTAGTGAAAAGACAGAAGCAAGCTAAACGTTCATCAATGAATGAATGGATAAACAACATGGTACATACATACAATGGAATGTTATTCAGCCTAAATTCTGGCACAGGCTACAACATGGATGAACCTTGAGGACATTATGCTAAGTGAAATAAGTGAGTCACAAAAGGACAAATATTGTATGATATCACTTGTATGAGGTACCAAGAATAGTCAAATTCATAGAGGCAGAAAATAGAATGGTTGTTGCCAGGGACTGGGGGTTATGGGGCATGAAGTTATTATGACTGAGTTTCAGTTTGGAAAGATGAAAAAATTCTGGAGATGGATGGTGGTGATGGTTGCATAACAAAGTGAATGTATTTAATGCTATAGAACTGTACACTCAAAATTGGTTAAGATGGTAACCTTCATGTTATGTCTATTTTACCACAATGAAAAAAAAGAAAAGAATAAGCTGGTGGCCTATAAGCACTTTTAAAAAAAGCAATCTTAAGAAATTAAAATAAAATCACTTGGGTACCTATTTCCCCAAATAATGAAATAATACCATTTTAATCATGTTACTTCAAATCTTTTTTGTTCTCCTTTTCAACAAAAGTGATAAAACATTATAGCTTCAATTGAAACCGTCTGTTTACTCCTCCTCTGTTCCCTTGCCCTTCCTCCCTCCTCATAGGGGAGTTTTATTTTCAAAAATGCCCCGGATTTGGGGTTTCCATAAATCCCATGCATGTTGTTCTACTTGTACTTGTTTTTATATGAGTCTATCCTAAAATCATACACAATCTTATTGTGTGTTTTTAAAATGTTGCATAGTTGTTATATTTTTTCCCACGTCTTTCTGCAACTTGATTTTTTTCACTTAGCTTTGTGTTTTCAAGATCCATCAATTTTTTTTTTTCCAGTTGAATACTTACATTTTGGTTGCCCTTCATTTTTTTTTTTAAATTTATTAGTTTCAGGTGTACATGACAAGGTAATACTTAGACATTCATCATTTATATCCCTCACACTGTGAACCCCTCCCCATGCACTATCCCTCTGACCTCGCACCGAGCCATCACATTATATATATAAAATTATAAAAAATATGGAACGCTTCACGAATTTGCGTGTCATCCTTGCGCAGGGGCCATGCTAATCTTCTCTGTATCATTCCAATTTTAGTATATGTGCTGCCGAAGCGAGCACAAGATCCATCAATATTTAATGCATTCCCTGCTGGAGAGTTTTCCGTCATAAAAATATACCATATTTTATTTGTCTATTGTCAACTCTAACTGAAAGACCACCAGGAAAAACCATTGGTGAAGAAAAGCTGAGTTTATGAAATTTGCTGCAGCGAGGGAGAACAGTACCTTTAGGGAGTCTTAGCAGTGTCGCTGAATGGGGTGGTCAGGGAAGAATATTTATAGGGTTGGAGGGGGCAGTCTGGGCTCAAGTGGTTTCAGGTGAGTCTCTTTTTTTTTAAATTAACCATTTGATATATATATTTTTAACTTTTATTTAAGTGTTTTTTTTTCCAGAACCTATCAGCTCCAAATCAAATAGTTGTTCCAATTTAGTTGTGGAGGGCGCAGCTCACAGTGGCCCATGTGGGGATCGAACCAGCAATCTTGTTAGAACACTGCTCTCTAACTAACTGAGCTAACCGGCTGCCCCCAGGTAAGTCTTTTAAAGGCAGAAAACTAATTGGGATTGGATAGTTTGTGACATAATAGCTTAGAGTTGGTGGATACCTGAGAAGAGGCTCTTGACACAATGATAAGTGAACTGTTGCCTGATAAGGGAACTATTTGCCAAGGTGAGCAAACTGTCCAAACAAATTGGTTTGCAAGAATTTCCTGAGGCAAATAGTGAAGTTATTTATTGGTTTACAGCCTTATCTTTCCGGGCAAGGATTTCCTGGAACCAACAATCAAGTCATGTTGACTTGGGGCAGAGGGGCTTAGTTCTCAGACCTAATAGTTGAATAGCATCAAGGAAGATGGTCTAGGTTCTTATATTCATTCAGTCTCCTATTGATGGGCATTTAGGTTATTGCCTGTGTTTTGCTATCACACACAGTGCTGCAATGACACATTGAGCATATAGGTGAGCACTTTTCTGGGGTCTCCACCTTGAAATGGAATTGCTAGGTAGTGAGATGTAAACGTCTGCAATTTTTCTAGAGTCCTGTATTCTTTCTAGCCCAACTCCCTAACTCCCAGAAGAGGAAAATCTCCCTCTACAGCCACCAGAGCAGACAGCAGGAACTGCCAGGGCTTTGCCCACACCGGCTGCCTGCCCACCCACCTGCCCTCCCTTGTTCTGGCAGATTAACAGTGACCTGTGACCTTGACAGGCTGGCCACACTCCCGGCCAATTTCAGCCTGTCGAAAGGAGTCCCCGGGGGTGGTCAGGGCCCGGGGATGTGTTGGCCAGATGGGCCTGGGAGGTCTTGGGTTGGCTTATCCCAGGAGGCAGAGCAGGTGGGCAGCCTCCAGCAGCCCCCCCGACTCCCCCCATCATGCATCACTGGGCAGGAGCTGGAGCCAGATGGTGGGGATGGGGCAGCCTTGCAGCTTCTGGCCTGACAAAGGATCCTCTATACTGTCTCTCCACCCTGACCAGCTTGGCTAGTTTAGTTTTTGGCTGCCCAATCACTCAGCCCTGGCCTGTCTTGCCCTGGACAGCCTTTCTAACAAGACTGTCCTTTCCCCCATCCCAGGCAATGTTTCTGGAGAGCCTTGGGCTTGGAAACTCACTTACCATCCACCTGAGAGTGGGCAGGCATAACCAAAGCCTGTTGCTCCATGGTTATAATGGGTCACAGATTCAAATACACTAACCAGATCAAGTGGAATGGACCAGGGAGGGATAGTGGCACACTGGTGCCTGGCACTCAGTGAACCCTCATCAATGATCCCCACAGATGGGGAAACTGAGGCCTAGAGGGGAGGGTGCTTACAAAAGAGTCTCATGGTTAGGGGAAGAGGCTTGGGAGTCAGGCCCACCTGAGTGAATTCCAGATCTGCTACTGAGTGAGTCTTTGGGTAGATCACCTAAGCTCATTCATCATCTGAAATGGGGCTAATTAAATCTTTATCATAGAAAAGTCCTGCGGGAGAGGTAAGATAATGCAAGGAAAGCATCTGGTACAGAGTTAGCCCTCAATACATATGAGCCAATCTTATTATTATCCTGAAATCTCAAAAGAGCTTGTAGGCCCTGTTAGAGACAAGAAAGCCGCATGGTGGGGAGGGTAGGATCCCAGGGCATCAGTAGTTGATTGGTTTAGGCTTGGAGTCCTCTCCAAGGGTTTTCCCAGTTATAATTGTGTAACCCTCTTCTTGACTGTGATTCAGTTTCCTTATCTGTAAAATGGGTTCAACGACAGTAGTTACCTAATAGGATGCTATGAACATTAAGTAAGTTATCTCCTGGGAAGCTTATGAACCATACTCGGTAAGTATTAGTTATTGGGAAGTGAGGGGAGCTTGGGGAAGTTTCCTGCCAAGAAGTCCCTGGGGTGGGCCCCAGATGGCCCTATCTCCTGTCAGCTGGTAATCTCCTCATACAGACTAGGTTTTGGAGGGTCTCCAAGTCTGATCTGCCTTGGCGTGTGGCTGAGAAGAGGAAGGGGAAAGGCTGCCCTTGGGGGCCAGGAGCCCTGAGTTCCCTCCTGGGTGCTGTGTCTATTTTGTTGTGTGACTCTCGGCCTCTGGAGAGTGGACTGTTAGTCTCCACCATTTCTCAGGAGTTAGGCTTCTCTCTCACATGGGCAAGAGCATGAGTGAGTGACAGCAGGGAGGGAGGGAGGAGAGCTGGGGTGAGCCACAGAGCTGCAGTCAGGCCAGCTCTCCTGCAGGGCGGCCTCCAGGAGCCCATCCCTGCACACAGGGCCTGGGAACGTTTCAGTTGGCTCCTTGATGCCAACTGAATTCTATTAATATCAAAATAATGAGATAATTACTGTGATTTGGAAAAATTACTAGTGAATGCTTTTGAGGGAAATTCAGAGCAGAGAGGAGGGTGAATGAAACATCTGTGAGGAAAGGGATGAGGGCCGTTCTGGATGTAGCATGAAGGTGGGTGAGCTCTGGGCCCCGGGGTGCTCCCTCCACAGCTTGAGACTCCTCTTGGAGTGAGTGATCAAGAAAGGAGTGGGGAGAGCCCGCAGCACTTGCTGTGTATTGGGAGAGGAACCCTCGGTGGGGGTTGGGAGAGGAACCCGGGGGTGGGATTTTCAGGCCCTAGGATTACCTAAGTAGATTCCAGAGTGAAGGACAAACCCTGGAACCAGTGCCCAATCTCCTTTTCCTACCCCAGCCTGCAGCCTCTCCATCCCCAGAGCCACCCCAGTTCTGAGGACACCTGCCTGGAGAAGGGTTAGATGGAAGACTCCTGAATCAGAGAGGCTTGGAAGAGCTGAAAAGCAGAAGTTGTGAAAATGTGATTCTTGGACCACAGCATCGTCATTATCTGGGAAGCTGCTAAAATTTGCAGATTCTCAGGCTACCAACAGACCCACTGAATCAGAAACTCTGGAATAGGGCCCAACAATCTGTGTTTTAGCCCCTAATAGAGGTGGGAAATGATAGGCAGAGCCAGGCCTGGGAAGTGAAGGACGGAAAAGGTTTGAGAGGCCTTTAGGAGGTTGAATCAATAGCAATTGATGCCAGGGTGATAGGAAAGATCGCATGGTAGTAATAATAACAATAATAACCAACATGTATTGTACATTTAGTCTTCAGTAACTGTGCTAAGTAAGCCTTTTCTAGGTATTATCTTATTTGATCCTCACAACAAGCCTAATAAGTAGGTACTATTATGATCCCAATTCTTCAGATAGGAAACTGAAGAACAGAGAGGCTGAATGCCAAAGGCCACACAGCTAGTAGGTGGTAAAGCCAGTCTTTAGATGCAGGGTTTTTGCTTCCTCTCTGATACCAGGTTGCTTTGATAAATCCGAGGAGGCGGTTGGTGACTTGAGTGAGCAATAAGGACTGCTCAAGGGAGAAGTAACTTGAAGGGAGATTAACACTGTTTTGCTTTTAAATTTACTGAGGACTTACTATATGCTTTTGCTGTGCATTGTCTCACTTAAATGCCACTCTGATCCCCAAGGTACAACAATTATGCCCATTTTACAGATGATGTAATTAAGGCTCAGAGAGATAGTGTCACCTGCCCAAAGTCATATAGTGAGTGGCACAATAAAACTTTAAAGCAAAGCAGCAGGAATTTGGAATCCTGGCTTTTAATCCAGATAGGCAGACCCTAGACTTGGCGGGGCCCACCCTTACACAGTTCCCCTGATTCCTGCCGATGGGATGCCATACCTGTGTCCCAAACTGGCCAGGATAGGTCCAGGCACAGAGTATGCCCACATTGAATGTCTAGTAAGTGACATGAATAACACTTGTCTAAATAAAGCAGTCTACAAAAGCCAGAGGAAGGAATCAAAATTTATGGAGTCTCTTCCATGTGCCAGACACCTTATACTGGGACCAGTGAATTCTCTTAGATTGTATTATAAAATTGTACACCTGAAATTTATATAATGTTATTAACCAATGTTGCCCCAATAAATTTGATTTAAAAATTCTTTTAGAGCCCTCCAGCCTTGTTTTATAATCCCCATTTTACGGATGAGGAAAGTGAGACTCACAGGGGAAGCAACTTATTTGAGGTCACACAGTGAGTCAGTGGAAGAGCCAGGGTTTGAGGTCGAGTCAGCCTGATCCTAAAACTAGTTCTCTTTCTATTGGCTGGGTCTGTGACTAGAGGGTAGGGTTGCTGAGATGGGATAGGCTCAATAAATGGTGGTGGCTGGTATAATAATAACAATAACTATTATTATTATCCTATCTGTAAGATGGATATGTAATCCTCACATGAGGAAGGGAAGGAAGTGCTTCAGAAGTGGCAGTCTCAAGGATCCCTGCTTCCCATCTCTTTCTAGACTCCCATCTTTCTATTTCCAGGCCTGGAAGGCCAGCCTGCCTATGACCCTGAAGCCTGGCTCTCTGCTGCCCTCTGCTGGCATTTATCAGATGTGGCGCTAGGATGCAGAGTCTCCAGCCGCAGTGCCCGCTTGAGACGTTTCTCCAGCTCATTGACAATGTCTGTTTGAGTGACCAAAAGGGGCAGGGCTGGTGAGTCTCTAAGGTCTCTGGTTCCTCCCTCGTGAAATGCTGGATTGGGACTAAAAGTTCTTAGACCATGACTCTGAATCTGTTTTTGCCAAAGTCCTGGCTCCTTATTTTTAGGAAAAAAGTTAAACCTTTTGCCCTGGCTCCTGTCCCCTGAACCTCCATTCTCTGGAAGTTTCTTGCTCCTTGCCTGAGCATCACTGAAGCCCAGACTGAACCATTACTATCACCCCACAAAGTTTATGTGCTTGTCCTGGGTCCAGAATTAGAGGGCCAGGAATATTGTCTGGTTTAAGAGAAAAACCCTCTTTTAATCAACATCCCCCACCCTGCCCAAACCAACAAACCACACACCCTGAAGCAAATGTCCTGCTTCCTTAGATGGTCATCTACTCTTGTTCTTTCCTCTTCTGCCTGATTTTGACCCTAGGGCTCAGCTCTTGGTCCGTTTTTTCCTTTCTCTATATTCTCTTCCTAGGTTATCTTATTTACTTATTTTTTCCTAGGTTATGTTAAACTGTCACACACTTTAAACATCTCCTTCACCCAAGCCATCAGCAAGTCTTAACATCCTCAATACCTCTTAATTATATTTACTCCTCTCCGTACCCCTTGCAGCCACCTCTCTTAATCCAGGTCATCACCATCTGCCAAATGGAAAACGTCAACAGCCTCTGTGCAGATTGTATTTTCCAAAGATGGCCTCAACAATAGCTCCCATCCCATATGCTCTTCTAGAATCCTGTCCTTCTTCCATTCCCTTCCTCTTGAATCTGGGCAGACCTTTGTGACTGTCTTGACCAATAGAGTACAACAGAAATGATATTATGTGACTTCTCAGCCTAGATCATAAAAACACCATGTTCTTTCATTTTGATTTTCCCCCCCACCCTGCCCCCGACTCCAGTTCAAGCCGTTGTTTCTCAGTCTAGTTGTGTAGGACACAGCTCCCTGGCCTATGCTGGTTGTATGAGCCTTGCACTCCTCCAGGTGAGGCAGTCAGTCACCAGTTGTCCACACTGGCCACCGGCTGGCTGCTCATGGCAGCCCAGCTCCAGGGAGAGCTGTTGTTCACAATCTTAGCTGTAGAGGGCGCAGCTCACTGGCCCATGTGGGAATCAACCGGCGACCTTGGTGTTCCACCTGAGCCACCTGGCCAGCCCTCATGTTGATTCTTAAGACACTTGATCTTGCAACCCAACTACCATGCTGTGGGGAAGCCCAGCAGATCATGGAGAAGAGCAGAAATCTCCAGTACCCAGTCCTACCTAAGCTCCCAGCCAAGAGTTCACATCAACATGCTAGCTATGTGAGTGAGCCATCTTGAAAGTGGATCGTTCATCCTCCAATCAACTTACTCCATCTGATACTATGTGGAACAGAGATAAGCAGATAGTGAGTAACATAATTGACTGTCGTTGTTTTAAGCCTCCGAGTGTGGTTGTTTTTTTCCACAGTAATATAGAACCTGAATACTCACCTAAATGGTCTCCTTGCTTCTAGTTCATACCCCCTCACATTTGTCCATATTCTGTTTAGTGGCGAGAGGGAGCTTTTAAAAACATAAATCAGCCAACAGTTTAGATAGAGGATTAGACACTTTGAACAACAATCTTGCAAAAAAACCCCCAAAAAACTAAAAACACATTAACTGAGCTGCTAAGAATGAAAGGGATATAGAAAAACCTATTTTGATACACAAGTATTTCTGCAATATCTGAATCATTCAACTCATAATATGTAAATAAAGAAGATTATCAATTTGTTAAGGCTTGCTACATATAAATTTCAAATATGACTAGACAAGTGTAATTGTATCATCCATTCTATTGTATTTAGGGACATGAGTCAAGTATGACAGTGGAATCTTTAGTCTGAAAATTTTAAACCTTTCTTTACTTGTAGTAAAACTGGAACTATATATTCCTCATACATAGTTTCATTGCGATATTGTGGGGAGACAGTGATAATCAACGTATAAAGCATGAAGTACAAACTGTGCTGGGTCCTGTGAAGAAAATGAATAGGATGGTTGTACAAGAACTATTAAACTTTCTCTCAGCCTTGATTTGAGCAGGGATTTTAGGGAGGCAGCCTTGAGTCCCGTCCCGAGCGCCTAGACAGCGAAAATAAAAAGTGTGAGTGAGTTCTGTCTCCCTGCCTTGGCTTGGGGGGTGGGGAGGGGCTTCTTAACTGGAATGGGCTGCCTTGTGGAGTGGTGAGGGCCCTGGAGACATCTAAGCCTAGGCTAGCAGGGGTCCTCTTGGAGATACTATAATGGGGCTTGTTGCTTGGGGTGGGGTGGGGAGAATTGGACTTGGTGATATTTGGTGGGTCCCCTCCTACACACCAAGATTTTAGGATGTTAACATTGCTTTACTCTAAATTCTAAAAGCCTGTGATTTGAATTCTCTGATATTCTGAGAGTCTGTTTTTAACCAAGATCCTGAGTTAATCCAGTAGAAAGGGCCGAAACTAAGGAATCAGAAATAACCTGTTTAATATTCAGGCCCTGTCATTTATTAGCTGTATGACTTCGGACAAGTCACTTTCCCTCTCTGAACCTTGGTTTCCTCCTCTGCAAAATGGAGATTATAGTGCCTAGCTTACAAGGCTGCAATGAAGATTAAAAAGCAACCTATAAGAGAATTACCTTGTTTGGTTTCCATCCATAAGACACCATGGGGTCATAGACTTTGGAAGCCTCTCACTCTCCACTAAGATCCCAACCTCTTCCGGGGTGCAGTATGGTGTCACAGTGAACTCTGGTGCCAGACTGCCTTGGCTTATTCCATCATGTCTCTGAGCCCCAGTTTCCTCATCTGCCTAGTGGAGTTAATAACACAACCTACTTCCCAGGACTGTCTTGAAGGTTAAATGAAGTGATCCATGGCAAGCAGTTATTATGTTAAGCAGTTGGTTCTGTTAACTCTATTGCTGCTATCATTGGATTTGGGAGGCCAGGAGTGTTGGACTCTCTGCTCCCCACCTTGGAGCCCATGCATAGAGGCCTCTGTCTGACCAGGGTCCCGGACTCTTGGTCCAAGAGCTTGAGCCTGTGGGACCTTCAGTGGGGAATTCGAGACTAGTGAGCTAGGCAGCTCCCCCCCTTCCTTCCTTTTTTCCTCCTTCTCTCTCTCATCCCTTGGGAGTGAACTGGTTTCCTCTGGAAGCTCTGCTCTGGGGTTTGGTGGGGAGCCAGGCCTTTGTGTATGTGTCTGGGAGGACAATTTCTAAGCCACAGCAGAGAAGCATCAGCTGACCACAGTGGAGGGAGTTGTAAAGCTTTCCTCCAGCTACAGGCTTCCTGGGGATGTCCTGGACGGGGGCAAAGCTGATTGCTCATATTGTGTGATTGTATGTGTGCACACATGCACACACACACACACAACTACTCATACACATACTCACATACACATATACACACACATATCACTGTTTTCTCTTCCTCTACACCCTTGTTACTTCTCTGCTAGCCTCCTCTTATTCTGCACACATCACCCCTTTCCTTCCTCCCTTCCCATTATAACCACAGAAAACAGTTTCCCAGAGGAGGAACTGTATCAGGGCTCTTTCTCACCAAGTTTGTCTGGGGCTCATTAAGTCTTTTTTAAGCAGGGCAGTACGTGGGGGGACTTTTAAAGATCTGGCTCCAGTCTTTGGTCCCAGGAAAGGAGTCTCACTTCCCCCTGGTCCCTTGTCTCTTGCCAGATCCCTCCTCCCCTCTCTTCTTACTATCAGAAAGAAGTTTCCAAAAGTCAAGTAGATTGTAGTGCTCACCCCCATGTTTCTCAGGCTGCTCTACATTTTTTTTTCTTTTGTTCTACAGTCTTTAAGCACAATTAACACTTTTATTTTTAAAAAACTTTTATTTATTTAATTTTATTGGGGAATATTGGGGAACGGTGAGTTTCTCCAGGGCCCATCAGCTCCGAGTTATTGTCCTTCAATCTAGTTATGGAGGGCGCAGCTCAGCTCCAAATCCAGTCGCCATTTTTAATTTTTAGTTGCAGGGGGCGCAGCCCACCATCCCACGGAGGAAGTGAACTGAGAACCTTGTTAAGAGCTTGTGCTCTAACCAACTGAGCCATCCGGTCACCCCGTAAGCACAGTTACACTTTTAAACTATCAATGCATATGTAATGCTATATTTTCTTCCTTCTTCCTCCCATCCTTTTTTCTCCCTCTCTTTCTCTCTCTCTCCCTCTCTCTCTTTCATATACTAATTGAGCATCATATGCATGTCTGACCCTGGGTTCTTTTTCTTTTCACTTGTGTCTCCCTTATTTTGGCACTTACAACTTTAAAACTTTGATTGACACTTGTTTTCCAGGAAAAGTACAACTCCTATTTTTTTCTTTTGATTTTTTTAAATCAGTTTCAGGTGTACAAAGCAACATAATAGACATTTAAACCTCTCATAAAGTGATATCCCTCCCCCAAGGTACTACCCCTCTGACATCTTATATAGCTGTTCAGTACCATTGACTATCTTCCCTATGTTATACTCTACATCCCATGACTCTATATATACCTATATATTTAGCTATAGTTGACATTCAACATTATTCTACTTCAGCTTCAGGTGTACAGCACATTGGACACAGTCTATGAAATGATGCCCCTAAGTCCAATGCCCATCTGGCACCTTACATGATTTTTACAACATTGTTGATTATATTCCCCATACTGTATTAACTACAAATTTGTATTTTTTTTAATTTATTGGGGTGACAATTTTTAGTAAAATTACATAGATTTCAGGTGTACAATTCTGTATTACATCATCTATAAATCCCATTGTGTGTTCACCACCCAAAGTCAGTTCTCCTTCCATCACCATATATTTGAAATTTGTATTTCTTAATACCTTCACCTTTTTCACCCTGCCCTCAACCCCATTCCCTTCTGTCAGCCTGATAGATCTAGTACCTATCTGGCACCATACCTGTTATTACAATATTATTGATTATATACCTTATGCTATACCCTACATCCCCATGACTACTGTGTAACAACCAGTTTGTACTTCTTAATCCCTTCCCCTTCACCCGTCCTTAACCCCACTCCCATCTTAAAGAAGACCCTCTAAGATTCCTTGTAATACTGGTTTAGTGGTGATGAACTCCTTCAGCTTTTTCTTGTCTGGGAAGCTCCTTATTTGTCCTTCAATTCTAAATGATAACTTTGCTGGGTAGAGTAATTTTGGTTGTAGGTCCTTGCTTTTCATCACTTGGAATATTTCCTGCCATTCTCTTTTTGCCTGCAAAGTTTCTGTTGAGAAATCAGCTGCCAGTCTTATGGGGACTCCCTTGTATGTAACTAACTGCATTTCTCTTGCTGCGTTTAAGATTCTCTCTTGGTCTTTATCTTTTGGCATTTTAATCATGATGCGTCTTGGTGTTGGCCTCTTTGGGTTTATCTTTGGGACTCTCTGTGCTGTCTGGGCTTGTATGTCTATTTCCTTCACCAGGTTAGGGAAGTTTTCTGTCATTATTTTTTCAAATAGGTTTTCAATTCCTTGCTCTCTCTTCTCCTTCTGGTACCCCTATAATGTGAATGTTGGTACGCTTGATATTGTCCTGGAGTCCCCTTAAATTCTCCTCAATTTTTTGGATTCTTTTTTCTTTTTGCTGTTTTGGTTGGGTGTTTTCTACTATCTTATCTTCTACATCACTGGTTGGATCCTCTCCTTCATCTAATCTACTGTTGGTTCCCCGTAATATACTCTTCATTACTGTTATTGTATCCTTTATTTCTGACTGGTTCTTTTTCATGGTTTCCATCTGCATTTTTATGCGTCCTATCTTTCTGTTGAAGTTCTCCCTGAGATCATTGAGCATTCTTATAACCAGTGTTTGGAATTCTGCATCTGATAGATTGTTTATCTCTGTTTCACTTAGTTCTTTTCCTGTTTTGTTCTGTTCTTTTATTTGGGACATGTTTTTTTTTTCCTCCCCATTTTGGCTGCCTCTCTGTGTTTCTATGTATTAGGTAGGGCTGCTATGTCTTCTGGTCTTACTAGAGTGGCCTTGTATAGTAGGTGTGCTGTGGGGCTCAGTGGCGCAGTCTTTCTGGTCACCTGAGCCACGCACTCCAGGTGTGTCCCTTGTGTGGGTTGTGTGTGCTCTCCTCTTGTAGTTGAGTCTTGGTTGATAATTGTATATCAATGGGAGGGACTGACCCGTGGGCTCACTGGTTATGAGGACTGGCCTTGACTACAATGGAAGAGTTGTTGAGCAGGGGCTGATCCTACGGAGCAGGATCTGCCTCAGCAGGACTCTGGTGCCTGCCCAATCCACCCGTGGGTGTGTCATACTTGGAGGCGGATGGGTAATACCCCAGCTTGTTTTGAAGCTGCCCACTGGGGGCACCAGACCCAGGGCTATCTTGGAGGGGATATGCTGTAGGTCAAGTTCAGCCACAGCCTGTGCCCCACCCAGGGCCACCTGGCAGGAGCCACAAAGAAATCCGCAGATGGCTGCCACCCATGCTATGCTTGGAAGCACCTTGAGAAGACAAGCCACAATCCAAGGCCAGCTGCCGCTCGTGCCGCACTTAGGGTTGCTCAGCCAGAGGTACAGGATACGCTCAAGCCAGATGCTTTTTGTCTGGGTTCCACGGTCCTTTGAGAGACCCTAGGAAAGTCTGCAGCTTGAGCCAAGACAGGCGGTCTACACAAAAAAAGTCACTAGAAGCAGCCTGGGTGTGCCCAAAAGTTGGGGAGGGCTGGGTCTCGAATTGCCAGTGCACGGCAAATGAACAGCAGACTCAGATATGGTGGCTGCCTGCATCTGCACTCGGGGAAAGGAGAGTGCTCAGCAAAGAAGCAATGGCCTCCACCAGTTCCCCCGTGCAGGAGAAAACTGCCTCTCTAGCCCCTCTCCCAAGACAGACAACTCAGTTTCCCACCAAATGTCCCTGCCATCTCTCCAGCCGCTGCCCTAGCACTGGAGCCCAGAGGGAGTGATTCCATTAGTGGGTAAGTCTGTGCATGGTCCCTTTAATAGGAGCACCTGAGAGTGCAGCTGCTCTGCATCTCACTCAGTCACAATCTCTGCTGGTTTTCACAACTGAAAATTATGGGGACTTCTCTCCCCAGCACTGGAACCCTGGGCTGGGGTGGGGCTGCAACCTCTTGCTCCTCTGGGGGATGGGGGGACCCCCATAGCTGAAATAACCTTCCCGATCTTTAATGGTCACACGCGGATGTGGGACCAGCCCATTCCACGTCTCTGCCCTTCCTACCCATCTGGAGGTGGCTTCTTCTGCACATCTTTAGTTGAAAGGCTTCAGTTCAGCTTGATTTTAGGTGATTCTCAATAATCGTTGTTTTGTAGATTAGTTGTAATTTTGATGTGGTTGTGAGAGAAGGTAAGCACAGCGTTTATACTGCACCATCTTGGTTGTCTCTCACAACTCATATTTTTTTAATGCTTACTATGCGCAGGAATTAGGCTAAGCAGTTAGCCAGTATTATTTATTTCTCATAATAATCTTGGGGATAGTAATTTTACTATAGTAGTCTCATTTTATAGATTATGAAATGGAACCTTAGGGGTTAAATAAGTCACCCAGGACCACATAGATAGAAAGTGGCACAGTGAGAATTTGAATACAGAAAATCAGAAACCAAAGCCCATGCTCTTAACCACCAAGGGATCCTGCCTCTCAGTGGACTGTATGTTCTATGAGGCAAGACACTAACTATCTTGTTTACAACTGAATCCCTACATCCAGCACTGTGTCTGGCACATAGAAGTTGTTCAATAAATATTGTTGAATGAATGGATGGATTGTAAACTCAGTTTTTGCTGCTATGTGGCCTGCAGAAAGGAGAAGCAGGAGGAATATGGGCTTGGAAGCCAGACAGACCGAGGTTAAACTAGAGGTCTGTTCTTACTAGTGATGTGCCTCAAGTTCCTCATCTATAAAATGGGGACAATATACAGGCTATGCAGGGTTTATGTGAGATTTAAATGACAATGTGTATAAACCAGCCAGTTCATGTGTCAATATACAGCAAACGGAATAAAAGGCTTCTATGTATTATATGTGCACACATATGTTATGTAGGTGGCCTCAGGGGGATTTTAGTGGTATAGAACCATTTCCCTATTGTCGGACACTTGGATTCATCTCTGGTTATTGACTTAAACTCAAGCCCTGTCCCTGGAGTCCAGCGGTCCGTTATACGCAGCCGCGCCCCGAGGTTCAAAGCCTTGCACCAAGATCCCTGTCTCTTTTTTCTTTTGCTCCTAAATGCGTGAGTTACGGTCCAGGCCCTCGACGGCCTTGTTCAGCAGTCTCCACGGCTGGATGCTAGGGCTCTGCCCCAGGCACTGGGCCTCTGGCCTCGCCCCTCCTCGCCCCTCCTCGCCCCTCCTCGCCCCTCCTCGCCCCTCCTCGCCCCTCCTCGCCCCTCCTCGCCCCTCAGCCCCCGCACCTCACTGATCCCTATCTTCACTTAGCGGCCTGGCCCGGACGCCGGTCTCATCCCAGCCGCAAAGGAGTCCCACACTTACAGGTCTTTCGGCTCCTGGGCTCCGCCCCAGAGTCCCGCTATCTTGCCTTCGGCCACACCTCCTCGATAGCCCCGCCCCTCCAGGCTCCACCCCCAGTCGCCCGGGGTAGGGTGGCGGCTGTCCCAGCCGGGCCCCCCGCGCCCTCTGCCCTGGGTGCTGGGTCGCAGCGGGCCAGACACTGCGGAGCAGGGCGAACGCGGCGGCCCGGGGGCTCCCCGGCGAAGATGGCGTCAGGCAGGCGCGCCCCGCGCACCGGGCTGCTGGAACTGCGCACCGGGGCGACCTCGGGGGCCGGCGGCGAGCGCTGGCAGAGGGTGCTGCTCAGTCTGGCGGAGGACGCGCTGACCGTGAGCCCCGCCGACGGCGAGGCCGGCCCGGAGCCCGGCGCCCAGCGGGACCCGGAGCCCGCGCAGCTCAACGGCTCCGCGGAATCAGGCACCGCGCCCCCGCAGCTGCCGGAGACGCTGCTGCTCCAGCGGCGCCGTGTGACTGTGCGCAAGGCCGACGCCGGCGGGCTGGGCATCAGTATCAAAGGTGAGGTGAGCGAGGAGGCACGGAGGGCATGGGGTCTTGGTGTCTGTGGGCCTCCGAGGGACCAGGGCTCGCGGGGTCTGGCAGCATGCCGAGGACACAGAATTGGAGGACTTCTGTCTGGGGGAAAGGTGGTTTAAGGGGACAGAGGGAACCGAGGGCACCCGGAGCACCAAGGTCGGAGATGGGTTCGAGAGTCGGAGGTCTCAGTCGAAACCTGGTGTGGAACAGGTGTGGAAGGGTTTGAGGGGCGCACCAAGGACACGTGGGTAGGGAGTTCTGGGTGGAGGCATAGAGATCTGAGACGGGTGGCATGGGCATCAAGGAAAAGAGGAACCCCAGGAAAGCAAAGGGTGGCAAAAGGAGATTGAGGCCTGGGGCGCCACTAGGGCAAGGAGGGGGAAGTCTCTGAGACACCCAAGGCGGGGGACAGGGCCTGGAGTTCCAAGCGCAGGGACGGATTGGAGATGAGGCATCTGCTGGACTCATGTACAGGGGTCCAGAAAGGATTAGAAATCTGAGGACTCAGGGAAGCTGTGCACTTAGGCAGAGCCGCGTTTGAGTTTACTGACCACTTTGCACAAGACTGAGAGGGGTGGATGTAGAGCTGTGACTCCTTTTTGAGGGTTCTCAGCCCCCAGTACTGACCGCTTTTTTTAGGGTGCAACCAGACTGCTGGAGTCCAGGATCAGCTGTGTGAATGTAGACAAGTCATTTCCCATCTCTGGACCTCAGATTTCTTAACTGTTATATAGTGAAGCTAATGATATAGAGTTGTGATGTTTTTATGAGAACAGGAGTCTAAAGTACTCACCCTGCCATCACATAGTAAGTGCCTAGTTAATTATTGCTGTTAGATGAGAGGGAAGATGGAGGCCAGGAAAGCAACTAACCATATTGCTTAAAATCTCTGCCCCCATTTCCCCCCACAGCTGTTGGGTTCACCATTGCTACCCATTTACTTCTCTCAGGGTCTCAGCCCCCAGCCGAGTGCTATCTGCCTTGGGAGGGGATGTCAGCCCTTATATCTTCCTGGATGTGCACTGTTCCCTCTTCCTGGTGCTGGTTCTGTTTTTGGTACCTCCAGACCCTTTGACTTGGGTGAGGGGGTGGGGATGGTGGTGACTTGGCTACCACTGTGTGGCATGTGTTATGCTCAGTACTCTAGGCTCACGATTCACTTTATCCTGGCAACAAGTGGTAAAAGGTAGGGAACATAAATGTTGTTTTACAGCTGAACATACTGAGACTCAGAAAAGAAATGATTTTCCAAGGATCACACAGTTAGTGAATGGCAGAGCTGGGATTTGAACCTCAATTATCAGGCCACTAGAGAGTGCCTAGGGAAGTCAGTTCTTCCCCGTGGAAGGGCAAATCTCCATGCAGCCAATGAAAGGGATCTAAAAGAGGGAAATGGGTAAGCCACGGAGAGGGCACCAGTCTTGTCCCAAAACTCTAGCATAGGATAGGGCAACAGATCAAATCTGGAAATTGTACACTCAATGTGTCAAAGCAGGAAGGAACTTAGAGTTCATACAAAGTTCCATTTTGCAGATGGACAAACTGAGACTTGGAGAGGAGCAGAGACTTTCCAAGGTCATATAAAGTTATTTCCTAGCTCCATACTTCCAAGTGGGGGTGAAGGTACTTTTAGGAGGCATTAAGGGAAGTACCAGCTCCATTCAATTCTTCAAGTATGGAAACCAGGCTCTTGTTACCATGATGACCTCCCCTCTAGGGTCCAGCCCAGCCCAGGCAGCTAGGAATGAACTAAAGTCCCCAGTTTCAGGCAGAATAAGGCAGATATAAATAGAAATCCCTTCCTTTCCTAGCCCTTAAGCTCTGCAGTGCAAGAAGCAAATTGTTGGTCCTGTGTGGGGGTCACAAGAGGTTTCCAGTCCTACCTCTGCCACCAATTTGTTATGTGACCTTGAAATAATGACCTACCTTTTCTGGGCCAGTAGTACTTCATCTTTAATATTTTGGGGATGGACAAGTCGTGTGATATCTGAGGGTCCAACGTGCCGTCTTCCATAGGGTGAAGAGTACTGGTTCTGAAGCCAGGAAACCTCGGTTCACGTACATACTGGTTTTGCCACTTAATAGCTGGATGACCTTGGGCCAAGGGGCTTCTAGCCACACTTCAATTTTCCTGATAGGAAACTGAGCCTGCCTGTGTGATTGGGGTGTTGTGAAGATGTGATGAGACATCATTGACGACATTTAACACGTTGCTGGGCACTTGGTACATGGAACTAATGTGAACTGTTATTACTATTTCTTATTTTAAAAGGTTATTCAAGAGTTTAGCAATAAAGCAATTGGGTAAAATGTATTAGATTTTTATGCATCAGAGATGAAATTCAGACAGGCTTTTGAAATCTCTAGACTTTAAGGCTTGGTTTCCAGCCTGGATCCTGGATTATAAAATTTTCTGATTGCCAATGAGATCCCTTGGAGCCATATCAATAGCTGACTTTTATTGTAATGCCAGATTAGGGAGGTATCCCCACTATGGCAAAATTGCTTCAAGTCCAAAATATTTAAGAAAAAGCTAGTGAAGCATCTTGTAAATTACTCAAACACTGGTAAACACCCAAAGCATTGAACCAAAAGATCCAGTGACCAAACTATAACAGTATGAATTTAGAATATGACTTATTAGTATTATTAGCGTCCCACACTTCTAAGACTGCTGAGATTCTCTTTATCTTCCCATTCCCTCTTTCTCAGCACTGGGCTGGGCACCGAGAGAGGCCTTCAAAAATAACTTTGCCTTGATGTGACTCCTAAGTATTGGAGTGTCTGCCTCAGTTCTTTTCTCTTTCTGTGCCTTCGCAGGGGGCCGGGAGAACAAGATGCCTATTCTCATTTCCAAGATCTTCAAGGGTCTGGCAGCTGACCAGACGGAGGCCCTCTTTGTCGGGGATGCCATCCTGTCCGTGAATGGGGAAGACCTTTCCACTGCCACCCATGATGAGGCAGTGCAGGTTCTGAAGAAGACAGGCAAAGAGGTGGTGCTGGAGGGTAAGTACTGGGGACCCCTGCGGGGTTCAGGTTTTTCCCTACCTCCCCCAAGCCTCAGGTAGTGGGGGCTGGGAGGTGGGCAGGGTTGAAAACAGAAACAGAACTTGGGGACCTGCCTTGAGACAGTGTGAGATGGGAGGAGGGAGAGCAGGCACAGAGCCAGACAGACCTGGTTTTCACTTCCTCTCTCCTACTCCCTAGCTCTGTAACCTTGGACAAGTCGCTTCATTTCCCTGAGCCATAGTTTCCTCATCTGTAAGTCAGGGTTGTAACTTCTGCCTTGCTGGGTTGTGTGAACAGGACAAAAGACTCATGGCAGGATCTTGCCACCCAGCGAGTGACTCTGGGGAAGAGAGAGGAAGGGACAGGGGTAGGGACTGGGGAGGGGGTGGCTAAGAGTCTTTCCTGAGGAACCAGGAGAGCTCTTAACTCTAGGTTCTTCTGGCACCCACGGTCCCTAAAACCTTGAGACTCATCTTCCTTTGGGAGAGGATGTCACCTTTATGTAGTAGAATATCAAATCCTTCCAGCAAGGGCAAGGGAGGAGGGTTTTTTTTGGTATGGGAACTTTGGTGGTCCCTCTCCATTATCTTCTCACTGTGTGGTCTTGGATGAGACCCTTGCCTTCTCTGGGCCTCAGTTTCCCCATTGGTTGTTAATAGGTCTCTTGCTGTGGTCGTCCCGTATCTGCTTTTTGCCATCTCTCTCAGGAGGTTTCTGCTTTGCTCAGCCCTTTCCTCAAACTCCACTCTGTCAGTTCCGGAAGTTGTGGGGGCCTGAGGAATGTGTCTGGCTCCTGGCCCAGAGCAGGCACAGGGAGGTGGCGGGGGCTGATAGGGAATGCCATGGCCTGCAAAGCTGCTGAGCTGAGCCCCAGGCCCAGATCCTGACAGGTTGCCTTTGTTTCCCCAAAGAGGTTTCTAAGAGGCCACAGAATCAAACAGGCTCGGGGCCTCTGGGTGATCTTTGTCGTTCTGGGGTCCCAACCTCAGTTCTCTCCCAGTTTTGTTTTGTTTTTACATTTTAGGTGTATCTACTTAAATGCTACTGGTGCACTGTTTATATATACAGTGCATATTTTTAAAAAGCTGATTCTGCAGCATTGGTCCCTACAAGTTTAAGTACATCAATCGTACTTTAACAGCCAAGTTAAATAACAAGATCACACATAAATGATATGGATATAAGAGACTTTTCCTCCCAGATGCCTCCTGACTTGATATTTATAGCCAGCAATGCGGTTTGAAATAGTTGAAATTCATCAAAATGTCATATTTTGGTTGACTTCAAGAGCTCTTTTAGTTTCTGTTGTTTGCAAGTTTAGTCTATAGATGGCAAAATGTCTACTGTAGACACAGTTTTAATCCATACTGAGATCCCGCTAAGCCCCTCATCTTTAGGTTGAGAATGTCTCTATCTGGGTTCTCAGGGTAGATCATTGTGAGAAGGTAGCATCTCTGAGTGTTAGATGCTTGAAGCATCTCCTGGCTCAGGAGCTGATACCCAATCCTTCCATCTACCTCATTCACTCCATTCCTTCCTCACGAAGCCAAGAAACATTTGCAGACACCTATTGTATAGCTGGTGTGCAGAGCACTGAGTCAGAAGCTAAACCAGACCCAGGCCGTCTCCTGGAGGAGCTCACCATCTGGTGGGGGAGATAAAATATAATCACCGTCTCCTCCACACAGACTACTTAAAAAATCAGTTTCTAAAATCCTGTCTTCTCTGTGGTGAATCTCTGGCCTTGGGTAAGATCCTTGCCTTCTGGGCGCCTCCGTTTCCATATAGGTTGGGATTAGATTAGATCAGAGAGAACCAATAGCTTTCATTTTGAGTGTCAGCTTCCCTGGTGCCTACTGGAGTTCCATATTTGGAAGGATTGTGAGGTCTTATCTGAATTCAGCTGGAACTGATGAACAAGGTCTACCAGAGATACAGCAGGGAAAAGAAGAAACGTGTACCATTCCAGGACTGAGGGATGTTTTCTGAGACTTTTCGTAGGGCAAGATCTTTCCATAGCAAACCCTGCCCCAGCTCTCCAGGTGCAGCCTGGCCTATTTCTTGCCCAGGATGGGATTTGGCACATAGTAGGCAATCTCTGAATGTCAGTAACTCCCCTCCTCTCCCATTGCATTTGTGTAGGATTGGTATTATTTCCTCCTTAAATGTTCGGTAGCATTCTCCAGGGAAGCCACCTTCACAGAAAGGTTTTTAACTGTGATTTTAATGTCTTCAATAGGACAATTTCGACTTGATCTCTGTTTTTCTTGAATGAGCTTTGGTAGTTTATGTCTTTCAAGGAATTTGTCCATTTCATCCAACGTGTCAAATTTATCGGCATCACGTCATTTATAATCTTCCTGTGTTATTCTTTCCCTTTTGGATGAGAGCCTTCATCTGTTTTCTCTTTCTTTCCTCTCATTCTATACTGCTCTGCTCAGTGGTTTCAAGGGTACTCTCGTCTCACAGGGGAGACAGCTGAGCAAACCTACCAGATCACCAATGTGTCCTAGGTGCTGAGATAGGTTCTCTCCAGGGATTGGAGGAGGCAGCGGTCACTTCTCTCTGGGTGGCCAGGAAAGACTTCCTGGAGGAGGGGATGCTGGCACTTTATGAGCAATAAGCAGAGGTGGGTAAGAGGTGGAGGAAGGGCATTCCAGGCAGGGGAGCTGTGTGCGCAAAACCATAGAGGGATGAAGTGACTTGACTTACCTGGGGAATTGCCGGGGAAGTAATTCAGTTTTATCTGAGCCTAGGCTATGGGGAAGGGAGCGGAGGAAGAGGAGACTAAGCAGACTGTGAGATCCTGCTCCTGCAGAGCCTTGAATGCCAAGTTAAAGGAATTGAAATTTCTCTGGAGAGAAAGGAAAAGCCATTTCCTTTCGGCAGGGGCTTACATGGTTGGCTCCAGGCTTTGGCAGCATCAGCCTCGTTTGGAGGGAGGCGCAAATAGACGCAGCACGGCAGCAAGGAGGCTGGGACCGTGAATAGGAGAGAGAGGCTGGTGGTTTGACCTAAGTAGGCTTGGATAAGAGGAAGAGTCTAGAGGTTGTGGCCTTCTTGGTAGTTTTCCTCAGCTTTTCCTCAGTTTAAGTCTCTTTTGAGCTGTCCTCCTGGCCCAGCAGGCTTGTGGAAGGGGGTAATTTCACCCAACAAAGGGGTGGGGGTGGGCACCAGGGTCAAGAATCTTTGAATTGCAGGAGTGATGTGAGAAGTTTGGAGGATGTGAGGAAGCTAGGGTACTGGGTTGTGGCTGGTCCTTGAGGTTTGGGAGTTTGTGGAGAAGGTAAGAATGGGGCAGTAGCCCCAATCTGGGGCCAGTGCTCTTGGGAGCTGCTATAGGCCTAGGTTCCCCCCTAGAACCCAATCACTGACCACATTGTTCAGAACTTCCCTGCCCCAGTTCTCTCCTAAGGCCACCTCCAAAGGGTCATAGAAGGGTGGTCTGTCCTTTGGATGAGAACTTGGCTGGGCAGCTGGACATCTTTCCTGAGGCCTGGGCCTTGATGGGTACAGAGCTCCCTGAGAACATCCTAGGACAGATGTCACTGGCAAACTGTGAGTGCCAGCCAGATCCCTACTTCTCTGGCCTTAAGTCAGGGCTCTGCTGGGTCTTAGCCACCCCAGCCTGCCTTCTGACCTTTTCCTCTGCGGGATCAGGGGTTTGCACTAATGTCTTGAGCCTGTTCTCAGTCACAGGGTTGTGTTTGTGACTGGAGTCTAGGCCCAAGCTGGCAGCCAACACGCCTCTGTCTGTTGCTTAGAAAGGCTCATTTTGTGTGCAGACCTGGAGCCAGGGCGGGCCTGGGCCCTTGGAGACCAGGCCTGGGGGAAAAAAGGAGACGGCTAAATGCCTTCCCTCCCTCCACTCTCAGTGTGGCTGGCAAGACAGGGGCAACAGTGAACCCGTAATGCATTAAAAAACAATACTAAAGCATAGTAAAGATTAATAAAGTCAGTTTTAGTACTTTGTACAAAGGGGAAGTACATCCCACATGAAGATCAATCTTTGAAAAAATACAGGAACAGAAATAGGTATATAAAAGGCACATACAGTGATAGGAATTGCTAGAATCCCTGTTTTGCAGACAAAGTCAGCAAGGTTTGTTGAGAATAAATAACTTTCTTCAAGTCATACAACCAATAAACTGGCAGACTCAGAATTCAAACTGAGGTTTGTTTGGTTGGAGAGGCCATTATTGCCTCGGCCTTGAATAATACACACCTCCCATGGTTGTTTACAAGATTAAAAAATATAATGCACAGAACATGCGGAGGCCAGAGTAAGTAGGTACTCAGTTCTTTATTTTATTTGCTGTTTGTAAGGATGAGATGTGCATTTGAAGCACATAGTCCAATGTCTTCCACGTGGTAAACATTCAGTAAAAGTCAACCTTTATCATCATCGCTTGAGCATCAGCAGGATTACTGTTTTCTCCAGCGAACTCGGAGGTCTTTGAGGCCAGGAATCATGTGTAGTTTGTCTCAGAGCTCCAGGCCTGGCACCAAGCCCAGCACACATTAGATTTAGGGAAATGGGAAATGATCACCCGGGTACCTCTCTGACCCTTTCCGCTTCGTCTTTAACCTCGTCAATTGCAGTTGACTTTCCTAAATGTTTCAGATAAGGCTCAAGGCTCAAGTTGGACTTGGCTGACTTCTGGAAATGTCCATTATGAGTCCTTGGAACTCCAAGGCCAGGCCCCTGACAACTTCTCCCCTTGGGGATGGACGCTGCCAGGTGTCCTGTCTGAAATTTGGCTTAGTGCATCACCGCTGTCAAAAGTAGGATATTATTAACAGATGCAGCTAATTCGAGGCCACCCTACTCGGCTTAGCTGAGTGATGCCATGTTCCTGACATGCCTGTGGGACTCTTGTCCTGGGAACTGAGTCATGAATGGAACCCCCATCCAGTCCTCCCATGGCCACAGACACTTATTGTTCTAATCATTGTTTTCAAGGGGACATTTGTTTGGCTACACACACACACACACACACACACACACACACATACACACACACACACACACGTCCACACACATGGCCCAAAGCCGTATGACTCTCCACAGAAAAAACTTGGCTTAATTCAGCCTTGGCCTGTTCCCTGGATCTTGATTAAAATGCTTGTGGGGCTCTGGAGGTAGGTTCTGGCCTTTATTATTTATATGAGCCTGGTCGATGATAGTGGTGGAAGAAATAATAATGGTAATGATGATAAGAATCGTGATGGAGTGTGCTGTTCCTGGCATTCCTACAGTGTTCTAGGCACTGTGCCTTTCATATGTTAGCTCATTGAATCTTCAAAACCACCCCTGTGAATTACGTGCAATATTCATCCCACTGTGCAGATGAGAATACTGAGACTCAGAGAAGTGAAGCTACTTGCCCAAGATCACACAGTAGCAAAGATGGAATTTGAGTTAGATGCAAAAAACCATATTTATACTGCACTGCAAGTCATATCACCCCTGTGAGACTCAGTTTATTCAGTTTATTCAACTGTTAAATAAGGGCATGGATCCATTTTATTGAGCTGGTGTGATTAGATGAAGTTGTGTTTGTGAGAGGTGAACTTGGTGCTTGGTAGGTGCTCAGTAAGTACTTCTTCCTTTCATTACCAAGGTCTTAGAACCCTTTGCTTCCTGAGTTGCTGAGGGCCTTGTCTCTGAATCCTGGAGTAGCTGATTTTGAAGGCGGTAGTATATTTTAAAAAAATAAACTAGATTTAAAAATACATATAAAAAGTAATATATGCCTTTAAAAAAACCCAGGACAGTGTAAAGCGATTCTCTTTTCATAGGGATAACTATTGTTGATATTTTCACATACTTCCAGAAAGTTTCCACATTTGTTTTTATCATTTAACAATTTGAGGACATATTTCCAACTCAGTAAGTATACTTTTGTGCCATTGTTTTTAGTAATTGTATAATATACCATGATTGGGATTCATACATTCATTTAACAAATATTTACAGAGCCCCAGCTCTGTGCCAGGACTCAACGTAGGTACCAGGGATAATAGCCATGAACAAGACTGAATGGCCTGCCGGTCACATTATGTTTAGCAGCCGCTACTCATGGACAGGCAAGTTGTTCCTAGCTTCCTTACCATTGACAATGGTGCCGTGATCCCTCTGTGTACCTGTGAGCATTTAGCTAAAGCGGGGTTCCTGCAAGGTAGGTATTATGAGGTCAAAGAGTTCATGTTTAGGATCTTGAGAGATGGTACTTCCTATACTGTACAAGGGTATGGTGAGGTGAGATTTTTTTTTTTGGCCCCAGAGTATGGCAACCCACACTCTGTTGGTCAGCCCTGCCACAGCACCTGCCAGGGGCTGGGAACTATTTATAGTCCAGCTTTGCTGGACCAGCAGGACCTTAAAGGTCATCCCTTCCAGAGCCCATTGGAATCCCACATCCACTCCATACCATCCTGGCTGGGTGGGTGGGCAGCCTGGACTTGAATCTTTATAGTGCTTTCCTCAGAGAGCTGGTATATTAGTGCCCATTATAGGCAAAGAAACAGCTCAGAGAGACCTTGGGATTTGCCAAGGTCAAATAGCAAGTGACAGAGCCTGGATTGAAATCTTTGTCTGTCACCCTATGCTGTGCCCATCCCCGTATACTGTCACACTGAGAACAGCAGCAGAGAGAATAACCACACTACTATTTATTGAAGACCATTCTATGCTAGGCAGGGCAAAATGCCTTACCGGTATTGAATCTCAATACGCTGGGAGGTGAATATATTTTATTCCTGTTATCAAGATGAGGAAATAGAGGCTCCGAGAAGTCAAGTCACTTGTCCAACGTCACAGAGCAAGGAAGTTAAACCCAAGCCTGCCTCACTCCAGAGCCTAAGTCAACATTGTCTCTCCAGGGTGACAAGCCCCAGGCCTGTCAATATTTATTCATGTAACAAATTTCTTATTTACTGATTACCTGGTATACGTCAGATACTATTCTAGGTGCTGGGGATACCCTAGTAAACAAGAAAGCAGGTCTCGGACCTTACAAAACCGACATTTCGGTTGGAGGAAAAAGGCTAGTAAACAAATGGATAGATCATATCATGTCAGGCGGGGGCTAGTACGTGATTCCCCACTGAACAGACGAGGGACAGCCTGAGCTTAGAGGACAGGCTTCAGCCAGGACTCAAAGCCAAGACATTCAGTCACAAACATTTATTGAGCACTGGGATAAGTACTGGGGCTGCTGTGTTGAGCCAAAACAGATGCAGCCCCTTCTTTCTGCAACACATCTATTTCCTCCCAATTGTACTGGGCCAGGCAAATGGCCCTGCCTTGTCTGTTCTTTGTGTTTTTAGTGGAATCTATTCCTAGCTCCTTGGGGCCAGGGCTAGGTCCTGGCTTCTCTCCTTGGCAGAGCTGGGATTTGGGGCCTTTGGAAGGGACAGTGTTTGTATCTGTGTGAGCTTCCCTGAGGAGGAAGGGCCTATGGGCCACTGGTTTACCAGATTCCTGGGCCAGGGTCTTGGCTGGGGAGAGTATGGATACCAAGTGAGTCTATCCTGGGAGTCTCAAGAATGCTGGTCACCGGGCCATGTTCTTGGCCACAGCTCTCCAGGCCACTGCCGTTGGGCAACCGTGCCCTGCCTGGTAGGGTGACTCAGGCCGAAATCAGAGCAGGGAGGAGGCTTCAGAGCTGGGCTATTTATGGCCACACTCTGGGGCCCTCAGGACCCCACCCCCACTGTGGTACAGGCCAATTGGTTTGTGTAATCCAAGCTCTGTTTCGGGCACCAGCTGGTGTGCTGTCCATTTATAGCATGTTCTTGTGGGAAAGGAGAAGGAGGACCCAGTTCTGGGACAGCCCCGGTGAGCAGGGGCTCTAGCAGTTTTTCTGGCTTCAAAGTTGATTGAAAAATGTTCATTTGCTGAGCATGTAGCATAGGAGATTCCTGCTGCATTCTGAAGACACAGAGATGAGTCAGACGAGGTCCCCACCCTATAGTGCAGCCAGCCTGGTCAGGGACATAGATCTCCACCCAGACACAGGGGTGGGCTCTAGGGGACTGCAGAAGGGATGGCTTGGGTGGATACAGTGTGGGCATCTGGGAAGGCTTCCTAGAGGGGTGATGTCTGAGTTGAGCTGGGACCTCCTCCCTTCTGCTGTGGCACGTTCTCCTTTCTGCTGAAGGACCCTGTCCTGCACTGGCATTCATTTCTCCAGTCAGAACACTGACTCTGGGTTTGAATCAAGCCCAGTTTCTGTCCTCTGGGAGCTCCCATTTTGGTGGGAGAAACAACTCTAATATACAAAATCACAATAGAGTTCTAAGAAGTGTAGGCTGCGGTGGCTGATAGGTAAGAAACTCATATTTCTTGAGTCCCTAACCTGTGCCATCATCTTGTTAAATTCTAACATCTCTCTGAGGTAGATATTGTTATTCCTCTTTTATCGACTATCAGGTTGTGGCCCAGATTGATGAATTGCCTTGTCCACGGTCACATTAGCTAGATTGTGCTGGAGCTGGAATTCAAATCCAAGAGTGCCTGTAGCCAAGCTATGTACTAAGGGCATTCAGTGTAGAAGGAACTGCATTTTCAAACACGTAGAAATTTGGAAGCTCATATCATTTCTGAGAGCTCTGAGGAGGTCAGAATGATTGGACTAGAGGGCGAAATTAGGAATGTGTCATGGGGTGAAGCCAGAGAGGTAGGCAGGGCCCACGTCCTGGAGAGCCTTGCAGTTGGATGAAGTGTGCAGGGGAGCCAGAGCTGGGCTTTGAGCAGGGGAGGGACATGCCTAGTTATGTTACAGCAGGGAGATCATTTGCACCCCTGGGTGGGAGGGGGGGTTATATTAGTCAGGATGCTTTTGTCTGCAACTCACAGGAACCCAATTCAAAGGGGTTTAAATATGGAAGAAAATGTGTTCTCTTTCAGAGTACCTAAAGGCAGCATGGCTCCAGGGTAGACTAATTTAAGGCCTCGCCATCCTCAGTTTGTGGACCCCAACCCTATGGTCAAAAAGTGGATATCATTGCTTTAGGACCAACTCCCCTCCCAACAACTTCTAAAGGCTAGAGGAGAGGAAGGAAGGGAGTGTACTTTCTCTCACATTTCACTGGCCAGAATTGTATCACCTGCCCCTTTCTAAATAATCACAAGCAAGAGGGATGGAATTACTATCATGATTAGCTTTGACCGATCACGATTCTCCCCTTGGGTTGCAGGGAAGCCCAGCTTGTAGGGCTCAGGGCTCTGTTAGCAGGAGAAAAAGAATGGAGGTGGGGATGGTTTGAGTGTCAGATAGGCTGTGATGTTTCCCACCTCCATTGTACCTTGAGACATAAGCCAACAGTCAGTCCTTGGGTAAGTCATTGCTGTAATGATGAGGATGAGTCATTTTTAGTCCTTGTCCCCAAAACTTTAGACATAGGCTTATTTCTCTCACAAAAACCTGCTCTCGTTTTCAACATAACTTCTCTTCTAACCCCAGTAGGATTTCTAATGCCCTCTCACATTCACCCCTGTTTGCCTTGGATCCTATCTGAGCCTCGAAGGGCAGTCTCCTGCAACAGAAATAACTTCTTATCTGATTCTTCCAGGGAGCTGGGCCAAGAACTGCTTTCTCACCCCATCCTGGCCTGTCTGCTCACAGGCAGGGCATACTGGTTGGGCCTTGACCGCAGATGTCAGATGGTTAGCAAGCTAGATGGCCAGTGGGGCAGGAGTGGCTGAGGGGAGAGGAAGGGAGACTGCCTGCCTAAGGGCTAACAGGAATAGGCACCCTTCAGTAAGGCAGCAGAGGGGACAACCTGGTTGGAGGAAGAGAGACTAGTGCTTGGACAAGTCTTGTAACCACCTTGATAATACATGCTGTTTTCCTAGTAGCTCATTTCAGAGGCGAGGAGACTCCTGCTCATCAGAATTGGGAATAGTCCAGATGCCAGGGCACATGTGGCAGACGCTGTTGGTTGCTTGTCTATCAGCCATTTCCACTTCTTCCTTGGTAACAGAAGCCTGATTTTACTGGGTGGAAATTTGCTCAGTCCCAGAGGCTGAATTGTGATTGGTCTAAGTCATGACTATTCTCTCTTACTAATGATTGTGCTAGAAGTAGGCATGCCGCCCAGTTGGGCCAATGAGATATAAGGCTTCATGGAAATAGTTACCTCTTTGTTAAGAGGGTTTTAGGAGCTAGCCCTTTTTCTGCCTGTCTCCTCCCTTCCTGCTTTGGGTTTTGTCGTGTAAGGAATAACTGGCTTGAGCTGTGCAGTCATCTCGTGGTCATGAGGGCAAGGCCAAGAAAATGGCAGAGAGGCTTACCCTGAATCCAGTGTCACTGAGCCACTGAACCAATCCTGAAATTACCTTCCTCTAGACTTTTTGTTATGCGATATCATAAATATCTTTATTGTTTAAGGCAGTTATCGTATAGTATTCTATTATTTGCTGCCAGACTCATCTAATTGATACAGCAAGAACGACCAAAATGTTTTATTATCAACCAGCCTTAATTGAATAATACTGGCTGCCATAGAACACGGTGATTGATTAAAGATGTCTTCCATGAGCAAGGGATAAAGAAGTGGTAGCACAAATGTCATATGTTTACCATCCCAGTCCTACCTAGGGCTGCAGTCCAATACTGGGCACAGGGCAAGTGCTCAAGAAAACTGACTTGTCTCTTAATCTCTGTTGCTACAAAGCTCTTCTCAGATCAACTCTGTCATCATGTTGCCTTTTACATTTAGTTGCCCCTGTTAGTGCGATTTTTCTTTTCTAGAAAGGCATGGTATCCAGGCCCCAGTTTTGGTTGCAAATATCATAACTACTTTTGGGATGGCAGCCTGACTTTCTAAAGGATGAGTATCAGAAGCTGGAACATTAGCAGGTGCCTGACAGGGCTTTCCCTGTCTCTCGACTTACATCTCCACCAGTTTTCTCTCTCTACAAATCAGCTTTCTCCTGTTGTTTGTCCCCACAGCAGGCGGTAGTTGCCCCCCATAGCAAGTTTGTTCAAGATACTAGTCTAGTATGTTTCCCATTCTCAAGTTGGGTAGCGTAGGGTGGGTCAGTTGTTCACCCCTGGTCCAGCTAGTATAGCCAGGAAAACAGGATCACTTTCCATAAAGTTATCAAAATATAACTGTATGGGTCAGTTGGGAAGAGAAGTAGGTCTAGGGTGCTATTCTAGAACTGTACTGTCCAATACGATCACCACGAGATCAGTGTTACTATTTGAATTTAATTTTAAATTAATTACAATGAAAAAGCCCACTCCCCTGTATCTGTGTGGAGGTCTGTGTCCCCCACTAGACTGGGAACACCATGAGGGTAGGGACCTCGTCTGACCATAAAATTAAAAATTTAGTTCCTCATTTGTACAAGCCGCATTTCTAATGTTCAATAGCCACGTGTGGCTGGTGGCTACTGTATTGAGCTGTGTTTATATAGAACATGTCCATAGTCACAGAAAGCTCTGTTGGATGATGCTATTTTAGAAGGAGACCACTATACTTAGTGATGATCGGTCAGAGCTAAGAGGACCCCTAGGCACCTATATTGATTAGGGTACAAGCTATGCTGCTGTAGCAAGAGACCCATAACATACTGTGGCTTAAATATAATAGAAGCTTTTTGTTTTGTTAGGTAGCAGTCCAAGTTTGACATGGTATCTCTAAAGTATCAGCATCCGTTTGTTTCTCTTTTGTTGGTCAGCTTTCCTTGGAGTGTGACTGATGTCCTTATGGTCAAGATGGTGCCCCACTAGTCTGTGTTCCAGCCAGCTCAATCTGTCAGGGGAAAAGAGGGGGAAGGAAGACTATGCCCCTTTCTTTAATAGATAGAACTTAGTAATGCATACATCCCTTCTTTTGTCATCCTATTGGCCAGACTAGGTCACATGGGCACGTATAACTGCAAGGGATCATGGAAAATGAAGTCCTAAGTTGGGAGGCTAGCACTATATTGGAGGACAATTAGCAGCCTCTATCACGGGACTATCTTATTCAATCCCTCCTTTTTGCAGATGAGAACACTGGAGAGACAGACAGTGGGACAGTGGCAAAGCAGTCACGTCTTTTGACTCCTGTCTTGGTGCTCTTTTACTGCCTTACTGCAGCTGTTGTTCATTTCCTTTAAGCAGCCATCCAGAAGGTCCAGACACTTCTACTTACTGAGTTAGAACTTTGTCACATGGTCACACCTACCTGCAAAGGAGGCTGGGTAATGTAGTCTTTTTTCCAGGGTGGCCATGTGTCTATAAACCAGGGGGAAAATGAGAGAATGAGATGTTGGAATGTATCCAGTATTTTCTGGGGTGGCCACGTGTCTATAAACCAGGGGGGAAATGAGAGAATGGATGTTGGAATGTATCCAGTATTTTCCACCACACTGCCCTGTAAGAGACTTTAGCCGAGAGGTGGATAGTGATATTGGACATAAATTAAACTCTTAATGAATCCGTGATGTGCGCTACTTGGGAGCCCATGTCACAGTGTTAACTGCTGACCTATCCCCTGACCAGTCAAGTACATGAAGGAGGTCTCACCATATTTCAAGAACTCTGCCGGAGGGAACTCGGTTGGCTGGGACTCGCCTCCTGCCTCGCCCCTTCAGCGACAGCCTTCCTCCCCTGGCCCCCCACCCCGGGACCTCAACGGTACCAAACACGTGTCCTTGAAGATGGCATATGTGTCGAGGAGGTGTACCCCCAATGACCCGGAGCCCAGGTAAGCCTGGGGTGGGGGTCACCTCAGATAGGCATGCCCTGGTGTAAGGTGGTGCAGCCAAAGGAAAGATACCCTGTGTTGAAAGTGATAAGCACAATGCCTGAACACAGTAGGTGCTTAAGAAATGTTTTTGAATGGATGCAAGAGTGAAATTATGGGGATGATGGTGTGCTTTGCTTCCCTCTTTTTCCTCTGGGTAGTTCACATCTGAGGAGGAACTTGATCTGTGGAGGCGCCCTGGATTCCGGTTCTGATTCCCTTTTCCTCAATGACCTTTAGATTCCCCATTCTGAAATAAGGTTCTTGGATTTAGTGATCCCCTCAAGTCTCTTCCAACTCTGCTGAGCTTCTGAGATGTCTGGTAACATTTGTGTAAGGGCCTCGGAAGGTTACCATTCTCCACATCTGAGCAGCCCTTAGCAGTTCATTGATGATGAGATTGATACCAGCCAACATTATTGAGTGTTTACCATGCACAAGTTCATTTAACTCTCATAGCGACCCTATGAGCAAAGTCCTATTATTTCACTCCCATTTTATAGATGAGGACAGAGAGAGGAAGTAACCTGCCCAAGATCACACAACCAGGAAGGGATGGAACTTGCCTCATTCCAGGTAGCCCTCTCTGCTTTAGAAGCTGTAGGTACCTGAGTGATGTTGGTGGTTGAATGGAGTATATGGTGATCAAGTGGGGTATGCAATTTTGGGGGTGGTGTATGTATGGCATGGGCATAAAAAGTTGTGTGTCCTAGTTACAGCCGAAGTTCAATGCCAGGCAAATGTCCAACATTGGCCTGAAGGGCCAATTAATACTCAGCATCCACATCGCCTGTCTCTACTTCATGCCCCAGCCACAACCTGCCCCCATGAGGCAAAAAGTGGTAATTCATGTCACTCACGTGCTCCGCCAAAGGAGCCTTTTGTGTTGGATGAAGGTGAGGGGGTATTAGTCCTTCCTGAGAGTCATAGAACCTTGCGTTAATCGTGGCTCCCAGCCTGATCCCGGACATCACCTGAAGCATGTGTGTACATGTATTTCTATGTATGTGCATGTGTAGATGGCATGTAAATGCAACTGTTTGTGTACATATGTGAGCATTTGCAAGGGTATGGGTGTAGATTTGTGCATATGTGTCTGTGTGTGTTTATGTTAATATTCATATGTGTGTACGCATGTATGTACATGTGCTTGACCATGTGCACACATCTGTAACTGCATGCACAACAAGAATAACAGGAAATGGAGAGAAATATAGCAGCACAATATCCCAGTCAAAGGAACACGATCTGGTAACTAAAATATAATGAAAAATATTTCATTTTCACTTTTATTTGTGTTACATTGGGCTGCAAGTATCAGAAACCCCAATAAGCAATGACTTAAATAAATGAGGGGTGTATTTTGCTACATGTTTAAAAAGAAGTCCAGGGGTCAGCTGTTTATTTTGGCTGCTCTCGCTGCTCAAAAATGCCCTTAAGGAAGCAGGCTTCCAGCTTTGTTCTCTGCCATCTGTAGTGTAGATTTTCTTCTTGGAGGCAGGATGGTGGCTGCACCGTCTAAGTACGTGTCCATATTCCTGATAGGGTGAAGGCAAAAGGGAAAGGATTTTTTTCTCCTGGTATTTTGTTCTATTGCTGCATAACAAACCATCCTAAAATTTAATGTCTTAGACGATAACAATTTATCATTTCTCTCAATTCTGTAATCTCGGCTTGCTCAGCTGGCCAGTCTTGCTCTGTGTGGTATCTGCTGGGGCTGGAAGACCAAGATGGCTGCTTCACCCACATATCTACTGCCTCAGCTAGGATGGTTGGAACAGCTAGGGGCTGGCTAAGCATTTCTTTTTCAGTATGGCCTTTCCAGGGCCTAGCTTGTTCTTCCTCTCAGGGTAGTTGGCCTCAGGGTAGTTGGATTTCATGGTGACTTGGGAATGCCAAAATGTCACTTCTGCCACATTTTATTTGTCAAAACAAGACACAAGGAGAGAAGTAGAGTGTGTCTACAGGGAGGGATGGATTTGTTAGAGGCCATCTTTGGAGACTAACTACTGCATCTAAGAAAGCTTTATCTTTTTATTTTAAGGAGGGTGCAGCTCACAGTGGCCCATGCGGGGATCGAACCAGCAACCTTGGTGTTATTAGCACCATGCTTTAACCAACTCAACTAACCGGTCACCCCAGAAAGCTTTACCTTTCATTCAGAAAGGGACTTCAATCTATATCTCATTGGTCAGAACTGGGTCACATGGTCAGCCCTAGCTGCAAGGGAGGCTGAGAACTCACGTATTTTGCTTTCTAACTCTGTCGTAGAGAAAGGCAAAGTGAAGGGGTTTGGAGTGGATGTTGTGTTAGCCATCCTTCAATTTCTTCCCCACTTCATCTTTAATGCCCCACAAAACATTTTAAAATTCTCTCCCCATCACTATTCCTCTGGGTACTTCCCTAAGCCCTTCCCCCACACTTGCCTGCATGGCTTTTCATCTCTCTCCCTTTTCCCTACTCCATTCCTCTCACTCTTTTTATGTAGACCAATTTGGCCTATCAAGCCTCTTCAGTTTCTGTATTTTTCCCCTCTACTTAGTGTATTACTTTGGTTCTTTACTACAAAGGAGAACCTGGGAGCTGCCTCAGGAAGACAATTTTTCTCCTTAGAAACCATGAGAAAAGGGCAAGATTATGAATCTTCATGCAGTGATAATTTTGGTCCCTATCACACGTGTTTGAGTATGTGTGTATTTGTGTGTACATGCCTATATGTGTGTATGTCATAGTCTCTTGTTCCTAGACACTCGTGAGGCTCCAACAACTGTGGCTAGAGCCCCAGTGGCAATTGTTGCTCCTGATTCTCTCATGGACATCCCCTGTGATTTCTTCTGGTTTTGCGTTAGATGGGGTTTCTTGGGCCATATTTCAGAGTTGAGCAGCTGGAACCCAGTGGACAGGCACACCTCTACCTTACTTGTGCCTGCAGGTATCTGGAGATCTGTTCAGCAGATGGCCAAGACACCCTCTTCCTGAGGGCTAAGGATGAGGCTAGCGCAAAGTCGTGGGCAGCTGCCCTCCAAGCCCAAATTCACACTCTGATGCCCTGGGTCAAGGACGAGCTGCAGGCACTGCTGGCAGCCACCAGCACAGCTGGGAGCCAGGACATCAAGCAGATCGGCTGGCTAACTGAGCAGGTACCTGCTGGGCCCAGGCGGGACCTATTCTTCCCTCTCTTTCCCTCCCCTTGAGCTGACCCCATTCTCTTTGCCCCTTACTGCCTCCCCGTCCTGGCTCTCTGACTTTTCCCCTCCCCTCCCTACCTTACTGCTGACTTGCCCCCTGCAGCTGTCCAGTGGGGGCACAGCACCCACCTTGGCCCTGCTGACCGAAAAGGAGCTGCTTCTCTACTCCTGTCTCCCCCAGACCCGTGAGGCCCTGAGCCGGCCAGCCCGGACTGCCCCACTCATCACCACCAGGTATTACCCATGGGCAGGCAAGAGTGTGTGTCTCACCCAGAGCTCGGGGGGGGGGGGCGGGGAGGCAGGTGATGCTCCAGATGGGCCTTACAAGCCTGGAACTCCAGCCCCATTTTGACCTGAGTTATTCCCCAGGTGAACTGAAGCAAGTCTCTACCCTGTCTGGGCCTTGGTTTCCTCATCTGTAAAATGGGGGCTTGGAACAGAAGGATGTGAAGTCCCACCAGTCACTCATGCATTGACACCCACTCTGCCCAATATTATGCTGCATGGTTTGGAGGACAGGGAGCTGACCCCAATAGTCTCTGCCATCAGAGAACACCCAGTCTGGTTGGGGAGACTGACCCAGGAGCAACTTTTACAATGCAGAGTTGCAGGGACCACTTAACCTGGCCTAGCAGGAGAAGGTTTCAGGCAGAACGTGACATTGGAGGTAGACTGACAGATGAGTAGAAGTTTGCATTGGGAGATTGGGTAGAATAGCGTCTTACACAGAGAGAACAATATAGTCAAAGGTAGAGAGGCATGAAGGGCTGTCGTGTGTTCATGGAGCTATGAGTGGGTTATAACCAATGTGAGGAATCTCTGCAGGAAATAGAGAGAAATGAGTCAGGGAGTTGGCAGGGCCTGATGTTGCAGAGCCTCTGTTGCCTGGTTAAGGACCATGATCTTTATCTTAAGATAAAGAGTTAAAGAGTTTTAGCCTGAGAGTGAGGCGACTTGGGTTGTGTTTTACAAGAATCCCTGTGGTTGCCAGGTGGAAAATGCTCCTGAGGGGCAGGATGGAAGCTGAGAGGCTGTTGCAGTCATGCAGGAGAGATGGTGGAGGTGGGTGGAGGCAGCAGATGGAGAAGAAAGGCCTCATTTGCATTGAAAAACACATGGGTGGTAAAATTAACCCAATTTAGTACTTGCCAGATGGGGAGGGTAAGGGAGGCGTCCAGATGAATGGATGAAGGGGAGGCTGGGAGCTTGTGTCTGGGCAGGCAGTGGGATTGGGGTAGGAATGCAAAGGGAAGAGGTTGGAGCTAAGTTGAGTCCAAAGTGTGTGGGGCATGGGTGGGGACCTTGGATAAGAAGCGTGGGGACTTGTGGGTCTGTAGCTCAGGGCTAGAAAATGGGGGACTGGGTATCACTAGCAGCTCCAAGGGGAAACTGAGGCTACAAAAGAGAGAGGGTATGGAGTGAGAAGCAAAGAGGGCTAAGGGCCAGAACTCTGAGGTTTGTTGTCTAGAGAGGGCAGTGTGCTGCCCAAGATTACAAAGCAAGTGGGAGTTAAGCTGCAGGGTCTGGGCCCTTGTCATCCATGTCTCCTCACTCTGGGCTGGGGTCTGGCCCATGTGTCGGGAGCCTGCTGCCTACTAGGAGTAAGCAGGTCATGGATTGCTGACCTAATCAAGTGACTCGTTAATTCAGCCACAAATGTTTACTGAGCACCCACTATATGCCAGGCATTGTTTTAGTTGCTGGGAATATAGTGGTGAACATGTTAGATCAAAATTTGTACCCTAGATGATGTTCTAGTGAAAAAACAAGCAAAACCAACTGAACCAAATAAGGAATAAGTGTAATTTCTGGTACCATGACGTTTTAAAGTAAGGCTAGTGAGTGGCAGGGGTACTGTTTTAGATGGGGAGGTCAGGAAAGGCTTCTCAGAGGAGATGACATTTGAGCAAAGATCTGAAGTAAGTGAGGGAGTGAGCAGTGCAGATAATCAGGGAAGAGTGTACTCAGCAAAGGGAACAGCATGTGCAAAGGTCCTGAGGCAGGAATGTGCTTGGTGTATTTGAAGACACAGGTACAGCTGAAGCTGTGGGAACGAGGAAGAGGGTAGCAGGTGATGGTCTCCTGTAAGTCAATCAGTGCTGCTCTGAAAGTTCCTTCCCCCAATTAGGTGGTAAAAGAGTCAGAGGGTCCCTTCCCACGTGACTTTCACCTTGGCCAAGAGCTCTTTCTCTGCTGCCTGAGGCCTCATGCTTAGCTCTCTGCTCCCTACTCCCCAACCCTCGCCCCCAGGCTGGTGCACTCGGGCCCCTCCAAGGGCTCGGTGCCCTACGATGCAGAGCTCTCCTTTGCCCTGCGCACGGGCACGCGCCACGGCGTGGACACTCACCTATTCAGTGTGGAGTCACCACAGGAGCTGGCTGCCTGGACCCGCCAGCTGGTGGATGGCTGTCACCGGGCCGCCGAGGGTGTACAGGAGGTGTCTACAGGTGGGTTGGTTGGTCTGGGAGTGCCTGTCTGGTAATAAGCCTCTTATCCCTAGAGACATTCAAGCTTCCTTCTTTAGGGTGCTTCAGGAGGGGTATAGAAAGTAGGATTTGGGGTATCCGAGGGCCCTCTGTTTTGGACGAGGAGGTGCCCTGGTAGGTAGGGAGACTCTTTTTCCTGGGGTTTTTCTTGCTCTGGTCTTGTGATTCTGCTGAGGAGATGTGAAAGATAGCACTTGGAGCAGGGTTGCCAGCAAAAAATAGAGGACACCCACTTAAATTTGAATTTCAGATAAACGACAAATACTTTTTAGTATAAGTATATCCAAATTATCCGTTGTTTATCTGCAATTCACATTTACCTGGGCAATTCTACAGGTCTCTGAGGTCTCCGGGGGCCATGCTCAGTGGATCTGCTGATGCCTTTACAGGGAGTGGGCCTCCTGTCCACGCAGAATTTAAGCTCCCCCTTTCCACTTTTGATGCTGCTGGAAGTTGGACTAGAAGTGGGGCGTGATTTTCCTGTGGGGCCATCTTTCTTATTTTAGTGTGGGGTGATTCTGTGCGGTGTGGGTGTACAGATGGCATGACAGAGAGTGAGCTCCCCATCCCAGTAGCATTCGAGCTCCACTTTTGGAGCTGACGGTGGGGGTTGGAGGTTGGGCTTGTGGTCTTCGAGGTGCCAGCTGTGCCCGTGCCCACATACTCTCCCCATGCCCATGCGCCCTCCCTGCAGCCTGCACGTGGAACGGTCGTCCCTGCAGCCTCTCTGTGCACATTGATAAGGGCTTCACACTGTGGGCAGCTGAGCCAGGTGCGGCCCGAGCTGTGCTGCTCCGACAGCCCTTCGAGAAGCTGCAGATGTCCTCGGATGATGGTGCCAGTCTCCTTTTCCTGGACTTCGGGGGAGCTGAAGGAGAGATTGTGAGTGGAGGGGGAGGGGGCTATGCTCTCCTAGAGGCCAGGCTAGACGGGTCTCCTGACCCTTCTCTCCATCTACCCTGCAGCAGCTGGACCTGCATTCGTGTCCCAAAACCATGGTCTTCATCATCCACTCCTTCCTCTCGGCCAAAGTCACCCGCCTGGGACTTTTGGCCTAGAGGACGCTGGATGCATTAGCCCTGAGGAGGGGGTGTCTACCACATGGCCTGACCTGGCCCTCCACCGACTGCCTGCTCACCACTGGGCTGAGAGAAGGGAGAGGAAATGAACAACAGTGCAGAGACCCAGCACCTGCGGGAGGCTGGGATGGTCTTGGGGACTGGGACCCAGACTCAGGACACAGTGGATCCTGCCTGTAATGGGGTAGCTCCCTGCTGCCCCCCCCCCATCTCCCCAACAGTGCCTTTTGCAGAGAGATATTTTGTATACACAGAAGCCATTCCAAGCTTGGGACCTGCCCCTGTGGGGATCCTGACCCCAGCCAACAACTGCCAGGACTCCTAAAGGCCCCTAAGCCAACCCCAGAGGCCCTGAAGCTGGAGTTCCCTGAGACAAGAGAAAGAAGAGGAGCCTTTCCATTCATTTCTTCCTCAGCTCTACCACCCTGGGACATCTGGTTTTTCCCTTCATCCTCTCTCTTTCCTCCTTACGCTTGGATAAATAAACAGCCTGTGAGCACATAGGCAGCCTGGCCCAGTGTCTGTGCTTTGTGCTTTGGCCGTTGGGTCCTGTGGTGGTCCCCGGAGTCCCAAGATGGACCGAAGATGGAAAAAAGCAGGACTTTAACCATAGGGCCAAAGAGAGAGTGTGTTGATTATCTATTATTGCAAAACAAATGACCCCCAAGTTTAGCAGCTTAAAACAACGAACATTTATTATCTTTCAAGTTCTGTGGATTAGGAATTTGAGAGGGGCTAAGCTGGGTTGTCTCAGGCTCTTTCCTGAGGTTACAGTCAAGCTGTTGGCTGGGGCTGTACTCATCTGGAGGTCTGTCTGGGGTTAGAGGATTTTTTTCCAATATGGCTCCCTCATGTCTGTTGCGGGGAAGCCCCAGATCCTCACACAGGGGCCTAACCATAGGGCTGCTTGAGTGCTCATGACAAGGCAGCTGGCTTCCCCCGGAGAAGAGAGAGCCAAGAGGAATCCACAATGTCTCTTAGGACCCAGTCTCAAATGTCACATCCTGTCACTACTGCTGTGTTCTATTCATTAGAAGTGAGTCAGTAAGCCCAGCCCACATTCAATGGGAGGGGAATTAGGCTCCACCTCTTGAAGAAAAGAATGTCAAGGAACTTGTGGACCTATTTTAAAACCTCCTGCAGAAGAGAGGATACTCAGAACTGCTTTGTGGAATGTTCTTTGGAAGCTGTACTGTACTGGCTGGATATGAGTTTGCCGTATTTATAACTCCCTACTTGCTTGCGTTGTCCAGAAAATCACAGTGACAACAGTAATGATAGCTTACATTGAGAGAGTGCTTGCTGTCCGCCAGCACTGTGCACACATTTCCTCATTGGATCCTCACCACACGGCTTTGTGGTATGCACAGTGATCTCCATGTCGAAATGAAGCTCAGAGGGGGAGAGTGACTTGCTTAAAGTCACACAGCTATGAAATGTCTGAGCTTGAATTTTCCAAATAGGTCTTTCTAACTTCAGAGCCCTTGTTCACCTTAGAGAGTTTCTGGCCCTGAACTATCCATTAGGAATATTATTAGGTTGGTGCAAAAGTAATTGTGGTTTAAAACGTTAAAAATAATTGCAAAAATTGCAATTACTTTTGCACCAACCTAATATGTGAGCCACATATGTGATGACAAATTTTCTAGTAGCCACATTAATAAAAGTAGAAAAAAAAATAGATGAAAATATTTTAATATATTTTATTTAACCCAAGAGATCTGAAACATTATCACTTAAACATATAATAAAAATTTAGTAATGAAATATTTTACATTCTTTTTCTCATATTAAATCTTCGAAATCTGGTATATATTTTATACCTAAAACATATCTATTTAGATGCCAAATTTTCACTGGAAATACTTGATTGGTATTTAGATTTCATAAAAAAAAGTAGATAAAATGTATAGTTTAGAAAAGTAGATTCACATACCGAAGTTGTTCCAAATGTACTGAATTTTTCCAATCACTAAATTGAGTATCAGTTTTTAAATTAAAATTTAATTAAGTTAAATTCAGTTCCTCATTCACACTAGCTGCATATCAAGTGCTCAGTAGCCACATGTAGCTCGAGGCTATTGTATTAGACTAAGCAGTTCTAATTGAGCCTCCACATGGGGAAACTGAGGCCTGCAAGAAGTCATCTGACAAGCCAGAGCTGGAGCTGTTTCTAGAAACATGGGGCAACACAGGTAAGCAGAGCTATTCCATCCTTGCACACTCATCCATCCATCTACCTACCCATCTGTTAATCCACTGTTCATTCGAGAACTATCTGTGCATACTTTACTCTGTCTGTGGTAGTCCTTGGGGCCAGGAGCTGACGTGCTGGGAACAAGACTGACAGGTCTCCACGCATGGGAAGATGGAAGTTCTCACAATCAAATGTGCGATTCAGATTGGGCAGACACAGAGACAGAGCAGAGAGGCCAGTAGGGATCTGACGTGCTCTGGGGGATTAGAGGAGGTTTCAGGAGACCTGACATGATGTCCACCTGAAGGAACATCCTAAAGATCAGCTACTGCTCAATAATGTTGTGCAAAAAAGAAAAAAAACCCCTAAATCCCAGTGGCCATGGCAACAAGCGTTTATTATGCTTCTGGGGCTGTATGTTTGACTCTTAGGTAGAAGCTGGGCTTGGCTGGGTGGCTTTTTGATCCAGGCTGTGGGTTGGGCTCAGGTCTACTCTGTTGGTTCCTTCTGGAGCCCAGGATGAAGGGTATCAGCTCCCGGGGCAGGCTCTTCTCATGGCAAGTCACTGGAGTTCAAAGACAAGCAACCTGCACAAGCACATTGACATTCCGTCTGCCTTATGTCCACCCTCATTCCATCGGCCAAAGCAAGGCGTGTGGCTGAGCCTGTCATCAGTGGGGAAGGACAGGAGGAGTAATTGCTGAGTAGGAGTTAGTCAGGTGGAAGGGGTGCTAGTATCCCAGATGACAGATCCCCAGGTGGGATGGAACATAGGGCTTCCAAACTCCTGCAATCTGGGGAGTTTGTTTTCATCACCGTCATTGCCCAAGGCACAACACTGTCCAAAGTCCACAACACAGCAACTGAAAGTGGATCCTTGTGGTTGGAAAGTGGTGGGTAATGGGTGGGGGCATGGGGGTGGGAAATGGTCCCTGGCCCTTGTATGGACTGGTATGTGTGGGGAGCAGGATAGTAGGGATATTGGGGACAGCTGAGTGTGTGTGTGTTTGTGTGTGTGTGTGCGTGCGTGTGTGTGTGTGTGTGTGTGTGTGTGTGTAGGTAGGTAGGCGGGGGCAGCATAACAGGCACCAGAGAACACCCCTCATGCTAGGTTTGCCTGAACTGGCGAGGTGTAGCTCTGACCTGCTGCCTCCTGCTCTGGCCACAAAAGGAGGTGACACCTCCCTGTGGGGCTGTTAGGGGAAGGTCCAGATTTGAAGGAGCACAGTTCTGAAAAGCTGAGTGACCTGGGTTCAAATCCTGGTTCCTCCCTGACTCCTATATTGGAAGCCCTGAAAGTGGCTTCCTTCCAGCTCTAGAATTCCTGTGTCCTGTGATTCCAAGAAGACAAGATTGAGAATAAAGAAGAAAGGGCCACAGTGAAACAATAAGTAGGACCTGAAACAGGGAATTGCTGTGCCTGAAAGGACAGAGTCTGTGCTTGGGGATCACCAGGAAGGAGAAGGAGCATTTCTTCCCTTAGTGTGGTGGTGGGAGGCTTCCCTCCTCAACATAACTTCTATTGGGATGTAGGTGCAGCCACCATTATTGGGCTTGCCCATGGCCAGATTAGGACAGGACATCTTCCGTGTGAAGTTAAAAATTTGACAGTAAACCTGAATATTTCTCCAAATGGAATCTTTAGATCCCAGAGTGACCAGGAACTTGTTGCTGGATTCTAAGAGGTTTCCAGGAATTCTGAAATTTTGTACTTTCATTGTGCTGATAATTCCCCCAAATGATCAGATCACATCCTAAGTTACCTGGAAAACCACAGTAAAAAACAAGAACCATAATACAATTCTTGGCTTGTGTTTGCCTTTGTATATTCAACTGAATTGGCACCTAGCAGTTATCTAAGGGGAATGTATTGCAGTATGCTCAAACTCCTGAAATCTGGGTTTGTTTCCATCGTCCTCACTGCCCCAAGACACCACAAAGGTCCAGGACTCCACCATCTCTGGACAACTGCCACAGCCTCCTAAATGCTCTCCTGATTTCTTTCCATGCCCTCCTACCTCCAATGCAGTGTATTCTCCACACAGCAGCCACTTTTTATGCAAAGAAACTGGGAGTCAGCAGGGGTAACGAACTTGGCCATGGCTATCATGGTAAGCATCAGAGCCTCGATGGGAACCCAACCAGTCTGACCTTGAATTACTCAGTCACTGGTAAGAACAGTGCTTTGGGATCGAACTGGCCTGTGGGTAGATACCAGCTCTGCCGTGCACTAGTGTAAGCTTCAGCACATGACTGACTACCTTTTGTGTTTTCAGTGTTCCTGCCTGTAAAATGGGCCAATAATAACGTCACAGACTTTTAATGAGGAGCCAAAGAGGTCAGTTGCAGCAGGGGCTGTCAGCGCCCCCATAGCCTTACGAATTCAGAGTGCGGGCCAGTGTCAGCATCTTATTGACAGAGGGCTTTCTCCCAACCACCGACCTCCATGCACAGGTGGCACAGAAGCACTGAGGAGTCCACACATGTAGGGACATCTTTCCACGACTGCTAGTATATAACTACCCCCGCTTCTTCTTCCCTTAGGTGAAATAATCCTGAGGTATGTGTTTTACATTGTTTCCCAGAGCTCCCCAACAGAATTAAGACCCAGATACCCATCATGGTAACTGGCTTGATAACATACTCTTTACAGGCTGTCTCCCCTTCCCTGTCTCATTCCCTGACTACTCCATGAGTGCTTCCTGAGATCAACTATGTGCACTCAAATCGGTATCTCAGGGTCTGCTTCTGTGGAACCCAAATGAAGACTTAAAGCCATCCTTTATTCATTCAACAAATATTTATTAAGCCCTTCTATGAGCCAGACTCTGGACTAGAGCCTGGGGATATTGCAGTGAACAAGACAGAATGTGTCCCTGCTTGCAAGGAGCTAAGAGTCTGGGAATAGGCAATGACAAATAAAAAAAAACCACACCATGCTATTATTCTACACAGTGACAAGTATTGTGAAGAAAATGATGAAATAGTGATGGGAGCAGTTTATATGGGATGGTCAGAGAGGCCTCTCTGCAGAGATGATATTGAAGCTGAGACATGAGGAATGAGAAGGGGCCAGCCATGAAACAATTTGGGGGAACATTCCAGAGAGAGAATAGCAAGTACAAAGGTTTTGAGATAAACATGGTTGGGGCATTGAAGGAGTAAAATAAAATGACGTGGTTGCAGTGTAGTCAAGTAGAGAGCACATGCTAGAAGCAAGTAGGAAGAAGTAAGTGATTGGAGAAGTACAAGTAAGCATAGGCCAGATTATGCAGGTCCTAGGACATAGTAAGAAATCTGGATTTTATTGCAAAGGCAATGGTAAGGCACTGGGAGTTTTCAGCAGAGGAGTGATGTGATCTGAGTTCAAAAAAACACACTCTCTTCAGCTGTGTGGGAAATAATCTGTAGGAGAAAGGGGCAAGGACAGCAGTGAGGAGACCAGTTAGCAGGCTATTGCAATCATTTCTGAGCTGGTGGTGGCATGGGAAGAATGGGAAAATGGGAAAGTGGACAGATTGGAGACATTTTGGAGATAGAGATGACAGGACTCGCTGACAGATCGAGTGTGGAAATTGAGGGGCAGGGAACAAAAACGACTCCCAGTTTCTCAAAGTGCCACTGAGAGGATGCTTGGGTCGTTTACTGAGATGGGTCAGACTGGGCAGGAGGAGGTTTTGGGTGAGGACGGGTGTGTGGAAACGAAGAGTTCTGTATTCAGTTAGAGATGGTCATTGGACACCCAAGCGGAGGTGCCGCTTAGGCAGCAGAACTACGTATGGATCTGTAACTCCGGAGGGAGTCCGGGCTGGAGATGTGAATCCGGGAGTCTTTAACCCATAGCGCAGCGCTGTCCAATAGAATGTGAAATAGAATGGGAGCCACCCTATGTAATTTAAACCTTCCCAGTAGCCACGTTAAAAAGTAAAAAGAAACAGGTGAAATTAGTTTAAATAATAGATTCACTTAATTCAATACACCCCAAATATTACTTCACTACGTAATCAATATAAAAATTATTGATGAGCCATTTTGCATTGTTTCTTCGACATCCGGTGTGTATTGCACATTTAACTCGCACTCACCCACCACGTTTCAAGCGCTCAGTTGTCACCTGCAGGATACAGGGCGTCGGTTCCTTGAGCGGTTGGAGGTTTTCCAAAAGCCGGGGAGCCTGGACTCCCCCGAACCCTACAGAGGAGGCACTTCCGTTGGATCCACCCGGACGGAAGTAGCGGCGGACCGGAAGTCGCGCTTCTGTGCGCGGGCGCCGCTGCGGATCGCTGAGAGGAGAGCTGGGTCGTTTGAGCGGCGCTGTCACTGCGGGATGCGGGACACTCGGGTTTCGGAAGGTGAGCCGCGCGCGGGGTGGAGGTGCCTGCGCACCTGCCCAGGCCCGTGCCGGAGGCAGGAGGGGCGGCGGAGGCCCGGAAATGCACGGTGTTCACGGGGAGGATGGCGCCGTGGTTCCCGGGCGGACCGTGGAGTCAGACTGGTGGAGTTCGCGTCCCTCTGCCTACTCGCTTGTGACCTTGGGCAGGTCCCCTGTCTTCACCCCGAGCCTCAGCTTCATCACCTGTGAAGTGGGGATGACGGCAGAATCTGCCTCACCGCGTTGCTGTGACCGTTAAATACGGCGATCCAGTGTAACTAGCCAATACAACGGTCGGGGTGCTTCACTGTTGATGTTGATTTCTATTGAGAAGAGGCTGTTGTCTCGTGGTGATTGCCAACAGCCCCCAATTTCTGAGCTCCCACGAGGCCCGTACATTGTGCTGTGCACATATTTGCATTGTCACATTTGATCCTCACAACCGACGTAGAGGTAGGTACTATTATCCTTATTTCACCCCCGACGAAACAGAAACTCCCCAAGCTCTGGTGCCCAAAGGTAGGGACCTGGCCAGTGAGCACCTGTGTCCGATTCTAACTCGGGGGTTGTAACCACAGTGTCCTGGCCCCCCCTGAGCTGGGGGGTCGGGGGTGGGCGGCGGATGTGACGTCAACGGAAAACTTGCTGTGTACCGATCGGGTTTTTTGTTTTTTTTTTTTTTTTATTGGGGAAGGGGAGCAGGAGTTTATTGGGGAACAGTGTGTCCTTCCAGGACTTTTTTCCAAGTTAAGTTGTTGGCCTTTCAATCTTAGTTGTGGAGGGCGCAGCTCAGCTCCAGCTCCAGTTGCCATTTTCTAGTTGCAGGGGCCACAGCCCCACCATCCCTAGCAGGAGTCGAACCGGCAACCTTGTGGTTGAGAGGACACGCTCCAACCAACTGAGCCATCCGGGAGCTCAGCGGCAGCTCAGCTCAAGGTGCCGTGTTCAATCTTAGTTGCAGGGGGCAGAGCCCACCATCCCTCCCTTGCAGGACTCGAGGAATTGAACTGACAACCTTGTGGTGGAGAGCCCACTGGCCCATGTGGGAATCGAACCAGCAGTCTTCGGAGTTAGGAGCATAGAGCTCTAACCGCCTGAGCCACTGGGCTAGCCCCCAATCGGGGTTTTTAATATCTTCTTTAATTCTCACAACATCTCTGCGAGGTAGGTACGACTTTTATCCTTATTTTGCAGCTGGGGAATTGGCAGCTCAGAGGCAGGAATTGGGCTTGCCCAAGGTCACACAAGTAAGGGGCAGAAATGGGTGACTTTAGAACTCACACTAAACGTCTGCTGTTCTCTGACACTGGAAAGTAGGTTAGCATTGCTCCTGTCGAAAGTGCTAGTGACAGATACAGGAGGTGAGCAGCTTAGAGAGGTCACGGGCCACCTCTGCTCACTTGACATGTACCGCACCTGCCACGAGCCGGGTACTAGAATGGGAGCTGCTCAGGAGGTGGATATGAATGAGATTTGTGTCCTGCGTTCAGAGACCTCCTAGCTTATAATAAGGAATGGCAAAAGTGTAAGTAGTAAGTAACAGCGAAGTATAATGACTCTTGTGATAGAGTTACAGGGAGCGTTTGAGAACCCAGAGGAGGACCCCCGCCTAGACTTGGGAGTTGGTGGCTTGGACAGGCTTCCAGGAGGCAGCAGAGATCTAAAAAGCAGCATAGGAGTTGGCCGAATCAGTAGCGAAAACAGCATGAGCAAAAGCCGGGAAAACTCGTGAAGATCAGTGCAAAGATGTCTTGAATGGCTGGAGTGAGGCAGTTCGGCCCGGGATGTGAGGTCTATGAAGGAGCACATGTGGTGGAAAGTATGTCTCTATCTCTTCTACTTTGAGTCACCTCGGTTCCTTCCGGGAGGCAACCACTGTTTCTTATGCATTCTAGAGATGTTATGTGCTCTTACAAATCATGTACATTAATATTTCTGCCTTCCTGTACAGATTCACATATATATAGGTAGTATCTACCTCTTTGCTTCTTTGCTTTTACTGGTATCGTATAGATTCAGTCTCACTTTCTGATAGTTGCATCTTGTTCCATTGTATGGATGTACCATGACTTAGGTAACGAGTACCCTATTGATGATATAGCTCTTTCATTTCTTTGCTATTGGAAACACGGCGGCAAAAAATATTCTTATACATACGTCACTTTTCACATGTAAGAGTGTATCTGTAGGATAAATACCTAGGAATGGAACTGCTTGGTCAAAGGATTTGTATGTGTGTGTGTGTAATTTTGATGAAAAGTGGCAAATTGCCCTCTGTAAAAGTTGTGTCATTTTCCATTCACCCAGCCATGGGTGGGAAGTTTGAAGGCACTAATTTGAGACTCTTGAAGGGAGTCACTGATCAGGTATATGGTGTCCTGTGTTAGATACTTTCCTTTTGAAGGAATTCAAAGGAAGATGCCCTCAGATAGTAAGTGGTTGTCATAGTTTTGGGAGGCAGTGTAGCAAGGTGACAAGCTCTGCTGCTTACTAGCTGTGGGGGATTAGGTGAGTTCCTCGGCTGCTCTGTGTCTATTTCCTCCTCTCTGAAAGGGATAGTGATAGTGTCTGTTGCCTATGTTACTCAGGATTGCTTTGAAGATTAATAAGTTAATATACTTAATGCCCTTGGAACTGTTCTGGCACAAGATGCTACTTTATTTTGTCAGGGCTTCTTATCTCTACCATGCCTGTGTTTTGAAAACAGACTGCCGAACTTTGCATCTTATCTCTGGCACTCCTTTGTGTGGACTTGGGCAAGTTGCCTCAGTTTTTTCACCTGTAAAACAGGGATAATGTTATTAAAGGTATTTTTTTCTTGGGTTTTTGTGAGAATTAAATGTATTAATACACTTGAAGGGCTTAGAACAGTGCCCTGTACATAGCATTCAATAAATGCTGGTGATGTCTCATTCTTTTGCAGACTTTGGGCTGTGTTAGTACCATGAATCATTTGCAATGTATCCTCCGAACACAGAGGAGTCTGAGGTGGGGGCCCTTGGCCTCTGTGTCTTGGCTGCTGCTCAGGACCTGCAGGACACACAGCAGTTTCTCCGGTGCTACATGTCCCAGTGCAGAGGGACAGCAGGAGGATGGAGTTCAGAAGGATTTCAGTTCCAGGCTGGCCACTGGACCGACTTTTCAGCATTTTTTAAGAAGTGCTGCAGTTCCTCAAGAGAAGCTGTCTTCTCCAGATGTGGAGGACTCACCCCCCTATCTCACAGTGGATGAACTTTTAGGAAGGCAGAAAAAAGGTTGGTTTTCCTTTTTTTCTCTCTTTGGGCGTTCTGCTTTGCCCTTTTTCAGCATCTATGGCCTGACTCTTAACTGTTTTTTTATTACAGACCTGGCTTTGGAGGGTTAACATTGTGGGAAGGCTGCCAGGTTATGGAATTAGCAAACTTTACCAACTGACAGTCGAATAAAGAAACCTAAGAGTATTGGTACACGTGACGGGGTAGAATCCTTTGGTTACCTTTGGAAACCCTATAATTTCTGTTCTGATTTTTAGATTGTGTTAAGTTATAAGGCAGCTTTCACAATTGGTGATGTAGAAATTCACTCTGTATGTTTAGGCAGAGGTGTTCTTAGAAACATTATGTGATCAGTTAAATGCCTTAAGAAAATGTTTGAAGAGACATTAAGGGATAATCAGACATTTCCCCCTTTGCCATGTTTCAAAAACTATTTCCTTTGGAGTTCTTAAAGATTTGGTTGCAATCATATGGTGAAAATTATTTGTAACTTGCTATTGTCATTTAAGATTTTTCCAAATACTACAGTCTTTAAAATTTAAAAAAAATGTTTTTTTTTTTTTATTGCATTATCAAAAGAAAGGCAGACTGCTACATGCAGCATCTCATTTGGATGTGTCTGGGGTCTTGGAAGCTTGACTACCCTTTGTTCTTCTACAAATGGGCCTTAAGTTCTTCTTTGGAGGTTCTATCAGGGGAACACAGCTACTCATATACCCTTGACCGAAGAATGGTCCTCTGATCCTCCCCTCCATCCTCCCCTCTGGTCCTTCCCTCCAGAGGAAAGTTGTCCTTCTCTACCCAGCATGCAGCCTTGGGAAGGACTCACATGGCGCTGTGAGGGAGGAAGGGGACACCACCTAGCCAGCCAAATCACCCCAGTCAGTCCTGGTGATCCGTGGGGTGACATGTCGTGGTCAGATCTCCCTCACATCCTGTAATTACAGTTTTAAAAATAGGTACAAAATATCACGTTGTGCTGTACCATGATGTTTTCCAATTTGTCCCCTATAGTTGGACATTAGGTTGTTTCAAAACTTTTTGTTATAAAAAATACTATAAATGTCTCATGTCTATCTCTATGTATAGAGAGGGATATAGATATAGATAGATAGAAATTTTGCTTTGTTAAATTTCTTTTTCAGAATAAATTTCTAGGAGTTGAATTAGTAAATCATGGAGTATGTACACCTTGTGACTCCTGCTAGGTATTTTGCAGTCCTTTATAATTTGTGTCATTCAGTCCCTCTCTGACTGAATATTGCTGGTTCTCTAAATATTGCTGGTTTTTTTTTAGACAAGGACAATGAGTGAAGGAAGGTTTAAAAAAAATCCTGACCTCCCTCTCTCTCCCCTCCAAATTACTGCTATTTTTTATTGCTTTTCATATGATTCTTTGTCATTCAGTTTTTAACTCTATTTGTGAATTAAAGTGTGCTGGTGGGAGCAGGAGTTGATACAGGAATTTAGTTTGAAGGAGCTTGCCCAGATGTGAAATTGATGTTCTTAAAACTTTGTAAAGTATGTTTTACGTCATTATAACCAAGCTTGCTTTCATTTAAGATGTTTGAAGTTACTGTAGGAAGTTGCCTGTTTTTGTTTTGTGGCTTTATGGCCTTCTGGTCACTGCGCTACCTCCAGAGGCTGGAGAACCTCATTTTGAGAAGGAGTATAACATATTGCTTTAAATTTATTTTTCCCCTGGATTGATAATCAGTGCTGTCAGCTAGTCTCCCCTTTTCTAATTGTTTGTACAGCCATATTTTCTTGATTTCTTAGGTGCATATTTCCCCCATGTTTTTAGTGATACAGCTTATAATTGATGTGTGTACATAATGTAGTATTCCTTTTGTTCTGAAAAGCTCTCGTTAATTTTGTGGTACATGTGGCAGTTAACAGTGTCTTAGAATTGATGCAGCAGGGGATTTCGTGGATAACCAGTTGGGTCAAGTGTTTCCGGAGCATTTGGGAAGGAGACCTTTGGAGACATGTGGTTCCTTTTTTCCTGCCTATATGGAATTCCCCTCTCTTTGCAGTGTACCTTGAGACCTATGGCTGCCAGATGAATGTGAATGACACAGAGATAGCCTGGTCCGTCTTACAGAAAAGTGGCTACTTACGGACCAATAACCTCCAAGAGGTACACACATTTCCTGTTTCCCCATGTTTCCTGAGCCTGGGCGAGACTGCGTTTGTGCCAGTTCGCAGATGCAGTTTCAGGAACGGGCTATGGCCTGGTGAGAGTGAGTTCCTTTGAGTAAAGTGTGTAGCACAGGACTGAAGTGTACATTTGTTCCAGTTATTTTTGAAACTTTTATGGTGGTGCTTGCTCACCTTCAGGCAAGGGACTGAGTTAAAAATGGCCTGCAAGGAGAGGGAGAATGGGGGTTAGTGTTTAGTGGGCACAGAGTTTTAGTTGGGGAAGATGAAATAGTACTGGAAGATTGATGGTGGTGATGGTTGCACAACAATGTGAATATATTTAATGCTACGGAACTGTACACTTACAATTGGGTAAAATGGTAAATGTCATGTATGTTTTTCCACAATGAAAAAAAAGGGGAGGGGCGTGGCAGTGATTCTACAAGGCTCATTTCAAAGATCATAATTTTCTTTTTTTTCCTTGCTCTCCACTCAGGCTGATGTGATTCTCCTTGTCACTTGTTCTATCAGGTGGGAACTTGTCCTTATCCAGAGAGTGAATGTATCGTATATAATAATGCCAGAGTTAACAGTGCCAGGCTGGCCTACCTGTGGACATGAGCCAGTGGATTGGCAATTTTCTAGCAGTGGAGACAGTAATGAGAGAACTGGTGGACATTTTCTGAGCACGTACTGTTTGTCAGGTCCTGCTGGGCACTATACTAAGTAACTCTCACAACAACTCTATGAGGCAGGTGCTATTATCAAACCCATTTTATAGATGAGGAAACTGAGCGTGTGCTGAGTCACCCAACTTTTCCTAAGGTTTTTCTTGTAGCTCATGGCACATTTTTATGACGCAGTTCACATCGTAAGGGCTAGACGACAGTCAGTGGCTGGGGGACAGACTTCTTCTGAACAGAGATCGGTGGCATTCATCAGAGGTGAATGTACCGTTTGTCACTTTGTTTCTATGTATAAGTCATATTATGTCTGTTTCCTCAGTGGGCTATACTACCAAGTAATCAATCCAACATTTTTTGTTCTGAGGGTCTCTGCTGCCAGACACTGAACTAGGTGCTTTCGGAGATTCAGAAATGAACCCTTCATGGAGCCTGGCTTCAGGGAGCCTCATTTGATATAGGAACTAAGATAGATGCCCAAATAGCCCTAACATCTGGTGGAAGGCACTAGGTTAAAAAAAAAAAAATCAAACAATGAAAAGGGAAAATTACTAAGTACGGGGAGAGGAATAGTTCAAGTGATAGGGTAGTTAAAAGGAAGCAGGATAAACTCCAACAGAGAGGAGCTGGGGAAGGCTTTGTGAAGGATGTTGTTTTTGTGTGGCTTAAAGGCTTGTTAGGACTTGGATGTGCAGGAAGGAGGGCGTCATTCTGGGAATGAGGACTTACAGCAAGTGGGGCTTCTTCAGTTGACTCCCTGCCTGCCTTCCCTAAGCCTAAAGGGTAGATATTCATTTAAAGTGTTGAGGGTTGTTTTTATTTCCTTCATTGTCCTACTTTTTTAGATTGCTTTGTAATTGATTTGCAGATTCAGGTCTATGTCTTTTTGTTCTCTGTAGGGAAAAGGCTGAACAGACCATCTGGAATCGTTTACATCAGCTTAAAGTCCTGAAGACAAAACGGCCCCGCTCCCGAGGGCCTCTGAAGATTGGAATTCTAGGTATCCGGTAATTTGCAGATTTTGGGAGTTTTGAGACTTGGGCTCCTTGTAGCTTTATGTGCTAGGGAGTCCCTTCAAGAAGAAATCTTACATTTTATACTTAATGTTAGAGGCTGTAGGATTAAATGAGATAAAGCTCATAAAAGGGCTTTTTATAGTGCCTTGAAGTAATAAGTACAGAAAGTCGTCCATCCTGGAGTCTCACGTGGCTCTTGGGGGCGCAGAGTTATGGACAGCAGAGAGTTTGGGGTCTGAGGGCGCGGCATACATTTACAGCGCAGGCACGTTTCACCGTGACTCCTGAAGCATACCCAAGTGACAGTCTACATCTGCACTGACCAGGATGGTAGCCAGTAGGCACACATGGTCATTTCAGTTTAATTAAACTTAAATAATATTAAAAATTTACTTCTTCAGTCTCACTAGCTGCATAGTGACTGCTCAGTAGCCACACTTGACGAGTGGCTACCAGTTTGAGCAACACAGATAAAGAGCATTTCCATCATCATAGAAGGGTTTATTGGACAGCTTGATCTAGATAACTAGGAATCGTATTTCAAAAACAAATATTCTGTACCCTCTTGTTTCCAGAATTTGATTACTGTATTTCACCTTAAAAACCTTAAGACTGTATCCAGTATAGAATAAATGAATTCCTCTTGATGATGGGTTAAAACACAGTTGAACCATATCCTGTTACACAGATTAATGTACTAAGTGATACAGGAAGATGGAAGGATTAGCTGAAACGTTTTGTTCCATTTGAGTTCCTTCATTATAGAAGTCCCTGGGTATATATTGGTTAGGAATTTCAGAAATCTCCAAAATGGTTTTTTTAAATGGTAAAATATATAATATAAAATTAACCATTTTAATCCCTACCACCCCTGCCCCCTTTTAACCCTTTCCAAACGTACAGCTCAGTGGCATTAAGTACATTTACATTGTTGTGCAACCATCACCGCCATCCATCTCCAGAACCTTTCCATCTTCCCCAGCTGAAATTCTGTACCCATTACACAGTAACTCCCTGTTCTCTTCCCTGTACCCCTGGGCAGCCACTACTCTCCTTTCTCAGTATGAATTTGACTGCTCTGGCTACCTTGTGTAAGTGGAGTCACACAGTATGTGTCCTTTTGTGTCTGGCTTATTTCATTTGGCATAGTGTCCTCGGGTTCATGCATGTTGGAGCTTGTGTCAGAATTTCCTTCCTCCTTAAGGCTGAATAATATTCCATTGTATGTGTATACCACATCCATTGACGGACACTTGGGTGGCTTCCACCTTTTGGCTGCTGTGAATGACGCTGCTATGAACAGGGGGGTACAGCCAAGAATAGTCCTTAAACAGATGTTTTCAAAGGGTGTTTGTAATAAAATGGACTTTTTATTAATTTGATAGCCTTATTATTAATTTGATAGCAGTGGTTTTTTAGGATATGGAAAATGCCAGCATGGATGGTAAACTCATTTCTAATAGGTTTTACCAAGTATTATGGGCAAGAAGAGGGATAAAGAGTATAAGTGCAGTTATATATAAGTAAGTTTTATTTTAAAAAATAAGTTCCTGAAATAAAATATTTTTTATTTGTAGTAACAAGTAATTTTCAGTGGAAAAAAAAGGTGGTTTATGTCTAGAGAGGTTTTTGGATGGTTTAATTTTTTCCGGGCGTTTAATTGAATTGCTCTTGAGCCCTTTTCCAGTGGTTTTCTCGTATAGGAAGATGCATGTTCCAGTGCTATGGAAGTGTTGGGCAAATTGGAGGGATGATGCTAAACTCTTAGAGAAGTTTCTATGTCTTGGTCTTTGATCCAGCTGGAGACAATGTGTACTGAGAAGCCATGAGACCAAATGAATTTGGGAACTGGTGCTTTCATTTCCCTCCCAGGTTGTATGGCTGAGAGACTGAAGGAAGAGATCCTCAATAGGGAAAAAATGGTGGATATTTTGGCTGGTCCAGATGCCTATCGGGACCTTCCTCGGCTGCTGGCTGTGGCCGAGTCAGGCCAGCAAGCTGCCAACGTGCTGCTGTCTTTGGATGAGACCTATGCAGATGTCATGCCAGTCCAGACGAACCCCAGTGCTTCTTCTGCTTTCGTGTGAGTCACTGATCAAGAGACAGGGAGTACTTCTCTTTTCTCATTTTTAAAATAACATGTTAATTTTATTACATTAAAAAATTAATAATGCATATAGTACAAAAGACAAAAAATGATATTTAAGACTCCCTCACACCTGTCATCTACAGTCTCCTAAGCCACCTCTGTGGAGAGGCAGCTGTGTTAGTAGTTTCTTGTACAGTCCTTTGAGAATTGTTTTGTGCATATGCATTCATATACATAAAATGGGGTCTTTCCTACCTTCCCTTCTACACTCTTATTTTTTCACTTAAGAGAATATCTTGGGCTTTCCTGATTCTTCTTTTCCCCTCCCCTGATCTTTTAAGTTAAAAAAAATAAAGATCTGGTGACAAAATAGTTTGTATTTATTGAAGAATATGTGGAAAAGATAAAAATACATAAAGAAGAAAGTATTAATTGCCTATACCCCACCACCTAATAATTACCACTGTTATCATTTTGATGTATATCATTGCTGTCCTTTGCTTTGTGCTTATGTGTGTATGCTTTGTGTTTGTGTTCATAAAAATTGGCTCTTGGTGTACTTTTTTTTATAACCTTATTTAAAATGGTGACTATTTCTTATGACATTAAATTTGCGATTGGCAAATTGGCCTACTGCCTTTTTTAGTAAATAAAAGTTTTATTAAAATACAGCCATGTCCATTTCTTTACATACATATTGTCTGTGTCTGCTTTCACCACTAAAATAGGAGAGTTGAGTAGTTGTGACAGAGATGGCATGGTCTGCAAAGCTTAAAATACGTACTTTCTGGTATTTTACAGAAAAAGTTTTCCAACCTCTATCATTTTAATGGCTAGCCAATACTCTGTTGTTCAGAGTATTAGATAATAGACAACTTTTATTTAACAATTCTTCAGTGAATATCTTTGATACATATCTGTCCATAATTATTTCCTTAAGATAAATTGAAGCTTTCATATACAGGATGCAAATGAAAGAAAGGAATTTAACTTAGATACCTAGTATTTGGACCAGAAGTGAGAAATGCAGATTCCTGTGTTTTAAATCTGAGATCTTAGCTCTTTATACATACTTTACAATATTTATTTCTTTTTCTGGTCTAGATGTGAAAAGTTCAAACAGTATATAAATATAAACAGTAGAGAGCCCAGGTGTGGTATGTCTACACCCCATTCCTTCAGCCCTGGTCCCTCAGGGTAACCACTGTCATCCACCAGTTACGGTTTGGTTTACATGCTGGGGTCAGATACTAGTGTTTAAAGAGAAAAAACTGTCTGCCTTCATGCTTCTTAGATCTCAGACTGGTCCAGTGTTAGCATGTTGCCAAGAGAACTGTGATCTGCTCCTTGGGTTGGACCAAGACATCCTGTTACTAAGTTCTGGTGCTTTTCTCCCCAGGTCTATTATGCGAGGCTGTGACAACATGTGCAGCTACTGCATTGTTCCTTTCACGCGTGGCCGGGAGAGGAGTCGGCCTGTTGCCTCCATTCTAGAGGAAGTGAGGAAGCTTTCTGAGCAGGTGAAAAGTCCTCCAGGCTTTCTTACTGAGACTCTTTGTGGGAGGATGAGGACAACGTTCTGGTTTTGCAGCCTGTGCGATCTCTAACTGTACAAGCTTAGAACCATCCTTGGCCAGAAAGCAGTACCTGGGTGTACATCTTTGGTTTGCAGCTCACAAGTTATAGGCAGATCCTCTGTGAAGTGTGCGTAGGAGGAAGCACAGTAGAATGGAGAGAGCATGAGTTTAGAATCATATGATTGAGTATGAATTCTGGCTCCACCATTCTCTCTGGTTTGGTGCCCGCTTTGGCACCGGCCATTTAACTACCTTCTTTAAAACACAGTTTCCCCACCTATGAAAGAGGGTAAAACAATATCTACCTTGCCAGGTTAATGGAAGGATTGCTGTTGGAAGGATATGGTAGTTGAAATGTTTTTAAACTACCTGGCCCGTAGTAATTTTTCAGCGAATTACTTATTACTCTGTCCATTCTTGGGAAATCTCCCACATCTCTTTTTCATTTTACCACTGGGCTAGCTCACTAGTTGAGGGACAGAGAACAGATTAGGGTAGTGAAACAGATCATAGGCCAGAGGAGATATCTGCTGTCTTCCTTCTATTGGGAGCTAGTCCCTCAACCCTTTAGGACAGGGATGTCCAAACTGCGGCCCGTGGGTGGGCCAACTGTGGCCCATGATCCATTGTTAATTGGCCCATAGCAAATTCCAAAAATATATTTAGTTTACTTAAATAAACCAGGTGAGGCAATATATACTTCACCTCGAGTGAGTGGCCCGACTGTTTGTGTATTTTACCACATATGGCCCTTGGTGAAAAACGTTGAAAAAAGTTTGGACACCCCTGCTTTAGGAAGTCTCTCCCTAGCCCTAGGCCTGAATCTTCCAGCCCTGCAGAATAGGGCAGTAGGTGGGAATATGGAACTTTTCTTCCACGAGAGTCTTCCTTTTCTTGCTTGGCTCAGGAACTGTAAGAGGCTCGCTAACCCTTGCTCTAGTTCTTGGTCAGCAGTTTGCCTTTTTTCTCCTCCCATCCCCAGATTCTTAGTTTTCTGATTTGGTCTCTGGCTGCTCACAGATACTGTGAGGTATTCTCCACACCCTACCTCTCCAAGTGCTTCCTGGTCTAAAGTTGTCTCCTTCCTCTCCCCTTCCAGCTCCCCCACAGTACCAAAAGTCACTCCTTCAGCATGGAGACATTCTGTTTAAGTAAATTGAGGTGATGACAAAAAACTCCCTAACCTTTCTAAGGCATTTGCATATAAAAGAAGGAACTTAATAACATTAAAGTGAATCTTCGTGAATTGAAAGTGTTGACTTTTGAAAAATTAAGATTCTACACTGTTTTAACGTATCTGTTAGTGACTTATTTATTTTGTTTATAAAATAACTTTTTAAAAGGTGTTTCTTTCATTTAGATTTTTAGACTACAGTTGCAAAGAATGCACAGTATTGGTCCTTTAACAGAATGTTGTTTATTCATTCAAGCAATGGTTACTGACTGGAAGTTGTTTAAGTAAACAGCCTTTTTTAAGCCTCTTTATTATCTTTTAAAATTTAAATGCACAGAAAAGAGAATAGTATTATGACCCCTCTTCCCCAGCTAATAATCACTTAAATTTGATAATTGTTAAATTTTTGCCATATTTGCTTTATCTATTTTTGTTGATAAAGTATTTCAAAGTATAGCAGGACATTTCACCCTTAAGTAATTATGCATCTCTGAAAATTAAGGATATTTTCAATAATTATCCTTTCAAAAATTAATTCTAACAAGATTAACAAAAATTACTAAATATCTCAATCCTAGTCTACCCATATTCAAATTTTTCCAGTTTTCTGGTAACTCTTCTGCATTTGGTTGCTATGTCTTTTATATGTGTGTGTGTATTACTTAGTTTTATATCCTGCCTTTTAAAAAAAAATAAACTTTCTGTTTTGGAATAACTTTAAACTTACACAAAAGTTGCAGAGATAGAGTTACCTCTAAATAATTTGCATCTTAACTTTGGTGCATTTGTCAAAACTAAAAGATTAACATTGGTATATTACTATTAACGAACTTCAGACTTTATTTTGATTTTGCCAATTTCCCCACTAATGTCTTTTTTTCTTTTTCAGGATCCAATCCAGGATCCACATTATATTTGATGTACCCTTTCTTTTTTAAAATTAACATTATGTTACAATTTGTAAAAATAGTCTTTATGGAGATTAGAGTCATGAGGATTAAATGTTTAACAATGTCCTGGAATGGGATTCCGATCAGGCAAAAAAGAAGTTACAGAAAAAGTTTTTGTAGTTGTGATCTCACTGTCTAAGCAATTTTGTATCCTGTCTTTAATAATCGTTGAGCATTTTCCCATGTCTTAACAGCTTTTAGCTTTGTTTTTGTAGCTGTGAGGCCTTTTTTTGCCATGGATACACTGTGATTTACTGATAGGACAACAGCTTTCAGATTGCTTTTAATTGCTCCCCTGTTAAAACAGTGCTGTGTTTGAATAAACCAGTCTCTGCATTCATATTTGTCCATGTTCATGGTTATTTCCATAAGATAAATTCCTAGACATGCCATTAAAGAAAAAGATTTAAAAAAAGTTATAAAGGACATTATTTTGGACAATTGATAAAAATTTGATTTATGGAATGTTGGATTAGATAATAGTACTGTATCAATATTTCTGATTTTGATAATTGTCCTGTGATTATACAGGACAATGTTCTTATTTTTAGGAAATATATACTGACATATTTAGGGGTAAAGAGTATGATGTTTGCAGCTTATTCTCAGATGGCTCATAAAAATGTGTGCTTGCATGTGTATGTGGAGAGAGTGCATATATGAATGTGTGAATGTGAATGATAAGTGGGGCACAATGTTAATGATCAGTGAATGTTGGGCAAAGACTATATGGGAATTCTTTGTACTATTATAATTTCTCTGATGTCAAAGTCAAGTTACAAAAAATGGTCTTTATAGTAACCATTCTTTTTCTTTCTGAAAATTTGTAAATTTTCACACAATACAAGTTGAAACAATGGTACAATAAACACATTTATTAACATTTTGTCATGTTTTATATGTCTATATCTTCATTTTTTTCTGAACCTTCTGAAAGTAATTTGTAGACATCAGGCCACTTAACCCTGGATACTTCAGTATGCATCTTCTCAGAATAAGAAATTTTCCTTTCTTAACTATAATATATTGTACATAATCACATGTAGGAAACTTAACAATTAATTAATATTATCTAATATGCAATCCATATTCAAAATTTATTGTCCCCAAATATCTTTTTTTTTTTTTTTTTTTTTGCCTTCATTCCCTTCACCCCCCCACCCTCCTGGTTCAAGCCACTGTTTCTCAGTCTAGTTGTGTAGGACACAGCTCCCCGGCCCATGCTGGTTTTATGAGCCTTGCGCTCCACCCGGATGAGGCAGTCGGTCGCTGGTCATTGGTCGGCCGCTCACATCAAATATCTTATTGCTGTTTGAATTTTCAAACCAAGATCCAGTCAAGATTTGTGTAGTTTCATTTGTTATATTTGTTATATTTCTTCAATCTCTTAATCTAAAACAGCTCTTTCGCTTTTTTTGTTGTTGTTTGCTTTAAATGATGCATGTACATTTTGAAGAGATTAGACATGTCTGGATTTGTTTGATTGCTTCCTCATTTAAACTGTTCCCCTGAATTCTGGTAAACTGGAAGTTAGGTGTAAAAGCTTCATTCGATTTAGGCTAAATATTTTTGGCAAGAATACTTCATAGGTGATGATTATATAACAATCACCTGATAGAATGTTTTCCTAATTTGATTGATGGTGTTATAAATTAACCATTACTGAACACTGAGTTTGCATCCAGTTTTTTGCTGCTCTAAAAAATGTTTTGAAGATTAACATTTATGTAGGTTTTATTTTGAAGTTCTTTACAACAAGATGCCCAAGCATGAAATTATTAGGTAAAGACAGAACACGTTTATGGATGGTTCTTGGTAGGTTCAGGCTAATTTTAATTAGTGATTTGGTATGAAGCTACCAAACTAGTGTTTAAATTGCTTCCAATATTTTTTCCTCTTTTCAGGGGCTGAAAGAAGTGACACTACTTGGTCAGAATGTTAATAGTTTTCGGGACAATTCAGAAGTCCAGTTCAACAATGCAGTGTCCACCAACCTCAGCCGTGGCTTCTCCACCAACTATAAAACCAAGCAGGGGGGCCTTCGTTTTGCTCACCTTCTGGATCGGGTCTCCAGAATAGATCCTGAAATGAGGATCCGGTTCACCTCTCCCCACCCCAAAGACTTTCCTGATGAGGTGAGTATCAATAGTTAATTGTGCCAAACTGATAACAGTATACTCAAGCATGTCTGTCTGGGATAGACAGAGGATGGTTTGGGCAAAAGTAAAGGATTTGGTTAATTCATGTGTTTGGTTTAATTAACATCATAATTACTTGAAAATTAACCTTGGTGGAGAACAGTGGGGGTGGTATTCCTTGATGCAAGATTCTATGGTGAGACTTTGATGACATTTAATGTATTCTTTTTGATCAGGTTCTGCAGCTGATTCATGAGAGAGACAATATCTGTAAACAGATCCATCTACCAGCCCAGAGTGGGAGCAGCCGTGTATTGGAGGCCATGCGGAGGGGGTCAGACTTGGTTGGGGAGGGGGTTTCCTGTACCTTTCCATATTTCCTTAAGGACAAAACAGTGTTTAAGAACCTAGCATGTGTGTGGCACATAGTAGCTGCTCAGTAAATATTTATTGTGTGATTGAACTCCTGGACATTGTAATTTGCTTTTGTTCACTCTATAAGTATAGACTAAGGACTAGATTTTATTCGTTTAGCATGTTTTTTTATTAAGCATCTACTGTGTGGCATATTCTGAGATATTAATCCTTTAGCTTTTTTTTTTTAAATCTCGTGATTTTTTTTGGGGGGGGAAGGATATTAGGGGAACAGTGTGTTTTTCCAGGGCCCATCCACTCCAAGTTGTTGTCCTTCAATCTAGTTGTGGAGGGTGCAGTTCAGCTCCAAGTTCAGTCGCTATTTTCAATCTTAGTTGCTGGGGGCGCAGCCCATCATCCCATGTGGGAACTGAACCGGCAACCTTATTAAGAGCTCACACTCTAACCAGCTGAGCCATCCAGCTGCCCCAGTCCTTTAGCTTTTAACATTAAAGATTTTTAGGTCTTGGAATTTAAGTGTAGCTCTATGTGTTCACTTACTTTGGGAATAGTAAATATTGCAGAGATAAGACTGGAAGGAGAATGTGACAGATGGCAAGCTATATGGACCTAGTGTTTTGCCTTGTTTTTGGCATTGGCAAGAGTTTTAGAGATCCTCTTAAATGCTTAATCTGTGTTGATATATTAGTTAAATACAAAAGGCTATTTAAAATAATTTATGCCCTTGAACTAAAAATTCATGGCCCTAGATTAGGTTACAGTACAGGATTTGAATCATAAGTGATCTTTCAGGTATTTTAACCTGCTCTTGTACTGTCTTGTGTGGGTGAGAAGCAATGACGTGGTAATTCATAGTATTATCTTTTTATAGCATTCGTTTAAAGAAGATTGGTTCACCTAAGCCTTTTCTTTTTGTTCTTTATTGTAGCTATTCAAGAGAAGCTTATGTGGAGTTAATCCATCATATCAGAGAGTTTATTCCAGGTACATTAAAGAAATGCATTCACTGAGTACGTTACTCTACCAGTGACCACAGTCTTCTTGGTCAGATACAGGCAACACCTGTGGCAATACCTTGTGTCACCTTTATACTTCTTTTGCTTCTCTTCATTTCTGTCTCTTTCTCTCTTTTCACTTTTTCCTGATTTTTTTTAATGTCTTGGTCTTGCTAGAAATACTCAGAGGTGTGGATCAGCTTGAGGCCTCAAGGCTAAAGAGATTCTTTTTCAATAGTTTTTGTGTTTGTGAACATATGGGAGAGACCTTGTATTTTTTCATTAGCTGGCGAAGTTTCAGATAGTCTAAATTAGTTCTCATTTGGGGGCAATTGATATCTTTAAAAATGTGTACTTAGAGGTAATTTGTTTCTTATTTATTATAACCTATGCTCTTTTTTTTTCCTTTTCTTCTAATAAAATCACTCTGTAGTCTCTTAGTTTAGAGTTGGTTGACGATGTCTACACATTTTCCAAATTTCTAATTATAACTTTTATTGTGCCCAAATACTTTCATTTTGATGGAGCAGGACAATGTGGAGGTACTCTGGGCTGTAGTTTCCTCATCCATAAAATACAGCTAATAGTACTCACCTTGTTGGATTATTGGGATAATTAAATAAGTTAGATAGTAAAGTATAGCACTTAGTAAGTATTCAGTAACTAGTAGTTATTGTTACTATCTTGTGTTAAACTAACTTCAAAAGTATATTTGTATGGGACACTGCAAGATTTTCACCAGTGAAAGCAGGACCGTTTGGAACATGTGGACTCCTTCCGTGTCCCTGAATCCCACATTTGCAGTGGAAATCCCTTTTCTAGTGCTGAGGGGAATGTAGACTGAGAAGCCAGGCTCTGGGATGGGAACACTGTAGAAAAGCAGGCACATCCTCCTTGCGCTGTAGTGACAATTCTGTCACACTTGCACATAGGCTGAGTAGCTACAGAAAAGGCCTCAATTGCTGTGCCTACCTCTGTAGCCCACAAGTGGCAAACGCTTCTCTTGAAAGTAAGCGGCAGTGATTACTGTTCTTTGTCCTTATTGTGTGTCATAGGTGTCAGCCTGAGCAGTGATTTCATTGCTGGCTTTTGTGGTGAGACGGAGGAAGATCACCTCCAGACGGTGTCTTTGCTTCAGGAAGTTCAGTACAACATGGGCTTCCTCTTTTCCTACAGTATGAGACAGGTGAGTGCTGGGATGGGGGAGGAGCTACTTCTGTGCTGAGAATGACATCGTTCCTGACCGGTTTATCGACCGAAGGTAACTGGGAAGCAAAAGTGGCAGCAAGGCAGTCTTTGGGAAGCCACAAGGACCTTACCATTCGTTTCTTTATTTTCTCTGATCAACCTGTCTATTATTTTACACACTTCAGCTATTGGAGATGAAAAATAATTAACTATGCCAATATTTTCTCTTTATTAGAATATTTTAAATTAGGTTGTTTAGAATTTGAATGTGGAGGGAGGGGCATTATTGTCTTTACGAAAAACCTAAAATTGTTTCTCAACATGCAGAGTGATTTGTTTTACAGACACCCCTTGTCACTCTCCCAGCCATCCTCAGCCATTTCTAGTTTCTAGTTTTCTAGGCCAAGTGAACTCACTGAAACTCACTTTAGAGTTTCTCCTGTAATACAGATTCCCAGGTGGAAGATGCAGCAGGAGATGAGCATACGGAGAGTAATTCATATGTATTTCCTGCAGAGGGGATCATCCTAGTCTGCTGCCGTTTTCTTGGTGGTAGGGATGAATTGCCTGGGTCATTTCTCATCCCTGTAGTCACGTTGGGGGCAGCTTGCCTTGTGTTTGGGCTGGAGGCTGAGGAGCCTCTCTGGCCATGGACTCAGGAAAGCTGACTGATGAATGAATGAACCCAGGACTTTAGCCACTGCTAACTCAGCAGCTGTCATTCAAGCAATTCATGTCTTTAAAGCCCACTGCCTAGTGTTCTGCAGTGTAGCCTACTGCAGTGTAAGTGGGCGAGTGTGTATGTTCATGTCTCTTACAGAATTATTTTCAGGGATGAAGTTTCAGAGGAGCTGTTGGGTTCCGTTTTGCTTCTTTTCCATGGACAACACAAACATGCAAGAGAAATTCTTATAATGCTAGATTTGGGAAATGGGTTTTCAGTGTGTTGTGGAAGCATATCCTATGGGCATTGAATACGAGTGTTTACTTTGGGATTTAATTACTTGGTTAGAGTTAAGGTTATAGAGACTTATCAAGTAGCTTAGTAGATGAGAGCAAGCACTTAAATTGCTCCGCTCACTTAATAACTATGTGACCTTGGGAAATGTCCTTTGTTTCTTCATCTGTGAAATGGGGGATAAGATTAGTACCAACCTCAGGTAGTTTTGATGATTAAATAGGATAATATGTATAAAGCATTTAGAACAGTGCTTCATGATGTAAGTGTACAATAGAGGTAAGTTGTTGTTAATAATAAGACAGAATCGAGCAAACCCTGTGAGGGAATTCTGTTTTAGGATTCTCTACCCATTCTCATTTTCCTCTGTGGATTTGGTCATTCTCTCAAAGGCAGACTGATTTGAATATCCAGACTTTGGTGTTTTGGTTTTTCTCTTATTCCATACTTCTGTCAAGCGTAGTGGGTGTCCAACTGTATTATGAGCTCATGTACATAGGAAAATATATAAATGTATATATGCATACTGTGGTTTTGGATGATGTAAAGGCTTTTCAAGGATTAGTTTTAGTTTTCTTTTTCTTTTTTTTTGGACTAGATGATACATGCTCATGGTATAAAACTCAAAAGGTCAAAATCATATGCAGTGAGAAGTAGTTCTTCCTTCTTCTCAGGTTGCTTAGTTCTTCAGCTCCTTCCTTGACGCCCACTCTTACAAATTTTTTCTGCAACGTTCCAGAGATAGTTCATGTATTTATAAACATATTTATATATATTCTTTCTATACCAAAATTATACATGTTCATGTGTACCTTATTTCTGTTAAAAGTATATTTGGGAGAGCAATCATATCAGTATATATAAAGCTATCTCATTCTTTTTAACAGCTGTGTAATTTTTCGTTATGTAAATAAACCATAATTTGTTTTACTAGTTACCTATTGATAAACATTTAGGTTGCTTTGCATCTTGTGACTTTATAAACTGTGTGGCTGAATAATTTAGTACATGAGTTATTTAGTATATGTTCAAGTGTAACCTTTATCCTTAAGATAAAGGCTATAGCCTTAGGGTATCCTAAGGATAAAGGTTACATTTGTACCCTATAAAAATCTTAACAACAATTTGGAGTCTATGATTTTTATGTGCTAAATTTAGAATTTAACCCTTGCAAAAAAACAGTGACTCAACTGCAGAGTTACCTTTTTCTTTTAGAAGGCTTCCAGAGCTAGAGAACCCTTATGGCATGGGTTGGGTTTGCTGTACATATCTGCAACTTGCAGGGGGCAATGACCATTGTCCTGCTCTGTGCTTCAAGAATGGATTCTACAAGGCCTTGGCAACCTCTCTGTCTCTCTCTCTCTTTCTTTTTTTTCCTACTTATATCTATTTAATTTATTAATCCTTAATAATTACATTTAGATTACCCATGAAAACTATATAAGACATCAAAGTCAATTATTCCAAGTTATTTTCCTGATGACAAATTTTGTAAGAGATAACATGAACTTATTTTTGTAAACCCATGTAAAATACAAACATTATATTTAATATCAATAACTCGAAAGACATGTCTGTCCTACCTAAACCAATAAACTTAAACTAACATTTCTTTGTTTATTTTTTTAAAATAATTGTTTTATTTTTCAATTACAGTTGATATACAATAGTATATTAGTTTCAGGTGTATAACAGTGATTAGACATTTGTATAACTTACGAAGTGATCACCCCAATAAATCTAGTACCCATCTGATACCATATATAGTTATTACAATATTACTGACTATATTCCTTATGCTATACCCTTCATCCCCATGACTATTTTGTAACTACCAATTTGTACTTCTTTTTTTTATAGAAGACACGGGCATACCACAGGCTGAAGGACGATGTCCCACAAGAGGTAAAGTTAAGGCGTTTGGAGGAACTTATCACCGTCTTCCGAGAAGAAGCGACAAAAGCCAATAAGACCTTTGTGGGTCGTACCCAGCTGGTGCTTGTGGAGGGGGTGAGACCATATGTATATACATATATTGTGTTTGTTTTTTGTTTTTTACAACAAAATATGTCTCCTTTTATTTAGATCTTTGATTTCTTTTATTAGTTTTTGTAGTTTTCAGCGTACAGATCCAGTACAAGTTTTGTTAGATTTAAGTATTCTGAGTGTTTTTTTTAATAGGGTTGTAATTGCTGTTGTGTTTCTAATTTCGGGTGTCCATGTGTTCATTGCTATTACATAGAAATAATTGAGTTTTGTATGTTTATCTTGTATCCCGTGACCTTGCTGAATTCACTTAATAGTTCTAGGAGGTTTTTTGGCAATTTCCTTGGGATTTTCTATGTAGATAATCATATCTTCGTGTTTTTTTTTCCCGTTCTCATTTTCCATGGTTCCTTCTTTTATTATTTCCTTTCTGTTCAGAGAACTTTCTTTAGACACTCTGGCAGTAGATTGTCTTTTTCTTCCTTCATCGTAGAATATCTTGATTGCCCTGTTTACTCCTGAAGGATATTTCTGTACTTAGTGAAAGAATTAGGGAAAAATATGTCTGCTCCATCTTTCTGGAAGCAGTATCATATGTATATTTTTAGTATCAATTTTATCGTTTGTCTTTAATCCTTTTTAAAATCACACTTTCTTAGAAATTTACTGCATTTCTGGATGTTAGTGGTTCCTGTAGGCTTCTGTGGTCAAGTCTGGGAACCTAGCCATCATTTAGAGAGAGTACTAAATGGATGGGATAAGGGTGAGTTTGGGAACCTAACCTTTTGTGAAGCTGCATGCTGCAGCCTGTGGAAAGGAGGGGAAGGAGAGAGACAGGCCCTTTCTGTGACTTCTTCCCAGTCCTGGTTTGGGAAAGGAGAGTCCTGCTCCATATTGTAGACTATGGCAGCATCAAAGCCACCAATTGCCTGGTATTTGTGTTTGTTAGGACTCTCTGGTACTGAGTAATAGTGGGAAATGTGTTCAAGCCATTCAGCCTAAGCCAAAAAGAGGGTTTTTGTTTTGTTTTGTTTTTGGTATAAACCTCTAGGGGTATCTTATGGAGCCCCAAAGCAGGATATTGCCAGGTATCTAGAAGGGACTCTGTGCAGCCTGGGAAGCCCTTGAGGCTCAGACGTGCTTGTCTCTCCTCAGACCAGCCTTTCCTGCTTCTTCATCTGTGTGGCAGAATATGGCAGTCTTATAGTTCTTCTGTTTACATGCTATAGTTCCAGCTGTTCACAGACCAAAATTTTGTCTCCCAGCCCCAATTGAAATTTCTAAGAGAGGAAACCTGATCAATTCAACTTGGGTTAGGAATTTTCCTGTGATCTGATCCAGCAGTGGATGTTGGTGGTGATGCTGAGCTGGTGAAATATTCCAGAGTGTTTGCCTCACTAAATGCTTTATAATGTAGGGTGTCAGCTGTGATTCTGGAGATCTGTACATTTACATGTCTTTTTCTTGTCTGATTGCTGTGGCTAGGACTTCCAGTACTCTGTGTAATAAAAGTAGTGAAAGTGGGCATCCTCGTCTTGTTCCTGATCTTGAGGAACCATTGAGTGTGATGTTAGCTGTCGGTTTATCATATATGGCCTCTATTATGTTGAGGTAGAGTCCTTCTATTCCCACTTTGCTGAGAGTTTTTAGTATAAATGGATTCTGGGTTTTGTCGAATGTTTTTTCTGCATCTATTGATATGATCATAGGATTTTCATACTTCATTTTAATTATGTGGTGTATCACACGATTTGGGTGTGGGACCAGCCCATTTTGCATCTCCACCTCTCCTACTAGTCTCGATATGGCTTTGTCTTTATGTCTTTAGTTATAGGAGTTATCTTCAGCTAGTCTTCAAGTGATTCTCAAGGGTGGTGGTTCTATAATTTAGCTGTAATTTTGATGTGGTTGTGGGAGGAGGGGAGCACAGCGTTTACCTACTCTGCCATCTGGACTGGAACTCCCTTGGTCTGTTTCTATTTCCTGATTTTTCTCCTGATTATGGGTCACATTTTTCTGCTTCTGGGCATATGTAGTGATGTTTGATTGGATGTTGGATACCATGATGTACATTTTTGAGTGTTTGGATTTTGTGTTGGGCTTTGTTCTGATAGGCAGTGATGTTACTTAAAACAGTTCAGTTTGATCCTTTCAAGGTTTGTTTTTAAGCTTTGTTAGAAGTGTTTTTTATCCTAGGGATAGGTTAGCCTCATTACTAAGGTACGGCTCTTCTGGAGTTGCTACTGCATGTCCCAAGGAATCAATGAGGACTATTTGGTGGTAGATGAAATGATTCCCAGCCCCATGCGAGCTCTGGGAACTCATCAGCTGACAGTTCCAAGTTTACTTTCTTTGCCTGACTTCATGGAGTTTCACTCTACGGAAGCGAGTATTCAGCAAAGACTGCACATTTCTATAGCTCTTTTTTTGCTTAGCTCCCTCCCATTTAGAAATTGTTCCGTGATTTCTAGTTGTTGCAGGCTCCCTAAATTCTGATCCCTCTTTCCTCATTTTAGAGAGAATCGCCATCCTCTGCTTTGAGATTTCCCTTCCTGCTTTCTTTGCATCTTGGTCTGGCTTGTGCCTTCTGGCAAAAACTCAGGGATGGTTGGAAGGCTCATCTCATTTGTTTTCCTTCTCTTATACAACCTCTGTTGTCCAATCCCTGAAAATAGCTGTTTTAGACATTTTGTCCAGTTTCCTAGTTATTTAAGGCTGGAGGATAAACTTGATTCTTCATCATGGCTGGAAGGGAAAGACTTGCGTATAGTCTAGAAGTTAACTCCATCATTCTAGTTTTATTATTCTCCTGGCCTTGTCTTCTGCATGTTGCGATGGAAACTCTGGCCGTGAGCCTGCCTGTTCATTATGGGAAAGTAACTCAGCCACACAACTCCAGAACATTCTTAAGTGATTACTATGAGACAGGGTAAAGTAAAAGTGGATTTGCCAAGTGCGTCACCCATATGTCTTTGGTTTTAGGCCTGTTGGAGGTCCATTCCTTTTGAAGGTAATTCTGTAATCCAAGACTCATTGACTGAGTCATTCATTAGTGTAGAGTCAGCAAAACTTTATTGAGTTTCTGTTCTGTGCCATGTCCTGCCCTTGTTGGTTGAGCAGCGATAAACATTTAGTCTTCTTCAGTGATTCTTTGGTTAAGGAATGCGCTACAAGTAAGACCCTTGGGGATCTGAGACAAGAGAAGGCGTAATTTCTGTCTTCTAGGAACTGATGACTGACAGACTCATAGAGTCTCCTTTGTTCCTTCTGCAGCTCAGTAAACGCTCTGCCACTGACCTGTGTGGCCGGAATGATGGAAACCTGAAGGTGATATTCCCTGATGTAGAGATGGAGGATGTCACTAACTCTGGGCTCAGGGTCAGAGCTCAGCCTGGGGACTACGTGCTGGTGAAGGTAAGGTGTCTTTTAGGTTTTTTGCTTTGCACCATGAAATGGCTGTTAGATTGGATAATTTGGGGAAATGAATTTTTTTCCTGGAGAAACTTTTTTTTTTAAAGACTTTTTGGGGGAAGGGGAACAGGACTTTATTGGGGAACAGTGTGTACTTCCAGGATGTTTTTTTTCCCAAGTCAAGTTGTTGTCTTTTCAATCTTAGTTGTGGAGGGTGCCGTTCAGCTTCAAGTTGTCCTTTCAGTCTTAGTTGTGGAGGGCGCATCTCAGCTCCAAGTCCAGTTGCCATTGCTAGTTGAAGGGGGCGCAGCCCACAGTCCCTTGTGGGACTCGAGGAATCGAACCGGCAACCTTGTGGTTGAGAGGACGCGCTCCAACTAACTGAGCCATCCGGGAGCTCAGTGGCAGCTCAGCTCAAGGTGCCGTGTTCAATCTTTAGTTGCAGGGGGTGCTGCCCCCCATCCCTTGCAGGACTTGAGGAATCGAACTGGCAACCTTGTGGTTGAGAGCCCATGCTCCAACCAACTGAGCCATCCGGGAGGCAGCTCAGCTCAAGGTGCCGTGTTCAATCTTAGTTGCAGGGGGCAGAGCCCACCATCCCTTGCGGGACTTGAGGAGTTGAACTGGCAGCCTTGTGGTTGAGAGCCCACTGGTACATGTGGGAATCGAGCCGGCAGCCTTCGGAGTTAGGGGCATGGAGCTCTAACCACCTGAGCCACCGGGCTGGTCCGAGAATTTTGTAATAAAATGAAAATCTCTTCTCAACCTGAGCAATGGAAGGGCACCTTGAATTTGAGACTATTTCTAACTATTGCCTTCTTGTTTTTCTTCTCTCTTGCCCTGGAACGGTTCTTTTTGGGAATTTGGTGAGGTTGGAGTACACAGTAGTTTCTTGCTGCAGAGAGGCCAGGAAGTGCAAGTGATTTGGAGTTGATAGTTCTCTGTCAGAGAGCGGCATGCCCTTTGAAGCCTCTGATGCTCCAGCATCCCTAACTGACATGTGCTCCCGTTTTCTGGGTCCCTCCCTAGACTAGCAGATCTAGCTGAATGGCTGTGGGAAGGTTTCTTCTTTCTTTTCCCTCTTTCATTGGGGCTAGTCCTCCTTTCTTCCCTCTTTCCTTTCCTTTTTCCTCCTTTTCTCCTTAACACTACTGCTATTGCCATGTCCCTTTCTTTCTGGTCCTAATGTCTACTTTGCCCCAGAACCAGAAGCAGGCAGGACACATACTGATGAGGTTATGCCGGAGCAAAGCTGCTTCTCCAACACTGAGTTCTGGAGCATCTACAAAAGAGAGAGCAATGATTTTTCTGCTGTTCTGATCAGTGTTTTGTCCTCTTACCTATTTCTTAGTATTTTAACCTCTACTCTGCTTCCTGTACTTGTTCTTACTGTCACCTCCATCTTGAGTCATGGGAGCCATGGTCCATGGCTCGTAGCTGAGTGAGACTCATTCCTCTGGCACATAACTTCTTTGGATTGGCCTATAAATTTTACCAACACTTAGAACTTTTCTGTCCATCTGACAAAAACTTACAACACAATCAGTTTGCTGGTTGGTGACTTTATGATGTCATTCCCATCTGCCCTTGTCGTGAGTGGGAATTGTCTTACTTAAACATTACCTAGGAATTTCCTAGGTAGAGTAATTCCTACCAGGTAGCAGCGTGATTGATTTAGAAACAACCTGGCATAGCTTTCGCTATTTGTTCTTTTTTAAAAGTTTTTTGACACTATCTTATTTCCTTATTTCTTTCTCTTCTGAATGTTTGTTTCTTTGATTTTTAGTTTCTTTCCCATACCTCCTCCTACTCTCTTTCCACTCTAGCTAAGTGTTACTTGAAAAAAAGGAAAGACGTTGGTGGGTTGGGTTGTAGTGTTAGTGTGATATCTTTTGTAAAATGGAAACATTCCAGTTACGAAAGGTAGAAAGGTTATGCTGCATCATTACTTGGTCCTCTGTTTTGTTCTCAAGTGACATAAATCCCACAAGTAAGATTTCGTGGAAGGATCAAAATGAAGGAAGAGCTGTGGAGCCAGGGATCTGTTGGCTGTTTTTCTGTGTTGCTCATCACTGCTGTTTCATTTCTCTCCAGTGAGAATCTCTGGGCTGTGCTAGAACCACTCCCGCATAAATTTCACTTTCTTGTCTCCCTCCCTTCTGTGGCGCTTATTTGGCTGAACCCCAGCTCTGGTAAAAGTGGTTATCTGCTTGCTCGGCATCTGTGCCCTGTCATCTGAACATTGCTGGGGAAAAGCATACAGTTAATCTGTATTAGATAGATGAGGTCAGATGATGGGGATTGAAAACTCAAAAGACAGGTAGGAGTTCTCGTAAAAATCTAGATATGTGAGGTCCAGGACTGGTGATTGTGATGGCTCCATGGACATCAAGGGTCCCGGCGTCTTCTGTTTTTATTCTCTGTGTGTGGCCTCCAGTCTCAAGGTACCCTCATGATCCAAGATGGTTGCTCCAGCTACTATGTCAATATTCTAGGTAGGAGGAAGGAAAGATGGGAAGGGCATGTCCTCTTCCTTTCAAGACACTTTGCAGAAGTTCCACACACTGTTTCCACCATAGTAACATACCACACCAGACAGCAAAGAATCTGAGAAGCGTGGTCTTCATTCTGAATGAACATGTGCCCAGTTAAAAATTGGGAGTTCTGTTACTGAGGAAGAAGACGAGAAATGTTGGGGGATAAGTAACAATCTCTTCTACATAAACCATCTGTACTCAGTTCAAATTCACGACGGTGAAACTCAAATGAGTACTGAGCCTTGAAATCCTGATGCTACGATTTCCCTAGTACACTGACTTTCCCATTCTTTCTTCTTACATCTTCATCTGCCTCTCCAAATCCTAGTCTCAGCGAATGTCTGACTTATATTTTATATTCATAGAGAAAATAGATCAAGTCATACGAACCTCATTGTCTCATCATTATTTCCTCCGGCTCACTCACATCTCTACCCGTACATGCTGTCTGCTCACATGAGACAGTGTAGGAAGCGTCTGTATCTTCTGTCATCAGGGTCCTTTGTACCTTCACTTCCGGCCCTGCCTACCTTCTCAAGAGATTTGTATTTATCTCCCTTCTCTCTTGCGTCTTAAACTTAATGTGGCCAAAATAGAATGGATTCTTCCCACTTTCCTGCAATTTTCTTCTTTTCAAGTCTTCCCCAATTTCCGTAAATGGCACCACTCAATTGCTCAAGCTGAAAATCTAGGAATCATCTTACACACTTGCTTTCCTGCACTCCCCATCAGCAGTCTACCTCTTTCGGTTTTTCCTATGGAATGTATCGTGAACCTGACCATTTCTTTCCATTTCCAAGCCACCGTCCTTTTTGACTGGGAGATTGCAATATCTTCTTCACTGGCCTTCTGCTTTCATATTTTGAAGATAAATTATTTTATTGACGTCTATCATAACTGTAGAAAATTGCCCACATTATCAATGTACTACTTGATGAATTAAAGTGAACCGACCATGTAACTGCCACCTAGATCAAGAAATAGAATGTTCTCAGAACACTAGAACCCCCGCAGTGTTCCTACCAGTTGCCCTGCATCCTGGCTTCTGATACCATAATTTAGTTTTGACTGTTTCGGGTTGTTACACAATTGAATCATACAATGTGTATTTTTGGTACCTGTCTTCTTCCCCTCTAACTTACGTCGTGCAAGTCATTCCTGATTTTATTTATTCATATTATATGACTGTATCACAATTTATTGATGCATTGTATTGTTGGCCATTTTGGTTGTTTCTAGTGTGGAGCTATTACAAGTGGAATTGCTATGAATATTCCTGTACATGTGTTTTAGTACACATGTGTGTTTATTTCTGGTGGATATATGACTTGGAATTGCTGGGTCATAGGGTGTGTGTGATACAAATAGCTGAAGTGATCATACTGTTTTACACTCCTACAGCTGTGCAGCAGAATGCCAGAGGCTTCATATTCTCTGCTTTCATTCTTGCCCTCCTCTAGAATGTCTGCCCCCCCAGCAAGCAGTGTGATGTTTCTAAATCCGGTCACTCACTCCTCTTCTTGAGCCCTCCAGTGGTTTCTCACTGGAGCCAGCATAAAATGCAAGGTGTCCAAGGCCTTATATGATCTGCCCCAGCTAGCTTTCCAACCTCACATTCCCTCACTCTTCTTTTGTCTCCTCCAGCCCTGGGGCATCCTTTTTATCCCTCAGACCTGGTCTTTGCACATGCTGTGTTGCTTGGGAGACTCTTGATCTTTGCCTGGCTGATTGCTTTAAAACCTTCGTGTTCTCCCTAAAATATCACCTCCTTGAGAGGCCTTCTCTGGCCAGTATCCTGCTAAAACAGCTTCCCTCCACTTTGTTCTTGCCACTGTTTACCACAGCCCATTTTATCTTCATAGCACTTCTTAGTACGTGAAATCTCCTTGTTTCTTTCTTCACATATTTATTGTCTGTTTTCTCTTGAGAGCTCCTTTGAGGTCAGAGAAAATATCTGTTTTGTTCATCTCAGTATCTCCAGCACCTAGGACTATACTTAGAACATAATAAGCACTCAGTAAATATTTACTAATGCACTGACTTATTCTCATGGTAAGAAATGAGACCACCGGAGCCTTCAGGGTCACATGCTTTTAGCTCTCAATTAAAGAGGAAGGAGAGCCTTTCTCAGCAAATTTGGGCTGTAAATATCCTAAGGAAGGATTTGACTGGTTCAGCCTGGATCACAGTTTACCCCTGGGGTTGGGAGGGCAGGGTCTTTGATGGGCAGTGCACACCTGAACCTTATGGTTGGTGCTGGGGAGGAGCCAACTCCCAAGAGAAAAGGAAGAAGTGGCTCTTTGGGACTTCTTAAATGATATGCATTACCGTTGCATCGGACGTCTCTTTCTCTCAGGATTGGGGACATACAGGAACCATGCAGTCTCTGCTGGCCTGTCATGTCCATCAGGTCCCTTTTGGTGGCCTTTCCTCTGGAGGTTTCTTATTAAGTCCCTGTGGTGCCTTCTTGGTTACCTTGCCTTCTCCCGACTGGTTGTCTTTCAGATCACCTCTGCCAGCTCTCAGACCCTTAAAGGACATGTGCTCTGCAGGACCACTCTTAAGGACTCTTCAGCATATTGCTGACCTGACGGACGGCCTCGAGCTGACGTGGGCAGTCCTTCCCATGTCACTAATGAAAGAGGTAATGAAGCTTCGAAGACAGACCACAAGTGGAGAAGCAACTTATGTCAAATGGAAAATGCATCTCTTTGCTGCTACATGAACAGGCTTTATAATCATTAAATTTATCTAAACTGAAGTCGTCTCTCGGCCTCTCTACTTTTACTTCATTTTTACCCTGGTTAATGTTTCTGGGATTTTCCCTATTTTCCCTGTATTAAGTGTTTCCCAACCTAATTTCTGCTGTGGACACTGCTAACCTCTCTGGTTTTTCTCCCCTGGACTCTGGGCATTAGAGACTAAAGGGGAGGGGAAAGTAGAGAGAACCATTTGCTTAGGAAAAACTGCTCTAGATCTGTCTTAACATTTTGTTATGATGACATTGACTCAGCTGCTTATCTCCTCACTTTATTCTCCTATTTTACCTGAGGTTTTCCTTCAGGGACTTCTTTTTTAGCCTGTCAATTCATTCTTGGCTTTCAGGTCTGACAGCACTTGGAGTTTTGGAAGGCATCATTACCTACTAGTGGGCTTTGAACACTCATTCCTGGCCCATTCTCTACCACGTTTATGTCATTCTGTGGGTACCATGAAAAAAAAATCCAAAAGATGGTAGCATGGAGTGCTTAGAATCAGAAGGACTTTTGTTCAAGTCCCCTCTCCATTGCTTAAGAGTTGTGTATCTTGAGCAGTTACTCTAGTCTTCTATGCCTGGGTTTTCTCATGTGACATGGGGATAATGATAATAAAATGTTTATCTCATACGGAGTTCAGTGAGATTATACTTGTAAAGAGTTTAGCACTATCATGTTTGTTTCAGCAGCACCTATACTAAAATTGGAACAATACAGAGAAGATTAGCACGGTCCCTGTGCAAGGATGACACCCAAAAAGAAAAGAGGTTAACACTATCTGTGACACAATAAGTTCTTAGCAAACGGGAGCAATCATTGAATGATTTTGCTTCTAAAACACAGCATGTGTTAGGATGTTCCGAGGCTTTTATTGTGTGTCTGCCCTTGATCTCCTTTAGACCCTTTCCACTGACCTCCAAGACCGCCTTTGGGAACCCCAGGCTGGGAACTTCCTCTTCAGGTGCTGGTCCGGCCTAGGAAGATTGGTTTCTGCTATCAAGATCCATCTTCTGAGGAAAACGTTTGTTATGGCTCTTCACCTTCATTCTTTATTCAAAAGGCATTTTAAAACAAGTTTTAAAATTTATATTTTCATGAAAAAGTATATTGTGGTAAATAATTCAAACAATACAATAGGTATCTGTAATTAGTCAGGTTCCTTCCTACCGCTTTCTCCTAGTCCCTCTTACGAAAGCTAGCACTTTTATCCTTTTCTAAGGTCTTTTCAGAGACAACCTTCTGTATGTACAGTGATTAGTATGTATATTTGTTTTATACAAATGGTTAAATACCATATACATTATTAAAAGCTTTGTTGAGGTATGGGTAATTGATGTACAACTGGCATGCACGTATTTAAAATGTACAATTTGATGTTTTGACATACATATATACCCATGAAACCATCACCAAATCAAGACAGTGCATATACCCATCACACCTGAAATTTCTCTCGTGTCCCTTGGTAATCCCTCTTTGATTCCTGATCCCCAAGCGACCATGGAATTTCCTGTCACACATTTTGACATGATGTATTTTCATTTTCATTAATTTCAAAATACTTTCTAATGTCCCTTTGGATTTCTTCTTTGACCCATGGGTTATTTAGAACTGAATTAATTAATTTCCACATATTTGGGGATTTTGCTGAGAGGTCTTTATGATATTGATTTCTAATTTAATTCCACTGCGGTCAGAGAACATACTTGGTATGATTTCAATCATTTGAATTTATTGAGACTTGTTTAATGGCTCAGAACATGATGTATCTTGGCAAATATTCAGTGCATACTGGAAAAGAATATGTATTTTGCTGTTATTGGGTGTAGTGTTCTATAAATGCCAGTCAATTCAGATTGTTGTTCTATAATACCCTTGCTTACTATCTATCAAATTCTTCTATCAAATATTGAGGGAGGGGTATTGAAATTTTTGATAATTATGGATTTGTCTCTTGTTTCTTCGCAGTTCTATCATGTTTTGCTTCAGGTATTTTGAAGCTCTGTTACTAGGTGAATAAACATTTAGAATTTTTATGTTCCCTTGACTAACTGATTTCTTTATCATTATGAAATGACCTTCTTTAAACCTGGTAATATCTTTTGCTTTGAAATCTACATTGTCTAATGTTACTATATCCACTTTGACTGACTCCCTTTTTATTGAGACTATAATTCACATAGCATTAATTTCACCATTTTAAAGTGTACAATTCGGTGGTTTTTAGTATATGCACAAGGCTGTGCAACTATCAACACTGTTGAATTCTAGAACATTTTCTTTTCTCCCTAAAGAAACCCTATATCCATTAGTGGTCACTCCTTATTTTTCCTTCCCCCATCCATTGGCCAATATTCTAAACCTTCTGTCTCGATTTGCCTATTTTGGACATTTTACGTAAACGTAATCATACAATATGTAGACTTTGTATCTGGCTTCTTTCACTTAGCATGATGGTTTCAAAATTCATCCATGTTGCATAAGGTGTCAGTATTTCATTCCTTTTTTATGGTTGAATAATGTCAGTCAATGTAATATTCAATCTTAATAGAATGGACTGATTACTAATTCAATCTCCTTACTAATTCTAGGTCTGTTTTTATTTTTCATTTCTTCTTGAGTCAGATTTGGTAGTTTGTGGGTTTTGAGGAATGTGTTTGTTTCAAGCAGATTATCTAATTTGTTGGCATAATGATCATAATTGATCAATTGATCATAATATACTTTTATAATCCTTTTATTTCTCTAAGATTGGTAGTAATATCCTCACTCTCATTTCTGATTTAGTATCTTGAGTCTTCTCCTTTTCTTTGTCAGACTAGCGAAAATTTTGTGAATTTTGTTGATCTTTTCAAGGAACCAACTTTTGTTTTCATTGATTGTTTTGATTTTCTGTTCTCTTTCATTTGACTTTGCTCTGATCTTTACTATTTCATTCCTTCTGCTTGCTTTGGGTTTAGTTAGCTCTTTTTCTAATCCTTAAAATGGAAAGGAAGTTATTGATTTGAGATCTTTCTTCTTTGTCTTTTTAAAACAGGGCTTTATTTTTTTAGAGCAGGTTTACAGCAAGATTGACTGGAGCACAGAGAATTCCGTATACCTCTTTCCCCAACAAATGGAGATTCCCTCACTATCAACATCCCACACCCGAGTGGCACATTTGCTACAATTAATGAACCTAACTTAACTCATTATTATTACCCAAAGTTTTAGTTTAAAAAAATTATTTCAAAGACAGTACAGGGGGTCCCTCTGTACCCCATACCCATATTCTCATATTATAAAATCTTAATGTGGTTTATTTGTTACAGTTAATAAATCAGTGATAATACATTATTTATTAAAGCCCATACTTTATTCAGATATCTTCAGTTTTCTCCTAAACTCTTTTTATTGTTCTAGGATCCCATCTAGGATAACATAGTACCTTTAGTTGTCATGTCTCCTTAGTCTCCCCTTGGTTGTGACCATTTCTCAGACTTGTTTTTTTTGTTGTTGTTGTTGTTTTTAAGGAGAGCTCAGCCCACAGTGGCCCATGCAGGGATTGAACTGGCAACCTTGGTGTTATCAGCATCATGCTCTAACCGAGTTAACCTTGATAGTTTTGAGGAGAACTGGTCAGTATTTTGTAGAGTGTGCCTCAGTTGGGATCTGTCACATGTTTTTCTCAGTAGTAGACTGGGATTATGTGTGTCTAGGAGGACGACCACAGAGGTAAAGTGCCATTCTCCTCACATCATAAGGGTACATACTACTAATGTGCTTGATCACTGTTCATGTTAACCCCGATCACCTGGCTTGAGGTAGTGTCTGTCATATTTTTTCACTGTAAAGTTGCTCTTCTTTGTTTTCCTATTTCCATACTGTGCTTTTTGGAGGAAAGTCACTCTGTGCAGTTGCCACTTAAGGAGTGGGGAGATATGCTCTACCTCCAAAAGGGTAGAATAGCTATGCAACTCATTTAGGACTCTTCGGCAGGGGAGATTTGTCTGTTCTTCCCCTATTTATTTATTGAAGCATTTATTTATATCAATATAGACTGCTGGATATTTATTTTATACTTTGGGTTATAATCCAGTACTACTTGACTTATTTTGTTTGTCCGATTGTTTCAGCCTTGGCAGCTCTTTCAGTTGGCCCCGTATCCCTTTGACATGTCTCCGTCATTGTAGGGTTTTTTTGGTGTGTATATGTGAGCACTTTCTTACTTTCAGTAACTATTAAGGAGCTCTAGGGCCATCTTTTCTATTTCCTCTCCAGTCTTAGGATTAGCCCTTTCTCCAAGGAGCCCTGATTGCTTTTATGAAGAATGGTATCAGAAACCAACATCTGAGGGTGGGGATATTTGTTGCTACTGTGGGTTGGAAGGGGGTTTGTTTTTTAAATGGAGGTGAAATTCACATACAATTAACCATTGTCAAGGGAACAATTTAGTGGCATTTAGTACATTCAGAATGTTGTGCCACCACCACCTCTACCTAGTTCCAAAATATTTCCATCACTCTAAAATAAAACCCTGTAACTGTTAAACAGCTATTCCTCCTTACCTACGCTCTGTTCTCCTGACAACCACAACTTCGTATTCTGTTTCAATGGATTTAACTATTTTGAATATTTCATATAAGACGAATTGTACAATATGTGATGTTTTATGTCTGCCTTTGTTTACTGAGCATAATCTTTTTGAGGTGGAAACACGTTGCAGCACGTATCAGTACTTCATTCCTTTTTATGGCTAAAGAATATTCCATTGTATGTATATACCACATTTGTTTATCCATTCATCCATAGATGAACATTTGAGTTGTTTACACCTTTTGGCTACTATGAACAGTATTGCTGTGAACACTCATGCACAGGGTTTGTTTGAACACCTACTTTCAGTTGTTTTGGGCATATACCTAGAAGTGGAATTACTGGGTCATATGTAAATTCTGTTTAACTGTCTGAAGAACAGTCAACCTGTTTTCCACAGAGATTGAACCAGTTTTACATTCCCACCAGCAATGCACGAGGGTTCAGATTTCTTCACGTTCTCACCACTGGTTGGAAGGTTTTTAAATAGGGAGTGTAGGTGGCAAGGGCAGAGGCAGGGAGGCCAGTTGCCCTGCTAACTGATGGTGGTGCCTTGGATTAGAATGGTGATGGAGAGAAGCAGGTAGATGGGAGAGGTCTTCTTGAGGCAGAATCAACAGGACTCAATGTGTTGGTAAGAGAGGGAGGAGTGAAGAACAACTCCCATGTGTCTGGGTAGGAAAGCTGGTTGGGTTGTACTGCCACTTACTATGATGGGATTGATTATGGGAGGTCCTGGCCTGGGGAGAAATTAAGATCTAAGTTTTGGACAGAGGGCTGAAAGCAATAGTGTGATTTGGTCTTTATTTTGTAGGGTGCTGGCCCTTGCTATGAGGCAAGCCCAGTTTCTGGCCCTGCTTGGCCTATCTGGTCTTTGTGTCCACAATATGAGCTTTGTTTCCAGAGCAGACATGTTATGCAGACACGGCACAGAGCAGAGGGTCTCTGCCTGTTACAGAGATCACAGGTGTGTTTCTCAGCACCCCTCTCATAACCTCTTCTGGGGCTCTCTGCATTTATAGGTCTCCTGACTGCTTGACTTGGCTGTCCTCTAACAGCCACTTGGCATGGCCTGTGGTCACTGAGCTGTAACCTAGATCCTTGGCTGCCCTGTTTATGGCACCACCAGACTCTGACATGCTCTGTCCCATCCAGCTTTTAGCATTTGGTGGTGCCTCTCGATGTTTAACGTATGATGATGGAGACGTTGGAGTCTAGCCCCTGTGTGATTTTCATGTTGGGCCATTGGGAAAAGAAATATTTGGAGTTGGAGAGGGGAGGGCAGAGATATGGGAAGGGAAGTCTTAATTATCATCATGATTGTCCCTTAGTGCACTAGATAAATTAATCCTGGGTTCGTTGCCTCATCTTTCATATTATTAATTTTTATGTCCCTAATATGTAGTGCTTTTGCTAGTCATAAACATACGACCAAACTCCTCTTGGTAGGAATTGAAGACAACTGAGTCATTTGCTGCATGAAAACAGGTTCATTATTAAAGAGATGATTACAGAATGCCAAAAGTCCCTAGTCTCGCTTTTCATGCTTTTGTTAATTCAAAGTAACGTTGGTGAAATTCCAAAGGACAGTTGACATGTTCAGAACACTATTCTACTTGGCTCCTTAATCATAAGGATGTCCTTGGCTCATTATTTTTTAGAGAAGCTTCGGAGTGCTTTCATCCTGAAAGTTCTCTGGCATCACGTGTGCTGGGTTAAATTTGCTGCCTGAAGGTGATTCTGTGGGGAGATAAAACAAGTAATTATACTATTTTTTTCTGTTTTTACCTTTGTTAGCATTTATTTTATGCTAAATTTACTCCCGGGCCATCATTTTTTGTTTCTTCCGTTTGTTCTGGGGTATCTTTTTCTTCTGTGCGACCTCCTCTTCTGCTTTAGGAACAATCGGCTGTTTTTCAGTGAGCATCATCTCCCTGTGGCAGGAGAGCTCATAATGCGTTCATCTGCCCATGAGCTCTGTAACTTCTGTGCCACTTCCTGGGAGCTTTATTCACCTAAATGTGCTCAATGACCAAAGTCTACATGTAAACCCTTAAGTTCAACATCACTCTCTGCATTTTTAAATATATACAGCAAAAATCAGCACTCTTTTTGGGCCACCCACCCTGCGTCCAGTGCTACTGGTTGTTCTGGGCACACCCAACAACCACCTTTGTAACGATGGAATGGCACACAACGCTTCTGTAAAGTGACATCCTTCAGATACTTGGTGGCTTTTTGGATATGCATACCCTCGATGGCCAGGGCAGTTTCATCAGTGTTCTCAAGATGAACATGAAGATTTAAAACTCTTGGTTTGTATGATTTTGAGGGATTTTCTGGGTCAAGTGAATGGAGAATCATTTTCAGAGGTCACGTGAGGCTGATTACAGGAAAAGCCAACTAATTACACTCTTAAGTACATAAGCTGGCTGCAGGCAAAGACCGAGCCAGCCGGTGCACTCCATCTCCCTGACCAGAGCGCTTGCATCAAGGATGGGGACATGGACCAAGTCAGGCCAGTGGGAGCCCCAGGGGTTATTCCTGGGTGATTGTCATTTGAGCAGTTCTGGAAAGAAAGGGATGGTGAAGCTCCTAGTGATTGGGGCCTCCATGTAGAGCCAAAATAAGTCCCACCCAGAAGTGTAGAGGCAAGAGGTGGATTCTGATGTCATCATTTAGGGCTTAAATCAAGCCCGTACCGAAGCTAATGCATCTCTGGAGTTCAGTACATTACAATTTTATTGTACCTGCTTAAACCAGTTTGTATTGTGCTTTTTGTCACTTGCAGCTGAAAGACAGTTGGCATTTTTCTGAGCCAGTCTCTTCACTTGAAGTCTGACTATGGAGGCTAAGTGACATGTCCAAGGCCACTCAGACCTATGGCGTGTAAAAGCAGGAGGTAGAAAACCAACACTGAATCGAATGCTGATTTTATCACACTCTCCAGTCTCTTAATTGATCTGGCCACAGATACAGGGACATTTGGGGGTTAAGTACGAATGGGAATGTACAGCTTCTGAGGTTTGAGCCAACATGGAGGAAGTTGAAGTTTTCCTCCTCAGATACACTACTTAAGCATGTTTATCAGGAATAAAACATCTAAGGGTGATAGAGATTTTAAACTGCTTTACTCTCTGATATATCTTCCCTATTTCTACCCTCAACATTTACTATTTTCTGGTACAAATTTAAATAAAAATCCAATTCTTTTAATGGTTTTTCAATATCAAAGCCTCCAGGGATAGGAAAAGGCTTACAGGCCAGGCTCTGTTTCTTCTACTCTGGGACTTGGGAGATGTCACCAATCTTCTGCTCTGGCCCTCACGACGGCTGTCCCACCAAGGCCTATCATCCCTGTCTCCCGGATATGTTTGGGGACATTGGAGGGAATTTCTGCTTGTCCACCTCCCTGGTGAGAGGACCTGGGACTGCTCCTTGCTCAGGCTCCACGCACGTGTGCACTTTGTAAAACAGTTGGCACTGGGAGCTACCACCGAACTCCTAAGGGGCTTTGTCCTGTGAGGTCCTGCAGAATGAGTCACAGTGATTTGGAGAGGCACATGGAGAGGTGAGTTGGCACATTTTCTGCCTTGAGTGTGGCGAGGGGAGTTTGTTGGGCGCTTGGAGGTTCCCGGTGTTGCAGCTCACAGCCCCATCCTCTTCTGTGTGTCACCCAATGGTGTCCCAAAGGAGGCGTAACTATCTCCCCCCATTGACCTGGGCAGTCCCCAAGGGCGCAGTGTTTGTACTCACAATTCTTGCATTCGTTGAAATCACTGAGATCAATGTCACATGATTTTGATTTTTTAATCTGTGAATTAAGCACGAGTTAGGTTTGCAGAGGAAATGACAGCGGGCCCATCCTCCTCCTCCTCTCCTTTCCTGTGCTCCTTCCCTTCTCCCCGTCCTATTTTCTGGCCTTCTTCTTGGCAGAACTCCTCTTCTCCCTTCCACCAGCCTGAGGTATTCTCCTATCCTGCTGCTGGTGTCTTTGGCTCAGAGGGGCTGCTGCTTCCCCTAGTTTCCAGACTTCTGCAGGCTGATGTCTCCTTCCTAGCTCTCTCCCAGCATCAGGCCCTCTCTGAGGAAAGGGCTTCTTCCTCTCCTCCCCCAATGACATAGAATGCTGTGTGGTGCAACCCCCTCTCCCTCGCCTTCCCATGACTTACATTCTCTTTCATGTCAACCGTCAACACTTCAGACACGATGTCATCTAAGCGCAGAGAGACAGGCAAAGCATCTGTGACCCTGGGAAAGAATCGTGTGGAGAGCCGTGTTATTCTTGCATTTCCGGATTTTGCCCAGACATTGACAATAACCCATCCATTGATGATACAGCTTCAGTGATGTCCTGCTGCTTAAATTTTGTAAACACCTGAGACCTTTCACCTTCAGTTTTAGTCATTAAGGAAGATGCAAGGATACCTGGGAAAATGACTAACGCAGGCATCTGACCCAGCAATCCCACACGGAGGAATTTACCCTTCAGGTACCGTGCACTTTGGTGATCAGACTTGTCTGGAGCTGCCTAATTGAAGTAGGGCACAACAGTTAATAACTGGACAAAATATTATTCTTTGATAAGGACTGTTAAATAAATTGTATTGCATCATCATAATGCAGTATTGGGCAGATTTAAAATAAGAAGAAGCTATTTACTTACTGATGCAACAGATTCCAAACAATTTTTTTATGTGAAACAATCAGAGTGCAGACATGTCTATATAATATCTGCCTATTTATGTGTGTGTATGTGTACATGAAAATTGGTTGCATATGCAAATAAGATCTCTGGAAGCCAGCCGAAGGGACTAGATTCATTGGTGGCTACCAGGGATAATTAGCCAGCTGGTGTCATGGGTGGGAGGGAAGCTCAGTCTATGGCTTTTTGTATCTTTTGAATTTTGATCCTGGAGAATATATATTGCTTATGCAAAAAACTAGGACAAAGTACAAAAGTATGCTTAGCGGGCAGCATGCAGACAGGCGAACGAAGGCTGTTCTGAAACACACTGGGCCGTTCCCAAGCAGAGACCCCTCTCTGGGCCTCAGTTTCTTGATCGTTCAGACCACTGTGCTCATCTCTGAGGGTATCCCTGTGTGACCCCTGTGGGGACATTCTGGCACACAGGCAGCTGATGCAGAAAGCGAGAAGAATGGTCTCACGTACGCCTTCACCAAAAGGAGGTTCACTTCCTTGACCCTGATGTCCTTGTCCCAGACGCGGAGGTTGACGCATTGGGCGTTGTTTGTGGAAATTCCAATTTTCAGAGTCACATCCGAATTCACCTGAAATCCCAGTATGCTGAGTACAGCTCCTAGCAGGCTGTGGAGAGCAAGATACAGGTGAAACCAGACCTGCCTGCAAAAGGTTGCCCAGCCACGCAATAGGAACTTTGTGAGTGAGCCTCGGGTATTTGTGCACGTTATTGGAGAGACGGAAAGTGTGGTGCTTTCCAGTGAGCATGCCCCAAGGTTGGTGGTGCCCTGGTTGGATTCAGAGCCTGGCTCATGGGAGGGAGGAATTCCATGCACATTGGAAAGTCACTCTCCTGACCAGGCTTCAGAGGAAGTTGTCTTTTGTTGGTGGCACCAGGCTGACAAGAACTAGATGCCCATGACAGGTTCACTTTTGTGCCCAGGACCTCCAGTTGTCTGTTGTGGGTGTGATAGCATAAGAAAAACCCACCGTTTGCCAGAGCATGGCCTTGTAAGGTTGGATGTTCTGCAGAAGACAAAGTCTCTTTGTGACGCTGCTAATTGTAGTAGTCACAACATGGGCTCTGGGGGCAAAATGTCTGGATTCAAACCCTATTCCTGCCATAGTTCAGCTGTGTGACTCTGAGTAAGGCTTCTAACCGGTTTGCTAGTCTCATCTGATTTCCCAGTCTTGAACAGGACTGCTCTCCTGGTGAGGCTGCCAGGAGACTGCAGGGCGTTCAGATTTCTGAGCGAAGGCCCTGGTGGAGCTCGGCCATGGGGTATCCGTGCTGTGTGTGTTAGTGCAAGAAGTGGTCTTCTCCCCAGTGTGGATTCCGGCCCCTCCCATGGCTTCCGTGTGCCCTGGGCTATACTGTTAGCCTGTTCCTCCCTGACTGTTGACGCTTCCTGAGGACGGGGACCACCTTTCGTCCTGCCTCTGTGCCCAGCGAGGCTTCTGGGACAGAGTGGTATTCACTAACTACCTGTTAGGTGGATGAATAAACGTGTGATGCATGTGTGCTTAAATTTGTGGCTTCCGGAGGGCAGTTACTCTGCCTCCCTCCACTGCCCAGGACAGTGTTTGTAAAGAGTGGGCTGATTCTCCTTGGAGAATCCAGGTTATTGGGAAGGTCATTTCCCGTAACACCAGTGCCGACAGTACAAGATGCGTTCTGTGTGGTTTCTCTCTCCACAGGCCGTGTGTATAATGTGCATATTTCATGGAATCTGGCTCTCTGGCTTTGCTTACATGCCTTGTGGATGGGTCATTGTCCCGCCTGCTCCTCTGGACTGGAGGAGAAGGGCATCTGTGCCTGCTGCCTAATTTGCCCATCCTGACACATCCTGCCTGACTCTGTCTTGACTCTGCCTGGCACTGGTCACTGGATATGAAGGGCCTGGCCCAGGCCCACACAGGTGACTGATTTGGAGACAGGCTCACCCTTTTCCAGCTACGAAGGCGGTAGTCGTGGCTTTGATGAGGATCCCATCACCGGTCATGGTCAACTTCATGTTCTCCACAGTTGCTTTTTGAACCTCTAATCTGCAAAGTGACAGCATCCAGGTCAGGCCTGGCTCAAGGAATCAGCCTGGGCAGCAGAGAAATGCCTTTGAAGCAGCCAATTGCCAACCCACCAACCCATCTATCTCCTGGACTCCCCAAGCCCCTTACCCGCCCAGTTCTTTGAACTCAAGAAGTCTTGTTCCTATTTCCCCCGAAAGGGCAGAGTTTCAGCACAGAGCTGGAATACTGCTTTGTGAAAACATGGTGGTCCCTTTGCATGCGATTGTGGGAGGTTGAACTTGGTGCTCCCCAAGCAGCAGCTTTCTCGGGTGCCATACCTTAGGGTCAGGAAGCACTTACCCTATCAGGAGATCATTCAGATCAATATTTCCCAGCCCGCCTAAGAGCCCATCTATGGTGCCAGCTGGAACCACACTGCCCAGCACGCCCTTGGTGGACTCTATGAGCTCGCCAACTTTGTTGCCCACGGCGCTCAGGGGCTGGAGGAGACTGGAGCCACGAGAAGCGTCGTCAGGGCCCTGTCCACCGTTGGGTATTATGCTGTTCAGGACACCAGTGGCTTCTGAGAGTAGTGACAGTGGGGGCTTTGAGGACTTGCTGGTACTCCCCTTGCCCAGGACACCACCAAGGCCACCGCCACCAAGGATATCGAGGGAGGAAGTGATGTCTAACAAGGACAGCAGGTCCAAGTCGGTCACTGTCTCCAGCACTGTCCCAAGCAGACCGGCCAGATCCACCTCCGCACACATTAGCATCTTCTCGATCTGCGGGGGCACGGTGGTGTTCAGATCTGAAAAGTACAAGAGACATGTTCCTACGGTGCTGCCCAGCTGGTCCAGCCAGAGGAACCTTCCAGCTGGAGAGCAGGCCCCATGGAATTGTGGGGCCAATAGGCACTGTGTATTGTGCCTCCTGAAAATAGGAATCCCTGCTTTTGTCAACGCTGAAGACAGCCTGGCGTTATAGAAATATACCTGTCCCCTGTTAAGAGTTAACCCTTATTGACACCTCCCTGACCTCACTGGTTTTGGGTATGTGACTTGGGCCTGGAATGAAAGGACCCCGGTTAGTTTTGAGCCCAGTAGCTGAGAATATGATATAGTCTAGACCGTGCCCTTTGAAGGCTGAGTCTGAGCCTCAGCACCTGTCCAGGGGTGAGTGACAGGCCCTGCAGCATGGCTCATTGGTCAGGATGAAGAGAGTGATTGGCGTTTTAAGTGCAGAGTAGGGCACAAGGCAGCTGCTGGATATGGTGGAGGAGCAGACATATCTGGACTTTCCTGTCGTCCGTCCGTTTGATTCTGTGCAAGTCCCTTCCCCTCTCTGGCCTCATTTTCCCCTCGTGGGTCCCTGGGAGGACCGGCCACCTTTGACAAATGGCCTCTACTAGAACTACATCAGCTCTCGTGCTCCTGCAGCATTGTTATCACCAGGCACAGGAGGTGCGCAGCAGGGCTTTACCCCGCACTGGAGAGAAGCAAGTCCAGAGAAGCGGAACCCCAGAAGATGGGGGTGAAGGCGGGAAGGAGGCTGAAGGGCCAGGTAGCAGAGCTGTGCCCTCACAGGGTCCTATCCTATCATGGCGCTCTTGTCGTCCTGAAGAAGGAGCTCAGAAGAAGAGCTGTCACCTGTGGATGGTGGTCCACCTTGGCTGCCTCAGCCGAGAAGTGAAGTGGACTGTGGACAACATCCTGGCCCAGTAGAGCAGCAGGAGGAAAAGTCTGCTATTTCCAGCCCTGTTGAGCTGTTGAGCCACGACTTTTGGAGCCTTGCGGCTCCTTCCCATGCCCAGGACTCTGCGCTGGGAGCCTTGGCCTGTGTAGGGCGGTGAGGACGCACCCCCCTCCCTGGCTTATGTCCTAGAGAATCTGTTGCACATGTGAACCTGAACCTGCACAAGAGTGTTTAGTCAGCACTGCTCAGAGTAGCACACAGCTGGGCAGACAGAACCTTGATAGATGTGGAAATCATGCAGGATTCATCAGGTTCACTATCACAGTGAAAACAAATGGACAAATGCTTCTCATTACAATGTGGATGAAACATAAAAGTATGAGAGATAATGTAAGCAGGCCACCTTTTAGAAAGGAGTAGCCATGTCATAAAATAGAAATAAATGGCAAGGGAGAAATACTCAGGCCAGAGGCGTCCTCTGAAGGGGAGGCAGAGAGGAAGGGGAAGGGATTGCCGCCCTGTAGGAGTCTAGGGGCCTCAGCCCCATGGTAGGTATTAGTTTTATTCTAGATGTTCGGTACAAAGGTGTTTGCTGTAGATATCTTTTCGGTTTTTATGTCTGACGATGAAATAAACTGCCACCACCACCATCACTGCTTGATGGCTACACAGCTGTCTGTAGTACCAGTGTCTGGACTTTTCTGTATATTTGAAGTGTTTTGTAATAAGGCGGGATGGTTAGAAGAGTGGAACACATGCTCCAGAAGAGGTTAACGTGGTGGGTGTGCAGTTGGGCTGGGCAGTGTGGTCCCTAGGCAGGAGCCGAGTCACCCTCTGTCACCTGTCCTGTCATCTTGGAGGCAGAGCTAGGCCATGGCTGCAGAATGACTTCAAGGGGAGTTCTGAGGCCTTTCCTGCTGGCCTTTGTTTGCTGATGGGTCTGTTCCCTTTTTGTTCCCCATAGGGAGTCACTTCTCTGCCAAGACTTATAAAACCTGACTCCTCTGCCCTTAGTCCTGGGAGAAGGTGGAGGACAGAATTCCACATCTCCTTAAAGAGGAAGCTGAGACTCAGGGAAGGACTGAGAAGGGAGCTTGGACAGCCCGAATCTGATCAAGAGCTGTAGAGGTGGACTTGAATTTTTATTCTGTGGCTCCTGGTCCACCAGGTTGATGTTTAAAGCACCTGTGGGTGTCTGGGATGAGCTCGGGGCCCAGACACCCATGGGTGCCTAAAGTGAGAAGCTGTGAGGTCTCCTGGCACAGTGGACCAGGAGACACATAAAAGGCAAGTAACCAGAGAGGTTGCCGGACCCGTGAGCCTCCTTCTGCGGGGTTGCTTTGAGCAGAGTACCCAATGTGTGGTCCGTGGACAAGCAGCTTCAGCATCGTCTTGGCTGTTATTGGAGACCAGGTTTTCCGGTGCTTTGTGTCCTGCTGCACCGGAATGTGTGGGAGTGGCCCCAGGCTGTTGGTTTGTTAACTAGCTCCCAGGTGATTCTAATACCAATTTCTCTTTGAGAACCACTTGTTCAGAAAGCATATCTAGCCTTGGCTTTGGCAATGAGATTCAAGTGTGAGGAGGTGGGAAGTCACAGGTGTACCGGTGAAACACTTCTTACTTACAGTCACGGAGTTTGTCTCCAAACGTGAAGTATCTTGCTGTGGGAGGGGTTCCAGGTGTACGTTTTGGAGGTGGCGAATATTTTCTAATCGGTGTATGTGTGGAAATTCTTTTGGGTTTTGGAGGGGGTAGTAAGACAGGAAGATATGCAGTCAGCACTGGAGGAGCGTTCAGCAGGTCAAGTGCTTCCGCCTGGAGGGCCAGGATGGTGGCCAGGGCCCAGAGGGTTCGCATCTCGGCACCAATACCTGCAAAGGAGGGCTTCGTCAGACACCACTTTTCGAATGGACCGTAGGGCTGCCAGTAGGTCTGTATTGGATGTACATACAAGATCCTAGTCTTGTACGAGGGTGCCATTCTCATTGTAGATATTCTGGTCCGCATAGCGTATTCGTGAGACAAGGTTACACAACGTGGTGGTCAAAGTCTGGGGGAAGGACCTGTGTTTCACCTCTTTTTCACCTTTGCATAAAGGTGTCTGTGGGCTGGTGGCACCCTTTGAGTGCAGGCCATGCCCTGGCTGTAGGCCGTACCTGTAGGGTCCCACCTGCCTGCCAGAATTCCTGACTCACATCCTTGGAGCGGTGTGAGTCACCATCTGGGGAATCGGAGAGATCTGAACGATCCAACTACCAGTGTTACGTGTCCTGTGGTGGTCAAGGTCTCTGCCTACTTCCGGCCGGCTCATATATAGCAGTGCCCTTGTTGGCGTGAGCTTACTCCGTGCCAGTCCCTTTGTGGAGTATGTCAGCTGCTTTAAGCTCTGCACAACCCTGGGAGGAAAGGTACTCATGTGCAGGTGGTGACGCTCGGGGTACAGAGCGGGCAGTGGTGCTCATCTGTGCCCATTGTTGAGCCCCCCGCTGGTAGTTATTCCCGGTCAGGACTACCACCTGATCACCCAGGCTCAGGCCTGGCATCCTCCACCCCTTGGGTCATCGGGCTATGTGGCATTTGAAGTCAGTGTGCAGAGGTCAGAGTCACCTCCCTGTGGGCGTGACCGTCCCAGGGCTACTCTGTCCTTTTAGGCTCGTTCTCAGGTTCTGGGAGAGCGCTGGCCTGGTCCGATTGGCGTCAATAATTTCTACTACTGTATTAATAGTCGGTGCAAAGCGAACACCCTGTGTGTGGAGTCAATGATTGAATCGACCAGGTCACCCCGTTCTGTGGCCCTTTCTGTGTGCGGGGCACTGGCTGGTCCACCTGACCAGAGGTCATATGGCCTCTTCCTCTTGGCTGCGGCCGAGCAGCCATAGCTGATGGGATTGTGTAAATTGTGTCTCAGCTGTACCTGTGTGAGTCGGGAAGTTTCCATACATGGCTACTTCTGGAGCGCTGGTCCGTGTTCGTGCTGGTTAGTGTGCTACCCTGTGCGACCTCTCCTACACTCCTCCCGGCAGATCCAGGCCCTACATTGTATGATTCGCCCTCTTTGCAGCTGAGGAGCCTCAGCCCCAGCAAGCAGGCAGAGAGCTGGGTTCACACCCAGGCAGGAGGGCCCCTTTGACCTGAGCTCAGCCGTGTGACTCAGTGGAGAGCACTTCCTTTTCTGGTGTCAGGTTCCTCCCTTGTCACGATTCTCTAAGTCTTTCTGTCTCTAATGTTTTGGGTAACATGGAGCTTTGTGTCTTAGAGCATTTTCCCTCAGTGAAGCAAGTGGGCTCTGGAATTCCTCTCTGTTTGCCCATCTTCCCCGGACAAGTTTTATAAAAAGCAGGCTTGTCGGCCTTTGTTCTTGCCATGGGTCGGTGGGCACTGTCCAGACCAGCTGCCTGCCATTTACCAAGACCATGAGAAGAGCCACTATTGCGGAAATGTTGGGAAGAACATAATCAGAAACCAATGACAATTCTTCACATTGAATAAACTGAATGTATTAGGCTTTCTGAAAAGAAAATCATCACATTTCTATTATTTTTCTTCTGTTACCCTCATCTTGAGAAATTGCATTTAGTGTCTCAGGTGACATGTAAGTGACCCGTGAGGAAAACTAATGTGCTCTCTATGCCTCTGTGCCAGTGACTGATTTGATGGCAATATTGTGAGACATTATCTTGTTGGGGCCCTTGGAGAATCCCTGCTACAAATATTTGTTTTCTATTAATAAATGCATAACTGGCAATTGTAACACTTATTGTGCTTGGCAGCGTGCTGTGCGTTTCAGCAGGGAGGTGCACGTCTAAAGCGAATCTAGGGGCAAAACCCTAGTTTTCCGTTCTTTGATGAACTGTCCTATGGTTGTTTTGAGCTCCAAATTTCGACCTGTTCTTTTGTGAGTTTGCTTCAGCGAGTTCTTACCTTGCTCAATGTCGAAGGGTCGGTGTTGATGGGCGAATCTTTTTGGAAGCTGCCTCTCTTCCTGCTCTTCCTCGGAACTGTCAGCAGGCAAGCTGCGTCCCACTTTTATAGACCAGTGTCTCTAAGGAAAGTGATCAGACCTGAAGGGACGCGTTCAAGTGTGCTGATAAGGGTGGTGTGATACAGGCTGGTTTCCAACATCAGCACCTGCTAATGGCTATGACATTTGTTCAGTGTCTTTCTGAGAGACGTTCAGGGTGCCTGGAATTTTCCATAGGGGGCAGCCAGGGCACGTGTCTGTCCCCTCCGTATCTTAAACCTGTACAGGCCTGTTATCTTGAGCCACGTAAGTGCTGTGAATGGCAGAGGAGCAGGATCTGCGAGCCTGCAGGTGCCAAGCCTCTGAGAGCCCTTTAAGGTGCCAGCGCTGTGCCCTGTTCATAGTGGGCACTCAGCACTGATGAGTAACACTCGGGTGGGGATGAGGGAGAAGCACGGGCAGGTGTGTAGGGATGTCCTCTCTGTGAAGTGACATTTATATCAGATGCGTGTGATATGAAGTATCTGAACATGCACAGATTCAGGAGTCAAGTGATGGCTGCAGGAGGATTGGAAAGTACAGTGTTAAATGGGCGAGAGCACGAGTACAGGCCTGGGGGTTTTAATCATGGTTGTTAGAGAGTGTGCTCAGCCCTTTTTCCTATCCCTGCTTGCCTGTGGAACACAACTTGGTTTCATGTGTGTGCTGTTTTTTGTATTTTAGAAAACCAATCTCTATGCTAGACCTCCTGTCATCTGTTATTGAATGGCTTCCCAAATTCTAGAGCCTATTCTCTAGGCCTCAGGCTTTCCCCTATTTAAGACCAGGATATTCCGAAGTCATCTGTTCAGTTCCTACCAATGGAAGTTTTGTGATTTTATACACCTGTCATGATCTTGCTGTGTGGTGTTCTATAGCTTTACAAAGCAGGAGTGTGGGAGGAGTTGATTTTTACTAAGAGGGTGGTCATGCTGCTTCTGTTCACCTGACCTGCGGGACATTTGGTGGGACCCTGCCTTCAGGAGGCTCAGCATGTGAGCTGCCTGGCTCTCTCCAAACCCAGTGCGGTTCTCATGCTGTGAACTCAAGTACAGTTCCAGCTGCCAGAGGGCTTTGCTGCCATGTCAGATGCATGGAATAAATGACAGCTGACCTTTTCTCTGAGCGCTGAACTGAGAGTTTTACACATGGTGATAAATCGAAGATAAACCCAGTTTTCTTGGGCCTTGTTTTTCTTGGACATTTGAGGAAAATTGAGTCATTATTTAGGTGAAATGGTGCCACTCATTAGTGGGTGTAGACCTTGATTTAAGTGCCGCTAATGGTTTCTCTGGACCCAAAGAATGAACCTAACTGGAAAAGCAGGGAAGGGGCATATCCGGGATGCAGACTTTGATGGCCCCTTCCAGCTTCCGGGTTTTTTGTCTGTCTCTTTTCTTCAACTTTAGGAGGTGGGGCAGCCATTGAATTTTGTTAATTACAGGGTGGCTTAGCTGTCTGAGAAATATATATGGCTAGCTGGTTTTCATGCCCTAAGTGATTTGACCTAAGTGAAAGAGAAGGCCCTTTGAAGGTTGGCCAAGTCTTGGCTGGGATCACAGTTGCAGATGATAAGGCAGGTCATGATTCTTTTTTTTTTCTTTTGTATTGGGGAAGGGGAACAGGACTTTATCTAGGAACAGTGTGTTTCCAGAACTTTTTTCCAAGTCAAGTTGCTGTCCTTTCAATCTTAGTTGTGGAGGGTGCCGTTCAGCTTCAAGTTGTTGTCCTTTGAGTCTTAGTTGTGGAGGGCGCAGCTCAGCTCTAGGTCCAGTTGCTGTCGCTAGTTGCAGGGGACACAGCCCACCATCCCTTGCGGGAGCCGAACCGGCAACCTTGTGGTTGAGAGGACGCGCTCCAACCAACTGAGCCATCTGGGAGCTCAGGGGCAGCTCAGCTCAAGGTGCTGTTTTCAATCTTAATTGCAGGAGGCGCTGCCCACCATCCCTTGTGGGACTTGTGGAATCGAACTGGCAACCTTGTGGTTGAGAGCCCACTGGCCCATGTGGGAATGGTACCGCAGCCTTTGGAGTTAGGAGCATGAAGCTCTAACAGCCTGAGCCACCGGGCTGGCCCACAGGTCGTGATTCTTAATGGCCTCTGTGTAAAGATGTCACATTAGCCCCCGTGAGTGAGTCAATGGTATCCTGGTGACGGAAACACCAGGATTTTGCCCTTTCATAGGTGTTTCTTTGGTGACATATACACACATGTGTACACATTTGTACTTTTTTGTGTATATGCTTGTCTGTGTCTATGTAGTGTTCCGGAACTCAGCTGTCATGTTCAGCACTCCTGCCTCAGTTTCCTTGGCTGGTGTAACCAAGCTCAGATCTTTGCCAGTAATGGGAGTTCACATGGACCTCCTGCAGGAAATCTGTGCCTTAATGCTCTGGAATTGTGTGTAAAATATGGGTTAATTTTCATTTCTTCAGGTAGATATATTTCATGAAATTCCAGTGAGCCTTGTGTTTTATGAAATGTGAAGAATCAGTGTTTTAGGAGAAGGCATAGCTCACCTATCGTCTCCTCTGAGAGGTCCTCCCTAGCACCTCTCTAAATTAGGCTTCCTCTGTATTTGTCTCTTTCCCAGTTTTCTCTCTGATTTTTCTCTTGGCCTTTAGTGGAATTTGTAGTCATATTATTTTGTTGGCTGATTTGTTTAATATCATTTCCCTCAGATGCTTAATGAGGGCAGAAGTCATTATTGCTTTCTTTTGCTCACGTGGTACACAGTAGGTGCTAGATGCATATTTTTTTGAATGAATGGAAACATTTTCCTCCCAATGGTAGAAGTCAATCATGTTCACCATCAAAAGTTTGGAAAACATATTTAGCAGAAAGATATTAAGAAGAAAATAAAACTCATTTATTATCCTACATCTGTGATTATGACAATTACAGCCAACATTTGAATGAACTTATCCCATGTATCTGTGATCATATTCTAAATAATTTTGTTTCCTGATTTTTTTGTGAGCTTTTTTCTCCACCAAACGCTCTGTAAAAGCATGATTTTGATGGCTGTGTGATATTTCTCAGAAAGAATTTGTATAAAAAAAATAAAAATCCTCTATTGTTGGCTATTTAGCTTGTTCTGATTTTCACCATAAAACCAATGCTGTGGCCACCAGTGTTTCCTTCAGTCTTTGTCTGCAGTCTGATTATTTCTTTGGGAAATCTCCAGAGTAGGAAATTATCATATGTATTTCACAGAATATGAATATTTTCAAGGTTCCTGATTTGTGTGAGATCTGACTTGCTCTCACTAACCTCAGGCATTTGCATTTTTTATAGGCGAATGTAAGCGTCCATTAGTGAAATATGTGAATTACAGATTTACTTTAGAAAGAAAACAGATTGACTTCATGGAACATCTCAAACTAGGTTTTGTTTGTTTTAAGGCATCCCCTAGAAGAGGTTTGTCCAACAATAGGAGTGACGTGTGACCACCCTTCCATCCATCCAAAGACAGGGACTAGAAGGGAGAACGTAGAAGGCTCTCATTCTTCCGACCCATGAAAAGTCACCATCATCCCCCAGGTAGTGGCCTGGCTCAAACCATGGAAGGATTTATCCATCCATCCATCGATCCATCCATCCATCCATCCCTCACTTATTTGTTAAGCACGTACAATGTGCCATGTACCAAGAATGTATCAATGAGCCATGGTCTCTTCCCTCATGACTTGTAGTCAGAGAGGCAGACACACGAGTAAACTATCTGTTCAATAAAATAATAAATTGTGCTATGTGGTTTGAAAGAAATGAAGAGTTGAGATGGAGTAATGGAGCACCTCTTAGATGAGGGGATCTCTATGTTAAAGGATGAGAGGAAACTACAGGGTCAGGGGAAAATGGAGAGGGAAAGGCTTGTGCACACCAGCTGTCTGTAGTAGGAAAAGCTGTGGTGTGTTTGAATAACTTGGCAGGCCAGTGTGACTGAACAGGGAGGGAGAGAGCAGGGATGAGGGTGGTAGGGAGAGGAGGCTGGAGGCCCAGGCCCTGACCAGGTCAGGTAGAGCCTGTGGGCTGTGGCGAAGACCATGGGTTTCCTTCTGAGTTGGATGGGAAGCCATTGGAGGGTTTTAATCAGGAAGTGTTGATTTGTTTTATGTTTAGAAAACCCCTTCTGGCTGTGATGTGGAGGGCAGAGTGGAAGCAGAGAGACTTACTGGTGGATTTGATAGTGATTTAGAAAGTAGGACGACAGATGAGTCTAGGCATTGGACTAGGCGTGGAGAAATCAGACACCTTCCATGGTTTGGGCCGGGCCACTAGCTGGGGAATGATGGTGCCTTTTCATGGGTCGGAGGAGTGAGAGTCTTCTACGTTCTCCCTTCTGGTCCCTGTCTTTTTTCTAATGAATTACTCCCCATTCTTTAGGTTATTATCGCAGTTGTCAAAACGCATCCATGCAATGTTCACTTCCCTCAGCACTCTGCTCCTTGGTTCTTTTTTTTTTAATTAAAAAAAATTTCAATTACAGTTGACATTCAATATTACAAGGTATGATAAAAAATATGGTGAATGTTTAAATGAAAAAAATTTATTGCAGTAAAAGACACATTGTCATGAACCCCCCTCAAAATACTCCCCTTCGCTTCAAACACACTTATTCCATCTTTCTTGCCACATTCTGAAGCAGTTCTGGAAGTCCTTTTACCTGAGTGCTGTTATTTCATCCTCCATCATGACAACGCTCCATGTCACACATTGTTCTCGTGTGGCAATTTCTGTCAAATAAAAACATAACGGTGTGTCCTCATCCACCTTATTCACCGGATCTGGCACCATGCGACTTCTGGCTCTTCCCCAAAGTCAAAATGACCATGAAAGGTTTTGAATCGATTCAGGACATTGAGGCAGCCATGAGGCAAGAACGATGAGATAAGTGTATTTGAAGCAATGGGGGGAGTATTTTGAGAGGGATTCATGGCAATCTTTTACTATAATATATTTTTTAAATGTAAACATTCACCGTATTTTTTGATCAACCTCATATATTAGTTTCAGGTGTACGGCATAGTGGTTAGAAATTTATATAACTTACAATGCGTTCCCCTTGGTAAGTCTAGTACACACCTGGCACTACAAATATTTATTACAACATTGGCTGTATTCCCTATACTGTACTTTACATCCCAATGACTGTTTGTAACTGCCAATTTGTATTTCTTAATCCCTTCACCTTTTTCACCCGGCCCCCAACCCCTCTCCCATCTGGCAACCATCAGTTCATTCTCTGGATCCATGAGTTTGTATCTGTTTTGTTTGTTTATTTTGTTTTTTAGATTTTACATCTAAGTGAAATCATATGGTATTTGTCTTTCTCTGTCTAACTTAGTGCATTTAGCATAATACTCTGTAGGTCCATTCATGTTGTTGCAAATAGTAATATTTCATTCTTTTTTATGGCTGCGTAATATTCCACTATATTTATATACACATTTTAAGCAAGGAAAACCTTAAAATTTTAACTATTAACTAAAAACTTAAAGATTGTAACTTATAACTCTTAAAATTGTAATGATATCTACCAATAACAAAAGATGAATACAAGTCATGTTTGACTTCTTCAATTACAAAAGGTGCTCAAAATGGTTACCATGAGCATCCCGACACTCTGATTACAGTGAACTACTGCTTGAGCAACATTGACCCAAGTGTCCATTTGTACTTGTATACATTTTTTTGGCACCCCCGGTATGTATCACATCTTCTTTATCCAATTGTCTATTGATGGACGCTTAGGTTGCCTCCATTTTGGCTATTGTAAATCATGCTGCAATGAACATAGGAATGCATATATCTTCCTCCAATTGGTGTTTTGTTTTTCCTTGGCTATATACCCAGAAGTGGAATTGCTGGGTCGTAAGGCAGTTCCACTTTTAATTTTTTGAGGAATCTCTATGCTGTTTTCCATACAGCATGTGGCTGCGTGGATTTGCAATCCCACGAACAATGCACAGAGGATTCCCTTTTCTCTACATCCTCCCCAGCACTTGTTGTTTGTTGATTTATTGATGATGGCCATTCTCATGTGGTTTTAATTTGCATTTCTCTGATGATGAGTGATGTCGACTGCTCCTTGGTTCTTGATGGCTCACACGCTGGGGTACCCTCCTAGGTAACTCAATGCCTTAAGTTCATGGAGCACAGAAGTTCCTCAGAGGTGCTTGCTTTGGAGGTCAGAAGGTAGAACTCCAGCCCCCAGCCTCATTCTAACTAGAGCAGCTCTCTTGTCATCTGTTTTATGTATCAGGTTTGTTTGTAAGTTTTTATTTGAAGAAGTGGAACATTGGCCTTGAAAAATTTGAAAACCGCTTCTTAAAAGGTATTTTCTTAAGACCACTTTCAGCAGTGACGCCAGTGGGGAAGACTTTAGGCCACCAGAGCAGGTGAGTGGGAGAGGTGTTTTGGGCTGTTTGCTCCCCAGCTGAGTGTAGAGGCCTGAGGGTGGCGTGTGGGGAGGAGGGTGGGGAGGAGGGTGGGGAGAGTGGTCTTTGGAGCGAAGGTCCTGACTTCCAGCATCAGAAGTGGTGATGGCTACCCCGCCTGGCAAATGGGGGTAATTGCACACCCTATCAGGCACCACCCAACGTTACTGTGAGGGTCTACTGAGATAACGAGTGCGGGTGCCTTCGTACTCTAAAGGGAGTTGTACCCGTTAAAGTCATGGAAGGAGAATGAGGGGCTTCCATGGCTGGAAACAGAGGCTCTCTCATGCCTGGCCAGGTCCGAGGAGTAAGCCAAGGCCTGCTCAGCTTTCTTCAAGGTCCTGAGGAAGACTGCATTTCATTATCTGGTACTCATGTGTGCCAGGCATTGTGTTCCCACACAGGTGGGAAGATTCTGGGCTTGGGGCAGGATTCAACTCTCCCCTGTGAAAGTGTCTCCCTGCTTCCACTTATCGTAGGGGATCTTATATATACACCAAAGACCAGGAGATTTTGCAAGGCCAAAGTGCAGGGCGGTTCGGCCCTCTAGCCCAGTCCTCTTGGGGGCTGCCTATTAGGGACTTATTTCCTTCAAGGCTGGGCTTGTGGTTCGTATTTGTAAAACAGGTCCGGAGTCAAGTGAAGAACCCATACCGTGGTTTGCTCTGGGCTTCAACCTCCTACTACAGGACAGGGACGGTGCACCGGACCCTGAGGGTCCCTCCATGGTTGGTGTTGCACGGTGGAGAACTGGCCTCCAGAAGGAACTCACGCACGCACGACTCCTCTGGTTTCCAGAGGCCAGTGGGGATTATTGGGAGAGCCGACCACTAGTGCACTCCTAAGACAGAAAGCATTCTGAGCCTCCATCCTGCCTGTGGTGGGGATTTTATTATGATCCAAAGTTTCTCCTCATTGGCCATTTTCTAGGGCCAGGCCTAAGTGGCTTTGGCAGGTGCCCTTGTATGGGAGGGGGAATCTGTCTGCTTTGCCATCTTTCCATGATTGGCAACCGTGGAGCTGTTTACATTTCTGACTTCAAAGCCTTCTGGTGCCCAGGCTTTTTCGGCTCACTGCCCTGCTGTGTCCAGGCCACATAGGACTGGGACGTAGTTGAGGAGGGGTCTCCTGACTCTTTTCCTTGATGTCACTGCTCATGCACACGAAAATCACTCTGTTGCCTACCACACACCTTTCAGGGCCAGGGCAGCTCTGAGGTATGTCTGTCTTATAATCACCCATCCGGGCCCAGCTCCCCTCTTGGGGTTTTCTGCTTCCCTTGGCCCCTTTCCTCTGTACTCAGGGCCTCCCAAATATCTCTGGGCTCAGTGGTCCCCCCTTTCTTATGGACCCCAACACTTCTTTTTCCTGCTTCCTTCCTCCCTCTCGATGAGGGAACTTTTCCTATGTGTGCAGATTTTCCATGTGTCCTTTCTACACCCATTCTATCAGGGCCTGGACTTTTGAAATGCAGGCTCTTTCTCCATATTCTGAGGAACCTCCCTTCTCTGAGTCACTGAACACTGAATTCACAATACCTCTCTGAGGGGCCAGGGGAAAACTGGAACTGCCAAAGAGGAAAATCCCTCCTCTACATATTTCAAGACTGCCTTGCCGCCTCCCAGAACCCCTTAGCAAACTCTGAACCAGTTATTTTCAGTAACTATGAGATGCTCTATGGATCTTTTCTATTTCCTCTCCAGCTTTAGAATTATCCATTTTCCCACAGAGTTCTGATTACTTTTATGAAGAGTGGTATCAGAAACCGATATCCGGTGCTAGTTATACTTGTTGCTACAGTTGGTTGGAAGGGGTTTGGTTTTCAAGTGAAGGTGAAATTTACATAACATAAACCACTGTCCTTAACCATTGTCAACGGAACGGAACGATGTAGTGGCATTCAGTGCATCCAGAATATTGTGCCCGCACCACATCTACTTTGTTCCAAAACATTTCCTTCCATCACTCTGAATAAAACCCCATACCTATTAAGCAATTTCTCTTCCGTACTCCTGACAATCACCACTTTGTATGGTATTCTGTTTCTGTGGATTTAGCTATTCTCAATATTTTATATAAGCTGAATTGTACAGTATGTGTTGTTTTGTGTATTGCTTCGTGCAGTGAGCATAATCCTGAGACATGGGCAGAGCGTTTATGGTACCACCAGACTCTGACCTGCTCTGTCCCATCCAACTTTTAGCACTGGCCAGTGCCTCTCGATGTTTAATGTGATGATGGGGATGTTGGATTCTAGCCCCTTGTGATTTTCATGTTGGGCCATTAGGAAAAGAAATCATTTGGAGTCGGAGATGGGAGGCCAGAGATATGGGAAGGGAAGTCTTAATCTTGTCATGATTGTCCCTTAGTGCACTAGATAAATTAATCTTGGGTTTTATTGCCTCATCACTCATATTACTCATTTTTATATCTAATATGTAGTGCTTTTACTAGTCATAAACATAAGACCAAACTCTTATTTGTAAGAATTGAAGACAACTGAGTCATTTGCTGCATGAAAACAGGTTCATTATTAAAGAGATGATTACAGAATGCCAAAAGTCCCTAGTCTCGCTTTTCGTGCTTTTGTTAATTCAAAGTAACGTTGGTGAAATTCCAAAGGACAGTTGGCATGTTCAGAACACTATTCTACTTGGCTACTTAATCATAAGGATGTCCTTGGCTCAATATTTTTTCAGAGAAGTTTTGGAGTGCTTTCATCCTGAAAGTTCTCTGGCATCACGTGTGCTGGGTTTAGTTTGCTGCCTGAATTTCATTCTGTGGGGAGATAAAACAACTAATTACACTCTTAAGTACATAAGCTGGCCGCAAGCACAGACCGAGCCAGCCGGTGCACTCCATCTCCCTGACCAGAGCGCTTGCATCGAGGATGGGGACATGGACCAAGTCAGGCCAGTGGGAACCCCAGGGGTTATTCCTGGGTGATTGTCATTTGAGCAGTTCCGGAAAGAAAGGGATGGTGAAGCTCCTAGTGATTGGGGCCTCCATGTAGAGCCAAAATAAGTCCCACCGAGAAGTATGGAGGCAAGAGACGGATTCTGGTGTCATCATTGGGCCTTGAATCAAGCCACTGCCGAACCTAACACCTTGTCTGGATGTTCAGTACCTCCATACAATTTTGTTGTTGTTTCCTAATCCGGTTGTGTTATGCTTTCTATCACCTGTAGCTGAAAGACAGGTTGCATTCATCTGATCCAATCTCTTGACTCAGGCTCTCTTGGGGAGGCTAAGTGACCTGTCTAAGGCCACTCAGAGCTATGGAGTGTAAGAGTAGGAGGTAGAAAACCAACACTGAATGAAATGCTGATTTTATCACACTCTCCGCTCTAGTACTTGATCTGGCCACAGATAGAGAGATTTGGGGTTAAGTAAAAATGGGAATGTACCACTCCTGAGGTTTGAGCCAACATGAAGGAAGTTGACGTTTGCCTGGTCAAATACACTCATTAAGCATGTTTATCAAGAATGGGCCATTTAAGGGTGATAGAGATTTTAAACTGCTTTACTCTCTTATTTATCATCCCTAGTTTCATCCTCATCATTTTCCTGGTGAAAAATTAAAATAAAAATCCCATCCTTTTAACTGTTTATCAGGAAGCAAGTTCTCTTTCACATTTCCTTTAGGTATAGGTTAGGTAGATGGGAAGAAGGGGGATATTTGAGTCAGGGTGGCAGAGAAGGAGAGGTTCCAGCAGACAAAGCGACACTGTGGATGAGTCAGGCACTTAGAGTGGAGATGTTTCCAAAGAAATGATTGAGGCATATTTAAAGAAGTCTGAGAGTCCTCCTGGGGACGATAGACAGATTATTTGGTTATATATGACCAAGAGTGTCTCAGTGTTAGGAGTTGTATGGTGTTGAAAGGGACAGTAGGTAGTGTGTCTGCCTAGGAAAGAGTTGGGACATGGGATGGAGCTGTTAGGGGCTCCAGGAGCCAGGGAGCTGGCCCCATTTAGTACTCTGAAGATCGAAGTGCAGAGTGGGTTTTAGTGCAAAAGGGAAATATTTGTATTTCTCTCTTACCGATTTAATCAGTTTAACCTCGGCGTTATTTAGAGAACTTGAGGTTACTCCCGGTGGAATATTCACTTGGTTGAAAAATTCTGAAATGAAAAAGGGTCATCTTAGGATATAAGTTGAAGGAAACAATGACAGAGCTGGGTAGTGTTAGCTACAGTCAACTAGAGGGATCTCTGGGGCAGCGTACAGCTCTAGGAGAGACTCCCTCTGCCCATTCAGTGGAGATACTTGAGTTAAGGCATTGTCTCTCTCAGTCTTTTGTGTGTGTGTGAGGGTGAGTTTGCAAGGATCAGAAGAGACCCTAGAACTAACTGGAAACCTGGTGGGTATTCTGTGCACAAAGAATCGACACCAAGAGATATGCTTGTGTCTGCCCTCACTCCATTAAAACCAGAAGAAGTAGGCTCTGCTCTTTTGGTACCATTTGCACAATATGGAACCCCATTAGAGTTCATCATAGACATGTAAAGATGGCATTTGGCACTGCCATCTCTTGATGGTCCTAAGGGTTATGACCTCAGGCTTTTGAATTTCCCTAGGTATCTGCATGACTAGGTGACCGTGGTCCGTCTCCTCTCTAAGTGGCATGATACCCTTGTTCTAAAAATACCTATGGGGCTGGATTTCATTTGGACCTATAGACAGACATTTTGACTTGGTTTTTAGGTTTTGCCGTCTCAAGATGCTGAAGTCCCTATCCGAAAACAAAGAAGTGATTTCTTGATCCGGATCAGATGATACTGTGCTCGCTGCCACGACACATTCTGCAGTGTGGCTTCACACCCCCGTACATTTCTTGTGACACTGACTCTTCTAGGTGTTCACATTACTAATGCCACATACCGATAATGTTAGACAGGAATTTCTTCATAACCGCAGACATCACCTCTTGCACCTCATCAATCTGGAAGAGATGGGAGGAACACTTGCATCAGTATATCTCCTGGTCCCCCAGCCAGTCCTCACATCAGGGGAAGCAGTCGTGGTGCCTCTGGATATGTGGGGCTTTTTTCTAGTGGAAGAAGTCTGTTACTGGCCAAGGTTATATAGGGAGGTGGATCTCAGCCTATCTCTCAGGCCTCTGATTCTTTGGAGATTTTCAAAGGGCCTTCAGCAGGTTTGAGTTCCTTAGGTGGCTCCCAACAAAGGTTTATTGGGTACTTGTTACGTTTCAGACACGGTGGTAGGCACAGCTAGGCAGCGGCATATTGTCAGGACAACACTGAATTCAGTAATGGGGGGGGAGTTGATGCTGCTGAATGCTTCCTCCGTGGTGGCCCATCCACGTTCCTGCATGGTGTGGTCCTCCCTGCCGGTGCTCCGTTTCCTTCCTTCCTTTGCATTCCTCCCCTCATCAGGCCTCTGGTTCCATGCTGCCGACTACCCTTCTCACATCTGTCCCTTCCACCTGCTGCACACTTTGGGTCTGCGGGAAACTCCTGCTCCTCTTTCGAGGCTGAGTGCAGGCAACAGTTTCTCAGTGAACCCACTCTTCCTCCCAGTTGGTCCTCCTCTACTCTGTCTTCTTCAGTTGACAGCTGTTTGCATACGTGTCTGTGTCCCTGTCAGGTAGGTAGTTACAGGAAGTCAGAGACCAGGCCTTCTGTGTTCCTTCCGCTGCACAGAGCCTGGCATGTCCCATAGCTCCCTGGTAAAGATGAGATGAAGGAACTCTCGGTTTGCAGTGACTCCCACGTTCTGCCTCTTGACTGACTCTCCCTTATCTCAGGGCTGACAAACGGGACACAGACAGTTCATCCATAGTCATGAGGTTGTTCACCTCTGGCTGCCCATCGTCTGACCCCACCAACGTGTCAATCAATCTCTTAACGAATTAGCTTATTTATTGTTTTAATCTCTGTCTTTCCACTTAAACTAGAGGGTCACTCCTGGAGTCAGGGAGTTATATTTTTAGAGCCGGGCACACAGAGGTACTCACTAAATGTTTGCAGGATGAAGGTATGAGCATGTGCAATGTCACAGGTTCAATGTGGGGCTGGTTGGTGACCCTTCTGTGAGTTTCCTGCTCTGTGCCTGGAGCCAGGTCCCTGCGTGCTACCCTCCCCCGCCCCACTTCCCTATCTCCCAGGCTCTCCTCTGGTGACCCATGCACTTGCTCCATAGAATGTGGGTTGAAAACCTCTGATGGGGAAGGTGAGGCCGTGGGAGACTGGGTATGTAGTTGAGCAACTCCCATGAGCTGAGGCAAGATTAGAGTGTGGATCATCTTTTTACCCTTCCTGGTCCCTAAGACTTCCTGGTCCATCAGAATCAGCCATGGCATTAGGAAAACACAGACTTCAGGCCTTCGTTCAGGTTACTGACTGAATGTGGGACTGCAACCATGGGCTTGGGGAGCTGATTTTAGGAGTTCCCCGAGAGGGCCCAGGTATGGCGCTTGCAGGTCTATTCCACATTGCATCTGTGATCTAGTCTAGTCTGTGTGACCTTTTCCTTTCCAGAGTCACTGTGTCGCTGAGTGTTTCGGTTTAAAATAATTTCTCGCGTATCATGAATAAATATTTTTGAAAATCTAATCAACTTACAGCGTCAGGGGGTGTCATGCTGTGTTCAAAGCTGTCAGGAAAGAAAGTACAAGGACAAATTATTTTCAAATAAAAAATATTAACTGATTCTAAAATAGAGTTTACGTATTAGCTCAGTTACTTCTTAAAGTCACTTATAAAATGTCAAACAGAGAAAAAGCAAAGTTAAAGTGAATGCAGTATGACAGTGACACTTTGTTCTGAGTTCCCTGTAATTACCCAAGTATTCCCCAAGGGCCTTTGTTCATTATCTGCTCATGTGACTTAATCGGGTTCTGGGTATTACTTCCTATACTAACAGCTGTCAGGAGGAGTTTGTAGTACAGACAGTACCTTTCAATCTTGATGTCTACTTTCAGTTTGCCGTTTAAAATCTTGCATGTATAGGAGACAATCATCTTCTGCAGAAATATCAAACAAACGAGTTAAAAACAATACCTTGACCTGGCTACTCAGTACGTGTCTCACAGTGTGGTATGACCAACAGGGTCACAGATCAGAACTCGACACCCTGTTTATTACCCCCTGGCAGCTGAGTCTGGTTGGTTTGTCTTGTCTTCGGGTCACCCAGGACTTCGTCCCTCAGGGTTGTGGTAGTAGCTCCCCCTTATCGAACACAGCTTTCCCCCATGTAACCTTTGATCCTACTAGTTCCTCCTCCCAACTAAACCCTGATTTGTTTGTTACTCAGACCTCACCGTTTGTCCTGTGGCAAAGCTCTCACCATCCTTAGTCACGTTAACCCAATAAGTGTTTTGGACTTTGTTGTCTGGCTGGCTGGAGTAGATTATTCTGGTGAATTGTGTATCCAGGTTATTCATCTGTTATAAAGAAGTCATCGTTTAGAGTGTGGAGAGGAGAGGATGAAGGACTGCAGAATGTTGCATTATGAGATATCCACACATCGTTCAATTCATTTATTCAAATATTTCTTGATCCTGCAGTATGGGCTGTTCCCTAGCTGGGTGCTGGCATGGCTGATAGAACCACACAGACAAGGTCTAATTCCAGACCTTGCTGTTTATCTCATTTCCTTGCTCCGAAGGACAGTGGTGCATGTAACAGGTAAACTTTTACTTTTTTATTCTCACCCAATTTAAAGCCCATTTCTTTCTATGCTCTAGAGGCAGACAGCTCTGTACTTGATTAATCATTTTGGGAGACTCTGTTAAGGAAACATTGTACATTGCTCAACACAGAGCCTGGCACATAGAAAGTACTCAGTGATTATTATTTTGTTATAACTACTGCTACCACTGGGAACAAATGAATACCTCACAGTAGAAAAACCCAGTCCCTTGCTCAGGCTGTGTGACTGTTGGTAAGTTGCTTGTCTCCATTTGGTTATCTGTAAAATGGGAATAAGAATCCCTACTTCCCACATCTGTTGTGAAGATGAAATGTCATTAATTATGTAAAGACAACTGGCTTGTACCTGGCACCTAGAAGGCAGTCAGAAGACACTTGTCCTCCGATGCCCTTGTTCTCTGCTTTCCCCAATGTAAACATGGACCCACTCACGTGATCATTAAAAGAAGATGTGTATCCCGTGTCCTCACATTTGACTCTAGAAGAATGTTCTGGGACCCACTTGCATTGCTGCCTGCCACACTTCGAGGTTGACAGACTAGGCTAAAGCAAAGAGGAGTGTGGTCCCAGGGCCCACGCGGAGGACGCTTACCTGGATGGAACTCTGCTGGGCGCTGTGAATAACGACTGCCCTGACCATCGTGCGGGATAGAGTTATGGAAACGTTGGCATTTTTAGGAATTGGAGAAAGGGGACTTGCAGGCATCGGGACTGTTTCCTTAAAAAAGGCCTAGGGGGAGAAAAATAGAAAAATCCTGTCAGCGTGTAACGCTAACATCGATTTCAGTGCCTTTGGAGGCCCAGCTGAGACGCTGTGGACTGAGGTGGCCCCGTGTCAGCGCTGCAGTGGATGAGCGTGACGTAAGAAGAAGGGAAGAGGGATTCGTACTTCTCTGAACTTTTCAAATTTCCTGCCATATGGAGTTTGAATTTTATAAGCAGAGGGGAAAATGCATGTGAAGGAAGAGCAATTATTCAATGGGGGCCAGAACATCTATGAAGAGGTTTCATGGACAAGATGGCCTTTGAGCTTGACCAGAGGTCCTTCCCGGTTGGGAGAACTTGTTTAAAAAGGTGGGAACTATGAGTTCATTTGTATACACAAATGCATACACATACACACCTTACTTGAAGCAACACTTAAGTTGGGGGATTCCCCTGAAAAATGAGGATTTGTGGCTTCTCTTGAAAAATCAGAGGACTGGGAACGTGAGCCTCATTGGATCATGGCTAATCAGAGGAAGAAGGAGCAGCGCTTCCTCCTTCACAAGGGGCTTCTGCTCTCCAGTCTCCACAAACCCCACGACTACCCACAGTCCCCCAACACAGAGGCTGGGGAGGTCTCCTGCTACTTGTTTTTCACGCTCATCAGTGGCCTCACTGATATTTCTCCATTTTTGTTGGCATACCTAATATTATTTTTATTTTACTTAAAAAAACCAATAGTACTTTCATAAGCATTTCTGCATACCATTACAATTTTTGAAAAATTTCTAATGATGTCGTATTGGGGTGAGTTATTTTCTTTTTGTTCCTTCTTTTTTCCCCCTCCCTTTTCTCAGTGTTAATACCTGTATTTCTTTGTCCTTAAATATACATGCACTTAGGATGTTTGTGCAGATGGATTCCCACAAGTGGGACTCATTAAGTGGGTCCCAAAACCTTCCATTTCTTCAGTACTCATCGTGGCCTACGTTGTACATTCCCTGGTGGCTGGGATGGATGGGAGGAGTGAGTTAGTCCTGTTTGTTTTCTTACATACTTTCCATCGAAGGTCTAGACCTGTGTTGGCCACATCCTAACTGGTCAAAAAGTGGTTGTCATTGTTGGAATGCCTCTCAGGCATTGTACATTGGACTTAAATGGAAGGGAAAACATGGCAGGTGCTCAGGTGTTGGGGTGGAAGCCTGGGAGAGTCACCCCAGCCTTGGGATCTGAGAAGGGAGGAAGGCTGGTTTGTCATGTGATTGAGTCTATTTTGCGAGTTTGGGAGGTTCTCGGGCTTCCTACAGAATTTTATCATATGAATAATGAACACTTACGCAGTAGAGGACTGAAAGACCTTGTGCAGATGTCCGGAAACTTTTAATGTGGTAGTTGAATAAGCCAGTAGCTGCAGGTGAGAAGAGAGGGAGAGCATGAAGCAATCCCTACAGACTCCTGATGGGTGTTGTGCCCTGGGTTCTCGGCTCGCTCTGCCCGCCAGAGGGAGGACCAGTGTGGCCCCCTCCCGACCCCTCCATCCCGGGAAGAAAGCCGGTGCCACACTGACTTCTTTTCATGCATCTGTGAGGAGGCTGCTAGGAGGAAGGTGACATGAGGACTCAGCTCTGTCCCTGATGTGCTAAAACATCCAGAGATAGGAAAAGGCTTGCGGGCCAGGCTCTGTTTCTTCTACTCTGGGACTTGGGAGATGTCACCAATCTTCTGCTCTGGCCCTCACGACGGCTGTCCCACCAAGGCCTATCAACCCTGTCTCCCGGATATGTTTGGGGACATTGGAGGGAATTTCTGCTTGTCCACCTCCCTGGTGAGAGGACCTGGGACTGCTCCTTGCTCAGGCTCCACGCACGTGTGCACTTTGTAAAACAGTTGGCACTGGGAGCTACCACCGAACTCCTAAGGGGCTTTGTCCTGTGAGGTCCTGCAGAATGAGTCACAGTGATTTGGAGAGGCAGGTGAGTTGGCACATTTTCTGCCCTGAGTGTGGCAAGGGGAGTTTGTTGGGCGCTTGGAGGTTCCCAGTGTTGCAGCTCACAGCCCCATCCTCTTCTGTGTGTCACCCAACGGGGTCCCAAAGGAGGCGTAACCATCTCCCACCATTGACCTGGGCAGTCCCCAAGGGCGCAGTGTTTGTACTCACAGTTCTTGCATTCGTTGAAATCACTGAAATCAATGTCACATGATTTTGATTTTTTTATCTGTGAATTAAGCACGAGTTAGGTTTGCAGAGGAAATGGCAGCGGGCCCATCCACCTCTTCCTCTCCTTTCCTGTGCTCCTTCCCTTCTCCCCGTCCTATTTTCTGGCCTTCTTCTTGGCAGAACTCCTCTTCTCCCTTCCACCAGCCTGAGGTATTCTCCTATCCTGCTGCTGGTGTCTTTGGCTCAGAGGGGCTGCTGCTTCCCCTAGTTTCTGGACTTCTGCAGGCTGATGTCTCCTTCCCAGCTCTCTCCCAGCATCATACCCTCTCTGAGGAAAGGGCTTCTTCCTCTCCTCCCCCAATGACATAGAATTCTGTGTGGTGCAACCCCCTCTCCCTCGACTTCCCATGACTTACATTCTCTTTCATATCAACCGTCAACACTTCAGACACGATGTCATCTAAGCGCAGAGAGATAGGCAAAGCATCTGTGACCCTGGGAAAGAATCGTGTGGAGAGCCGTGTTATTCTTGCATTTCCGGATTTTGCCCAGACATTGACAATAACCCATCCATTGATGATACAGCTTCAGTGATGTCCTGCTGCTTAAATTTTGTAAACACCTGAGACCTTTCACCTTCAGTTTTAGTCATTAAGGAAGATGCAAGGATACCTGGGAAAATGACTAACGCAGGCATCTGACCCAGCAATCCCACACGGAGGAATTTACCCTTCAGGTACCGTGCACTTTGGTGATCAGACTTGTCTGGGACCTTCCTAATTGAAGTAGGGCACAACAGTTAATAACTGGACAAAATATTATTCTTTGATAAGGACTGTTAAATAAATTCTATTGCATCATCATAATGCACTATTGGGCAGATTTAAAATAAGAAGAAGCTATTTACATACTGATGCAACAGATTCCAAGCAATTTTTTCTATGTGAAATAATAGGACTGCAGACAAGAGTACATATATCCGCCCGTTTCTGTATGTGTATTCGTACATGCAAATTTGCATATGCATACGCAAGTAATATCTCTAGAAACCAAGCGAAGGGACTGGATTCATTGGTTACTTCCAGGGATAATTAGCCAGCTGATGTCCATGGGTGGGAGGAAGGCTCAGTCTATGGCTTTTTGTATCTTTTGAATTTTGATCCTGGGGAATATATATTGCTTATGCAAAAAATTAGGACAAAGTACAAAAGTATGCTTAGCGGGCAGCATGCAGACAGGCGAAGAAAGGCTGTTCTGAAACACACTGGGCCGTTCCCAAGCAGAGACCCCTCTCTGGGCCTCAGTTTCTTGATCGTTCAGACCACTGTGCTCATCTCTGAGGGTATCCCTGTGTGACCCCTGTGGGGACATTCTGGCACACAGGCAGCTGATGCAGAAAGCGAAAAGAATGGTCTCACGTACGCCTTCACCAATTGGAGGTTCACTTCTGTGACCCTGATGTCCTTGTCCCAGACGCGGAGGTTGACGCATTGGGCGTTGTTTGTGGAAATTCCAATTTTCAGAGTCACATCCGAATTCACCTGAAATCCCAGTATGCTGAGTACAGCTCCTAGCAGGCTGTGGAGAGCAAGATACAGGTGAAACCAGACCTGGCTGCAAAAGGTTGCTCAGCTAATGTGATAGGAACTTTGTGAGTGAGCCTCGGGTATTTGTGCACGTTATTGGAGAGACGGAAAGTATGGTGCTTTCCAGTGAGCATGCCCCAAGGTTGGTGGTGCCCTGGTTGGATTCAGAGCCTGGCTCATGGGAGGGAGGAATTCCATGCACTTTGGAAAGTCACTCTCCTGACCAGGCTTCAGAGGAAGTTGTCTTTTGTTGGTGGCACCAGGCTGACAAGAACTAGATGCCTATGACAGGTTCACTTTTGTGCCCAGGACCTCCAGTTGTCTGTTGTGGGTGTGATAGCATAAGAAAAACCCACCGTTTGCCAGAGCATGGCCTTGTAAGGTTGGATGTTCTGCAGAAGACAAAGTCTCTTTGTGACGCTGCTAATTGTAGTAGTCACAACATGGGCTCTGGGGGCAAAATGCCTGGATTCAAACCCTATCCCTGCCATAGTTCAGCTGTGTGACTCTGAGTAAGGCTTCTAACCGGTTTGCTAGTCTCATCTGATTTCCCAGTCTTGAACAGGACTGCTCTCCTGGTGAGGCTTCCAGGAGACTGCAGGGCGTTCAGATTTCTGAGCGAAGGCCCTGGTGGAGCTCGGCCATGGGGTATCCGTGCTGTGTGTGTTAGTGCAAGAAGTGTTCTTCTCCCCAGTGTGGATTCCGGCCCCTCCCATGGCTTCCGTGTGCCCTGGGCTATACTGTTAGCCTGTTCCTCCCTGACTGTTGACGCTTCCTGAGGACGGGGACCACCTTTCGTCCTGCCTCTGTGCCCAGCGAGGCTTCTGGGACAGAGTGGTATACACTAACTACCTGTTAGGTGGATGAATAAACGTGTGATGCATGTGTGCTTAAATTTGTGGCTTCCGGAGGGCAGTTACTCTGCCTCCCTCCACTGACCCGGACAGTGTTTGTAAAGAGTGGGCTGATTCTCCTTGGAGGGTCTAAGTTATTGGGAAGGTCATTTCCCGTAACACCAGTGCCGACAGTACAAGATGCGTTCTGTGTGGTTTCTCTCTCCACAGGCCAAGTGTATAATGTGCATATTTCATGGAATCTGGCTCTCCGGCTTTGCTTACACGCGTTGTGGACGGGTCATTGTCCCGCCTGCTCCTCTGGACTGGAGGAGAAGGGCATCTGTGCCTGCTGCCTAATTTGCCCATCCTGACACATCCTGCCTGACTCTGTCTTGTCTCTGCCTGGCACTGGTCACTGGATATGAAGGGCCTGGCCCAGGCCCACACAGGTGACTGATTTGGAGACAGGCTCACCCTTTTCCAGCTACGAAGGCGGTAGTCGTGGCTTTGATGAGGATCCCATCACCGGTCATGGTCAACTTCATGTTCTCCACAGTTGCTTTTTGAACCTCTAATCTGCAAAGTGACAGCATCCAGGTCAGGCCTGGCTCAAGAAATCAGCCTGGGCAGCAGAGAAATGCCTTTGAAGCAGCCAATTGCCAACCCACCAACCCATCTATCTCCTGGACTCCCCAGGTCCCTTACCCGCCCAGTTCTTTGAACTCAAGAAGTCTTGTTCCTATTTCCCCCGAAAGGGCAGAGTTTCAGCACAGAGCTGGAATACTGCTTTGTGAAAACATGGTGGTCCCTTTGCATGCGATTGTGGGAGGTTGAACTTGGTGCTCCCCAAGCAGCAGCTTTCTCGGGTGCCATACCTTAGGGTCAGGAAGCACTTACCCTATCAGGAGATCATTCAGATCAATATTTCCCAGCGCGCCTAAGAGCCCATCTATGGTGCCAGCTGGAACCACACTGTCCAGCACGCCCTTGGTGGACTCTATGAGCTCGCCAACTTTGTTGCCCACGGCGCTCAGGGGCTGGAGGAGACTGGAGCCACTAGAAGCATTGTCATCAGGGCCCTGTCCACCGTTGGGTATTATGCTGTTCAGGACACCAGTGGCTTCTGAGAGTAGTGACAGTGGGGGCTTTGAGGACTGGCTGGTACTCCCCTTGCCCAGGACACCACCAAGGCCACCGCCGCCTAGGATATCGAGGGAGGAAGTGATGTCTAACACGGACAGCAGGTCCAAGTCGGTCACTGTCTCCAGCACTGTCCCAAGCAGACCGGCCAGATCCACCTCCGCACACATTAGCATCTTCTCGATCTGCGGGGGCACGGTGGTGTTCAGATCTGAAAAGTACAAGAGACACGTTCCCACGGTGCTGCCCAGCTCGTCCAGCCAGAGGAACCTTCCAGCTGGAGAGCAGGCCCCATGGAATTGTGGGGCCAATAGGTACTGTGTATCGTGCCTCCTGAAAATAGGAATCCCTGCTTTTGTCAACGCTGAAGACAGCCTGGCGTTATAGAAATACACCTGTCCCCTGTTAAGAGTTAACCCTTATTGACACCTCCCTGACCTCACTGGTTTTGGGTATGTGACTTGGGCATGGAATGAAAGGACCCTGGTTAGTTTTGAGCCCAGTAGCTGGAATATGATATAGTCTAGACCGTGCCCTTTGAAGGCTGAGTCTGAGCCTCGGCACCTGTCCAGGGGTGTGTGACAGGCCCTGCAGCATGGCTCCATGGTCAGGATGAAGAGAGTGATTGGCGTTTTAAGTGCAGAGTAGGGCAGAAGGCAGCTGCTGGATATGGTGGAGGAGCAGACATATCTGGACTTTCCTGTCGTCCGTCCGTTTGATTCTGTGCAAGTCCCTTCCCCTCTCTGGCCTCATTTTCCCCTCGTGGGTCCCTGGGAGGACCGGCCACCTTTGACAAATGGCCTCTACTAGAACTACATCAGCTCTCGTGCTCCTGCAGCATTGTTATCACCAGGCACAGGAGGTGCTCAGCAGGGCTTTACCCCGCACCGGAGAGAAGCAAGTCCAGAGAAGGGGAACCCCAGAAGATGGGGGTGGGGGCGGGAAGGAGGCTGAAGGGCCAGGTAGCAGAGCTGTGCCCTCACAGGGTCCTATCTTACCATGGCGCTCTTGAGGTCCTGAGGAAGGAGCTCAGAAGAATGGGTGTCACCGTGGATGGTGGTCCACCTTGGCTGCCTCAGCTGAGAAGTGAAGTGGACCGTGGACAACATCCTGGCCCAGTAGAGCAGCAGGAGGAAAAGTCTGCTAGTTCCAGCCCTGTTGAGCTGTTGAGCCACGAGTTTTGGAGCCTTGCGGCTCCTTCCCATGCCCAGGACTCTGTGCGCTGGGAGCCTTGGCCTGTGTAGGGCCGTGAGGACGCACCCCCCTCCCTGGCTTATGTCCTAGAGAATCTGTTGCACATGTGAACCTGAACCTGCACAAGAGTGTTTAGTCAGCACTGCTCAGAGTAGCACACAGCTGGGCAGACAGAACCTTGATAGATGTGGAAATCATGCAGGATTCATCAGGTTGACTATCACAGTGAAAACAAATGGACAAATGCTTCTCATTACAATGTAGATGAAACATAAAAGTATGAGAGATAATGTAAGCAGGCCACCTTTTAGAAAGGAGTAGCCATGTCATAAAATAGAAATAAATGGCAAGGGAGAAATACTCAGGCCAGAGGCGTCCTCTGAAGGGGAGGCAGAGAGGAAGGGGAAGGGATTGCCGCCCTGTAGGAGTCTAGGGGCCTTCAGCCCCATGGTAGGTATTAGTTTTATTCTAGATGTTCGGTACAAAGGTGTTTGCTGTAGATATCTTTTCAGTTTTTATGTCTGACGATGAAATAAACTGCCACCACCACCATCACTGCTTGATGGCTACACAGCTGTCTGTAGTACCAGTGTCTGGACTTTTCTGTATATTTGAAGTCTTTTGTAATAAGGCGGGATGGTTAGAAGAGTGGAACACATGCTCCAGAAGAGGTTAACGTGGTGGGTGTGCAGTGGGGCTGGGCCGTGTGGTCCCTAGGCAGGAGCCGAGTCACCCTCTGTCACCTGTCCTGTCATCTTGGAGGCAGAGCTAGGCCATGGCTGCAGAATGACTTCAAGGGGAGTTCTGAGGCCTTTCCTGCTGGCCTTTGTTTGCTGATGGGTCTGTTCCCTTTTTGTTCCCCATAGGGAGTCACTTCTCTGCCAAGACTTATAAAACCTGACTCCTCTGCCCTTAGGCCTGGGAGAAGGTGGAGGACAGAATTCCACATATCCTTAAAGAGGAAGCTGAGACTCAGGGAAGGACTGAGAAGGGAGCTTGGACAGCCCGAATCTGATCAAGAGCTGTAGAGGTGGACTTGAATTTTTATTCTGTGGCTCCTGGTCCACCAGGTTGATGTTTAAAGCACCTGTGGGTGTCTGGGATGAGCTCGGGGCCCAGACACCCATGGGTGCCTAAAATGAGAAGCTGTGAGGTCTCCTGGCACAGTGGACCAGGAGACACATAAAAGGCACATAAAGAGACACATAAAAGGCAAGTAACCAGAGAGGTTGCTGGACCCGTGAGCCTCCTTCTGCGGGTTGCTTTGACCAGTGTACCAAATGTGTGGTCCGTGGACAAGCAGCTTCAGTATCGTCTTGGCTGTTATTAGAGACCAGGTTTTCCGGTGCTTTGTGTCCTTTGTGCTGCACCGGAATGTGTGGGAGTGGCCCCAGGCTGTTGGTTTGTTAACTAGCTCCCGAGGTGATTCTAATACCAATTTCTCTTTGAGAACCACTTGTTCAGAAAGCATATCTAGCCTTGGCTTTGGCAATGAGATGCAAGTGTGAGGAGGTGGGAAGTCAAAGGTGTACCGGTGAAACACTTCTTACTTACAGTCACGGAGTTTGTCACCAGACATGAAGTATCTTGCCATAGGGTAACACCCGCCCTTTTGAGGCTGAGGTAGGGTTTCTGCTGTACGGGAGGCTCTTCGCACTTTTGGATAGTTGTAGACAGTTCTGCGTCTGACTGGTAGTTTACCAACAGGAAGTTGTTCCAGCACTGGAGGAGCGTTCAGCAGGTCAAGCGCTTCCGCCTGGAGGGCCAGGATGGTGGCCAGGGCCCAGAGGGTTCGCATCTCGGCACCAATATCTGCAAAGGAAGGCTTCGTCAGACACCACTTTTCGAATGGACCGTAGGGCTGCCAGTAGGTCTGTATTGGATGTACATACAAGATCCTAGTCTTGTATGAGGGTGCCATTCTCATTGTAGATATTCTGGTCCGCATAGCGTATTCGTGAGACAAGGTTACAGAACGTGGTGGTCAAAGTCTGGGGGAAGGACCTGTGTTTCACCTCTTTTTCACCTTTGCATAAAGGTGTCTGTGGGCTGGTGGCACCCTTTGAGTGCAGGCCATGCCCTGGCTGTAGGCCGTACCTGTAGGGTCCCACCTGCCTGCCAGAATTCCTGACTCACATCCTTGGAGCGGTGTGAGTCACCATCTGGGGAATCGGAGAGATCTGAACGATCCAACTACCAGTGTTACGTGTCCTGTGGTGGTCAAGGTCTCTGCCTACTTCCGGCCGGCTCATATATAGCAGTGCCCTTGTGGCGTGAGCTTACCCCGTGCCAGTCCCTTTGTGGAGTATGTCAGCTGCTTTAAGCTCTGCACAACCCTGGGAGGAAAGGCCTATGGGTCCTCATGTGCAGGTGGTGAAACTCAGGGTACAGAGCGGGCAGTGGTGCTCATCTGTGCCCATTGTTGAGTCCCCGCTGGTAGTTATTCCCGGTCAGGACTACCACCTGATCACCCAGGCTCAGGCCTGGCATCCTCCACCCCTTGGGTCATCGGGCTGTGTGGCATTTCAAGTCAGTGTGCAGAGGTCAGAGTCACCTCCCTGTGGGCGTGACCGTCCCAGGGCTACTCTGTCCTTTTAGGCTCGTTCTCAGGTTCTGGGAGAGTGCTGGCCTGGTCCGATCGGCGTCAATCATTTCTACTACTGTATTAATAGTCAGTGCAAAGCGAACACCCTGTGTGTGGAGTCAATGATTGAATTGACCAGGTCACCCGTTCTGTGGCCCTTTCTGTGTGCGGGGCACTGGCTGGTCCACTTGACCAGAGGCCATATGGCCTCTTCCTCTTGGCTGCGGCCGAGCAGCCATAGCTGATGGGATTGTGTAAATTGTGTCTCAGCTCTACTTGTGTGAGTCGGGAAGTTTCCATACAAGGCTACTTCTGGAGCGCTGGTCCGTGTTCGTGCTGGTTAGTGTGCTACCCTGTGCGACCTCTCCTACACTCCTCCCGGCAGATCCAGGCCCTACATAGTATGATTCGCCCTCTTTGCAGCTGAGGAGCCTCAGCCCCAGCAAGCAGGCAGAGAGCTGGGTTCACACCCAGGCAGGAAGGCCCCTTTGACCTGAGCTCAGCCGTGTGACTCAGTGGAGAGCACTTCCTTTTCTGGTGTCAGGTTCCTCCCTTGTCACGATTCTCTAAGTCTTTCTGTCTCTAATGTTTTGGGTAACATGGAGCTTTGTGTCTTAGAGCATTTTCCCTCAGTGAAGCAAGTGGGCTCTGGAATTCCTCTCTGTTTGCCCATCTTCCCCGGACAAGTTTTGTAAAAGCAGGCTTGTCGGCCTTTGTTCTTGCCATGGGTCGGTGGGCACTGTCCAGACCAGCTGCCTGCCATTTACCAAGACCATGAGAAGAGCCACTATTGCGGAAATGTTGGGAAGAACATAATCGGAAACCAATGACAATTCTCCACATTGAATAAACTGAATATAATAGGCTTTCTGAAAAGAAAATTATCACATTTCTATTATTTTTCTTCTGTTACCCTCATCTTGAGAAATTGCATTTAGTGTCTCAGGTGACATGTAAGTGTCCCGTGAGGAAAACTAATGTGCTCTCTGTGCCTCTGTGCCTGTGACTGATTTGATGGCAATGTTGTGAGACATTATCTTGTGGGGCCCTTGGAGAATCTCAGCTATAAATGTTCATTTTCTATTAACAAAAGCAGTTGCATAACTGGCAATTGTAACACTTATTGTGCTCGGCAGCGTGCTGTGCGTTTCAGCAGGGAGGTGCATGTCTGAAGCGATTCTAGGGGCAAAACCCTAGTTTTCCGTCCTTTGATGAACTGTCCTATGGTTGTTTTGAGCTCCAAATTTCGACCTGTTCTTTTGTGAGTTTGCTTCAGCGAGTTCTTACCTTGCTCAATGTCGAAGGGTCGGTGTTGATGGGCGAATCTTTTCGGAAGCTGCCTCTCTTCCTGCTGTTCCTCGGAACTGTCAGAGGGCAAGCTGCGTCCCACTTTTATAGACCAGTGTCTCTAAGGAAAGTGATCAGACCTGAAGGGACGCGTTCAAGTGTGCTGATAAGGGTGGTGTGATACAGGCTGGTTTCCAACATCAGCACCTGCTAATGGCTGTGACATTTGTTCAGTGTCTTTCTGAGAGACGTTCAGGGTGCCTGGAATTTTCCATAGGGGGCAGCCAGGGCACGTGTCTGTCCCCTCCGTATCTTAAACCTGTACAGGCCTGTTATCTTGAGCCACGTAAGTGCTGTGAATGGCAGAGGAACAGGATCTGTGAGCCTGCAGGTGCCAAGCCTCTGAGAGCCCTTTAAGGTGCCAGCGCTGTGCTCTGTTCATAGTGGGCACTCAGCACTGATGAGCAACACTCGGGTGGGGATGAGGGAGAAGCACGGGCAGGTGTGTAGGGATGTCCTCTCTGTGAAGTGACATTTATATCAGATGCGTGTGATATGAAGTATCTGAACATGCACAGATTCAGGAGTCAAGTGATGGCTGCAGGAGGATTGGAAAGTACAGTGTCAAGTGGGCGAGAGCACGAGTGAAGGCCTGGGTTTTTTTGTTTTGTTTTGTTTTTAAAGATTTTATTGGGGAAGGGGAACAGGTTATTATTGGCGACACTGTGTATTTACAGGACTTTTTTCCAAGTCAAGTTGTTGTTCTTTCAGTCTTAGTTGTGGAGGGCGCAGCTCAGCAACAGGTCCAGTTGCTGTTGATAGTTGCAGGGCGCGCAGCCCACCATCCCTTGCGGGAGTCAAACTGGCAACCTTGTGGTTGAGAGGACGCACTCCAACCGAGCCATAGAGGAGGCAGCTCAGCTCAAGGTGCCGTGTTCAATCTTAGTTGCGGGGGCGCTGCCTACCATCCCTTGCGGGAGTCGAGGAATTGAACTGGCAACCTTGTGGTTGAGAGCCCACTGGCCCATGTGGGAATTTAACTGGCAGCCTTTGGAGTTAGGAACATGGAGCTCCAACCTCCTGAGCCACTGGGCCGGCCCAAGGCCTGGGGGTTTTAATCATGGTTGTTAGAAAGTGTGCTCAGCCCTCTTTCTTATTCCTGATTGCGTGTGGAATGAGACTTGGTTTCATATGTGCACCCTCTTTTTAATTTGTATTTTAGAAATTTCAATCTCTATGTCAGACTTTCTCTCAGCTGTCAATTATTGAGTGGCTCCCCAAATTCTAGAGCCTGTTCTCTGGGCCTCAGGCTTTCCTATTTAAGACCAGGATATTCCGAAGTCATCTGTTCAGTTCCTACCAATGGAAGTTGTGTGATTTTATACACCTGTCATGATCTTGCTGTGTGGTGTTCTCACAGCTTTACAAAGCAGGAGTGTGGGAGGAGTTGATTTTTACTAAGAGGGTGGTCGTGCTGCTTCTGTTCACCTGACATGGGGGACATTTGGTGGGATCCTGCCTTCAGGAGGCTCAGCATGTGAGCTGCCTGGCTCTCTCCAAACCCAGTGCGGTTCTCATGCTGTGAACTCAAGTACAGTTCCAGCTGCCAGAGGGCTTTGCTGCCATGTCAGATGCATGGAATAAATGACAGCTGACCTTTTCTCTGAGCGCTGAACTGAGAGTTTTACACATGGTGATAAATCGAAGATAAACCCAGTTTTCTTGGGCCTTGTTTTTCTTGGACATTTGAAGAAAATCAAGTCATTATTTTGGTCAAATTGTGACACCCATTAGTGGGTGTAGACCTTGATTTAAGTGCCGCTAATGGTTTCTCTGGACCCAAAGAATGAACTTAACTGAAAAAGTAGGGACGGGGCATATCCGGGATGCAGACTTTGATGGCCCCTTCCAGCTTCCGGGTTTTTTGTCTGTCTCTTTTCTTCAACTTTAGGAGGTGGGGCAGCCATTGAATTCTGTTAATCCAGGACCCACACAGGGGGTTTCTCAGAGGGTGGCTTAGCAGCCTGAACAATATGGCTAGCTTGTTCTCATGCCCTAAGTAATTTGACCTGCCTTCTCTTGAAAGAGAGGGCCCTTTGAAGGCTGGCCCAGGCTTGGCTGGGATCACAGTTGCAGGTGATAAGGCAGGTCATGATTCCTAATGGCCTCTGTGTGAAAATGTTACATTAGCCCCCATGAGTGAGTCGTGGGTATCCTGGCGATGGAAACACCAGGATTTTGCCCTTTCATAGGTGTTTCTTTAGTGACATACTCACACGTGTGTTCACATTTGTACTTTTATTTGTATATATGCTTGTCTGTGTCTATCTAGTGTTCTGGAACTCAGCTGTCATGTTCAGCTCTCCTGCCTCAGTTTCCTTCTCTGGTGTAACCAATCTCAGATCTTTAGTAATGGGAGTTCACATGGGCCTCCTGCAGGAACTCTGTGCCTTCATGCTCTGGAGTTGTGTGTAAAATTTGGGTTAATTTTCATTACTTAGGGTGCATATCTTTCATAAACTTCCAGTGAGTCTTGTGTTTTATCAAAGGTGAAGAATCAGTGTTTTAGGAGAAGGGATAGTTTCTGAGCTCGGGTTTTTGGTCCAGACAGACGTGGGTGTGAATCCTGGTTCATTCAGTGTGTGGCCATGTGACATTACCCAAGTTTTTCATGGCTTAGTTTCCTCATCCATAAAGTGGGGACCATACCGTACGTATCATAGAGTTACATGACGATTAAATGGGATGGAATGTGTCAAGCAATCAGCATATTTTTGGCATATGTGAGTCGTCCATAATTTACTATCATCATCACCATTACCATTACTTCCTGTTTCATCAGGTGCTTCAGTGTTTTCCACCTTTCTCTCAGATTTTATGCCATTTCCCTATCGATACTGTGTACCTAGATTTTGACAATTATTTACACCTGGTTTACAACAAGAAAATATGGAGTTTTGGGTTATGTTTCTTTACCCAAAACGGGTCCTTTACCTTGGCTTGTACCAGAAGGAAAGCAGATAGAGAGACATTTTAACCTCACTCTGAAGTTTTTATTTTCCACAGGGGAGATAGAATTTTGACACAATTTCCTATAACTATACATACGAACAGGCTTTGCCACAAATGCATAAGAGCTTTCAAAGGCTAAGTGTTTAACAATGCTTGCATATTTGTGTGTTTCGGCTCTGTTCCTTTTCCACTCAATTGGCCCACGGATGTCAACGTCCAGTGTTTGTTTGGCTTGTGGTCTCTGCTTTGTACATCAACGTGGAGCATGTCTGTGCCAAGAGGAGCTTTTCATTCATTCCCACAGTGGCAGGTGGCTGGTGGGCACCTTTTTTTGCTGCTTTCCCTTGGAGCCCCTTCGCCTACCTTTTCCTCCTGTAGCTGCACGTTGCTGCCAGTGGGCGTCGTCTTCTGGAACTGCAACAGAGGGCTCCGTGTGCGGCTGCCAGTGTGACCGTGGTGGCATTTGCGTATCGATTGAGGCAGCTTCAGTTTCACATGGAGGAGAACTCACTTTGCCTGCGGTGGAGAGAAGGGTCATGTCATGGAAACCATACTGAACCTTGAGTCATAAGGCTGTGGCCACAACTACCAAACCCCTCCTAATAAGTACTCAGGAAATGCCTTTCACCCTTATGACAACCCATCATCATCGTCATCAGAGGCAGCATAAGCACCCCCACCCACATCCCCAAGTAGAGGTGAAGAAACTGTGGCTCAGAGCGGTTAAGTTGCTCCCGTACAAAAGTGGCAGGGCTGGGGTTCTAGTTCAGATGTGCCTGAAGCCGTGACCTGGGACGGCACGTGCCGTTTGTCTTCTTCGACTTGTTGGTGAGAATGTCAAGGGCTAGGGCACATACTTCCTTGTCTCCACTTACTGTGCCGTAAACGGTGAATAAGTGAATGAATGCGTGAATGGAAAAGCCGATTCCTCTGAGCCTCAGTTTCTCTGTCTGTCAAATAGGCTAACAGTTTCTTGCCTGCTTCTTCTTATGGGGGTTATGAGAATCTATAAGACAGCGGTGCTGAGTGTGTAAAGTGACAACCATACATGAGGCAGGGAGTTCCCTCCATCTTTAGGCCTCCTTTCTCCTGTCTCTACCCCTTTTCAGAATGGCATTGGGCAGAGGTTTGGTTCCCTCGGGCTGGTCAGTTTGGACACCTCAGGGATAAATTCCATGACTTCCCCTGATAAAGCAGATGTTGGATCCTGCCCATCCTCCAAAGCTCTGGGGGTCTGTAGCTTTGTAGCTCTGGCACAGTCTCTTTGCTCTTAAAATTTTATGACATAATTCAGATCATATCACTTTCTCGCTTATACTCAAGATTCCCCATTGCACACAGAATAACACGTTTCTGTTTTCATCCTGGCCTGTGAGGCTCTCTGTGGTTTGACTCCTGCCTATCTGTCTATCCTCATTCCCAACACTTCTTGCTAATTTCTTTAGCTGAACTGACTTTCTTTTAGTTTCTTGGGTATACCGACCTTATTCTCACCTCAGAACCTTTGAACATTCTGTTCTCTGTACCTGCATTTCTTTCCTCCACGTTTTGCCTTACTCACTCTTCTGCAGGTCTCAGCTCAACTATCGTCTCCTCGGAGAGGCCCTCCCTAGCACCTCGTCTAAATCAGGCTTCCTTTGTATTTGTCTCTTTCCCAGTCTATGCTCTGATTTTTTTTCTTGGCCTTCAGTGGAATTTGGCTTTTAGTGGAATTCGTATTATTTTGTTGGCTGATTTGTTTACTATCATTTCCCTCAAATACTTAATGAGGGCAGAAACCATTATCACTTTCTTTTGCTCACGGGACACGCAGTAGGTGCTCGATACATATTTTTTGAATGAATGGGAACATTTTCCCCCTTACTGGTAGAAGTCAATTATGTTCACCATCAAAAGTTTGGAAAAGCTATTTAGCAGAAAGATATTAAAAAGGAAATAGAACTCGTTTGTCATCTTACATCTGTGATTGTGACAGGGCCACATTTGAGTAACTTACCCCGTATATCTGGGATCATATTCTACATGATTTTGTATTCTGATTTGTTTTGTGAGCATTTTCTTTTGTCACCAGATGCTCTATAACAGCATGATGCTAATGACTGTGTGATATTTCTCACTAAGAATTTGTATAAAAAATAAAAATCCTCTATTGTTAGCCTTTTTGGTTGATCCCAGATTTTCACCATAAAACCAATGCTGTGGTCACCAGTGTTTCTTTGTCTGCACTCTGATTATTTCTTTGGGAAATTTTTAGAGTAGGACATTATCATCTGTATTTCAAAGAATATGCATAATTTTCAAGATTCCTTGATCTCAGACTTCTAGTAACCAGAACTATGACACAATACATTTCTGTTGTTTAAGCCACTCAGTGTATGGTACTTTGTTACTTCAGTTCTAGCAAACGAATACAATCAGAAAACCTAGGTTTTGATTAAAACCTATTTGATTTTTAAATGTTTTCAATTCATTAAAATGGTTTTGAAAACACTATACAGGTTTGCAATACTCAGGTGTAGGCTGAGTGTGGAGGACAGAGGGCTACCAGGCTGAGGTCTCTGATTGATACCCTACTTTTTTCTTGGGAGATCCCAAGTGTCTTGGAGAGGTTTAAGAAAAATAAAAATGCACTTTCTGAGCACTTCCCGGCCATAGGGAACCTCTACAGACACTCAGTTCTCCCACCAACCCTGTTCGCCCCCTGCTATAGGGGAGGAAAGGCCAGAGGCAGCATCTGCTACAGACTCACCCTCCCACCTGGAGCAGCTCCCTTAGCAGTGGGAGGCTCTTCCCCGACAGCGGGTCCCTGACCAGAGACAGGTCAAGCCCACTGTTCTTCTTGGAAAGGACTTTCCTTATGAAGGGCAGATGGTCCAGGATGGCGACACCTTCACTTGTGGCACAGGTGGCCACAGGAACAGGTGGCCTGGACCTGCGGTCCAGAATGTGTGCTTCGAAAACAAGTCTGAAATGTCTGCAGACACAAGCCCTTCCTCGGTGTGGGGCTGACTCTTCGTTCAGTCGTGCAACAAATGCCCGCCAGCACCCGCTCTGAATCAGCAAGTTAGGCAGTCATTTAGCAACAAGTCTGAAGTACTTCTCTCCTCTCGGCTCCTGCCCTCACGGAGTGTACCTTCTAGTGGGGGAAACAGACAACAACCGAGCACTCAGATTAAGCAAGCATGACAATTTTTGAAAGGGATGAGTGCTACGAAGAAAATAAAGTGGTGTCTAGTTGGAGCATGACTAGAGGAAGGTCTACTTTAGATAGGGTGGCCAGGGAGACCCTCTCTGAGAAGGAGGCATTTGAGCTGAGCCTGAATAAAGTGAAGAAATCCATGATTGTAAGACCTGGGGAGAGAGCAATGTAGGCAGAGGAAGCATGTGCAAAGGCCCTGTGGTGGTAATGAGCCCAGTGAGGTAGGACTATGGTAAAGGAGCACAACAGGGAGCTCACAGACAAAAGTTAAGAAGAGGGACAGATAAATAGACAGGACAGGGATCGAGACAGCTGGGAGAAGCCTGGTGCCACCTTGGGTCCCTTCCCCATGCCCTTTCCATATATGTCATCCATGCCGTGCCTCTGCAGCCAGACAGGCCTGGGTTCAAATCCCCACCGTCACTCAGTAAGTGTGTAACTGTGGGCAAGTTATTTTCCTTTTGAGCCCACTTTTCATGTCTGCAAAGTGGGCATAATAAACCCACATATGTCTTTTGCATATTGCGAAGATCACTGAGGTAACTCACGTAGATGCCGCACAGGGCCTAGCACATAGGAAGGGTTCAAAAGAAGTTACTTAATTTCCATTTTATAGATGAGAGAACTGCGACTCAGAGAGGTTAAGTGATTTGCTCAAGGTCACACAGTGCATCTGGGGCAAAACTGGATTTGAAATCAGGGCCTAGAGAGAGGACTGGCTATCCCATGAAAGGGAACTTTAGTGTTACTATGCAATATGGCTCCAAGGCCCTGAGTCCTCACTCCCAAACAAAGGGCTATGCAAAAGTCCTCTGAGAATCCTGGTGCCACCATTGCAAGTGTGCATAGCTGGCCGTGTCATCACGGATTCCTTTGTTACTGCTTCCCAGTGTGGTTATTCCAATGGCAGGCGTATTCGTCTCTAGATTTTCCACAGGATTTTCCCCGTAATTAATTTGTTTCCCTTTCACATTCAGAGATATGGTCAGGGTAGGTGTTAAACTCCTTTCTTCAGCTGGACACACCAGGCAGAGGGGCTGATAGAAGAAGAGTGGGTTCTGGAAGCAGCAGCGCCCAGAAAATGTAAAATCAATGTTAGCAGCTAGTTCTCACTATGGCTAATGTCAGAAGCAAATGGCTGATATTAGTTACGATTCAGTAGCCTATTTTGGATACGATGTACTTCTTCTAGAATCTCAGAGTTCTTTTTGGTTGACAGATGCTTTAAAAGTTGGCGGGGGCCCCCTCATTTCTGTCAGTTGGGTCTCAACATTACTGCCAAATGCTATTCTCCTTCTGCCTGGGCCAGAGAAAGGCTCCGGGGTTAATTTCCGCATCCGAGTCACTGGGGACTGGTGCCAGATGTTGGTGGAAGCTCAGAGATCTCCCTTCTCTTCCAAAATCTGGCTTCTCTAATGGGACAGAAGGGGAAAACTTTAGCTAGAGCCCCATGGATTCCATCTGTTTACCTCATTGACTAATAGTCTCTGCTGAGAGATTTCTGGGGGCGGGGGGGTTTTCCTCCATGAAAAGAAAGCTCTGGGAAGGACACAGAGAGGTACAAGACACGTTACTGCCTCTCTCTGAGACTTAGTTCATTTTTTCTATAAAATGGGAATGTTAATCCCACAGGAAGGGCATAGGACTGTGCTGGGAACTGAATAGTCTTCAGGGAATAGAGGCAGTTAGTTGTCACTGATATTTTGAGGAATAAGAAAACTGGGTCATCCACAACTGAATTGTGGATTCAGGTGGGAAGCTGGGCCAAGTGGGTGAGGTTTGGGTTGCCATCATTTCCCTGGCTGAGTGTTACTTGATCTCTCATCTGTAAGACGAAGACAACAGTAATTCCTGATAGGCACGATAGTTACTGAGGTATCACTTGGTGTTTTTTATTTGCTGAGGCTGACGAGACTCAGAGAGAAGCAGAGGACTTTTCCCTCTTGGAAGGTGGTGGGGTCTTGGCATTCTGGGTCTGGGGGCTCCTGCCTCAGCGATGCAGGGATGGCGGTTGTGTTTCAGGCCTCAAATGGAAGGAGGGCAGCACAGAAGACACATTCTCCTATATGGGGGAGGTGGAGAACCAAGGGCCGGTGGTGAAGTTGCAGAGAGTAGAGGGAGGCAGTGTGGATTAATGGTTAGGGGCTGCTTGGTAGTCGTGTTATCAGAGCCTTAGTTTCCGTTTGTCAATTTGGGGTGCCCATAGGCTGTGGGGAAGGCTGAGTGACTGAAGGTCCATAAGACCCTTAGCATGGTACCTGCAGAGCAAGTGCTTGTTTTGGTTTGGGTTCTCCAGAAGGATCTGAGTGCAGGTAGCTGATTTGGAAGGTGATCCCAGGACACACTGGTAGGGGAGGGCGAAAGTGAGGGAAGAGACAGCCTGGAGAGGTGTGTTATCAGGCAAGTGAGCCCAGGGGCCCCTGGGGTGCTGTGGGAGCCAGTGTGGAGTTGTTCCCTGCCCCCATGGGGTGAGCAAGGAGGGTTATTTATTCACTGACCTCCAGGAAGTCCCAGAGGTTGTGGGTACTTAGAATCCAGGAGCCATGGCCATGGCTATTTGGGGAAGTGCTCCCACTTGGCCGGTATGGGAGCTGCTCGTGGAGCCGCTCCCTTCTGACAGGATCATGTGGGCTGGGACAGAGATCCCTTCATCGGCACCAGATGGGACCCAAGCTCATAGGTTCTACCCATCTTCCGGGCTCCTCAGGAGCCCCCCAAAAGATCCTTGTATGACCCTACCCCAGACAAGATGGTGATTGACTTTCTCATCTTCCCTGTGAGTGGGGGTTCACACCCAAATTTAACAAGATTTAGAAAAGTGATGTAATGTGATGTGTGGGGACACAGACCACCAAGTATGGCTGGGTGTCGGAGATGCCTGGGGAGCTGCAGCACAGGGCCTAGAGCTCAGGAACTGCCCAGTAAGTGTTCGCTGACCGTGGTGTGAAGGTCTCGTGCAGGGTGTCGTCCTGGTCCCTCTGTGTCTCTCTTGGCCGAGCCCGTGCCTTGTAGATAGAAGCTCCGTCTGGGCTGCCTGTCCAGGCTGTGAGCTGTTCTTACGTCTGTGTAGGCCCTGAAGTTGGGTAATGCCTTTTCCCGAAATGCCCCTGCATCCCTTCCCGCAAGGTCCCTTGTGTAACTGAAGGGTTCTGTGTGCTGGGCCAGGCCTGGAGTCTGGAAACAGGGGCCCTATTATCTGTCCTGAACCTGCTGGCATCAGGGAGGCCAGAGAGACAATGGCAGTCATGGCAGTGTCCAAACAGGAAGGGCCTTCAGTGATAAGGCCCCAACATCCTGGAGGCTAGGTAACAACAGTGACGATGACATCACCCACAGATGACATTGTTTGAGTACCTCCCCTGTGCCAGGAACTATTCTCTCATTTCATCCTCACTACAGCCCTCCAAGGTGGGGCCTATGATTCTCCCAATTTTATAAGAGAAGGAAACTGAGAACCATTGAGGGGAGGCCACATCCCAGAGTGAGACACCATTGAAGGGGGGCAGGCCAGAACTCAAAACCTGCCTCCAGAGTCACACTGTTCAGAGAGCGGTCTACCCACCACACTGCCAAGGTCAACAGCACCATAAGTGGAGGTCAGCACAGAAGGCAGGAGGACACAACTGGCTTTCTTATTCTTGACACCCAGAGAGGCGGCCAAGACCCTGCACGTTATCCACATGTGGTCCGATGTGGCCCAAACGTGGCTCAGATTGGCTCAGAAGGGCCTGAACATGACCCACATGTGGCTTGGATGCCCAGCCCCCAAGACTTCCAGGGCCTGAGTTCGGACAAAGATACACTCCAGACTGCAGGAGTCACAGACAAGTGTTTATTGCAGAGAGAGACACCTACAGAGCCAGTTCCCACATTCCCACTGGGACCCCTGGATGGCCACTGTCCAAGTCTTCACTGGGAGAGACGAGAGAGGTCCACAGTTCTACGAGGACACTGGAGTGACCACGAGGGCATCCTGGAATTGGAGGAGAAAAGTCAAACAGGTTTTTTTTTTACCTCCTGCCTTGTGATTTATGCTGACTTGTCCTCCTCAAGGTGACCACTGGCACTGGGGGTCATGACCCTGAAGTCACTCATCAGAATTCTTGAAAGGATCAGAGGGGTAGGTTTGTGTGTGAACAGTGATCCCACGCAGGGCCTGGGGCACAGGTAAAGTATCTGTGTGCAGAGTGTGGGATTGTGCAGGATTGTTGTCCCCAATCCCAGCTGATCACCAAAACTCCCCCAAAAGTTTCATCAAATGCAGATGATTAGTCGTATCCACTGTGTCCCTTTTAACAAGGCTCTTGCTTTTTTTTTTTAAACTAAATGTAATATGAGGAACTTAACCTATTAGATTTCCCCCAATATTGTATTGCGATCATTTTCAAACATTCAGCAAAGTTGAAAGAATTTTACAGTGAGCACTTGTATACTCAGCACTTAGATGTTACTATCAAATTTTAAAAAAACCATACTTGCTTTATCTCATATCTATCCATTTACTCACTCCTTAGACTACATTTTATTAGGTTGGTGCAAAAGTAACTGTGGTTTAAAAGGTTAAAAATAATTGTAAAACCCACAATTACTTTTGCACCAACCTAATAAAACATATTATAAAGCTATAAAAAGGAAATCCATGTATTAGTCCAAAACAAATGAACAGAGCAAAACAGGAAATTTGAAAACAGATCCAAAGGATGAAATGATACCTTTCCTACCCAAACTGCAAATGATGGATTATGTGATGCAAGTTGATAAAAAAAAAAAAAAAAAGGAGGACAGTTGCTAAATGCCCCCTAATAAGAGATACGTGAAATAAACCAAGCTCTAGACATCCAGTTATATGGACACCAGTTGTCCCCCCAACATGAATCAAATGCAGTACGTGTCTTAGATAAACTACTTATATTAGAATTGGATCATTGCAATGTAGTCCATTAATGCATGACCTGTGCATTAAGACATCTGTTGGGTTTTACGGCTGAGGAGAGGCCAGAGGAGCTGCCTGAGGTTCCCTGGCTAGACAGAGGCAGAGCCAGGATTTGAACCAGTCCTCACATGCCTGAGTCTAGACTCTCAGCCTCCTTCGGTGCCATTCACAGAATGTTCTCATTATTCTCCATCAAAGCCAGCTGCAGGGTGGACACAGTTTTTGAGGTGGGCAGCTGATAATAAGTCACATGTCAACTTGCCTTTGAAGCCAGTTAACAAAGCCTCTTACCCTCCCCCTAAATTCAACCCTAGTGGGATAGAGGACATTTTGGAGACTTTGTTTCCTCTGGGGATTTCTCTGGAACTAAACAGCTCAGAAATTCAGTGGTGGCAGGCCACAGCTTTGGGCAAATCGGGACTAATAAGAGTAATAGGTTTGGTCCAAAGTGCCTCCTTGGCCATTGGTTAGACACCCTGGTCATGGAAGAAAGGGCAGTTACTTGTGGGTTTTCTTAATTGTTTATCTGCTTTCAATGTCTCTGCCCCTCTAGAGTGGACTAGAAACTCCAAGAGGGCAGGAGTTTCTGTCTGTTTTGTTCATGGTAGTGATCAGTGCCTGGCACACAGTAGGTGCTTAGTAAATGTCTGCTGGCCATCTAACTGAGAGAGAACCACCTCACTGTCTTTGGCTCATGCGGAGGTTGGGGTCCAAAGCAGGGGATTATCAGGGCAGGTGCTGAATGCAAATCTCAACTGTGCCACCTACTGGGTGTATATCCGTGGAAATGGACTTGCCATCTTTGAGCTTCAGTTTCCCCATCTGTAAAATGGGGATGAAACAGGATCTACCACATGGGGTGAATGTGAAGACTGAGTGAGATGCTACCTATTACCCAGTGCCTGGCACAGAATGATTATGGACTGTTATTATTAATGATAATGTTTGCAGATGGAGGTGATGCTGCTACATCTCCCCTCTCCAGAAGCTACCAAGGAAAGTCATATGCTCAATGAGCATTTATTGAGCATCTATTATATGCTGGGCTTTACTGATTGAAAGAACAAATGAATGAATGAATGACAGATAGGGTGGAAAAAGCTGGAGGTGTGTTGACCCCAGGCAAGGACAGTTACATTCTCCCACTTACAGATGAGGAACTGAGGCCCTGAGAGAAGAATAGACTTGCCCAAGGTCTCCCATGAATGACCAGAGGGGCCAGGGTTGGAGTACAGCCCCCACTTCCCAGCCCAGGGCTCTCTCAGCGACTGTGCCTTCCCCGGGGCAGGATGTTTAACCCCACTCACCTTGGTCAGAGACCATGAAGCTTCCTCGAATCCCAAGGCATTCACCATAGACATCATGATCCCGGATCTTAATTTGCCTGAAATAACAAATGTGGTCAGAGACTGCTGGGGCCTGGGTGGGCCTGTGCGGCCATGGGCAACCTCAGAGTTTCCAGAGGGGAACATAGGACCTGGCACACCCGATTCAGACTGTCCCTTTTGCCTCCTCTCATCTGTTCTCCAGCCCAGCATCTACCCAGGCTCATCTCCCCAACCTTTGCCTCCAGCACTGGCTTCTGTCTGCTCCAAAGGGCATTCCTCACATCCTCTCACACTCCTGCTCAGGAACCATCAGGGGCTCCCATCATCCACAGCAGCACTGTCTATACTTTGAAATTTCTCAGGCTAATAAAATAAAGACATGAAAAACATGTGGCTGGCATAGGTTACCAATTTCCCCCACCGCCATGACCTGGGGTTTAATTAGAGTAATTTCACCCTTTCCCTTGGCTTCCTCCACTACTAACACAAATGACAATGCCAACAACAGCAATGGCGAAGAAATGTTGAGCACTGACTGTGCCGGCACCTCCTCTCTGCCCCTATAAACATCATCTCTCTACTTCTGAGGAAGGTGCTCCTATTTCCCCATTGTACAGATGGAGAAACTGAGGCTTAGTATGATGAGGTAGCTTATCTAAAGCTAGGCAGCCAGCAAGAGGGGGAATCAGGACTTGAACCCACATCTCAGGCACATCAAGTGTGCTCTACGAGTAGTTGCCTGTTTACACCTCTGAGTCTCTCCTATTGTCAGCCCGGTAAGGCTGGGCATTACCTAGTTCATCTGTGGTACCAGGAAAGGAATTGGGTTGGGAATTTGGAGATGGGAGAGCTTATTTCCAGCTGGAAGACCAGGAAGGCTTCCTGGAGGAGGTGAAATTTGAACAAGGCTCTGAGGATGGGTGGGAAATGATTGAAAGGGGCCCCAAATGGACACTCAGGCAGGAGAAGTAAAGCACCCACCCTCAAAACCTTGGGGAGTGGGAGGATGGATAGCAAAGAGACCCACCATTTTCATTTGGCAGCAGGACGGACATGAGGATCTCGGTGATGCTGTCTTTCAGAAGTTCAGGCTGTGAGACAGAAGGGACATCGTTACCTGGGCTGAGAAGCCAAAGTCCTCCTAAACATTCCTCGGATGGATACAGTCCAGCCCCACGGTGAGGGCAGCTGGTAGAGATACTGGAATCCCAAGTCCCCTGCCAATCAAAGCTACAAGGGAGGGTTCCCGGGAGTGGCACTAACCCAGCTGGCCCTCGGGCCTGGCAAGTGGGGGGGCTGGGGTGCATTGGAAGGATGCACCCCCTGCCCCCCACTCTCAGGGGCTCTACTGGTCTATTCCAGAAGAATTGCCCTGAGGAAATTTTGCCCTGTATATCCTGAGATTTTGGCTTCTCAAAGGAAACCAGAAGTCCTGGTTTTCATGTGGAAACCTCCCCATTGAAAAATATTCGTAAACAAAACAAGAGAAACATAAGGAGCTCCCCCACACCAAAACACCCCCTAAAACCCACACCATGGCAGAAGACAGGATTCAACCAATTAGAGATGTCTGATTTCATCTGACTCAGATGGGGAAACTGAGGACAAGAGGGAAGGGGCTGTGCAGCGCCACTGAGATCAGTCTACATGAGCAAAATGAGATTGTGATTAGAAGGGACTGGATTTCTAACTTGGGGTCAAAACGTCACAGAAGGAAAGTGAGTGTGTGTCTGTGTGTCTGTGAGTATGTGTGTATTTTCAGCTGTGTTCGGCATACAGTAGTTGCTCAGTAAATGCCTGAATCAGGAGGTTGGACTCTGGCTGATAATGGGGAGGCCAACCAGCTCACCATGGGGCTGCCCACGGGGACCTTGGTCAAAGCACATTCTGGGCAGTGTCTGCTTTCGAAATGGATCATCTTGAGCTGTCCCGTGTCCCCAGGGACAATATGTTAATACTCACGTTGAACAGGCCAATGCCTGAGTTCATCAGGTGGATTCGATTAGCGCTGCAACAGAAGATACCCATGAGAGTCGTCCCTCAGAGTCTCATTCATTCATTCATTCAACAACTATTTATTGAGCACCTACTATGTACAAGACACAGTACCGGCTCTGCAGAAACAGCAGTGAACCAAATTAAATCCTTGCTTCATGCGACTTACACTGTAACTGGGGGTGGGGGAAGTGGGGAGACAGACAACAAATAACTGCCTGAAGAACAGAAACATCATCCTCTGGAGTAAGGACTGTGGCAAACAGGGCATCTCGGTTTCTTTCTAATGGGGGTACCTCATTCCATGTAGGCATGCAGGCGCACACGGCAGCCAGATACTCTGATTTTTATATTTTGGTAACTCATTTATATTTAAAAATACCTAACCCTATGTGAGCTGATCAAAAACACATCCATGCACTTGAGTTGTCCTAGGAGGGTCTAGTTTGCAGCCCCTGAGCTCTCTCTGGGGCAGCAGGAGGGTGGTGGGATGCGGGGAGAACAGACAGGGGCGCAGAGAGCTGGCTGTCCGAGCTTTGGGGCTGGGCTCCATGGGTGCTCAGCGTCTGGGTATGAGTGTCATTGCCACTGTCTTGGAGGGGTCCAGAAGAGGCCACCCACGGCCAAGGGAATGGTGCTACACAGGTTTTTCTCATCCCAGGGTCAGCTTGTCCAAGGGCTGCTACAAGGCCACTTCCCTTTCCTTCTCTGTCTCATACTTGGTCCTCGACAGAAGGACAGTTCAGGTAAGGCAGCCTTTCTACCTGTCCTGGAGTAGCCTTTCCTGGACGCTTACACCCTGGAGATTCAAAACACTAGGTATTTAAAGAAATACAGTGGTCGCCAGACAGGACTCATTTTTATCGCCAGAATCTTCACAATGATTTATTTACATGTTACCTGATTTCGTTTAAGTTGAGCATAAGTCCGTCACCTTTGGTGTAAAACTCAGCTTCTAAGCTGGCTTCCTGCAACAAGAGAAGCCCAGGCCCCATTTCTTTTAGAGATACATCAGGTGTGGGATGTGGGGTTACGCGAGGAGGGCCTGGGGTCAAGCTGACACTTGAATCTCAGCTACTGGCTCTGTGACCTTGGAAAAGGGTTTGACCTCTGGCCTCACCTTCCTCATCTATTAAATGGGATATACCTGTACCCACTTCCCATTGAACAGATAGGATTGTTATGGGGAATGATGATGATGGGGAGGATGACAGCAGCTGATATGCATGGAGCCCTCCCTGGGTGTCAGGCAGTGTTTTAAGGAGTTTATATGATTTATATGATTATTTGATCCTCACGACCCAACGAAGTGGCTCCTATTATTGCCCCCATTGTAGAGGTGAGGAAACTGAGGGACAAAGATCAGTAAACCCCTAGTAACGTTAACCATTATTATTGGAAAGGTCAGAAGTGAAGCCAAGTCTTCAATACGGGTGCTAAACATATGCACCAACTTGACCTGTGGGCGGGGGTGAGCCTGAGGGCAGAGTGTCAGGCTCCAGCTCCCGGCGGCTGCACCCAGAAAACAAAGTGGTCCTGCAGACCTGGTCCAGGGGGCCTTTTGAAGAGTGCCTGCCGTTCGCCATGGCGGGGCCAGACCTCCAGGGAGTGAGGCTGGCCCGGGCAGTCCACTCCCACTGCTGGTTGGGGGATCAGAATATCTCTCAATACGGGAAGCCAGGGCACTGTGCTTTGTGAATGGCACGCCTGAAATTGTGTGTGGATAACCCATGCAGAAGCACGCAGAGGCTCTACTGTAAGGACAGTGTCCACATTAGCCTAACAACCAGGTACTGTCCCGACTCCTTGGTTAGGCGTCCAGGGCCCACCCACGAGTCCTGCCATGTCTTTCTCTCTCCTTTGCCCTCTGTAGAGGGTGCGGTTGGTGCCCCACTCAGATCTTCTCTCTAGGGCAGTGCAGCCATCCCTCTGCTGCTGAGCACTGCAGCTAACAGTCCACAGCCACCCCTTCTCTGGAGAAATGCTGTTGCTTGAACAGAGCTGGTTTGCTGGGAGGTTATGGCCTTCCTACCCCAGGCACCGTTGGTGGCCAGTAACGGACTAACAAGGGGTACAAGAGGACTGAATGACTAGAAAAGTCACAGGGTCAGAGCTGGGCCCCCAAAGCTCCTGATTCTTGGTTTAGAGCTCCCCCTACTCCAATCCTAATGGGTAATAAGAGTGGAGGAAGTGTTTCGCAAAGCAAAAGAGGTGAATAGGAACAGAAATGGGAGGGTCCCCCAGATTGCTGCCAATGTCACAGGCAATTGAACTTACCACGCCCAGGGTGAAGAGGGGGCGGCGAGCTTCGTTGGTGACAAATACTTCCAGCACGATCAGTTGGGCCACCTTGGCACTGCCCTGGTCCAGAAGAAGCTCTGGGCGCTCCTGGGTTAGAATCTTCACGATCTGTGTGCGTCCCAGCTGATTCGCAGCCTGGAAGGACATCAGCCCTGCATGTGGCCTCCCAGGTGCCCCACCGCGGCCCACAGGTCCCATGGGGCCATATGGCATGGCCTGTGCCCAACTTCCTGGCCTCCCTGCTTCCTCTCTGCCCCAGCCACACGTCCTCTCCGATCCTGGATGGATTGTTGCCCTCCCCACCTCATCGCCTTTGGTTGTGCTTCTCCCTCTCTGGAATAGCCTTCCCTCCAGGGAAGCACTCCCTAGTTTCCCCAACTCTGTCAGGTACCCTGTAATGCTCTCATAATCCTTAGAGTCTGTCCTTTGTAACTGAAATATTATCTGTGTGATTGTACGCAGGTCAACCTGTCCTGTTAGACTGAAATCTCTGTGAGGACAGGGACCCGGTCTGTAAAAGTCACCAGTGCTGGAAAGAAAGAGCATGTTCCCACGGTATTTTATTCCTGCGAGGCCAGTGGACAGACCACAGCACACACCCGTCCAGCTGCAGATGGCCAATGGACTGACCTGCTCATTGATCACCTTGATGTTGGACTTCAGCCGATGGGCCAGCTCAGGAAGCTGAGGATGAGAGGAAGCCAGAGCAGGTCAGCTGGAGGGGAGGGGGAGACACACCTCCAGCAGCTCCACTGCTGAGATCCCCAGAACCCCAGAAAAGCCGAGTGAGTTGGTGGTCTAGGCTATGTGTTTGTCACTGGTGGAAAAGAGCTCTGTCAGCTGCTGTGGGGCATGGGGTCTCCGCTGGCCTGGACTTTTACTGTGGCCTGGTGGTGGTTGTGGGTCTGTGGGCAGCTCCCTGCTCCCAGAGGATACAGAGAAATGATCCAGTTCTTACTATAGAACTAAGAACTATGGTATATAGTTCTTATATACCATGAATGTGGTTGCCAGTGACCACTCCTCTTTTCTCACCATCTCAGTCCGTTACCCTGAGTTCTAATCCTCACAAGCTTGGCTATCTGTTGTCTGTCAGCTGACCTGAAGTCCTGACACCCTCCCATAACTTTGAGCCAACTCTTTCCCCCCGTGGGCCTCAGTTTCCCTACAAGTCACCCTGGAGGAGGAAGCACACTTTGGTTGACTGGTGGTGGTTGCCTGCTGTGCTGTGTTGATAAAAATTCCAAGGCTGTCTCGGCATCTGGGCTCAATAAGAAGGAGGGCCCCGATCAATTAGTGATGTCTGCTACCGGCCCCATCGTGAGCAGCAGGAGCACAATTGACCTCCCTGGACCACTCAGTATCTGAGATGCCCTTTGGCTCAACAGTACTGTTATTTGGCAGAGGAAGCAGGTGTATCAGGTTCCAGAGGGCAGAACTAGGACTGGGACTGGGTGTCGCAGGGAAAGTTTCAGCTTTAGAGCCGTATGTCAGAGGGAGAGACTGTTAGGGAAGAGAGAGAACTCTCCGTTACTAGAGGGGTTTAAACTGAGCCTGATGGGATTCGTGCTGGCGGCTTAGGGGTCCTTACACCCCCTTTGATTCAGGAAATTCTCACGATCCAGTAGAGATGGCTCCGTCTTCTGTCCCATGTCAAGGCTTACCACATAGTCCAACAGGACCATGAGTTCTTCTGGAGGGAGCAAGGCAGCGATTGCAGCATTCATCACATCCTGCCTCACGGTGAGGCTGAAAGGGGCACTGCCCAGGGAGGGTGTTATCAGGGAAACTGCAGACTTATTGAACCAGTTGGTCACATTTCCCTGTGAGTCCAACAACTTGGCCTAAGGAGACATAGAGCAGAGAGTTGGCTGGGATCTTTAATTCCTCAGCTGACCCAATAACAACGTAGAAGGAAATGACATCACTCAGCCTGTTTCCCTTTTTGCACTTGCTTCCAGGACGCTTAGCATGGAGGTCAGGGCTTTGCTGTAATTAATGAGTTATCTCCGGTGCCTAGCAACATATACTCCCCCTGCACACCTCAGATAATGTCTGATTTTTAAAAAACCTTAGATGTCTTATTTGGCATTTGTGTTTCAACGTCTCAGATACCTCACAAACACTGGATGAGGGGAAAGTTCAAAACTGCAACAAAATCAATGGAAATGTTTGATGCTGCAGTTTTCCAAGGGACCCATGAAAACTGGTCTGGGATTCAAGCTGCCCAGGTTGGCCTGTTCCTTTAGGGAGTCCAGTTCCTGTATGAGTGTGTGGCTCCACATTTTACAGAGAATTGACAGTTACTGGGCTCCTCCTGCCTGCCAGACCCTATGCAGTCTCATTTCTTCCTCTCTTTGGTGATTTTTATTATCTGCATTTTACACATAAGGACACTGAGGCTCAGAGAGGTGAGGAAACTTGCCCAAAGTCACACAGCCAGGAAGTTGTGGAGCTGGGAGAGAAACTTAGGTCTGTGTAATCCTTAATGTGTTTTGATCCTGAGCTCTTGTTTCAAGGTAACCAGATATTTGGGGATTGGCAGGGACTTGCCTGAGAGAAAGGCCAAGAGCCCCAATGCACACACTCTGGCCCCTGATTGGGGAAATTAGGGTCAGAGGACAGATCACCAGGGTCTATATTCTGTGTGTGGCCCTTAGATTCCACCTGCTATTTTTTCCCCCTTAGAATGGTTTACATGGGACACGTTCAGCTTGTGGAGATTTTTCTAAATCAGCCTGTGTGTCCTAATCGTGACCGATGTTTTCTCCCCTGAAACAGAATCATGGTGTCTGACCCTTGGTGGTCAGAGAAGGGCTGTGGTGTCCCCATTTTACTCTCAAGGTCCCATGACACTCACCCTCAGGTTGAGCTGGATGCCATTACCCTTGATGGCAGGAGACAGGAGGTCAAACTCCAGGTGGTCAGAGCTGAGGGAAACGGGCACTGCTCAGGAACGAGAAGAAAGTTGTGTGAGGGTGGAGGGCAGTCCTGCTGGGGTGGTTTGGGGGCTGCTTTTGGCTGGAGCTGTATGATTGCACGGTAAGTATAATATCATTATCACGGGCTTAGTGGGGAGGAGCAGTAGGAATGATATTGTTGACGAAAATGATAATGACTGACATTTATTGAGCATCTATCAAACGCCAGGTACTGTGCTAAACCTTTGCACGTGTTAGCTCACTTAACCCTCATAGTAACCTTAGGAGGTGGGTCCTATTATTACCCCCATTTGACAGATGGGGGTACCAAGGCTCAGAAAAGTGGAACGATTGCTCATAGCTTGAAAATAATTGAACCCAGTTGGTCCTATGCCATCGTCTTGGTTTGGAAAGAAACTGACCCATTGCTTATAACTCTCCACTTCCCCGACTAGACTGTGATTTGCACCTGGGCGGCGTCCGGATCTGTCCACCGGATATTTGCCTCATGATTCCCCACTTGGCCGCCAAGTTGTTGGGCGGAGAATGGGGAGGGCAGCAGAGTGGGGGCAGGGGCGGGCGGGGTGTTGGTCTTTGGCCAGACTACTCCCTCACCCTCCCTACCCCCCACACCTCCCACCCTGCTCTTGGGGAACAGAGAAGCCAGAGAGATTTCGATGCTAGCCTTAGTAGCCTTAGGTAGTCTCGTCCCGCTTCATCCTCAGTTTTCTCATCTCAAAATGGGAGTGTAATAGTAATACCTGCCTCGTAGGTTGTACACCTACTAAAGTTGGCTCAAATCTGAACTACACCAGACTTGGAACTTGAAGAATTGGGTTTAAGCCTTCCCCTATCACTAACTTCCTCTGTGCACTTGGACACACGACTTAATTCCTCTGAGTCTCAGTTTCCTCATCTGTGAAGTGAGGTAATGATCACTGCTTCACGGTGTTGCCTGAGGAGTCAGCCAGACGGTGTATATAAAACACTCAGCTCAATATTTGCTCTGTGCGGGCACGGATTCCATTCTCTTCTTCCCAATTCTCTTTGGTCACCCCTTTGAATGAGCCTCTTCAGATCCCACAACACTAGATGGTAGAATTTTCTTCTTCCCATCAATCCCCACTCCAAGGAGTCTGAGCACAGCAGAATTCTGAGGTGGGGGCAGAAACCTGTATCCTCCTATCTCTACTCTCAGGGAGGGAGAAATGTCCTCCTTCTTGAGCACACATCTTGTTTCTTACCTGTTCCCTCTCTTCTAATAGCCCACAGTGGTTGCCGTATCATTCATTCATTTATCCATGCAGCACACATTTGAAAACACTTCTCTGTGCCAGGCAGAGCACCGGCGATGTGCCTGGAACTTTCCTGTAAATTTTTAATCCTCACTAACAATCCTGTAAGGTAGGATGTGTAAGTCCCATTTTATAGATGAGGAAACTGAGGATGAGGAGGTAGAATTGGCTTTTCCGTAGTCACAGAACAAGTCGATGGGAGAGCTGGGGTTTGCCCTTGGGTTTATCTGGGGCACCCGCTGGCTCACATGGAAACTTGCACATTATAGACTCTGGTGAAGTCACAGCTGTGTTCAATTCCTGTCTCATCCCAGGGAGGGATCAAATGATGCCCTTCCTACTTGCTGCTGGGCCGAGTTGCTGCGCAGGCCTGCCTGGAGAGGTGCCCCCTGGGCAGAGCCAAGGCCTGGAGGCCGGCCCAGCAGTAAAGGGGAAAGGTGAGAGAGAGAGCAGTGCACTTACCCCTCACCAGGCGCAGGAGGTCTGCGTACATGTCCTCAAAAGCCGCCTCCATCACGGGACACAGCTGCAACAGCACAAATGCAGGGGCTCCATCAGCAGGGGAGCCAGAACACAGCCCCACAGTGACCCATGCCCAGCCCACGGAGCCTGAGTCCCACCACTGTGCCCACGGCCAACCAGGTTTTCATCCATGGGGTTGAGGACTCAGTGGTGCAAAGGTTTGTCCCTTGCCCTATGTCCAGGGTACGCCTGGCCTGCCAGGTACCCTCTCCATCAGACTTCTCATCTTGTTTCTGAGAGCCCATGTTTTCCATGAAAGGGAGATGGACAAGTCATTTCTTCATTCACTTATTCAATGCGTCATTACTGAGTTCCTTCTGCGTATCAGACTCTAGAACACAGGCCAGCAAGAGAGACCCAAGCAGACTCATGAACAATCTCTCTGTGCCTTTAGTGGGTTTCTAGCCCCAACGCATCCCTTTGCCCACTGAACTCTTTTTTCCCCACCCCCAATCGCCAGCAGTTCTTATCAGGAAGCAATTTTGTCCCCCAGGAGACATTTGGAAATTTCTAGAAACATTTTAGTTATCACAACTTGGGAGGTGATGTTACTGGCACCTAGTGGATACGGGGCAAGGATGCCTAAACATCCCACAGCACACAGGACAGCCCCACAGCAAGGAATTATCCCCATGTGCTTTGGGCGATTGTTAAGTAAAATAAGGGTGACTTGAGCAGAAGCGCTATGATACCGTGACAATCTGATAACCAAGATGGCTACTACATGACTAACGGGTGGGCAGCATATACAGCATGGAGATGCTGGACAGAGGGATGATTCACGTCCCGGGTGGGATGGAGCAGGACAGCTGGAGATTTCATCACGCATAATTTAAAACTTATGAATTATTTATTTCCAGAATTTTCAATTTAATGTTTTTGCACTACAATTGACCATGGGTAACTGAAACCTTGGAAAGCGAAACTGCAGCTAAGGGGAGGACTACTGTATTTTAAAAGTCTTCCCAGGGGGTTCTGCTGTGGGGACTCAGGTTGGGACCCATGCATTTATACTGACAGGGCTTCAGTATTTTCTAGATGGGCTCCTGCCAGATTTCAACATGCTATAACTTTTCCCTTCACATCAAGTAAAATATTCATATGACCGTCGTGTTAAATCCACTGAGTCGTGTTGGGAAATCATGATGACTAACGGAAAGCCAGTTCTCTCATTTTATTTACTAGGTGGCTTTTCACCCTTAAAAACATATTACGCAAAGAGCATTTTGTAATCCCAAGTTCGTGCCATCTTTTCTAGTAAAAGTGAAATGTAGTAAATGTAAAAATACAGTTTTAGCTATTAAAGTTTGATGACAGTTAGTGTGATTTTGCTGGAGGGTGGGAAGAAATTTCCAGCTGGGCCCTACTTTAAGAAACTCCCACTGTTAACTAGAAAAACATTTTTTCTTAAAAGAAAAATTATCTTACGTAAGAAAAGCCAAATTTTACAAAATATTCACTTTCAGATGTCTTTAAAAAGGCTCTCTGGAATGGTTTAGTAAAGTATTAAATATGATGCTATTATAATAATTATGAATATTATACAGTGGCATAGAAAACAGACATAACTTAAAGAATATCAAATAGTATTGACACTGAGTGCAGCCACATAAAAATTTGAGTGCATGTGGACGGAGATTGGAAGGCAATATGCAAGAGAAGATGGCTGCCAAGTTGGAAACAATCAAAATGCCCATCAATAGACAATTGGAGAAAGAAATTGTGGTACATTGATACAATGGAGTATTACTCTGCCATAAAAAGAATGAAATCTTACCATTTGCCACAACATGGGTGGACCTAGAGGGTATTATTCTAAGTGAAATAAGTCAGACTGAGAAAGACAAATACCATATATCTCACTTATATATGGAATCTAAAGAAAAGAATAAACATGCAAACAAAACAGAAGTCGACTCATAGATACAGAGAAAAAACTGGTGGTTGCTAGATGGGAGGGGGATTGGGGGATGGGGAGAAGGTGAAGGGATTAGAAAGTACAAATTGGTAGTCACACAGATGTGAAGTATAGTATGGGGAATATAATCAATAATGTTGTAAAGATTATGTAGGGTGTCAGATGAGACTGGACTTATCAGGGAGATCACTTCATAGATTATATAAATGCCTAATCACTGCACTATATACCTGAAGCTAATATAAAATAATATTGAATGTCAATTATAATGAAATATATATTTAACTATATATAATTATATATAATATATTATAATATATATACATATATATGTAGTCACGGGATGTAAAATACCGCATAGGGAATATAGTCAATGGTATTGCAATAGCTATGTACGGTGTCAGAGGGGTAGTAGACTTGGGGGGTTATCACTTTGTGAGGGGTGTAAATGTCTAATCCAAATGTCTAATTCCATTATGTTGTTTTGTACACCTGAAACGAATAAAAAAAAAAGTAGCTGCCAAGTTAAGGTACAGGGATTATAGGTATTTTTCTCCCCAAAGTTGTTTAGTTATTAGATCATCTTTTCATTTCAAAAAGTTTTATTGTAAAAAACATTTGAGTTATCTGACAAGGTGTTTTGAACTCCAGGAGGCCCCAGTTGTGAACACATCTTGGAATTCATAGTGGAAATCAATGGTCAAAGTGGATAAATCCAACTTACACTTTTAGTTTACCGGTGGCGTGTAAGGAGCATATAAAATGAGATAGACCCATGTGTACCGATTCAAAAAAATAAACCAACAGGACCTGTGAGTGACAGACCCCTGAAGACCACAGGTTGATATGAGACACAGACTATGGCCGGTTTTCAAGGGCCATTTGTTAAATTTTCAGGAATTTCTGAGCTTGGCACTAAACTTAGACATTGTTAAAAATTAAATTATATAAACTTGCAGTTAAATTATACTAAAGCAAAGTGAATGAAAACTCAAAACTCAGGACTTCCTACTTATTTTGTTATATCTTACTCTTATTTCTTGCTCTCGAGGTTGTTTATATCTATTGTATCTGTGTGGTGGAAATAGCAGACAATGGTGTGCTACTACGCTTTTCTCCCCAACTCTGCTCACTCAAATTGGCCTCGGAGGGAGGGTTTACACCACAGAAATCAGCAAATGGTACAAATCTGGGCTCCCTCCCCTCTACCGCTCAGAGTCATTGTTAACAATACATCACTGTTTACGGTCTCCGGGTTGACTTTTGGCACTTTCTTTACCTGGACCTCAATGATCCATTGCTGAAAGAATGAGTCAGGCCCAGTTTTCCACTGAGGAGACACAAATTCCTTAGCACTGGTTTGCAGTTCCACCCAAGCCCCACAAGGGGAACAATCTTTGCAAGCTAGGGAGGCACTGATTCCACTCACCTCGCTTTTCACCAGCTGGGGCAGGGCTGGCACCAGGAGTTTCATGACCTTGTTGGCTAAGGAGTTGACCATGAAGGAGAGCCTTCCAGAGGGGAGAAGGGGAGAGAGATTAGGAAAGGTCAGAGAGGATCACCTCTCCCCTGTTTTATAGAAGGGGAGTCTGAGTCCAGGGGAGGAAGGAACTTGCCCAAGATTAGAGGGCCTGTAAGAGACAGAGCTGGGAGTAGACCCTGAGCCAGGTGTAGATGGTGGCAGAGAGTTCTCTGAGATTGGGCTGGGGGTTGTCACAGAAATTTGTGCTGGACTCCAGAGTGATAGCATTTGGCCTTTCTCCCCATTGTCCTGCTAAGGAGAAGTGGAGAAAAGCGCTATGTTTTTGAGCCCTTGCTGTGTGCAGTGCATTCTGCCCAGCGCTTGCTTATGGCTGTGGCCTGAGCTAATCCTCTCCCTGCAGTTTGGCAGGTGAGACACAGGGTGGCGACTTGCCCAGCAACACCCAGAGAGTAAATGGGGAGATGCATTTGTCTGAGACTCCAAAGCATGTTTTTACACATGGCTCCAAGCAAGCAGGCCTGGGGTGGTGTGAGGGCCCTAGGAAGGTGGCTCCTTTCCACCTGTAAATGTTTGCCCCACTTCCTGGAGTGATGCCTGAAATTTCATCATTATGGCTTCCACCCTTGATGTCTTGAACTTTCTTGGCATCACAAGTTCCCTGAAAGGAGCCCCAGATCTAGAGTCAGGAGAGATAGTCTCTTTCTGCCTCTGAGCGTCAGTGTTCTCCATCTGTAAAATGGGGCAAGGCCACCACCCAGCTTCCCTCCCAGGCACGGTGGGAGCCCAGTGGGAGGTGGCCACACTCACTTATGCAGCAGGCTGATGCGCAGGCTCCCGTGACTGTTGGAGCATTTGTCGAGGACAAGGCGCGCGTCGCCCCTCTTGCTGGTGTCCACTCGGATGATGGCTTGGACCTCCGTCTCCATGTGCATCTCCACAATGGTCTTGACCAGGGGCCTGGGAGTGGTGCCCGAAGCTGTGAGCACCATCCTAGCCCCCGGCTAGAGCACACCTCCTGTCCCTCTGCCTTCTGGCACCCTCACCTCCCTTCTCAAACTTTTGCTGGGTGCTCCTCACCTCCCCAATTTTTTTTTTTTACCCCAGCATGTCCCAGGCTCAGTTTTTTGATTCTTCTCCTGGTTTAAATCCACTGCATATGACAACAGCTTCCAAATTTATACCCAACCCTCTACTCAGGTGTCTAACAGGCGTCTCCAATTTAACATGTCCAAAATATACCATGGATCCTCCCCCAAACCTGCTCTTCTCATGATCTTCCCCATCTTGATTGGTGGCCACTCCATCCTGCCCGCTGCACAGGCAGTCACTTTGGAGTCAGCCTTGACTCCTCCGTCTCTCTCCTTCTCTCTCTTCCGTCACATTCAATCATTAGGAAATCCTATTGTCTCTAGCTAGCTCCAAAACATATCCAGAACCTGACCGCTTCTCACCACCTTCCTGCCCCCAGGCCCTGGTCCAAGCTGTCATTGTCTCCTCTGAATTATTTCAATAATTTCTGGATGGCCTCTCTGCCTCCACTCTTACCCTTATATACAGTAACCAGAAGATTATTCAAAATGTTAAAGCATGCCATGACCCTCCTCTGCTCAGAACCCTCTGCTCAGAATCCAGGGCTCCCATCTTCTCAGTAGAAGCCAAGTCCTCACCTTGGTCTACAGGCCCTATGACCTGGCCTCGGCTGCCTGCTGGCCTCACCTCCCACCGTTCTCCCTCTCTTCTCCCCACCCCTTGTTATTCTTTGAACAAAGCAAGTGTACTCTTGCCTCGGGGCCTTTGCACTTTCTCTTCCCTCTGTTTAGAACTCTTTTCCATGCATGGAGGAAAGGGGGGAATGAGTGGATGAACATGTCAGGCCTGCTGTACCTGACTGACGGGATACTCACGTGTTGAATCCGGCCACCATGTCCAGGGGGACTTTGACCACTAGCTCCTGGCCATCAGCTGAGGGTTGCACCTGCAGCTGGAGGATGCTGGCTGAGGTGACTTTCATCCTGGATGGGATGTGGGAGAGATGAGATTCTGAACCTCATCCCCAAACTTGATCCTCTCCATCGTTCCTGTCTCCCCTGGTGCCCAGCCAGCAGCTGGACCCACGCCCAGTCCACTGACTCCTCCCCAGTATGGTCTTGCCCTATCCCTTCCCCTTCCCCCTGCTCACCACAACACTTCCATGGCTCCCCCCTCACTGAGGAGATGAATCCCAGCTCCTTGGGCTGGGACCCTCTATGACGTGGCCTCACTGACCTCCCACTTGTCACCTTGGGGTTTGAGCATCAGCCATTCTGACTGACTCCCACTCCTCTACGCCTTCGCCCAGGCTGGTCCCTCTACCTGGAATGCCATTTTCTTCCTGTCTCCAGGTGAGCATGGAGTCATTGGCTCCACTGAGAAGCGTCACCTTACCTCTTCACCCTCTCACCCCAGGTGACCTTCCTCTGGGGTCGCCCTGTTAGGGCTCCTGTGTGACTCTCTTATTGTTCTTGTTAACTCCTCTGGGAACTTCTGAGGAAGGGACTTCATTTGTTCTATTCTCTATGGTCAGGCACAAAGCTGACACCAACTGATGCTTGTTGACTGACTGGGTGTGCAAAGTGTGTTCTGGGCAGAGGTGTGGGCAAGGAGCTCCCCTTTTGGTCCTGCTCCACTTACCAGATGATAAAGTTCAGGACCGAATTCACCAGGCTGCCTAGTATGTGGATGCCCCCGGCTGACTCCTCCCTCATAGCGCTGAGCAGAGGCAGCTGCTGGAGGATGTTGACAGCATCGTGATTCTTCAGCTCCTGTGTCAGCCCTGGGAGCAGATTCCAGGGATTAGGGGACAGCAGGAGGAGCAAGAAGGATGGGTTGGTGGGGGTTGCAGGCTGGGACGAGACGTCCCTCAGGGCTACTCAGACCTGGACACACGGCAAGGGTATGGATGGCTCTGTCCGAACCATCTCCCCCGTGGAGATGTGGCCTTGAGGACGATGGCCCAGATGGGTCATTTTCACATGAAGACTGAAGCTGGGGCATGAGTGGGACCATTCACACCCCTGAGGATTGCCAGCCTCTGCCAGGAGCACTGGCCAGGACACGGCACATGGACCTGCATCCCTCCCTCAGCCAGTGGCAAACAATTCCAGAGCCAACAGACAGAGAAACCATAAGGCCCTCTTTGGGGCTGTGTTACTGCTAGAACACACTTGCTCACAATTCTCTGGCACCTACATCCTATGGGCCTGTTGTCCAAAGAGCCTCAGGTGCTTGCTGAGCAGAGAAAGGAGGAGGCAAGGTCAGGGGACCGTGATCCAGGAACCCTGCCGGACTCTTTCCCTGGCAACCTGTGTCTATCTGGCTTGTGTGCAGAGCAGGTCAGAAGGGCTGGACAGCTGCTGCTCGGGAAGCAGCCCTCAGCCAATGACTGATGGGAATTGGTGTACAAACACCCCAGCACCCTCAACCCTCGGGCAGGATGAGCCACGTGTGTGTGCCCCATTGCGTCCCAGTGTCCCTGTGTGTCATTATCTCTCAGCAACAAAAGCACTCTTTTTGCCTGCTCTGTGATAATGGAGATGGGCCCTATAAATATTCCTCCTTCGCCAGCTGGTGCAATGTTAGGGTGAGCCCTGTCAGTAGGGGCTCTGGAGGGACATGGAGGAGGAGCGGGCTTCCGTTTCTGGCCCTGGTATGCTCTTCTCACCAGGCTGCTTGTGGTGTCACCGTCCATGGCTGTGAGTTCCGCAGCACTCCCGAGGGCAGCTCATGGTACTGTGGATACCCCAGCTAGCCCCCAGGTAGTTTCCAGGACACGGCTTCTCAGTGAGTTAACGGCAAACTCCTTCCTCAGGGGCAGCTTTCCAGAGGATTCCATTGACTCCTCGAAGGCAGTTTTCTGCTCTCTGGCCTCAGCCTGCCAACTGTGGACCAGCTCTGACCTGTGACAACTCGGTGTGGAGTGGGCTTCAACCACACTCCTCCCAGGAAGTCTGGGGAGCATTCTCCCCCTCCAAGTTCTTTCTGTCCTTGGATTAGCCTCCCAATCTCCTCAATTCCTGGGGAATTTTTGGAGTTCTTTTCCCCCCATCTTAGCCAGTTCCCCATGACTCCAATCCCTTGCTCATAATTCTTTGCACAAAACACCTATTGGGTTTATCGTGCGATTTCTGTCTCCTGACTGGCCCTAACTAACATAGTTATCCAGTAGGAGGGCTGGCTCCAGCTCCCAGTGGTAACTGGCCTGCCCTTACCTGACTTGCTTCCCACTCTCCTGCAGGTGTTTTCTGCGATCACTTCGAAAACCAACCACTTGCACACAGCTCCTCAACTCAGATTCTGCTCCTGGGGAACCTAAACCATGGTTGCTGCTTCCGGCTGACATTCCATGTGCTTGCAATTCACAGTATGGGCCCAGGGCACCTGTGCCCAGAACTCTCTGCTCCCTGTCCCCACTTGGGGATCCCTTCCCTGGCTACAGTGCCTGTGTGGCCCTGCGAGACCTGGCCCCGCTCCCCACCCATCCAGCCCTGGCCCAGGCCCACTGCACGCAAAAGGCGTGTCCCTAAGTGCTTTAGATGGACGTCCAGAGCCAGCTGATTGTCATCCTGTCAGGGGACAACACTTCGGAGCAGCAGTTCTCAACCAGGGTGATGCCAGCCCCGAAGAGACATTTGGCAATGACTGGAGAGTTTGGGCTGTCACAGCTGGGCTGAGGATACTGCTAAACATCCTAGAACGCACAGGACAGGCTCCCCCAACAAAGTTACTTGGCCCACAAGATCAGAAGTGCTGGGGTTAAGAAGCCCGGCCATAGAGTTCTTAAAGCTCTTGTCCCTCTCTGTCCTATTGGATAGTCCCAACGACGGTGAGGCAGGCCCCCTTGTTTCTTTCCAGAGGAGGACCTGAGGCTCAGGGAATTGCCCAGGGTTAGAGCTGGAGGGTGAAATAGCTGTGCCTGGGACCCAGGCTGCCAGACCCCCAGCCGAGGTTCTTTGCTCTGGGGAAGGCTTGCGCACTGATACCAACTCCAAGGAGGTGCTCTGCCCTCGTGGTTCTAGGGATGGACAAGTAGGAGAGGAAGGTGCATCACTGCACAGTGACACACAACCCTTCTGCAGGCCATGGAACCTCAGAGTAGTGGGGTTTTGGAATCATGGAATTTGAGATTCCATGGGGATCTTGGAATCCTGGACTCTTGGGATCACAGACACTCCCAACATTTTATAACTCACCCTCTTGAGTCTCACCCTAGACCTGGGGTCCCAGTCGTGCCTTGTACACCCCCAGTGACGGGAAACTCCCTCCCTCATTCGAAGTACTTCACCTGCTTGCCCCCTTTGCCTTTCGGTGTTGAGGCCTGGTGACCAAGACTTACTTTCTTTGATGACTTCTGAGCTGAGGCTGAGAGCCGCAGGGGGGCTGAGGGTGGCTCTGACCAAGGTGGCTGCCAGCAAACCACAGAGGAGAGTGAAGGTCCTTGAGTTGGCCATCTTCCTAGGGCTCAGTGAGCAGCAGGTGGCAGGCGTCTGAACCTGGGGTGAACACAAAAGGCCCTGTTAGCCAGGCAGAGGCCATGGGCAGGCCCACCATACCTGGTGACTTGGGGCATGGAGTCCAGGAGAGGCTGCTGAGTGAAGTGGTGAAGAGAGTGGGCTCTGGAGCCCTGTTTGCATCTGTGTTCTGCCTCTGATGCCAGGGGCTAGTTGTATGTCCTAGACAATCAATTTAACCTCTGTGCCTCAGTTTACTCACCTGGCAACTGGGTATAATGAAGTAGTGCTCTACTTCATTGTGTTTGGCACTTAAAATCCTCAATGGCCCAAACTCAGCCAACTCCATCTACTGCTTATTCCCCTTTTGCTCTATAAAGTTCCAGTCATTCCAAGCTGCTTGAAGGTCCCAGAACATATCCTGTTCTCTCTTGTGTGCACCTTTGCCCTTGCTCTTCCTTCTTCCTGTAAGCTCCTTTCTTAGCTCCCTGCTGAACTCCTATTCATCCTTTAGAACTTTGCTCATATGTCCCTTTCCTCTGTAAAGATTTCCCTCTCCTGTAGCGAGCGACCTTGGACCACACTGGAGAAATATTGCCCTAGGGTTACCTGTGTGCCCAGGACAGGAAGTTTGAAGGCCGAAAGGACATGAGAATTCAGGTAAGACTCAAAGTGGCAGGAAAGCTGTTTGCTTAATCTGCAATTCTAAGGGGCCTAAGGAAGTAATTGGTGGCTGTTTGGAATCAGGAAGAGAAAGGAAGAGAGTGAGGGAGAGGCCTGTGGGTCTCTTGGGAGAGGAGCTGGGAGTATTCTGGCCCTTTCGCTGCACTGTCTTCTTCATGGAGTAGCTATAACTTGGTCCTGAGCTGCCCAGCTTGTGCTTGGGCTCAGCCTCCAACCCCCTCTGGAAGCTTCTGCCTCCTGTGGACTGCCCTGCTTGGAGGGAAGGAAGACGCTGACCCAGAGACCCGGGCCCTTGCTTGGTTCAGCATGTGGGTTTCTTGTTGCCAAAAACAAATGTGGCATCTGGATGACATGTGTCTTCTGTGAACTGGAACAGCGTGAGCTATTAGAGACACTTGTAATAATGAGTCAACATCTACCTCCCTGAACAGGTCATGAGCTCTGGGAGGGAGCGTTGGTTCTACCTGCTCCTCATAATGTCCGCAGTACCCAGCATAGTGCCTGAGACACAGTGGGCATCTAATAAGTAAATTGTTGCTGAATGAATAAATGGCCTCAAGGAGTCACAGAAGAATGGGGAACCCGAGCCTGCTTAACTGACAAGGTGTAAGCCATGGGGACCCCTGCTGAGTCACAGGACCCCCATTCTTGTGTGTCAGGAGGCCTGGGGGTGGAGGAGAAATATCATGGGCCTCAGAATCAGACAGACCCAAGTTGGAGGATTGCCTCTACCACTTGTTGTGTGATCTTGGGCAAGTGACTTACCCTCTCTGAGTCTTAGTTTTCTCATCTGTAAAATAAGGGGTAATAATAATACTTACATCACAGGTTTGTTGGGAGGATTAAATGAGACAATCCATTTGGGGCCTGGCATGCCATAAGAGCTCAATGAATATTAGCTGTTATTATGATTATGACAGTTATTACTAATACTGGGGTCAGAAAGAATCACCTTGCAGTCAAAGTTAGAGACAGAGATGACACCCTGCATTCTGCTCTTTTGCCCAGTAAGCCCCCAACCCCCTCTATAATCTTTTTCTTTCAAGCACTGTGGCCCTGTTTTCTCTCCATTCTCTTTGCACTCTATTCTCCTCTGCTCAGAGGTGCTTAGGGAACCAAGAGGATGATTTCCATTCCTGTGGAAAAGTATCTCCTCTCCAAAGCCTAGCGCCGTACACACACCCCTCACATTGTATCTTGCCAACTGGCCTTTGCTTATGCTCTTCCCTTCCCATGGAATGCCTTCTCTCCTCCTTTATCCAGCCTACTTCTACTCGCCTTCTCAACTTGACATGTTACCTCTTTCAGGAAGCCTTCCCTGACTGCCCTCCACCACCATGTCCCTGGGCTTTCCTTAGGCACAGCACATACCACACTGGCCCACATTGGGAGTTCCCTGAGGGCCAAGACTGTCAGATACTTCTTATCCCCAGAATCACCCCAGCACAGGGCTGAGCACAGAGGAATTGGTGTGTGCAGAGTGGGTTTTAGTCATCAGGATGAAGTCAAGATAAAGACTCAGCCAGTCTGACTCCTTATCACCTCTCTTTGGTCTTCTGGATAACGGAGCTGGGCAGCTCTCTACCCCCCTGGTCCTGACCGTCAGAGGGTCCTTAACTCAGGGCCGAGCCTACCCTCTGCTCCTGACCTGACCCCAGCAGGTGTCTCCAATTCAGAACCTTCCTGGTGCCCTAGGCTTTCGGCCCCTTCCCTACACCTTTACCTGGACACGCCACAGTCCTCAGCCTACTTCTCTCCTCACCTGGGCAGTGGGTCTGGAAGTCCTTATATCCTGCACACTCTGGGCTAGGCAGTCAACCTTTGCATTTGAGCCAAGGCCTCAGACCGGGCCAAGGTCTCCAAGGAAAATATTTGTGGCTTCTGTTGAACCACATCCTTGCCCAGAGGCAGCCTCAGGACTCCAGCTTCCTGAGGTTTGGAGAAAGGAGGTCGTAGACTGGCAGGAAGGGTGGGCGGGATGCTGGGGGATATGGCAGGCAGCTGGACCAGACACGTGTTGGCCTGTGCAGGGGGCTCCCTGCCCCCTGGACAGTCTTTTCCATAGGGACAAGGACGAAAACAGTAGCTATGACGATGTATGAAGCACCTATGGCGTGGCTGCTGCCTCCCCAGGCTTTACATTGGTTGTCAGTGGAGTCTCAACCCCACCAGGGTCACCATTATTAGCCTGACTTTACCACAGAGGAACCAGCCACACGCAGTCAGCAAATAGCAGAGCCATTTGAGTCAGGCTCTGACTTCAAAGCCCATCTAGGGATGTCTCCACCGCTTGGTGGACACAGGAGTATCCTGGGGACAGACTGGGTTTGAGTCCCGGCTCCACCGTTTCCGAGCTGGGTGACGAGGCACATTCCTTAACCTGTCCCAGTCTTGGTTTTACCTCTATGAAATGGGAATAACGCTGGCACTTACGACCTAGGCTGATGACAGGAACACCGTGAATGTGACTTGGAGCGCAGGTCCTTGCACAGAGTCAGTGCTCAGTAAACGCGAGCGGTTGTTGCTGCTGTTATAAGTGCTCATAACAGGGTGAGCCTCTGTAGAGAATTTATTATCATAGTTTAATTCAGATAATGAACTTGGGGGAAGGAAGTTCTAGCCTTGCCCCCATCCCTTATTCCTGCACCCAAGGATTTAAGAATACACATCTCCGTTAATTAATTCACTCAAGAAAATAGACTTGAGTCCCATTTTTTCTACGTCTTCTCTGTGTGACCCTGGGCACATAAGTACGTAAGCTCTGAGCCTCAATGTCCTCATCTGTAAAATGGGGCTAAGAGTATCACCTCCCTCACAGGTTGCTGAGAGCCTGAACTAAGGTACATGCACGCACAGCACTTAGCACGCGCTTTTATTCCTTTCTTCTGCAGTGGTTAGCGCCCATTTCCCCTTGCCTGTCTGTGCCTTCCAGAATCTCAGCGAATATCTGTGGAGTGAATGAATAATGAGGCCTGACTATGAACCAAAAGGACAAATGAACAGCCCTCCAGGAACACCATCATCCATCGCCCAGGCACAGTCAGTGGCTCACTTAACCTGCACAGTCACCCAGAGGTGAGCGTCAGCAGCCCTGCAGAGGAATCTGAGGGCATCTGAGGCTCAGAGAGGTGAGTGGCTTGCTCCAGGTCCCATGGCCAGGAGTGCCAGAGCTGGGGCTTGAACTCAGTCATTTAGTCCAGACCACACGTTCTTTACTACCGTGCTGTGCTCTCCCAGTGACTCCAGCAGGGTGAGAGGCAAACGTGGCCTCTTGGCATACTCTGGGGGGACATCCTTGCTGCCCAACTGCAGTCTAGAAGACAGGTTGTGATTCAGAGCTGCTGAACCTGTGTCCATGTGCAGGGGGACAAGAGAGGGCCAGAGAGCGCCCTGGAGCCATACAGTGTGTGACTGGGTCCTGGCTAGTCTCCCCTTTCTGGAGTTTTGCAGGGGAATACGGAAAGAGTGTTTGCCATTCTGCCATGTTCGCATGCGCTGAAGTCCCTGAACTCCTAAGGGTGAGGCCTCCTGGGAAGGACCCTGCCCATCCCTTGGGCACATCTCCAGAGAGGCAAATGTCTCCTCCTGGGCTTCCCGTCCTGGGCTTCTCAGCTGGCCACGCCTGCTGCCCATGGACAATGCCTCTCTGTGGGAGGCCTGAGCCCAGTGCCAGTACTTGGGTCACATCAGCTGCTGCATCCTGCCTCTCAGCCCCCGCACTCACTGGGGTCAGCAAGCACGACTGTGCCTCTAGAGGTGTGGCACATCATGGAACCCACGGGTCACCACGGCCCTGCCCTCAATGTGCTCAGCCACCCCTCAGATTCCCCAGGGCCTCTTTGTCCTGGCCTCACTCCTCCCCAGCTCCCAGGCCTTTGATTGTGCTGTGTCCTCTTCCTGGAGTGCTTTGTCCACCTCCTGGAAACTCTGCCTTGCCCTGTGTGGACAACGGAGCAGGGAAAGCCTCTGGAGTCCAACACACATGGCTCAATCACTGCTCCTCGGCTGGTCAGCTGTTCTGTGCAGCTGGGAAAATTGTTTCTTCCCTCTGAGCATGTTTCCTCAATTTTAAATTGGGACTGTTTTGAGGGTCACATAAGACAATGTGAAATGCTTAGAACATCTAAGAATTCAGTAAATGGTAAATATTGTTATTATTATTATCATTATTGAAATATTAACATCACAGAGCTTCAAGACACAGTTCAGAAGGCAGGATCTGCATAAAGCTGCCTGACCACTGCCGCATCCGGACCTGATATCCTCTTGCCCTCCTGGGAGCCCCCAAAGTACTAACTACTTACTCTTTTGGAGCTTGGATCCCCCTCTGCCTTGAGGGATGTTCATTTTATCCATCCATCCATCCATCCATCCATCCATCCATCCATCCATCCATCCATCCATCATTATTCATTATTCATTTACTCATCCCAGTCTCCTCTCCAGTCTCCCTCTTTCCACCCTTAGTCCCCACTACCAAAATCCAATTTCCAACAGTCTTAGCTAACTTTTAAAAACATTACTCAGACGTTGTCACCCTCCTGCATATTAAAACCCTCTAAAAGCTTCTGCCGCACTTGCATAAAAATCCAAGCTCTACAAGGTCCCCACCTGGTTGACTGCTGCCCCACTTTCAGAACCTCATCTCTCATCACTTTGCCCCTCTCTCCGTTCCTACCTCAGGGCTTTTGCATGTGCTGAGCCTTCTCCTAAGTGTGCTCTTCTCCCAGCTCTTCCTCCAACTGGCTCTTTCTCATTCACCAAGTCCGTTGGAGTGTCCCTTCCTTGGAAAAGCCTTTCCTGGCTACGCTTTCTGAAGTAGGGCTCTTCTTCCTCTTTTCTCTGCCCACTGATGGGTGTCCTCGCTAGCCCTTACTCAAATCTGAAAACTCAAGTGTCGTCTGAGACACCACAATTCCACGGAAGCTGTATATCAAGGAGAGTGGTCAGACCATAGTGCAAGCAGGTCGCCACGAACTGGCTGCAAAGATCTTGGGTCCCTCATGTGAGGGTCCTGACCCAACTTGAGGTGATAAAATGGTCAAGAGGGCAAAGGAGGAAGATCTGTGAAGATATTTCTTAGGAGAGCTATGGTCCCTCCTCTGACTCTTCCAGTGAGGAGAGCAGGGGTGTCTGCTCCCAGTGCATGCCTAGACGGCGGGAGCTCTCCAGGGACCATTTAGGGGCAGGAGGGGTCTGTTAGGACATGAAATGTACTGGATTCTCTCTTGCCTGAGAGAAATAAACTGATGCGCTGAAGTCATGGTGGGGAGATTGGCTTCTGTGAGTGGAAAATTATTGCTCTTTGCTCCCTCTGGATGGGGCCAAAGCTTGAGTGTGTGTTTCCAAGGGCCTGGTATGGACCCTACAGGAGAGAGAGCTGGTCTGGGGTTGGGTTAAGTCCTTCCCAATATCATCTCCTGAGCAGGTGAGGAAAGGGGTTGGGGGTGGCATGCAGGAGGTCAGCTGGAAAAGCTCTGTCCTTATCAGTGGTTATAACTGAGAGGCCTGGCAGAGAGGTTTGAAAATACTCCCATGAAGGTGTTCACGAGATTCAGCTCTAAATATTTTTGGGTCCCTAAGAGTAGGGAGCTAGTTATCAATCAGGGGAAACTTCCTCTGCCCTCTTTCCTCTCCTTCCTGCCAGAGAGAAAGGAAAAAGGTGTGTGTGTGTGTGTGTGTGTGTGTGTGTGTGTGTGAGAGAGAGAGAGAGAGACAGTGAAGTGGCAGAGTGGAGAAGGCCATCTCTATTCTACGGATCACCAAACTGAGGCTCAGATTGGAGAAAATAGAGGTGTTATCACCCCTGTTTTCCACATAAGGAAGATTCTTGGAGAAGGGAAGTGACTTGCCCAAGGTCCCACAGGCCTAAAACGTGGAGCCAGGATTTGGATCCAGTTCCGGCTGACTCTGGAGCCTGTGCTCTACCCTCCATCCCAGCCCACCCCATCACCTCCAGCTGCGACCAGGGGCATCCACTTTTGGGAAGTCTGTGCTGCTGCAGAAAGACAGAAAGGGTCTCTGAGGAGACGATAGGGTAGGACGAATGGAAATCAGGAGGACTTGTGGACTGTCACTGTCTCAGAAGGCAAGAAGGAAGCCACCTGGAGGAATTCACTTGCGTGGGCTCAAATCCACAATTTACAAAGTCTCTTAGTTGGCATCAAAGATGCCACAGAATGGCAGAAATACTTCACCTCTTGTGCCAATTCTTGCTGCCTGGCTGGTGGACAAGTTTTCAGGGTCTGGACTCTGCAGAGGAGAGTGTGATGATTGACCAGCAATGTCTGCAACGAGCAGTACAGATGCCACATCTTTGCTGCAACCACGTGCCTGCATGTTGAAGATTTTGCATTCCCTTGCAAAGTATCAAAGAGGTAACAGAATGGGGGAGAAAAATCTCTAGACAACGAGGAGTTTGCTAATGCCTTTGGCAAGTCAGTTCTTCTCTCTGGGCTTCACTCTCCTCAACTGTGAGATGAGGATGTGGGGTTCCTTGATGCTGTGGGTCAGGTTGGCTCTGATAACCTTCGCTTAGAGTAAAGGGAACTCGGTAAATGTGCGTGAGGAATGGCCTGTTCCCAGGGACAAATGTGTTCTTAGGAAGACTCATACCCATTGACCCAGGGTCTGTGTAGTTTCTGTGTGAGGGAATTGCCCAGTGGTGCAGGCAAAATGATCATTACAGCATTAGGTACAATAACCCTAAAGTAGGACCAGCTTAAAGGTGGAGCAACAGGGGATTTATTAAATAAATTGTAGGCCACCCAACAACCATCACAAAACAGTATAGAGTAACGTATTGAAGGGTCTTAGCAAATGAAAAAAGAAAACATTTTCTATTTTTTATTATATGAAAATAGAAAAATTTTATTATATGAAAAAAATATTTTTTTTCATAGCGAAAAGATGCTGGAAGGAAATGTACCAAAACAATGCTTATTTCTTGGTGATGTCATCGCAGGTGACTTGTACCATCTTCTTTGTATTTTTAAAATTAAAAATTTTTTTACACTGAATGCATTTATTTTTGATCTGCAAACAACCCCACAAACTAGCTTGAAAATGAATAAATGAAGGTTGGAAAGAGGACAAAGGAGTGGAAGAAGCCCCATTTCTTTCCCAGAGCCAACCCACAGACTCAGGATTCCAGAGAAACTCGGAGATGACGTGGCTAATAGCTACAACAAAAGCCCAGTCACACTAGTCCCGGAACCACCAGGAAAGAAAGATCAAAATCAGAACTGGATACTCAGGGACATAATCCCTCTTTTGTAGCACAGGAATAAATACAATTCAGTGCAAACACACCCTGGCTAAACCAGACTCCTAGCTCTTCCCCGCCCTTGTAGGGCTCACAGTCAAGGGGTGGGGGCTTGTCAGACGGGGACAGAAAGGTCAGGTGTTGAGTCATGATCAGGTTCAATGTAGGCAGAAGGCTAAGTGCTGTAATTCCCATGAATTTGGACAACATGTGACCTGGTGGAGGTCAGCTGGCCATTGGTAAGTGCCCTAAGAAAGGGAAACCCAGACAGAATGATATGTGCTCCCCATTCTTTTTAGTCACTCAAGACTGGGGGGACAGACACAGGCCAGTTGGACAGTCAGCTAATGGACCCAGTTCTGAGTGTCTTGGACATAACAGGGAGCAAACAAACCACCCCATGCCCTCCCCAGGCTCACATTCTCCTGGGGAGACAGAGGGTGAACCAGAAATGGACAAAAAAATATGAAAACACAGAGGTCACAATTGTGTCAGTCGAGGGGACAGAGAACAAAAATAAATAACATGTATGGAAGGCTGGAGCTCTACCATCACAGCATTATGAGGGTTTAAGCAGCTTTAGCCCCCTGGGAACTGGATGCCCTCCCCCAATATCCAATACACACACACACACACACACGCACACAAAGACACACACACACCCTGTGTAAAATTCTTCTTGTTTAACTTTCACATTTAGTGCGTTTGACTTTGGGAGTACAACTTAGGGGACTAATTATATATAAGAAAGGAGGGGCTGCCTAAAGTAAAGAATAGGAACCATTTCTGAGTGCTCAGTACCTGCGTGCCAGGTTAAACCCAGCCCGCAAGTTCACTTCTATTACCCACATTGTACAGATAAGGAAATGGAGGTGCAGAAAGGCCGTATGACCTGCTCAAGGTCACACAGCCACCTGGACAAGAAGCCAGGATTGGAACTCTGGTCCATCTGACTCTGGAACTTGTGTTCTTAATCTTTCAACCATCGTCTTCCAAACACCTGTTGTCTGTGTACGGCCTTCACCTACTGGCCACGTTTTCCTTCACATTTTGCAATATCTGCCAACCCTGGGGGATTACTGCTTATTCACCATGCATTTGGGCAAACGGAATCATGTTTGAAAGCCTAAATATAGTTAGTTTTCTGTTTCTCACAGGAAAATGTATAGTCCTACCAAAAGTGAAAAAGCAACATGGCTTCCCATGAATAGGAGGTAACAACACAGTTATGGTGATGACAATAATATCTATAATTCAGCTTAAGAAGCGTTCACACACCCTTTCCTTGCATTAACCCATCTAACTTCACATTGATGCCTGGAGATGGGCACTGTTTTACTCTCATTTCACAGATGAGATTTGGAGGAGCCCCCTTTGGAGAAGTGAAATACTTTTTTTAATGTCACAGTGAAAACAAACAGAAACATGTTGTTGAGCTCTGGCTAGCCATATTGCCTGCTCGAGGTACCTGGAGAGAACAGCCAATGGTTGGAGAGGTGTTGAAGACACACTAGCATTTTCATATTGGGAGGATTGAGGAAGAATAGGAAGGGCAATCACTTTCTCACTCCTGCCAGCGGGTGGGAGGCAGCCCTGCTTCTGGAAAACTCTGCACCAAGTTATCGATCGTGCATCAAAAAATGTTTTAGAGCTCTTTCTGAGTGTGTGCAAGCCAGATTACAAATCTCTTACCTTGTGGGCAGCTGTGTCCAGTGGTACCAGTAAGGCTCTGAAATCCGAACGGAGTGAGTTCTCGAAACTCTGCACCTTATCTGGACTCACGACCTCTCTGGATTATGAATGTCTTGCTCGTTGCTTATTGGACTTCCTGGGGGCTGGGAGGGTAGGAGGGGGACACATCGGGCACCTCCCTTGAAGTTACCCACATGGAATTAGGTTTCTGTGCTAACATTTACTTACTTAGTCACACAGGCACCCAGGAGAGGAGAAAGAGGTAATTGGTGGGCAAACCAGGAGATGCATCTGAACGTGGGGACACCTCAGGAACTCTTTTATGTCTTCCTTTGAGTTAGACAGGGACATTCAGGACTCCCCTCCCCCATCCCACTCTGCTTCTCTGTACTTTCAGCGTCTACTGATCCTGAGAGAGGCCTCCTTGCACAGATAGCCTGACTTCTAGCCTCTTTCCACTCATTCTTCACCTTCCCCTCACCTTTTACCTCTGCCACAATCATCTCGGCCCTCAAGGAGTAACACACAGAGACAAACGACGCAGAAAAACATTCAGCACCGTGCGACTATCAATTTTGATAGGATCATTAGCATTGCCAGCAGGTGCAACACGGATATTTAGCCAGAGAACTCTCTGGAACCATTAAAGGGATCCTGGGGACTGTCCAGCCTATAGGCTGCAATGGAAAACCTATCAATATACGAGGTGTGATCAAACAATATGGTGAATGTTTAAATTAAAAAAAAAATATTACCGTAAAAGATACATTGCCATTAATCTAACTCAAAATACTCTCCCTGGCTTCGAACACACTTATCCCGTCGTTCGTGCCACTTTCTGAAGCAGCTCTGGAAGTCCTCTTTCGTGAGTGTCTTTAGTTGCCCTGTTGTGGCTGCCTTGATGTCCTGAATCGATTCAAAATATTTACCTTTCATGGTCATTTTGACTTTGGGGAAGAGTCAGAAGTCATCACACGATGCCAGATCCGGTGAATAGGTGGATGAGGACACACTGTCATGTTTCTGACAAAAATTTTGATATGCCAAAATTATGTGTGACACGGAGCATTGTCACAATGGAGGATAATTTAGGGCACACTTTAAAACACACACTCTCTCAAGTGTAGCTCACACCCGACTGACTGCAATGAACAAGTTGAAACTTGTCACACACCATTACTAAGTTTCGATGTGCCACTTCCCAAAAAGGCAGGATCTTTGGAGAAGTGAAATACTTTTGTTGTTACAGCAAAACATTGGCTGTTCTCTCCAGGCACCTCGAGCAGGCAATATGGCTAGCCAGAGCTCAACAACATGTTTCTGTTTGTTTTCACTGTGACACTAAAAAAAGTATTTCACTTCTCCAAAGATCCTGCCTTTTTGTTGAATGGCACTGGCAGCAGCATTCATCGTAATTTGTAATCGCAACGAAAAGGCTCTGTGTCACACATATCGCTTCTGGTACACTGTAATTTTTGTCAAATAAAAACACTATGGTGTGTCCTTAACCACCTCATTCACCAGATCTGGCACCAGGCAACTTCTTTCTTTACAGTGCATAGCTTCCCAAGGGGAGTACTTCGAAGGTGACCGTAGTGATATTCAGCAATGAGGTATGTAGCACTTTTTGAGAAAAGGGGACTCCACCCGTCTCCTAATCCACTTATAACCAGGAATGCCTGAGGCTGAGGTAACTGAAGGAAAAGAAAAAAAAGACACTTTTAAAACCAAGCTGCTAATTCTCAAACCAGGCCCCCCACTCCTTGTTCCAGCCTCTTTGAAATTGTAGGGGCCATTTTAAGATCTTAGGACCTCTCTGCAATTGTTAATAATTCTGTTTATATGTATATGGTCTTTGGTACCTGTGCTTGTCTGTGTTTCATATAATAGTGCTTTTGCCTCTGAATGCTATTACCAGATTATATTTGATAGGCTTAAAGAAAAAAAGATTTAAAAAGATTAAGTGCTTATATGAATATAAATAATAAAAATGAACTTAAATACTTTTCAGGATCATGTGATCTAAGAAAATATTTGATACTAAGGCTGGCTTACATTTTGGTTAAATAGATATATTTTTAAGGTTATTAACATCAAATATGGTATCTTTTGTTTTACCTGAGTTTACAAAAATAAATTCATGTTATCTCTGTTATAAAATTTGTCAAGAAAATAGCTTGGGTAATAATTACTATTGAAATCTCATAAAGTTAAGAGCTAATAAAATGTTAACTAAAATAAGGGTTTAGATGCACTTTTCAGTAATAATTAGATATAGTGTGGATGCTTGGATATATTTTCCCAGCTTCTGCTGGTAACTTAAGATTTCAGTTTTACTAAGTTGTGTTAAATGATAAAAATTATTGAATAGGTATTTCAAAACAACAAAATGCTGAAATATTAATTATTGGATGAGTCTGAGTTCACCTACTTTTTGGTTTCTTGTCACAGGAAATCTGAAAGATAAATTAAGATCTGTCAGTAAATGTGTTTTGTATTTTTTTGAAAATATAATTTAAAAAATTGGTAGCTATCTTGCTAACAAAAACCTATACGTCTAGAGGTTGCAACATGGGTTTATGGATTTGCTAATAGAAATATTAGATACTTGCTTTTAGTTGTCAGTGAAAGTTAAGGTTCTGAAGGTTATGGATTCTAATTAATATTAAAGGGAATGATGTGTGTTTTCAAGGAAGGCATAAGGCATGTAAATGCAGTTTTGAAGGAACTGAAAGAAAGTAGTTTGTCCTAAGGATGTTTATTTCTGAATGAGTGAGAGGAGACAAACTAAGAGAGACTGTGAAAGTTACATTAGGTTGGTGCAAAAGTAATAGCTGTTTAAAAGGTTAAAAATAATTGCAAACACTGCAATTACTTTTGCAACAACCTAATAGAAGTCTTGTGAAGAAAAACCTTGAGAGAATTTTATTGGTTAAGCTAAATGCGATTAAGTCAGTCAATTTAAATATCAAAAGTAAGTTGGTACAAATTTAGTTAAGTTTTCTCTCTCTGCTAAGTAAGACAAAGTTCGTTAGACTATTGGTCTGCTACTGATATTATGACAGAGTTTTCTGCCTGAAAAGCAAAGATTATACGTGTCATCAAAATAATTTTCTATGTTTTATATTGTATTCATTTGGTTACTCAAGAAAACTAAATCTAAGAACTAAGTTTTGCTAATAGTTATGTAAACTTTTGTATTTTAGGATTGCTTAGAGTTCATGTGTCCTCCTCCATTTCAGATATAGGCCAATGTAATGAAGCTTTTTTTCCCTAACCTAACAGGATATTATAATGGTTCTGGCCCACTGTTACACCCCTGATAAAGAGGCTCAGATCTTAAAAGAAGGCCAGGAAATTTGTTTAAATGTCTTTAATAACCAAGACAGGGAAAACAAGGAAAGAAAGGAGCAGTGAGACTGTAGATGAGGCCGGAGGCAGGCCAGATTTTTGGCAGCAGTTAACAGACAGACCAAAGCCAGGGCCACCTCAGGGCCATCCCAGCAGCTCCAGAAGAGGAAAAGGAGCCTGCTTTGAATGTGGAAGCCCAGGCCACTGGAATAAGGTATGTCCCAATCCTCCAAAGCAGCTGTGTTCCTTGTGCAAACTAAAGGGCACTGGAAGAGGGATTGTTCCCTGTTCTGAAGGGAGCGGGGACCAACTCCTTCTCTGCAAATGGCTGTAATTGACTGATGGACCTAAAGTGCCCAGTGGCTCCTGAGAAGAAAGAGGCCATACTCATCACATGGGAGAAACTGCAGGTGACCCTTGACGTGGCAGGTAAGCCTGTTAATTTCCTGATTCACATGGGAGCCATTTATTCTGTCTTAACTGCTTACTCTGGGCCTGTTTCCTCTGAGACCTGCTCATTTGTGTGGATAAATAAAGCCCCTAAATTTGGACTCATACTCAAGCCTGTTTCTTACCATTGGCCTATGCCTTAGAGGAAGTGTAAAATGAGTAAATCAGACTCAAAAAGGACTCTAGAAAAGTTTTGTCAGGAGACCTCTAAAACCCCGGCTCTAATTGCTGCCCATTGCTTTGAATTCTGACCTCAATTCTGTTATGTCCTATGTTGTTAAGTTGGGGGAGAGGTTCAGCACTCAGTTAGGAAACATGGGGAACCAGCACCTCCCCCCAGGCTGACCTCTCTGCACATTATAGCCCCAGAAAGCCAGGGGACAAAGTACTATTAGAAGCCTAGAGGGGGAGGGGTCTCTAAAAGATCAGTTAGCTCCTAAATGGAAGGGACCCTTTGCAGTTTTGTCGAACACCCCAGCTGTTCTTGGGCTTTAGAGAGTCAGTGGCTGGGTCCACTTCCCTCCAATCAAACTTATTTCATTTAAGTCTCCACAGGACTCCCCCAGAAGGAAGGCTGTCACTCCTGTTCCTGTGAGCCAACTGAAGACCTGAAGCTCCTCTTCAAACAGAACTGTTGGAGCTTCTCATTATTGCCGCTCTATCTGTGCCTCAGCTGGGATGCCCATTGAATGCCTTTTGGCTCTCCTCTTCCCTGGGCTTCTCTAGGGAGAATAAGCTAATATAAGAACTAGGTTCAATAGCCTTTCTGACTATTGGATATGCCATAAACAGCTTCCTTCCCACTATGACAGATTAGCAAGAAACTAGTGCCCATAGGCAAGGACAACGCCTACTCTCAGCAGGAAGCAGCCAAGAATGGTCCTTGTCCCCTACCCTTGCAACCATACTAATTTTATAGAAATAAAATGAACATAAGATGGGGGGAATTGAGGCAGAGCCTGGTAGAGACCCCCGTAGTAGAGGCCTCCCTGCATCCCTGGCCTCACCTTTCCTTGAGCTAATGCTTAGTAATATATTATCTCCCTGCAGTTTGAGCTTGGAATGTCCCCTGTCCCAGTTCCTGAGTTTAGAATGTCCCATCCCAGTTTCCTGCTTTAGATAATTACCTTGAAACTCATGCTTGCTTACTGATCACAATACCCCCATGCTTACTGCTCAAAATACCCTACGCTTACTTCTCAAAATACCCTACGCTTACTGCTCACAATACCCCATGCTTACTGCTCACAATACCCCATGCTTACTGCTCACAATACCCCATGCTTACTGCTCACAATACCCCATGCTTACTGCTCACAATACCCCATGCTTACTGCTCACAATACCCCATGCTTACTGATCACAATATCTCCATGCTTACTGGTTGCAATCTTTATGGCCTAGCATTCTTTCCAGGTTACTGTCCTCACTGCTCCTGGGTTGATAACCACAAAGGGGAGCCACAATTCCAGAGGGAAGGCTCCATGCAGATCCCCAGAACCATCACTTAGCCTCTGGAAGAACACCCAGATTTTCCTTTAAATACCCCAAGCCACACTGAAAAGGTGAAGGCAGTTTTTGAAGGTGTTAACCTGCTGCCTTCTCAGACCACTGGTGCTCTGATAATAAACGCTTATTCTATGACCCAGCTTCTGTGTTGATCTATTGGCTGAAGTAGCACAGGCAGCATGAGCCCCGGACTCGTTTGGCCTCCGGTTTCATATTGACTCAAGCTTTTTTCCCCTCAACATTTAACAGGTCATTTTTTCTCTGCTTTTACATGGGCTGGTTTTCTAGCCTGGAATGTGCTCTTGCCCTTACTCATCTGATGACATCCCAATTGTCTTTTTAGGCTCATCTAAAGTGTCACCTCCTCCAGGACGTCTTCCTGGACATCTCACTCACGGGAAGTCATTCCGTCCTTAGTGACATGAGGATACTTTCCAGCTATTTCTCCTGCAGCTCTGATCACCCTGTTCTGTAACTGTCTCACCTTCTAGACTGTGCACTCTATGAGGGAAGACACGCATGTGACTCACCCTGTGTCCTCAGCACCCAGCACTGGGTCTGCACATAGAGGAAGTTCAGGCTGCATTTAACAGCATTGGCAGCGGCAGCTGTGGCAATTGGAATAGCTGCTGATATTTGCTACATGCTCACGTGTGCTGGGCCCTGTGTGAAACACATCAACTCCTTTATTCAATGTTCACCACAACCCTGTGAGGCAGAGCTGTTACCATCCCTGTAACACAGATGAGGAAACAGGCTGTGAGAGGTGAAGAGGCTTGTTCCAGGAAACAGTCAGGACTTTTCAAAGCTGGAAAGTGTCTGGCCATCTTCTTACTGTTCAGGCATGTGCTCAAATGTCCTCTCCTTGGAGGGAACTTCTTACATTTTCTTCCTGCACTCCCTGCCTTCTGCCTTATAATCCCTCTCCATTACATCTGCCCTCTTTTTGACCTGCATAGTCCCCATCGCGGCCACCAATGATAATTTTTACTTACTCGTTCATGCTTATGTGCTTATCATTGGCACCCCATCCCCAACAGTAATCTCCTGAGAATTGCAACTTTGTCATGTCCACTATGTTGCTCCAGCACACCGCCACACTGTGTGGCACACAGCAGGGGCTTAATAAGTGCTGGCTGAAAGTGGAGCAATGGACACCAGTACCGGCACTCTTTTAAAAAAAGTTTAAGAAAAGCAAGTATAAAAAAGAAACATAGATAGACTTGAAGATTTGTGGATTTTATTCTATGTAAATTTTTCTTAAAGTTAAAGAACATAAACAGGTACTGAACTCTAGTTAATGAAATGCATCCTGAAGTGTTTAAAGATAAAGTGAACTTCTATCTGTAATTGACTTTGAAATGCATCAAAAAATAAGATGGTGGGATAGACGGAAGGGTGGCTAGACAGGGCAAGTATAGCAAACTATTAATTATAGAATCTAGGTTGTGGGTACATGAGTGCTTATTCTGCAATTATTTCAAACCTCCTGTATGTATGAATATTTTTATAATAAAATGTTGGGGGGAAATGTCATACATGTACATGATAAAATTCCACCAGTACGGAAGGATGTTGAGTGAAACACGGACATACATTCTCCTCACCCCCAACCCACTCTACTCCCAGGAGTCTCCATCAGTGCTAACACCTCCTTGTCTGTCCTTCCAGAAAGGACTTCTCCTTTTACAATAACCATAGAAGGATCAAACTACATCGTGCTTTGCACCTTGTTCCCCCTTCTCTTATTAACATGTCTTGGAGATTTTTCCACATCAGCACATATAGTTTTAGTGTTTCATTTCACAGGATGTGTCATGTCATGACTTTTCCCCTTGTGTCCAATAACGGACATCTCACTCACATGAGTTCACTCCCCCCTCAGAGCCCCAGTGGTATTTGCCAGCTATATCTACTGCAGTTCTCTTATGAGAGGGAGCCTAAGAACACACCACAGAGTTGTTTCACCTCGAGGCACAGGGGCTGGCATTTTTTTCCCCCTTGGAAAGTTAGTCATTGGCTGTGGACTGTCCCTCAAGGTGGTGAGAGGCTCCTGTCAGTTGCAAGCAATTCTCTAGAGAAGGGGGAGGCTGGGAGTTGTTAGTGGCCACACTGACGCTCTTGGGGGTTAGTGCCCAGGAAAGGGGATATGGGTGGGGCAATGCCAGTGTCTACAGTCTACCCATTGCACTGCTGGAATCCACTTACTTTTTAGAGTAAGTTCACTCTATCCAAGCATGGCTGCTCCAGGATTCTGGTTTGTCATTGTTCTGGATTGAATTGTCCCCCCAAATTCATATGCCCTAATCCCCAACATCTCAGAATGTGACTATATTTGGAGATAAGGCCTTTAGATAGGGAATTAAATTCAAATAGGGCCCTTCGAGTGGGCCCTACTCCAATCTGACTGGTATCCTTACAAGAAGAGGTAATTAGCTATAGTCAGAGAGATATCAGGGGCACGTATGAGCTGAGGAACGACCATGTGAAGAGGCAGCAAGAGGGCAGCCATCCACCAGCCAAGGAGAGAGGCCTCAGAGGAAACCAACCCTGCCAGCACCTTGATCTTAGACTCCCAGCCTCCAGAACTGTGAGAAAATAGAGTTCTGTATTTTAAGTCACCCACTCCACAGTATTTTGTTAGGAGTTGTGGAGCAGGGGCTGACCCTACAGAGCAGGATCTGTCTCAGCAGGGTTCTAGTGCCTGCCCAATCTGTCTCTTGGGTGTATTGTTCTTGGAGGCAGTTGGGTGATGCTCCAGCTTGTTTAGAAGCCGGCTGCTGGGGGTGCCAGCCTGGGATGGGACCCTCTGCAGGTCAAATTCAGCCACAGTCCATGCCAACCTGGGGCCACCCAGCAGGAGTCACAAAGAAATCTGTAGATGGCTACCACCTATGCCATGCTTGGAAGTGTCTTGAGAGACCAAGCTGAAAATCAAGGCCAGCTGCCACTAGTGCCAGGCTTAGGGCTGCTCAGCCAGAGGTACAGGATATGCTCAAGCCAGGTGCTGCTTGTCTGGGTTCTGTGAACCTTTGAGAGACCCTAGGAAAGTCTGGAGCATGAGTCAAGGCAAGTGTTTTGTATGAAAAAGCCACTGGAAGCGGCTTTGGTGTGCCCAAAAGTTCGACAGGGCGGGGTCTTGAATCACCTGGTATAGCCAGCTTGATGGAGACTCAGAGATGGTGGCCACCTGAGTCTGCATGCCAAGAAGGGACAGGGCTCAACAAAGAAATAATGGCCTCCGCCAGCTCTTCCATCCAGGAGAAAGCTGCCCTTCCAGCCCCCATCCTGAAGCCAGACAACTCAGTTCCCTACCATATGTCCCTGCCATCTCTCCAGCTGCTGCCCCCAGTGTTGGGGCTCAGAGCCAGTGATTCCAATCGTGGGTAAGTATGGGCATGGTCTCTTTTAAGAGGAGTGGCTGGGAGTGCAGCCACTCTCTGTCTCACTCAGTCACAATCTCTGCTGGTTTTCACAGCCAGAAATTATGGGAATTTCTCTCCCCAGCACTGGAACCCTGGGCCGGGGAGAGGCTGGGACCCCTCGTTCTTCTGGGCAGACCTCCACAGCCAAGATATCCCTCCCAATTTTTAATGGTCACATACGAGTGTGGTACCAACCCATTCCACATCTCTGCCTCTCCTACCAGTCTCAAGATGGCTTCTTCTGCCTGTCCTTAGTCATATGACTTCGGGTCAGCAAGACTTGGGGTGATTCTCAATGATGGTTGTTTTGTAGTTTAGTTGTAATTTTGATGTGGTTGTGAGAGAAGGTAATTCCAGGATTTAGCTACTACTCCATCTTGACCGGAAATCCCCTAAAATCCTACATATAAAGGGCTTAACAAAGTTCTGGGCCCACCATTAATGCTAAATAAATGTTAATCTTCAAGATGACTGTGGGGTTGCTATACAACAGCTCTCTCCAGTGGTGATAGAAAATATATGCAGGCAAAAAGAAAAAAAAATAGAAAAAAACAAATATATGCAGGCGCTGGTGCAAGGCTAGGATCCTGGTCTTGGTTCAGGGTATCCATAGTCACACTAGTCAGGCATTGGAGGACAGGTCCCCAAGCTCCCTAGGTAACAGTCATTTACATATCATCTCCACGATTTCTGCCACATACTAGACGCCATTACCTTTATTTACTAACAACTCTCCTTTAAATGGTTTCCCTATCTTTAAAGAAATCTATAATAGGAAATGTTTACAATTTTCAATTAAAAGCCCCAGAATAATTTTCAGAAATAGAAGGTAACCACGAGTAGATACAAGTGAAACAGAAAAGTGTTAAGTTTTCCTGAATAATGTGGTGAGAAGAAGAATTGGAGTCTCTCTCTCTCTCTCTCTCTCTCTCTCTCTCTCTCTCTCCCTCCCTCCATGATGAAGAAATGAGGCTCAAATAATTTGCTTGAGATGCTATTCTGGGAAATAGTTGGCATGAATGATAATAACTGCTATGTTTCTTGAGCCCTGACTACATGCCAGGCACTGTGATAGGCACATGTTTTGTCTGCATTAGCTAATTTAATCCCCACAAAATCCCTCTGAGATGGGGGTTTTTGCAGATGAAGGGACTGGGGCTCAGAATACCTGATCAATTAAATGTGAAGGAAGTGGTGCATGCCACTTTCAGCCTGGCTCTTCGTGACGTTTTGCCTGTCTTCTAGTCATCATTGCCCTGTCTTGCTGACCGTGGAGGCCATGCATTCCAGATGGTGTAGCTCCAAAACGAAACAGGGAGTGAATGTGTGAGTGAAGAATTAAACTTTATTGTGTTAGGCCACTGAGGTTTCAGGGCTTCTTTGTTACTGCAGCACAGCCTTATTCTGTTCTAACTATTATTGTGGAAATTTATATTCCAATTTTTAAAAAATGAGCAAATTCTGAGATGTTACTATTGATGATAATTAGAAGAAGGAAATAGGGAGTTGGGTATCGAAAAGAGAATGAAAGCAGGTGGCAGAGAAACTGCTGAGGTTTTATGATGGTGACTTGGGATAGAAGGAGTCTGAGAGACAGTAGACCCAGTCCCTTGTGGGTAAGATGGTTGGGGGAGGAGGTGAGCAAGAGAGAGAAAACAAGTCAAGTTGTTGAAGTTTGAAATTAATGATCAAATAGAGACGTGAAGCATGTTGTAAGGGCAAGAACTCAAGCACATTTCCTCCTCCCCACTGGCTGTCATTGAAGGCGGGTGTGACTCTGAATGGCTGTTCCTTGTGAACGACCTGCCTGCCTCCTTTCCTCCTGAGGACATCTCTGCTGGCCATAGGTAGAATCCGGCTTGATAGAGCCAGTGCCTGCCCCCTAGTGGTCCAGAGCGTTCATGGTTATGGTGAGAACTGCAGTGACTTTACGCCCCTTGGTGGATCAATTCCAGCTCACTGAAGGTCTTTGACACTTGCCACGGGTGTCACACAGTCTTTAGTGGACTCGGTAGAGTACGAGAGGAAATGTCACTGCATAAGGCAGGCTCACAGAGCCCAGAATGATTTATTTATTGAATAAATAACTTCCGGATTGCTGCAAACCTTTGGTTAATTTCAAGAATTCTGAGAAAAGTTAGTTCTGACTTTTTGTTGTTGTTATTGCTATTTTTCTCATTGCTGTTATGTAGGAGAGAATTTTCAAAGTCACTGACATCCTTCTAAAGAGTTTTCAAAAATGTGAAAATGTTGTCACTATTTAAAAATCATAAGTGTGTTCTGAGTAACCTAGCCAACTCTCAGATTGTTTTGTACCCAGGGGAGTCTTACACTAGTTAGTTAGGAATTGAAATTGTTAGGGGAGGGGAAAGACTCATCTGTGGGCTACAGGAAGAAGTCCAGGGGAGCAGTGAGAAAATAGTATCCAGAGATGGGCAGTAGATGTGTGTCTAGGCAGGAATGAAGTTTGGTGCCATAGTCAGGGGACAGTAGGATAAATGCTGATGCTTTCAGGTGCGTGTGCCTGTCCTTATCTACCTTGATTTTGGGGTGCCTCAGCCAAGGGCACTCTTTTAAAAAAATTTTTATTGAGGAATATTGGGGAACAGTGTGTTTCTCCAGGGCCCATCAGCTCCAAGTCATTGTCCTTCAATCTAGTTGTGGAGGGCACAGCTCAGCGGCAAGTCCAGTCGCTGTTTTCAATCTTAGTTGCAGGGGGTGCAGCAGAAATTGAACCGGCAACCTTGTTGTTGAGAGCATGCACTCTAACCAACTGAGCCATCCAACTACCCCTCCGGCAGCTGAGCAGCAGCTCGTTGTCTTCAATCTAGTTGTGGAGGGCGCAGCTCACTGGCCCATGTGGGAATGGAACCGGCAACTCTGTTGTTCAGTGATCATACTCTAACAAACTGAGCCATCCGGCCACCCTGCCAAGGGCACTCTTACTCAACACTAATACCTGTCCAGCAAGGGCATAAAGGTAACTAATGCCTGAATTCTCCCCAAGCCCAATCAGATCCTGATTGCTTGTTCTGTCTGGAAGGTCCTTTTGTACTTCAGGTCACTGACTAGGTAGACATTCACAATGATCATGCAGCTGCTTATGGAATTTAACTACTCATCCTGAGCTCAAAGATCTTCTGTTTCTGTGAGTGTGGAAGATGCTTCCTCCCTTTAATCCTCACCAGAAGACCCATGCTGATTCCCTACAATAAACCTTCCTGCAGTTCTGAACTCCAGGACTGTCTTCCCATGATACCATGTTGGGTAGTAGCCACAACAGGTGGAGACAGTGGTGGGTCTGGACATGATGACAGATGTTTGGCAGGGCTTGAAAAACACCAACCTGAATCAGTGCATTCTCACAAGGTCAATGAGGTCTCCCAAAGAGCAAGGGACAAAGTTTTCTGTGAGGTCTGGGATGTTTCAGTCCTCGATTTGCCTTTTGTCACTCTGTGACCTCGTGCAAGTCAATCATATACACCCAATGCCTCAGTACCCTTGTGTATGGAATGAAAGGGTTGGACTAGTCCTCTAGATCTCAAAAAACAATAGTACTTTTATTTTTTGTTTGAGAGGACTATCTTCCCCAACCTGGGTAGCTCTGTTCTTCTTCCTTCTTGGATCTAATTTTTCATAAATCTTATTTGCATTCACAGCCTCAACTTCCTTACGTCCCTTCCTCTTCTCAGCTCCTTAAAATCAGCCTTTTTCCTCCAAGAATATGACTTTCACCCTGGGCATCAATAATCTTTTCATTTGCAACTCCAATGACCCTTTTCTATGGCCATATATTTCAAGCCTTTCAGCAATGAACACTCTGGTCCGGTTTCTCCATCCTCCTACACCTCCGCTTTGTCATTTTAACTTCCTCTCACTCTGAGAACAGAAAAGAGGCCAGTATTACTGGATACAAGTAAGCAAAGAGGAGAGGGAGATGACTTGTGTATCTGTCAGCTTTCTGGACTTCCTTGGGGTTTCCCAAGCACTTCCGTGCAGTGTGGCCACAGCTGAAGGAATAATCTTCCTGCTGGAATCAACTCATCCTCCCACATTTCTAGTTACTTTTGAGCTCCCCAACCTGAGGCATCGATGGGAGTTTCACTTGCTCCCTCACCTACAGTGTTCCAGGTCCACCTCCTGGACGTCTCTCAATTCTGCCATTTTTACTTCTTGTGTATTAACCTGTGTGTCATCATCTCTGCCTGGTGTGTTACATCTGCCCCCAACCTCCTGTCCACCAGTCCTAGGACCCAGAGCAGTCACTCTGAAATCCACAGTAAGGTCCACATCTCTTTGTCCTGCTAAAGACCATTAAAGTCTCCGATGTAAGGTCCAAACTCTGTTCTATGGCTCCAACCACCCAGGCCAGGACTCTTTCCAACCTATGAGTCCTCAAGTGATGGTGAAGAATGACAAGGCCCCTGTGCAGAGAAAGAGCAATTTTATTTGGTGAGGAACACAGAGCGTAATACATGCCTGGTGGGAAAGGAGGGAAGCAGTTTCCTTGGAGAGAAGGCTGCTCTGGTCCCCAAACAATGGCTGTGTCATTGTCCAGAACATGGGCAGCCTTCTGGAAGTCCTCAGAAGCTGAGAAGGGGGTGGATTGAGCAGCAGGAAATGGTTCTGTTGGGAGAAGACCCCAATCAGAATGGAGACTTGAGGTCACTGACTCTTACAGATAATGGCCCATAATCAGACCCACCCTCCAGAGGGAGGGGAGGGGGCTGAGGCCCTGGGGCTATGAGCCTTGTCTCAGACGAAGGAGAGCCAGGCCTGGGGACAGGGGCTCCTTGTGCATGTGTTTGAGTGAACGTGTGTCTGTGTATTCATGGACGCTTGTGTGAGCTTGCTGGTGTGCTTGTGTGTGCACGTGTGTGACTGTGCATGTCTCTGTCTGTCTGTCTGAGTGACCATGTGTTGGGCATTTGTGTGTGTGTGTGTGTGTGTGTGTCCCTGACCATGTGTTTCTATTTGGGACTGTGTTGCAGAGCCACCTGTGTCCCTTTGGATGTCACTGTCCCAAGTCCCCTGCTCCCCCGTAGCAGGAGAAGAGCAGCAGCCCCTAAGCCCTGGGAGCAGCACTGACCAACTCAGCAGAGGACAGGTTCCTTCCTGGAAGGCTTAGACCGTGAAGACAAATTCCATCCCTTGGATCAGTTTATCTGGAAAATTAGAAAAACATCCACCACAGACCTGAGTGACAGTCTCAATGTGAAGGAGTTTGGGGATACCCCACGTTCTCCGCAAGGCCTGGAGATCCAACCAAGTTCAGGCAGGGCTCGGCGGGGGCAATGCCTTCTCCCATCCATGAGCCCAGCTGTTCTCAGTGTCGGGGTGATTGGAGGAGGCAGGGTCTATACCTCAACATTGTCTGGATAATTCAAGGCAAACAGAACCCTGAAACGGGGTGAGGTAAGGCTGGAGGGACCCAGCTGTCCCATGTGTGCAGGGACAGAGCTCTGATCCTGCAGAGGAGAAGAGAGGGCTCGGAAACGGTACTTACTGGCAATGTCATGCTCCAAGGTGACGTCCAAGTGGCCAAGCATCATATTGATCAGAGGGCACACCTGCGGCAGGGGCAGAGAGAGGAGTTAGGCAAAGTGGCACCTGTAGGGAGCCCCTTGGTCAGTGGCATCCTTGGATGGATTATCTGGGGCAATTTTCTATCATTTTTCTGGGTCTGGGAGTGTTTGATTCTATAGCATCCCACAGGTGATGGTATAGGGTGGACCATATGGTCTAGGGTGGAAGTAGGGTGGACTGCTCTTGGAGGGGTGAGTTTCTGGTTAGCACCCAAGCATAGGCTGGCACAGTGCTTATCTGCAGCCGCAGTGGGGGTGCCCTGGGAGCTTCTCTGGGCAAGGCTAATCCATTTCAGCTGTAGGGTGGACACACACAGGGCCTGGCCCAAAGTAATAACCAATCAAAGCATTTTGAAGGATGGAAAAAGAAACATGGAAAGATGGATCAATGGACAGATATGGATGGAATTTACTTATCAAACCACGGGGCTCAGAAAAGCTCACCCCAGTGGTCTCTTTCAGCATGAGAAGCTCTAAGGCCCAAGGGCCAGGAGCCCCCACTTTTACTCACTTACCTGGCTCTGCACCAGCGCAGGAATAACATTAGTGAAGAAACCGGTCAAGGTGTTTATAAAGCCTTGAATGAGGCGGAGGCCTTTTCTGAAAGAGAAAAGCCACGGGGTGGTACAGAGGCCTGGGGGAAGCCGTCAGGGGGCCCACTGGGCCCATCACAGTCTCAGAACTAAGTAGCTGCAACGGGGCCTTGTCCATCCACACCCACATGCAGCCAAATACCAAGGGGCCTATTCAAAGGGAGTGACACCTGCATAGCAGGGCACACAGGAGGTACATGGGGAATAAACACACAGTTCCAGTGTACAGCAGGTATCAGTGAGGCTTTGTACAATCCATAAATGAATGAACAGTGCTTAGTGTGTAGCTGTCATGAGAATTCAATGAGATAATACACGTGAATCACAATATATGTGTTCAGTAAATGTTAGGCATAATGGGAACAAGTTCTGCATATTATGCATGACTCAGTATCCCTTGTGACCAGTAACTGAAATAAGTAACCCAGGTAGTCTCCATAGCTATTTTACCCCTTATGGGGACGAAGCACATTCACACCCATTATCCTAATGGATTCAATCAATAACCCCAATGCAGCTCTATATTATAGTTATCTGAGTAAGTTGAGACTCAAGTTGGGGAAGGATTGCCCAAGTTCACACTGGAAGCCCTCCATCTCTCCCCATACCTCTCCGGTAGATGGGACTTAAACTCAGATTTCTTATTGCCTAATTCAGCTTAAAGTTGGTCAGCCCAACTTAAGAAGGAATAAGTAACTACTTGTCGACCTATTTATTCATTCATCCATCCACCCATCTTCCCTCTCTCCTATCCAGCTTCCCATCTTTCCATTCTCCTACCTTGCAATCCTCCCCCTCATCCATTCTCCCATTGTTCCGTCTTCTCAACCATCCATCCCTCATCCCATCCTATTGTCTCTGGGCGGGAGAAGCTACCCCTCTGGTCTCACCCATTGAGCAGGGTGATTTTCAGGCTGCCAGGGGAGTGCCTGCAGTCGCCAACGACCAGGTGGACGTTCCCCGCTTCATTTGTTACAGCCAGGATTTCTGCAGTGATGTTTATATCCATACGCATCTCAAGCAGACTTCCGACCATGGGCCTGCAAAGGAGAGAGTCTGCTGCATCTGGGCCCACCATATTCCAAGGGAAAGGAGGTTTTTCTCTCTGCCAGAAATGCCAACCTCACCTCATCCCATCTTGCCCACAGCTGTACTCACCTCATTTCCCAGTAGGGGAAACCAACCCCCAAAGAGGTCAAGTGAATTTTCCAAGTGTCCCCAGGTCATTCAGTAGAGCAGCAAATGAATTGAACTTGGAGGCTCACGTCTGTTAGACTCCAATATGCTCTTTTTGGCTACCCATTGTCATCAGGGTTTCCTTTGGTGAGCCATTCTCCCATCCCCCCTTGGGATCCACTCACAGTCTCAGATTGAAGACCAGGTCCAGAGGGAAGGTGGCATAAAGACGATGGCCGTCAGGGCTCGGCACAAAGCCCACTTCCATCAGTCGGGCGTCAGTGATGTCAAAACTGCCCAGGAAGCAACATCGAAGGGAGAAACATTAGCTCTTCTGAACCTAAACCTAGAAACTACATTTAACCCAATCGAACCCATCCCAGAGGTGGAGCTACCCTTGAGGTGGGATGGAAGAGACAGGAGGGGGGTCTTGCAGCAAAAACCACATGGGTTCTGAGTTGTACATCTTTCCCAATCTTGGCACCTGGCCAGATCCTGACACACCCATGGCCCTCTCCTCAACTTAACTCTATGAGGTATTTCAGGATAGAGGCTGTGTATGCATCATGTTTGCATTCTGTGTCTGGATTGTATTTATATTCTGTATGTTAGCTCAGAGCCTTACAAAGAAATGGGCTATTATACCATATTGGTTGACTTCGTGGATTGATGAGCAGGTGACTAGATGAATATATGAGTGGATTCATAGAAGGGTAAGTGGTTAGAAGGAAGGATGGATGAATGGATGGATGGGCAAGTGGATGAGTGGATGATGTATGGACAAGTGGAGTAAGTTTTTCACAAACATTTATGGGTAGGAATCACTCATCCTGCCATGACCTTCAATGGCAGGTCAATCAACAATGTTTATCATGGAGATTGAGGAGCAGAAAGTCAAGGAGAATGGAGAGAGGATGGAAGTGAGCCTCTTCTCTAAGCCAGTCACTGTGCCAGGTCTCCCAACAGTTTTTCAGATCTTCCAACAGTTTTTCTCTGTGGGTACCATAATCTTCATTTTACAGAGAGAGAAACTGAGTGGGACTGAGAAACCCAGAGGGACTGATTGCTCAGTCCCAGGTCACCCAGCAAGTACATGGTGCATTTGGAAATCAAACTCAAGGCTATCTCTGTCTTCAAGTCAGGGGCAAGCACCTGGGCAGGTAAGAATCTTGGAAATGACTTTGATGCAGCGCTGTCAAGGCCCCAGGCTTTGGCAGCTCACTGCATCAAACTTTCCATTATTGCTCCTTGCTTAGAGAGCTCTCTAATGGGAAAAACCATATTAGATCATTCCATGGACATACGTTGGTGGTGTAATTGAGGAGAGTAGTTTACACTTTCTTGCTTATATCAAAGGTCACCTGTATTCTAAGGGATTCCACAGATAGGAGGACAAAATTGCCACGGATAGTGGGAAAAACCTTGACTTTGGACTTCGGTATATTAGAGTTAGATCCTTCACTCTGCCTCAGTCTAGTTGCATGAGCCCAGGCATCCTTCTGAGCTTCTGTTTTTTTAACTGCAAACTAGGGGTTACTAAGTGAACCTCACAGGGTTGTTGTGAGGATTATAGATGATTCTGGGGACTCGGGGCTGGGGGCAATTGCTGGTTTCAAGAGGGCTGGTGTTTTCTGCCAGGCTGTGAGAAGGATCTCAGACAGAGTCCTGGCCTCACGTTCAGACCACCCCTCTCTCTCCTTCAGGGACACTGCCTGGGGCAAACAGATCTCCAGTGCGGGTTCTCCGGGGGACCAAGGCCCTACTTTAGGACTTACTCAATGATGTTCAGGAAAGAAGGCAGTGCCCCAAACAGCCTTGATTGATTCTTCAGGATGTTCACGAGCGGAAGTTCTCTGATAGAGCTCAACACATTCTCAGAGACCAGGCCATTGCTGAGAGCTGGAAATGGATATAGAGGTCCTCAGGGGTCAGATATGACAATTCCAGATCCAGCCTCTCTTCCCCATTCATCCCTGTGCCCCGTCCCAGGATGGTTGGAGACACACACACACCTGAAAGAGGGTGTCACAGACTCTCACTTACCACCCTTCAACATTCCAAGAAGACCTTTGGAATCCTGGTCTATGGCTGGAGTCAAGGGCATGGACTGGTCCTGCGCCATGGTCTGGGCCAGCAGCCCACAGAAGACAATGAGGCCCCCAATGTGAAACATCTTCTGTCTTGGTATCTGTGGACAGATGACAGGCTCAACGTGGCACGGATATCAGAGAGGAACTCATCCCCCACCTGGCCCCGGACCCCAGAACACCGGGAAGTGAATAGCAATAGCTAACACTACTCAGCATTTCCTCTGTGCCAGGCCTCAGGCTGAGCACTCCACACTCGGTAACCGATTTCATCTGAACCACATCCTAAGATGTGGGCTTTGCTCAGGTGAGGAAACGGGGGGGTCTAGTGAGTTTAGGTAGTTTTCCCCAAGGTCACAAGTACACATGGGAATAAGATTTAAAGCCAGGTCTGTCTGACCCCGAGGTCTGTCTGTTTAAAGTAAGTGACCATCAGGTTTACTCTAATTGGCCTGGCTCGCAATGGCTTGCATCATTGCACCTAGTTCCTGCTCTTCAAAGTAAAGGCTTAAACACGTTAGTGGCTAAGGACCTGAACCACTTGGCCACCATCCCCGTTAAGTCTTTTGGTCCGGGGCTGCTTGTGAGGGTTTGTGGAAGCCCTTGCAAGTCACAGACTATCAGAGGTCACATGGCCATAGCCCCCATCTCATCCAGACCAGTGGTGGGGAAATCCCGAGCCATTCAAAGTCCTCATTGCATAAGGAGAATCAGGGGACCAGAACAGGGTAGAAGGGTAGTAACTTTTTCAAGGTTACACAGCAAATTGATGGCAGAGCTGTGGTTGGAGATAGATCTCTAAACCCTCCCCTCACCCTACATGCAAATGGGCGCACACACACGCATATTTTTCTACGCCTTTCTCTTTATCCTCAAGCTGACCTGGATGAACTTCTGGAGGAATCCCGGGCTGCCTTTAGCACCAGTCCCCTCCCAGATAGCATCACCCTCTCATAGGCCTATTTGGCAGCTGACAAAGGTATCTAAACCTGGTGTTGGTACCTACACTTTGGAGACACCTGGCTGTTGGGGTGAAATTTTGTTAACTGGTTGATTCAGTCAAAGCATCATTATTGTTAAGACCGACTGGAATCAAAAGGGATCTTGGGACCAATGAGACAGTTGTGACCTGCCTGGGGATTGGGCCTTGGGAATCTCTTGGGAAACAGACCTTTTATGAATCCAGCAGAAGCTAAGGACCCTAGTCCCAGAACAATGCATCAAAATGTACAAAACTGGGAGGATTTTTTTTTTAATTTATTGGGGTGACAATTGTTAGTGAAATTACATAGATTTTAGGTGTACAATTCTGTATTACATCATCTATAAATCCCATTGTGTGTTCACCACCCAGAGTCAGTTCTCCTTCCATCACCATATATTTGATCCCCCTTACCCTCATAAAAATATGGAACGCTTTACGAATTTGTGTGTCATCCTTGCGCAGGGGCCATGCAAATCTTCTCTGTATCGTTCCCATTTTAGTATATGTGCTGCCGAAGCGAGCACCAAACTGGGAGGATTTTAGGAGGTTTGTGGATGATAGTCTGAATCCACAAGGGGACCCTCAGGGTGAAACTCGTGCCATGGAGATTTTGATTTAGGGGATGAAGAGCACGCACATGAAAGAAACCCAATGTGGGATTTCAGCAGTATTCATCTGCAGCCACATGCATCCCATCATCATCCCATTCCCATTTCTACACTGAAATATTTCAACACTGATGTTCTTGGTCTCTTAGGGAAGCAGAGTGAATGGCCATCCCCACGCCTCTGGAAATAGCCAGCCCTGTTTCTCTCGGAAGGTTCCCAGTGAGTGACCCTAAGTGCCGTCAGCCAGTGCCCACCCTGCAGTGAGGAGCCTGCCACCCCTGCCACCCAGGGCTGCAGAGTCAGAGCAGAACGGGCAGGTCTTACCTGGGCTTCTCAGAGGTTCTGGTGGCTGTCCTGGTTCCCCACTCCTGTTTGCTTCTGCCAAGAATGCAGCCTCTTTTATAGGGTGAGAATGAGGAAGGATGCAATTGGATGATGGCTTCTAGAAAATTCAGAATTCTGCAATCTGGTGGTATCTTTCAGGGCTCTCCAAAGTAAATAATTGCCCATTGCATTAGTAGGTAAGACGGTTAAGCCATTTAATTGACAAGTTAAACAGAGGAAAACTTGAGATGAGGATGTTACTCAAGAGTTCATGGTTTCATGAGCAGGGCTGAGACTAGGGATCCATGCTCCAAGGTGGCCTAAAATATCAAAATTGGAACACAGAAGAGGGAGCTACCTGGAGGCCAGGACGGGACCTCAGTCTCCTTTCTGTGCCCTTTTCCATTTCTAGTCCAATTCTTATTCCCAAAGTATCAGAAAGAGTCAAACTGCCTTTGATTTCCCTATATCTGGGGTCTCCCGTTTTCTGAGCCCCTATTGCAGGACAGTCATGTGCTAGGGGCTATATTGTCTCACCAGAACCTGGGAGGGGTTGCTGTTCCTCCTTTGCACAGGAGGAAACTGAGGCCCAGTGGGGACAAGTGCCCAAAGACACAGAGAGCTCAACTCAGTAGATAATAATAACAATAAAAACGGTGCCACCAGCTAACCCTTGCCAAGCCCTTGCTGTATGCTAGGCCTGCCATTGTTTTTCACATGCGGCATCTCATAAATCCTCGCAGCCCTGTGTGACGTAGGAACGAGTACCCCCATTTTACAAGGAGGAAACTGAGCCTCTGAGTATGAGTTGGCACATCTAGAGCTGCATAATGGGGCTGAGGCATTTATACTTTAGTCCTTTTTCTGAATTACTTGGCTGACTACTCACTGACTGTTTTGCTTTTCCACATCTGTAAATTTCATGCTGTCATGAAATTTCACTTTTATATCCTGGAAAAGTCTTTCCAGGTTTCCAGGCCCGAGGGATGCTGTGACATTCTGGTTTCTGTCTTTAGCCTTTCTTCTTCCTTTCCCCAAGTAAAGTAAATAGGCATTTGTCCCCACCACTTGGGCCTTGGGAATCTATTTTATAAATGAAAAAACTGAGGCATGCAGAGATTAAGGTCTTAGACCAGTGAGAGCAATTCTTGCCTTGCAAAACTTAGCACCTTATAAGCCACAGAAAGAGGAAATGCACATTTAATAAGCACCTACTACATGCCAGGTGCTATCCATATTTGAACCTAATCTCCATCAGGAGTTGTTGGTATTGTCCCTCAAATGTCAGGTAAGGAGGCCAAGGTTCAGAGAGGGTGACTACTTCCCAGGGACACACAGCCAGCAAGGAGTGGAGTCAGAACTCACCTCTGTGTCTTGTTGCTCCAATAGTCTGTGAGCCACGCCGCCTTCCCTCATGCCAGGCCTTCCCTGGAACGGCTTCCACTTTCTGTGAGAGTCCGGCTGATGCCTGCAAGGGGTCAGGGCCGTGGCCTTGAACTCAATTATCCATTCAAGCACTTGTTAGACTTTTCCCAGAGCTTGTATGTTGTCAGTCACCCTCAGAGGGGTAGGGGTCCTATTTTTTGTTATGCGGTTCAGCTCTCACGGGTTGGGTCAGAGCTGAATGTCTTTGTGGGAAAGCTGGTATCTTTGTGGGAAAACTGGGGCAGATAAGTCAAAGGACTGATTGAAATTTGTGTAGCTAGTTACCGGAGAGCTAACAGCCTTTGGTTTGAAGCCAGGGTGAATTGGGGCACAGATTGCCCTGGTTCAAATCCTGTGACTCTGGGAAAGTCACTCCAATTTCATGAACTTCAGTTTCCTCAATTGTCGCATTGTAATAGCTCCCTCCCAGGAATCATGCCTGGGGAACTGGTATGAATGTTAGTTCACGAACTCATGTGTCTACACATTTTTCTTTCTAATGTATCTATAGTTTAGTTATAATACCATTTCAAGTGCCCTTTGCTGGGTAACAGAAACTTGCCCATTGCCCCTGGGGTTTTATTGCTGTTCCAGGGGCTTCATTTGTGCCCTGGCATCTGGAGGAAGCTGTCCTGTCCTGGTTTTGACTGGAAATACAGAGACATCCACATGCCATCCGGCCCGACTGCTGAGATTCTGTGTGTCCCTCCTGTCGAAAGGCCCCTTTGGATGTAACAGTGACTTTTTACTCCCTTGTTAAGACAGCCCAGATTGTTTCTCGATTCCTTGGGCCTCAGGCAAGACCAGGAGGGGCTACCCCAGCCCATCTGCCTGGACCCACTGAAACCGTCCAGTTACCTTCCTTCCCTGGGGTCTTGTCATCTCTCCTGGCTGTGAAAGGGGACATGGGCACAGATGCCCTCTGTTCTTGAATCCTGCACGTTTCCTTGGTTTCTGTCGTCTCTCCTCCCATGCCAAGTTTTGCATGAAGAATAACAAAGGAATGAGACACTTTCAAGAACCCACCAGAATTATGTTCTCCTCAATTTCTCTTGGACTCTCACACTCCACCAACCCAACATGGGGAAGAGAATTTTCTAGTCTTGGGGCAGGATACCTTGCTTCAGTTCAGTATATGCTTATATGTGCTATTCTTGACGTCCCCTGTGCCCCAAGTTTTGAAATTGAAAAACCCAGACTTAATTTTTTTTTTAATTAACCCACAGTAAAATTGGCCTTTTATCTTTAGGTGTGTAGTTCGATGAATGTTAACGCACGTACAGTTTTAGGTTAGCACCCTAATAATCAGGATGACTCCCCAAACACCTCCCTGCTGCCCTTTTAGAGCCACACCCTCTCACACCCATGGGCGAGTGCTGATCTGTTCTCTGTCACCTCTGTTTTGTCAAAGACCCTGGCATTGGAAACTCAAAAACCTTTCCTTGAAGCCACAGGTGCTGCATGACCCACTGCTCCGAGCAGGGCAAGGGTCATGGGGCATCAGGAAATGCGAAAGGACACACCACTAATATTTCAAGACATTGGTGACGTCAATGCCTTCCAACCGTGTTTCTCAGAAACTGTGGGTGGCGCCCTTTCCTCCCTCCGTATCTGATTGCGATTGTGGTTGGGAACCTTTATGGGTTCTGTAAATCAAGAGATCCATTCTTAAAGGACAGAGTTAATTTTTCCAAGGGACTCTGACTTATGCAAGGTCTATTCTCCAGAACCTGGGAGTGGGACATTGATTCTGTTCCCTAGGAGCAAGATCAAGAGGGCGCTGGATTTGAGGGGGGATCTTCAGATGGTCTTGGAAACCCCAGTGATTTTGTTGAGGGGCAGAGGGCAAAAAGGGTTCACAGAGAGCTAGGCACCCCAACTTCGATGAGAAAATATATTTTTTAAAGCAAAGTTTGCTTAACCTAAGTCCCACTTACCTTGGAGATTAACCTTCCCACCTATATTTACAGCTACTACTAATAAAAGCTTTTTATGAGCCACTAGAACTTTATACCACTTCCAACAACACTGTGGGGACACTGATGCTCAGGAAGGACAGTCACATGGCCAGGGTCATCTCAGCTAGGAAGAGGTGAAGTCAAGACTGTTGTCTGGGGTTGTCTGGCTTCAGTGCCCTTAACTTCAAGAGTAAGTTGACGTCACAGAATCTTCAGTTCAGAAAGTGCCTGCTCACGTTCTCTGCAGCCTTCCCATTTCTGAGAAATCAGACAGCCCTGCGTTTCAAACCTGGCTCAGCCAATGACTATGGGAAAGATGCTTCCCTCTCTCCCAGACTCAGTTTCCTCACCTATAAAATGGAGCTGACTGCACCTACCTCCTAGGGCTGTGGAGAAAGTTAAATGGGGAAATAAATGTAGCCTGCCAACACCTGGCAGAATCAGAATTCTAACAGAAGGGCATGGCAGTTACAAGGGATAGACAGGCAGGTTCTGAAGCAAGCTTCTGAGCATTTGGGGCTGATTTTCTGCTTAAATTACCCCCCCCCCCCAGGTCCCCAGTGTCATAATAGGGGTCCAGTCAACAACAAGCTCTTCAAGGAGAAAACAATGAGTCCACGGCTCCATGAACCTTAAAATGAAAACGAGAGAAACCTGAGGAGGCGCCTTGAGGAAGGAGGTCCCTGAGCCACCCAGAGGAGTCTGGGAGAAGACAGACAAAAGCTGCCTTCCCCAAGGGACCAGGCGACCTCTCTGGAGGATGGGGTCAGCCCTCCTGTGTTTACTCTTTGAGCCATGAGCAGGAAAAACCCCATAACCTCATTGCCGTCAGGGGGAATCATCCTTGTGAACATGGGCGTTTAGGGTTGCAAATCCCCAGAAAAGGATATCGGATTAGGTAGTCTGAATTGAAAGATGGAGATATGAGCCTCTCTTGCCCTGTTCTCCTCTCTGAGCTGTTGACACTTCCTTGTTTGAGTTTTTCAATCCAGCTGAACACATATTTCATCATTTTCCCCTGTGTGTGTGTGTGTGTGTGTGTGTGTGTGTGTGTGTGTGTGTGTGTTGGAGTGGTGGGGGGTGTTAGAAGGAAGGGAGGAAAGACTGGCGGGAGGGTGTATTCACAGTGGTCAAGTGTGTGCGCCCTAGAGTCTATCTTCCTGAGTGCAGTCAACTTGGTCATTTCCTTGCTGTGTGACCTTGGGCAAGTAGCTTTCTCTCTCTGGGCCTCCGTGTCCTCATGGGTAAAACAGGATAGCAGTTCTGTACTTCGTGGGGTTGCTGTGAGGATTTGATGAGATGCTGCATGCGAGCATTGAGCACCAAGTTTGGCACACGGCAAGGGCTTAACATGTGTGTGCTACTATTATTAATACGTGTGTTATTTCCCATTGATTTCTCAGTAGGCTCTCTCTACCCTTGGGTGGAGGAGAACAGGAATTAATTGGACAAGAATTGAATAGTCATTAATCAAATAATTAACAATGAATTAAGTGACATTTAATAAGAATACCCCATGGACTTAACATAAATATTTTTTATTTAAAAAATTTTTGTTCAAGTATAACACACCTAAGAAAAATGCTCAGAAGGGAATAGCTCAATGAATTTTCACAAACTAAACATCCTCCCCAGAATCAGCATCCAGATCCAGATCCAGAACATTGCTCCCCTCGTACCCCTCCCCGTCACTAACCCGCTCCCCGGGAATAACCAGCATCTTGACCTCTAACAGCATAGATTAGTTTTGCTGATTTGAGCTTCGTATAAATGGGAGACGCAACATGAGCTCTTTTGTGTCTGGCGTTATTAGTTGTGTGAGATTCATCTATGTGGTTGTGTGTAGTTGTAGTTCATGTTCATTACTCTAGAGCATTCCGCTGGGTGATTGTCCCAACAAGACCTTCTATTTATCCATTCTTTTGATGGGCATTTAGGGAGTGTTTACTTTGGGGCCATTATGAGCACTGCTGCTACGAGCAATCTTGTACACGTCTCGTGGTGCCCATGTGCATGTATTTCTGTTGCGCATAGACGTAGCAGTGGAATTGCTGGGTCATAAGGCAAGCGTGCGCGGCACGCTGGGAGATACTTTTACTCACTTTTATCAAGTGGTGGCACAACTTCCCTCCCACCAGCTGTGCGAAGTCTCCAGTTACTCCACATCCTATAAGCTTTCTATTTCCATTTTGCAGCCAGGAAAGATCAAGGGGTAAAGTGCCCGGTCCCAAACATAACTAGTGAGTCAGAAGACCAGGATTCATCTACTCATTAAACCTCAGATATCAGCTGAGCTCGAACTCTGTGCCAGCCCTATGCTGTGGGCTGAGGGGACATTGGTCACCCTGATGCACATGGTCCATACCCTCATGGAGCTTCTCCTTGGGCTGAATTGAATTTGAACTCAGCTTGGTTTGGAGCCAACATTTGGGCTTTTCCACTTTGTTACCCTTTCTCTATATTCTCCTGGAGCTCAGAAAAGTGCTTGACACATAGTATGTGTTCAATAAATATGGGTTCAATGACTGAGGGAATGGGAAATCTCCATAGGACCCCCCTACGTTGATGAGCACATCTCTATGGATGGGTGTCTGGCTGCAAAATCCAGGAAAAGTGTTTTCTCTGGTGTGTCTGGGTATATTTCGTCTCAGGGTGGGCTTTCATCAGGCTTGACATCAGGAACCCAAACTCAGGGCCCCGACAGGGGGACCTCTGCACCCTTTAGAGCTAGAATTAGTTATGGAGGAGGACGGGTCATCCAGAGGGCCTGTGGTAAAGGTTTTCGGGACAGTAGAAAGAAACCACAGTCTGAGAGAGACTTAAGGTCCCCAGATGTGGAATCTCCTTCTGATCATCAGCAGGCAGTTGGAGGACACGCAAGGGTTGGCTGGACTCACAGTTGGCTGAGTTCACGAGCAGCAGCTTGCTCTGTAAGGAGAGGAGGCAGCTTCAGTCATCAGTGTGACTCTCCCGCCAACCCCCAGCTTCGCACTGAAGGGGATTCTCAACCATTCATGCTGACCGAGGGTCCACGCCCAGAGCGTTCACACTACAGCTCTTTCTAAATGATACCTAAGTATTTGCTTCGTGTTGCCTTCTATTCACTAGACTGTGAGCTCCATGAAGGTGGGTACTGTATCTGTTTATCTGCAATTAGATTGGGGTGGTCTCAGGCTTGGGGTGGGGCCAGTGCTCCCCAAAGGCCTGAGTGGAGATCTTGGGAGAAGCTACAGTCTCTGGTAACCTGGAGGTTTGGGTGACTTGGTGGGGCCCAGCCTGATTGTAGGGGTGCTCTCTGCTGCCCCAGCGCTCTTGGGGGACAGTAAAGGTCATCATAATGTGGTCACCTCTAAGTGTTCTCAGAACACGGGCAGGCCTCACTGGGAGCCCCAGTCAGGGGGCCTCTCCAAGCCATAAGCCCATCCTGAGTCCTCCTTCATGGATGGATGCAGACACTCACCCATGAGGCTTTTCAACAGTTTCACATCCAGCTGCCTGAGGATTTCACTGATCAGAGGACATATCTGGACCACAAGCACAGAGAGAATGGTCAGATCAGGGACTGGGAAAAGAAAACTACAGGGCCTGTGGCTGGAAGCTTAGACACCACTGGATTTCCATACGGAATCATGGCAAGAGTGGCTTAGCTTCCTTGTATTGAGCACCAACTGCATGCTAAGGGCCACACACAACACTTCCATGTTTTATCTCCCTGAATCCTCATGACATCTCCATGAAATAGGGATCGTGATGGTTTCCATGCTATAGATGGAAAAACTGAGGTGCCCAGGGTCTAAGTCACTTGCCTAAGGACACACAGCCAGTAGATGGCAAAACTCAAAATTTTAATTGAAATCTTTCAAGTTCTAAAGCCCAAAGTTTGAAACTCTTTGCTAAATGGCCAATATATATGCCCTGACCCTCAGACTAAAGGATGCCCAAGGCAAATTATTTTTCTCAAACTTACCTGACTCTCTAACAGGTGTGGGATAACTTTTCCCAGGTTTTCTCTAAACTTGCGGAGAAAATGTTTCATATTTGGTGAGATATCTCTAGAAAGGAAGGTAGATATACAGAACAAATAAATACAGGCTAGGTGCTATGTCTTGAGCTCTCCTCACACAGTCATTTAATCCTCAGCCAGCCCTATATACCGTGTTTCCCCGAAAATAAGACCTAGCCGGACCATCAGCTCTAATGCGTCTTTTGGAGCAAAAATTAATATAAGACCCAGTCTTATTTTACTATAATATAAGACCGGGTCTTTAATATAATATAATATAATATAATATAATATAATATAATATAATATAATATAATATAATATAATATAATAATATAATATAATAATATACCAGGTCTTATATAACATAATATAACATAATATAATATAATACAATAGAATACCAGGTCTTATATTAATTTTTGCTCCAAAAGACAAATTAGAGCTGATAGTCTGGCTAGGTCTTATTTTCGGGGAAACACAGTAAGAGGTATCGTTGTCAGCAGTAGTCAAAGGGGCAATTTAGAGAGTGGTGTGATTTGCCCAAGGTCACACAGCTAGTTACTAAGTGTTGATTAGATTAGAACCCGGTCAGCAGAGCTCCAGAATCCAGTCTTTCCCCTGCACTGTCTTCTCCGTGAATGTCTGGCAAGATCTAGGCAGCCAGTGAACATCTGATGAATAAATGAATGGACATCCCCTGAGGGCTTAGTTGCTTTCAGCGTTCTGGAATTACACAGAGAAATCAGACACAAATCTTGCCCTTGAGGAATCCGCAGTCTGTTGGAGTTGACAGACTTGGTCAGCCAGGGTCTAGACCTTCATTTGGCTCTATTTTTCTCTCTCTTGTTCACTACTGTATCTCTAGCGTGAAGCATGCTGTGCCTAGCACATAGCAAGTTCCCAGTAAATGTTTGTTGAATGAATGAGTGATGAGGAGGAGCTTAGAGAAGAAGGGAAGGGCATTCCAGGCAAAAGGATCCACATATGCAAAGGCACAGCGGTGTAAAACGCATGGTGTGTTGATGGAGAGGTGGATCCTTCAGAGAGACTACAGGGCAAAGGGCTGCAGAGTGGGGCAGGGGAGAGGGAAAGTAGGACCTTGAGTGACATCCAGGAATTCGCACTTCATCTAGAGCGAGAGAGAGAACCATTGGGAGATTTGGAGCAGGGGCTGGGGAACATGACTAGATTCCAGCACTAGAAAGTTAATTCTGCTGCAGGTGGAGAATGGAGTAAAGGAGGTGAGGTTCAGTCCGGGAAAGCTGGAGGAGGCTCCCTCAATGGTCCAGGAAGTGGACCATGAGCCGGGACAGTGATTGTGGGGATGAAGAGAAGGGAGCAAGCGGGGGGGGGGGGGGGGCTTCTAGGAAGTCACTGATGGGAGCCAGCGAAGATGGGCTGCGGGAAGTGAGGAGGAGGAAGAGTCTGGTGTCTGGCAGGGTGGCAGGGCCATCACTGGGAGGGGATGCAGGAGGAGGAGCAGATCCTAGGGAAAAGGTGAGATCTGTTTGGGGCTCCTCCAGGAGGAGGTGGAGACATGTAGTCACAGCTAGGGCGGGGCAGGAAGGGGCCCAGGCCTGCGGAGGGGCAGCTGGGACCTTACTCAGTTAGGACCGTTGTGTGCATGCTGCTGGGCTCCACGAGGCAAGTGCCTATAGCCAGATCCCTCCGGCAGAACTCGTCTTTCTCCAGCCAGGACTCCACAGCGAGGTTCATGCGTGCATGTATCTTTGCGACCTTGTTATTGAAGAGCTTTCTGGGGATGAGAGAGAGGAGAAGGAGGGGAGAGGGCAGGAGACAGAGAGAGGTAGGAGGTGGAAGCGGCCAGTGCGAAGAGTGGCTCCCCGTGTGGATAGCAATGTCCACACTCTGAGACCTTTCAACAAACCCGCCCAGTGTTGCCTGCAGTCAGTGATTAAGGAGAAAACTGCTCTGAGTCAGAGTGGCTTCTGAAAATCCTTTAAATAGACCAGATTAGGGGCCTTTGCAGATTCAAACGTTGAGAATTCATCTTCTTTTTAATATTTTTGCCGTTTAGCTGCAGCCTCTCTGTCCTTGGGGGCAGTGGATGCTGAGGATCGTTTGAACAGGAGAAGGGAAGGGTGATAAGATACAGCATTTCTCTTTTTAAAATCACTGTAGTGAACGCACAGGGGTTGAAATGAGCAAATGACCTGCCTCCACTGATCAATCATTGCCGTTCACATTTTAGCTGAAGGCACCAAGGCTCAGAGACGTAAGGGACTGTGCCAGGTTCACATAGCGAGTGAATTCGGAAACGAGGATTTGAAATCAGGTTGGCGTCAGAACGATCTGGGTTCTCCAGGTTGCCAAAATCACCCCCAGCTGCCAGGTTCCCAGTGAGGAGGAAGAGCCCCTCTCAGACCTCACTTCTGTAGGACTCACAGGCTCAAGTCAATGTCAAATTCAAGTGAGATGTGTGCCAAGAACCACTCCTTGTGGGAAGATATCTGGGTTCCGCCATCGTCCAGCTGAATGTTGGTGACATTGATGCTACACAAGGAAAGAGCAGAGGGGTGAGGGACCTCAGACATCGAGGCCTCAGGCTGACTAACCAGGCTAGCTCCCCTGGAAAGAGGGTTTGGCCGTGGGTTGGAGTCAGAGCCTTTCACAGGTGCTCTGAAGGCAAGGACAACCTGCAGGAGCCCTGGGCTGCAAGCTGTCCCCGAGTGTCCCTGACCGGTCCACACACCGTTCCACACACCTGATTTGCCGACAGCAGACCCTGGACCTGTTCTCACCAAGCCTCTTCCGCGCAGCAGATAGCCCCACCATCTGCCTTCGTGCCCAGGCCCAAACCCCAGGGCTGTCTTTGATTTCTCTCCATCCTTCACCTCCCCTCCTCCCCATTCAAACCATCAGCAAATCATGGCGTTGACTCGCCTTGCAAAATGTATCCTGAGTTTGGCCGCTTCCCACCTCCTCTACATTTTCACCTGATCCAGGTTGCCATCACTTTCTGTCTAGAGATGCTCTAGCTTCTCTGGGCTCCCGGCAATGGTCTTGGTGTCTCTATCGACTGTTCTCCAGGTGGCAGCCAGAGGGGCCTAGCTCCCCTCTCACTCAACATTCTCCCCTGGTTTCTTACTGCTCTTGGAATAAAATCCAAACTCTATACTCTGGCCCCTTAGAACTGCAGGGTCTGGCCCCACCTGCCACCTTGCTCACCCAGCCACACAGGACTTTTTCTCTTCCTCAAACACAGCAATCTCTTTCCTACCTCAGGGCCTTTCCACTCACTGCTTCCCATGCCCCTCACTTCTTAGTTCAAGTTTCTACCTAAGGGCTACCTCATTAGAAAGGTCCTCCTGATCCGATCAGTCCCCTCACTCTTACCCTTTACCTTGACAGATTTGTCTTCATGAAATTAGTTATTTACTTTCGTGGTCCAGCTCACCTACTAGGATTAAGATCCCAAAAAACAGTATGTCTTGTTTACAGCTGTATTCCCAGTACCCCGCCCAGGTCCTGGGACATAGTAGATACTCAATGAATAGTTGTAACAGTTGTTTAAGGCATGAATGAAGGGGGGTGATTGTGGCTGCACCCACCAAGGGACACCCTGCTGGTGAGTATCAGTGTTCATTAAAATGGGGAGAACGGGGGATTTGAGTCAGAGAGAAGGGAGCCCTAGGGCACAACCGGCTAGGATAATGGTGGTGTGATTGAGTAGCTTTGAGACTGGGAAGCTGGAGAAGCCTACCTCCATCAAGAGCAAGGAGTGGAAATCGAGGCGAGCAGGACAGGCCCCGTTCTGTGAGGTGGATCATAACAACAATGGTCATGGATCCACTATGTGCAGCAGAGAAAGTGCCCAACCACTCTGGAGGCAGGGACAATTATTATGCCCATTTCACTGATGAGGACTCAAGCTTGAAGCTGAGACAGCTCAAACGCTGTGCCCAGAGTCACACAGCCATCAGACAATAGAGTGGGATTCAAATGTTTGACTCTCGTCCTGGGCTCCTTGGGCACTGCAGATGTTTATCCAGGCTGTGTTCTTGGTACTCATGTTATATATCAGGCCAGCATGGTCCGGCAATTCCCCCGAGGTTGGTGACAGTGCCAGCATGTAAATGAAAAAACTCTTACTCCCAAGCCTTCACTTTTAATTACTCTGCTATGTTGCCTCCCCAAATCACCCCTTGAATTGGGCCTCACATCTCCTCCTTCCAATCTTCCTTCCTTCCCCCTGCCCAGGCCTTGCACCTTCATTCCCCAGCTCTGCCCTCTGACCCAGAGCTCTAGAAAGAATCCCAGGACCAGGGATGGGGTTCGGGGTCTCACCTGCCTTCTTGCTGCTGCTGGAGGTTCATGCCGCTGATTAGCCAGCTTACCATCCATGGGGCCACCTGCCTCGAGGCATTCATGCTGTCCAGGAGACGGATGTTCTGGATTTGGCCCTCTATGTTATGCTTCAAGAGGCCCTGGGCAATAACTAGAAATGGACCGGGGACATCGCATAATGTCATGGCAACAGTGGGGATTTGGAGTCAGGAGGCCTAGGTTATCGGCTGCTTCACCCACCTCTTGCTGAATGCCCTTAACCTCCACACTGAGATCCACATTCTTCACCTGAAATTACGCTCTACAGGGGTGACGTGACATTCCTGCAGAGGGTCTGGCAGGCAATAGCTGTTCTAAGGAGATATTATGGTTGAAAGTTCCCCCAGTGCTGTATCTCTGAGTCTGGAGCATAGAGTCTAACATACAGGATATAGGTTGCAATAATTGTTGGTTGAAGATTAAAATAGGTGGGAAAATAAGGAAAGAATAAATGTAAATCCTCTCACACCATGCCCAGAAATAAACTGTAGGACTGAATAGAGCTCCCAGCAGAAAAAAATAGATTTCAAAATGGAAGGGAATTTTAAAAGCCATGGACATGCTTAATTCCTGCTTCGCTTGGCTTCAGATTCTCCTGCCCAGGATGGGGGCCCAGTTCTGACAAGCCTCAGAGCTCACCACAGGGCACATTTGTTTTACTGACTCGACCCTTTCTATGATCAAGACTCACACTGAGAAGTATGGGTTACTGCAGGCCAGCAGAAATCATGTTACACCACGCCCTCCTTCCTCCAGGGCCAGCTCCCAGACCCTTTTAAAGTACCCCATGCTTCTGCTGCCTGCAAACAAGAAAGTGTGTCTGGAGTCACAGATCTGGGTTCAAATCCTAACTTTGTCACCTCCTGAGTCTTGATTTTCTCATCTATATTATAGGGACAGTATTCATACCAAGCTGATAGAATTCTTGTGAAGAATATTGAAAGCATTTATCCAAAGAATATTGAATATTTCATGGGTGTCAGACCCTGTTCTGGACACTGAAGACACAAACCAATTTTCTGTCTCGTAGGAAAGACATACATACATTAACCACATATTTTCAAAGATAGAGTAAAACTATAAGTATGTCTAGAACTCTTAGTAACTCTTGATTAATGGTAATAGTAGCACTTGGCTATTTGTGAGCAGCAGACATTAGTAGTCAACAGTCCGATAGCCATCCTTCCATCTATCTGTCTATCCAATATCCATCCATCCATCCATCAACCCTTTCATCTATTAATTCATACATCCATCCACCTATCCATCTGTCCAATATCCATTCATCCATCTATCCATCCAACCTTCCATCCCTCTATCCATCATCCATTTCACCCACTCATCCATTCATCCATCCCTCCTCCCACCCTTCCTTTCATTCACCCACCCTATTGTTCCCATCTGAATCCTCTTTTGATTCTGGCACTCTCTTCAATTCCACATGAAGCTGTTGATTATCTGAGCTATTATTGAATGGTGACTCTTTCAGGTTCAAAGTTGGCATGTGATTCAAGTTGATCCTGTCAGACTAAAGAGAAGATCTTATATTTCATGTTTGAGAAGAAGGTTTCTTTATCTTTCTTCTACTGGAAAGGAGCAAGACAGCTTATAGCTTAATGGCCACTGGCTACCGTTTTCCTACCATAATGGGAATCAGCAGGCTGAGGATAAAACCATGATGATAGCAGAGCTAAAATATGGGCAAAATATAGTTCTGAATGGCAGCTTTGAGCTGCTGATTGAATCAAACCTGGAGCTTGCCCTACCTATAACTTTCAATTACGTGAAACAGCTTGAGTTGGGTTTTCTGTTACTTGTGGCTAAACACCCTGATACAAGAGAGATGGTTATAGTGATATTCACAGTTGGAAAAAGCACTTTGTACATACTTTCCTTCATTTAAGCCTCAAAAGCAGCCCCACGAAATAGCACTCTGACTGCACTCATTGTACAGGTGAGGATACCTGGACCCACAACTGCACATCAATGTATTTGATAAACTAAATGACAAGTTGTGATGAGGGAAAATGAGAAACATTGATTATCTAAAAGCATTTGAAATAGAAATAGTAATTGAAGATTTCATTCCCCAAAAGTTTTTGTTGTTTTTTTAAATATTCTCCCCCAATGGAGTTTCTATTTCATGTATTTTTTTTTTTTAATTGGGGAAGGGGAACAGGACTTTATTGGGGAACTGTGTGTATTTCCAGGACTTTTCTCCAAGTCAAGTTGTTGTCCTTTCAGTCTTAGTTGTGGAGGGCACAGCTCAGCTCCAGGTCCAGTTGCCATTGCTGGTTGCAGGGGGCACAGCCCACCATCCTTTGCAGGAGTCGAACCAGCAACCTTGTGGTTGAGAGGATGCATTCCAACCAACTGAACCATCCGAGAGCTCAGCTCAAGGTGCTGTGTTCAATCTTAGTTGCAGGGGGCGGAGCCCACCATCCCTTGCGGGACTCAAGGATTGAACTAGTAACCTTGTGGTTGAGAGCCCACTGGCCCATGTGGGAATCGAACCGGCAGCCTTTGGACTTAGGAGCATGGAACTCTAACCGCCTGAGCCACCGGGCCGGCCTTCCCCAAAAGTTTTTAATCTAGATAGTTTTATGGAAGAGTTTTGCCAAACTTTTATGATGAGGTAATTATAAAAGAAAATAGAAAAAGAAGATGCCAAATTTGTTTTATGAGGCTAGGACAACTTGCCTGGCTTAAAAAGCAGTATGAGGAAAGAAAGTTACACATCAATTTTATGTATGAAAACTTTGCTAAAGTCCTAAATAAATCATTAGCTAACAAATCTAATAGCTAATAGTACATTATAAAAAATATCAGATTATGTTATGAAATATATTTTAGTATGATACATTATAAATACATTATAAAATAGTACTTTATAAATATATCATTATAGTACATTATAAAATGTACATTATTAAAAATCTTATTTATTCCAGAAATGCTAGGATAGGTTCAACATCAGATAATCTACTAATAGAATTTGCCACATTAATGGATTAGAAGAAAAAATAGATTAATTTTTAGAAGCAAAAAAACATTTGTTAAAGAGCAATACTGATTTATTATTAAGAAAAATTCAGAAAACTAGGGATATAAAGGGACTTCCTCAATGTGATAAAAACTATACTCCAAAAACCTACAGAAAATATCTTGCATAGCTGAGAATTCTAGAGACATTCCCCTTCCTATCAGAAGCCTTTGCTATACTGCAAGATATGAAAAAGGCACAAGAAGTGTAACGTTTAGAAGAGAAGAGATAAAACAGTCACTATTTGCAGCTGATGTAATCTCCAGGTAGAAAATCCGAAAGAATAAATAAGACAAACTATCAGAACTAATAAGAGGTCAGTAAGACTTTTGGATAGCAGATTAATGTTAAAAAATCAACAGCTTTCCTCTCATCTGCACCACCAATACCACGTAGAGAATATAATAGAAAATTAGGTAATATTTACTATAACAACAAAAACTATAAATTCTCTAGGAATGTGTTTGACGAAGCATGCTAAAACAGTTATAGGGCTTTAAAAGTCTATTAAGTGATATAAAGTAAAATTTGAATAAATTGAAAGATATACTAAGTTTGTGACTGGGTGACCTAACACTGCAAAAATCTTAATTCTCTTTAACAAACAAATTCAGTGTAATCCCAATCAAATTTCCAGATTTTTTTTTTTTTTTTTTTTTTTTTAGGAACTCAACATACTCTAAAATTTCACTTGGAAGAATAAAGGATCTATCAGCTAAACCAGCATTCTACAAAGATGTCGTATTTAAAATATGTTATTGGTGCAGAAACAGTTACACACGCATAGAATACAGAGCTCAAAAGGGAATCCAGGTGTTAGGGAACTTGATAATTTAGTAGATGGAGTGAAAAAACAGACTCATTATGTGGAGAGAAGTGAGGCTGATCTCTAATTTACATACGTAACCGTACATAAAGATAGCCTCCAAATGGATTAAAATTCTGCCTGTTACCAAAAAAAGGAAAGTCTGGGGTAAGGACAAGGCTTAAGATTTATCAAACACGAACCACAAGGTGAAATCTGGTGAGTTTGAAAATATTCGTGTTCACTGGAGGACCTACCAACAATGTTCATAAATGACAGTTTGGGAGAAATGTTAGCAAGGTTTACATCTGACAAGGGACTAATGTCAAGAATAAATTAACATCTCCTCAAATCAAAGAGGACAAAACAACAACAAATAAACAAGGAAAGCAAGTAATAAAATGTACAAAAAACAAAAGCAGTGAATTCAAAAAAGTCAAAATGGTTGACAAAATCATTATGAGATGCTCAAACTTCCCACTAATCAGATAAAGTCAAGCTAAAACCATTAGATATCACTCAACTACACATCAGATTGGCAAAAATTACAAAGATAGTGTCATGTACTGCATTGTGTCCCCCAACCCGCAATTAATATATTGAAACCTTAACTTCCAATGTGATTGTATTTGGAGAGAGAGCCTTGAAGGAGGCAATTAAGGTTAAATAAAGTAATAAGAGTGGGGCCCTAATCCAATAGGACTGCTGTCCTTAGAAGAAGAGAGCCACCAGAGTGCATCCTGTCTGTGTGCACATAAAGAGGAAAGGCCGTTTGTTAGAACACCAGCCAGAAGGTTGCAAGCCAAGAAAAGGGGTTTCACCAGAAACCAACCTTGTGGGCACCTTGATCTTGGACTTCCAGCCTCCAGAATTGTGAGAAAATATCTATTATTTAAGCCACCTAGTCTGTGGAATCTTGCTGTGGCAGCCCAAGTAGACTGAGACAAATGGATACCCTCCAGTTTTGGGAAACATGGGGAAACAGATATGCTTGTTTATTACTAGTGCAGTTATTGATTGCAGACGGGCGCAGGCATTCTAGAGTGCAGTCTGGCAGTCTTTAATTAAATTGAGTTTGCATCTGTCCTAGGGCCCAGCCATCTCCCTTCTAGGTAGCTGTATCCCAGAGAAATTCTCTCATAGGTCCTAACAGGGACACATGCACAGCTGTTCACCTCAGTGTAGTTTGTAGTGGAGGAGGGGCGGGAGTTACAGGCAACTGAAGCATGCATCCCTAGGGAAATGGCCAAGTGGTGAAGAAGTGGATGAAATCTCGTGCACTTCTCTGCACCAGTGTGAAGACACAGATGTCAATAGCATCGTGGCCAGTGAAACCAGCCCCAAACAATGAGATCTATATGGCAATACCATTTATGTAAATCAAAGCACTGCATATTTTGATTCACAAGGATATGGGCTTATTTAAACCTATATATTAAACACACTGCAGTGCAGTGCCGTCCAAGAGGAGGGGAATTGGAATGTGAACAAGGAACACAACATAAAATCAAATAAAAGAGGGGCATTGTCATGATTCATGATAATGATGATGTGCTATGAATTGGTATATGATTAACTGAACCTTGATTGTCTGTACTTGAGGTCTAAGAAAAAAGGACGTGGGTAAGAGATTGACCCGAGGTCACCCAGCAAGTCAGTAGTGAGGCACAGATGATGCCTTTCCCAGCCCCCTGGTGACAGCGGGCAGAACATGGGCGTAACTTACTTCTTGCCAGGGTGGACTTGCTGTCCGTGTGGGCCTTGGTCAGGCCAGGCCAGGGCTGCTTGTGCGGGGCCCAGGACAAGGAAAGCAAGCTGAGGAGAACCAGGAGCCTCCAGAGTGGATTCATCTTGGGTTCTGGGACTTGCGGTTGTCAGCAAGAGTCAGATAGAATCCAGGCAGATGGCTGTGGGGGTGGCCTGTGGGATGGATGGACTCATGGTTTTCTACAGGAAGATGACACCAGAGTTACCTCCAGCATGCTGTGGTTCAGTGTTGTGATGGGCTCTGGAAGTTGCTCACATGATGAAGGCAGCAGGTGGAACTTTGGGGGAGACCAGGGCTCCAGCAGGAGGCCTTGTTGCTTGGAGATGCCCAATAGAGCCCACTGTGGTGTCATCGATCAGGAATCCTCTCCACGACCCAGCACAGGCTGGATGTTGGTGACTCGTCAGTGAATGAATGAATGAATGAATGAATGAATGAATGAATGAGTGAATGGGTGAAGATGGCTAATCCCAGACTCTCTAATTGGACGAGGACTTTCTTAAGGGCAACATCACCCTCAAAACCTACCACAACGCTTGTTTGCCAGAAACTAAGTGCTAGTGAATGTTTGTTGGGTGACTAAATGACAATATATGAATGAGTGAGGATGGCTTATCTCTGACTCTCCCACCAAATTATCAATTTCTTTCTCTAATTAATCCTCATATGTCCAGTGCCTCCCATGTTTACCACATGGCAATTACTAATGAATGCTTGTTAAATGAAAAAATGAATGAATGAATGAATGAATGAATAAATGAATGAATGAATAAATGGCTGACTTATAGTTTGTGAATAAGATTTTTAGGAGAGGGACAGAGATTCTTAAAGCCAAAGCATTAGGTTTACCTTGTTGCTCTAGTCTTGGGGGTCAGAGAGAATTCAGTTCAAACCTCCCTGTCCTCACCATCTCTAGAAATGCCACTGCAATCCATCCAGTTGCTCCAGGCCCAGCCCTTAGAGGCCCCTCGACTCCTCTTTCCTCATCTCCCACAACCCACCTGCCAACATGTCCAGAATGTGACCACATGTAACAAATCCTTTTCAGCCACCATTTTGGCCTGAACTATTGCAGGGATGTCCCATGTGGTCTCCCTGCTTCTTTCCTTGCCCACCTACAATCTCTTCCACACAGCAGCCTGAGCAATCATTTTAAGACATAAGTCACGTAGATCGTGTAGTGGGTGGTCATGTAGGGTGTTCAATAGCCACAACCTGCAGCTGGGAAGAACAACTTTGACTCACATCCCTGGGCAATAAGCAACAATGAGCGGACAGAACCACAATCAAAGGAGAAATAAGCCAGCCCAAGGAAAATTTCTAAAGTCCCAAAAGAGTTGTCTTGTAAGTAATTTCTCCTCATTATCATAATAAAAACTCCACTAGTGGATATTTAAAATGCTAATGAGACATGTGATACATGAGGTAGCAAGTAGGTGCGCAGTGTAGGACCCCCCTCAACATACTTTAGGGAGTGAAAAAGGAAAGAGGGAGGGGTGGCCACCAACCCCAAGAGCTATAAAACCATGGTACCTGTAAACCTGGGGAGCCGCATCCATTCGCTTTTGGAGTGTTCTCCCTTGGTGCATCAAGCTTTTGCTTTAATAAACCTTTCTCTCTGCAAAACTGTTTCACCCACTCTCTTGTTTTCTGTCCCGAGAGGGACAAAGACTCTTGTGCCAGTAACAGTCAGACCTTGGCAGTCCTCTGCTCAAAACCCTCCAAGGTTTCCCACTGCACACAGAGCAAAAGCCAAACTTGACACAACACCTCCCTGGCCCTGGAAGGTCCAGGTGTTCTCTCTGACATCACCTGTTACCATTCTGTCCCTTGTCTTCTTCCCTGCAGCTGCCTAGGCCCCAGGCATCTGGGTCCCTCAAATCAGCTGCTGTGAACTCTGAGACAAAGGCGCTTTTCACTCTTTGTGCTTTCCCCCCAGGGTGTGGAGGAGATGCAGGGTTTTCTGCAAATTTCACAGAAGCCTGGGAGCCAGCCATCTTTGGGCACTTGGCTTCTGATTTTGTAAGAGATCCTCCTAGAAGGATTACTTCAGGAGGATGACTTTTCCGATTTGAAGTCCTCTTTCAGGGTTCATGCTCCCCTCAGGGATGTTTGTAGACTATCAATTACTTTGAAATTTACTTTTCTAGTCTTCCTGGTCTTGTGTAACCAGTTGGGATTTTGTTATTTTTTTTGTAAAGAAAATTGGAGAAGAATGGGCACTGTTGGGAGAAACGAACCTGTTGTCCTTGACTCTTTGGAGGTCTGGAGGTGGGGGTAAGGTGTGGGTTGTCAGTTCCGCCCCATCACAGGTTGTGGTTTGCAGGGCCACCAGAAATGGCGACAACGACAACAAAGAAGGTATAGGCTTTCGGAGTCTGGTGTCTGACAAGGTTGCAGGAAGGCACTGCTCCGGGGAGAACCCTGGATTTAGAACGAGCTTGAGGCATGATCACTTGGGAGTTAAGAGTGTGGGCTTCTAAGTCACAGAGACCAGGGTGGAATCCTGGCTGTCTGTCTCTCTTGGCAGACTCGGTTTCCAGGTCTGTAGAAGGAGGGAGCTAGTAGGGCAGAGCTCAGGGCTGTAGTGAGGATTAAAGGGAATCACGCTCAGGGCAATGCTCACAATCCCTGTTGCTATGATCACCATTACCCTCATCCTCACCTCTTTGAGCCCCCAGCTTCCTCACCTGTAAACGAGGGAAGCTGGCGGAGTGAATGACGCCAAGTACGAAGAACCCAGAGATGGTGCCTAGGACACCAGAAGTGCACAGCGCTTCAAGGAGTCACCTCTGGAGCACATTTGCAAATGCGAGCACCGCTGTTTTGGCAAATCCAGCAGGCAGGAATTACTACTGGGGGTCTGAATGGCAACCATGGCCTTGATGGTCCAGAGCCTGTAGGGAGCTTGTAGACATCTGATCAGATGGCGGGCTTTGCTCTTGTTCGTGCAACAAAGCAACTAAAGTCATTTCGTGCTGATTAAGTGCCCGGTGCCATGGGCTCTGTGGATCCAACAGAGAGTGGCCAGGCAGCTCCCTCGTCCTCACAGAGCTCACATATCCATGTGGAGATGGTCTTCCACTGTCCCTGCCATGAGCATATGGTTATGAAATGAGGCCCTGCCTGAGGGTTGGGGGTGGGAGGTGCTATGTAAGGGCACAGTGGAGGGAGACCAGGTCAGTGGGGAAGAGGGTTATCAGAGAAAAGACCTCCCTGAAGAGGTGGAGCTTGGGCTGACATTTCAGGAAAAGGTTTCGAGTTAGCTGGGTGCCCTCCCCACCCAGAGAGGACAGTGGAGCAATGAGCAGCACTACTCCGTAAGTAGCTACCTACAAAACTACCTACAAGGACGGTGGCACTGACATCCATTAGATAGGTCTCATTCACTGGGCCTGCTCTGTGTGTGATCTCATTCCACCTTCATGCCACGCATGAGGGGACAGGGAGCTAGAGAAACCCAGCAGCCTGTGGAGCTCCCAGCCTGGATGAGGCCGAGTTGCCATCTCAGCAGGCTATCTTGCTGTCCCCAGAGTGGTGAGATGCTGTTTCCTTAGGAAGATAGAGCTACCAGATACCCCAAACCTCATTCATTACCAATCCTCTTTGCTATTTCAAATAATTTTCCTTAAAATAAGCTTCTTTACCTTTGGGCGGGGGGCCATTTTGAAAATGAGACGAAAACTTTGGTTTGTCTGTTCAGAAAAAAAAAAAAAGTACTTAGTTAAAAAATGTTTCTCACAGTAGCAGGGTTCCCATGGTCCTCCTAAGGTGTGCCCACTGACACAGGGTAAGACCCCTGCTCTTCTAGTGAATTGGCTTCCAAGTAGTGTGGCTTGGCTGAATATTTATTAACCATTTATTCAACCATTCTTTCCCGAGCGCCTTCTGTGTGCCAGGCACTATGCTTGGCTCTAGACACTAACAGATGCCCTCCTTCTCTAGCAGCTTACAGTCTGGTGAGAAAATCAGAGCAAGATGAAATAAACAATACAAGAAATAATTACAAATTGTATTAAGGGGAAAAGTGGAATGAGATTAGGAAAAGCAAGGAGGCCACTCTAGACAGGGTTGGGGAAGGTCTCTCGAGAAGGTGACATTTGAGCAGAGTCCAGGAGGAAGAGATGGAGTTGGCCTTGGGTGTATTATAGGTAGAGGGAGGGTGTGCCTGGCAGAGGGAACCACAGAGGCTAAGGCCCGGAGGTGAGAAAGAGTTTGGCAGGTTAGAGGAACAAATGTGATGTGGCTGTGTTTACTGGGTGAGAAGTCCCCGTAGACACCCCAGGTCATGTCCATGGTTCCTGGGAACGGAAGTCCAGCACTGTGGAAACAAGGAGGCAGGAGCCTCCCCTGGCCACATTGAAGACTGTTCAGTTTTCTGCACACGAGCGCCCTCCATGGGGCTGGCAGTTTCGCTCCCTCTCTGGGCTTTAAGGCACTCCTGGTCCCCAGCCAAAGGCCAGAGGTTCTCAAACTCCAGTGGACAGCAGAATGGGTAAAAGCATAAAATTCAGATTCCTGCCCCAGATTTAGTAGGGTCTGGGGCCGGCTTGAGCATGCCTCTTCTCGGGAATGGGGTTCATTATTCTTTTAAGCATTTATTTATCCCATCCTTAGTAGAAATATATAACAATCATAGAGGACTAGAGACTGGAACTTTAACCCAAAGACAAATGTCGTTAAAAGCGGCAGTGGGGTGAGAGACGCATGGGGTCCCTTTCTACCTGGAATATTGGGTTTGACAAAAGATGATGAGGACACCTTGTCTGGGTCCTGGGTTGGCCTGGAGAGGGTGAAGGGAAAGTGGAAAAGCAGGAGCTTCTGGGGCATTGCAGTGTTTTGGAGGAGATGGGTAGTGCTTGTAAAAATGCAGATTCCTGGGCCATCCCTGAACAGTTGAGTGAGAGTTTCTGGAGGTGGGACCTGGGAATAAGCTTAAGGGTGATTCTGCTGCATGTGGTGCATGAGGACAACTTAGCTGAAATAACAATAACGATATCAGCTAATGTTTGTTGAGGGGTAACTCTGCTCAAGAGTCAGTCTAAGTGCTTTACTTGTAATCATTTGTTTAATCGTCCACAGAGACCTTTGAGACAGGTACTGTTATTATTGGCCTCCCTTTGCAGAGGCACAGAGAGGTTGAATAGTATCCTTAAAGTCACCCAGATGGGGCAGGGTGGGCTGCGGCGGGAGCCAGGCAGCCAGACCCGCAGGACAGAGATCAGAACTATTGCCCATTCTCTATCAACCTCCCATCCCACACCCCATTCCACTCCCTAACACCATCCCTCGCCCTCTGCAGACATTGCAAAGAGAGGCAGGAGGGCCAGCAACAGTATACGTGTGCCAGGCTCTAGATTAACTGGATTCATTCTCCCAGTTACCCTGGAGGGTTGTGTTGTTACTGCCACGTTTCATAAATGCAAAACCTGAGACTCAGAGAGATGGAGACACCTGCCCAAGGGCGCACAACTGGTAAGGATTCAAAGCCATGCTCTCTGTCTCTGTGGGCTCTACCTTGTCTCTGGGTAGGTTCACCCACAGCCCTTCCCTTGCCTTTCATCCTGGGCTTTGAGAGCCTGCCTTATCCAGTGGCATTTCCTCTCCTACTCTACGGAGGCAACTAAAGACACTATCGAACATCCAAGGCAAGCATCAAAGATTTTCATGGTGATCACTTCTTTGGCATAGGGGATATAATCAACAATATGGTAATAATTGTATTACCGTATAGTGCCAGATGGGCACTGTTGAATAACTGTGATGTACACCTGAAACTAATATAATATTGTATTTTAGCTATATATATATATTTTTAAATTAAAGTTTATTGGGGTGACAATTGTTAGTCAAGTTACATAAATTTCAGGTGTACAACTCTGTAATACATTGTCTATATCTCACATGGTGTGTTCACCACCCAGAGTCAGTTCTCTTTCCATCACAAATATTAGACCTCATTTACCCTCTTCCAGACACCCCTTCCCCCCTTACCCTCTGGTTACCCCTAAACTATTGTCTATGTCTATGAGTTTTTGTTCCTTCATTTGTTTGTCTTTTTAAAAAATTTATTGGGGTGACAATTGTTAGTGAAATTACATAGACTTCAGGTGTACAATTCTGTATTCCATCATCTATAAATCCCATTGTGTGCTCACCTCCCAGAATCAGTTCTCCTTCCATCACCATATATTTCGTCCCCCTTACCCTCATCTCCCACCCCCCGCCCCCCTTACCCTCTGGTAACCACTAAACTATTGTCTGTGTCTATGAGTTCTTGTTTCTCATTTGTTTGTCTTGTTCTTTTGTTGTTTCTGGTTTATATACCACATATCAGTGAAATCATAGGGTTCTCTGCTTTTTCTGTCTGACTTATTTCGCTTAGCATTATACTCTCAAGATCCATCCATGTTGTCACAAATGGTCCTATTTCATCTTTTCTTACCGCCGAATAGTATTCCATTGTGTATATATACCACTACTTCTTTGTCCATTCATCTATCGAAGGACATTTTGGTTGTTTCCATGTCTTGGCCACCGTAAACAAAGCTGCAATGAACATTGGAGCACACGTGTCTTTATGTATAAATGTTTTCAGATTTTTTGGGTAGATACCCAGAAAAGGGATCACTGGGTCACATGGTAATTCTGTTCTTACACACTGCCTTCCATAGCGGCTGCACCAGTCTGCATTCCCACCAACAGTGTATGAGGGTTCCTTTTGCTCCACAGCCTCTCCAACACTTGTTACTATTTGTTTTGTTGATGACAGCCATTCTAACTGGGGTGAGGTGATATCTCATTGTGGTTTTTATTTGCATTTCTCTGATGATTGGTGATGTTGAGCATTTATTCATATGTCTATTTGCCATTTGTTTGTCCTCTTTGGAGAAATGTCTCTTCAGGTCCTCTGCCCATTTTTCAATTGGGTTGTTTGTTTTTTTGTTGTTGAGTTGTATGAGTTCCTTGTATATTTTGGATATTAGCCCCTTATCAGAGGAACTGTTTGCGAAAATCTTCTCCCATTCAGTTGGTTACCTCTTTATTTTGTCGATGGTTTCCTTTGCTGTGCAGAAGCTTTTAAGTTTGATATAGTCCCATTCATTTATTTTAGCTTTTACTTCCCTTGCCTTTGGAGTCAAATTCATAAAATGCTCTTTGAATCCAAGGTCCATAAGTTTAGTACCTATGTTTTCTTCTATGTTGTTTATTGTTTCAGGTTAGCTGTATTTTAATAAAAATCTTTAAAAAACAAATTCTTTTTTGGGGGTAAGCTGTAATGGATCCACCAGGGGGAGTGAAGACTGCAGTTCTCACCATAACCATGAACGCTCTGGACCACAAGGGGGCAGGCACTGGCTCTATCAAGCCCAGGATTCTACCTACAGCTAGAAGAGATGTCCTCAGGAGTAAAGGAGGCAGGCAGGTCATTCCCAACGACCAATCATTCAGAGCCACACCTGTCTTAAATGTCAGCCAGTAGGGAGGCGGAAGTGTGCTTGAGTTCTCCTTACTATGTATGCACAGCAGACCAGAAGCCATCATAACATACTAGAACAAGAAGAGTCAACAAAACCCAACACAAGCAGAAGCAAGGAAGTAATAAAGCTCTAGTAGAAATTAATGAAATAAAAATAGAAAAACAGAATCCATCATAACATACTAGAACAAGAAGAGTCAACAAAACCCAACACAAGCAGAAGCAAGGACTAGAAATTAATGAAATAAAAATAGAAATAAAAATAATGAAATAAAAATAGAGAAAATCAATGAAATAAAAAGCTGGTTCTTTTAGGAGATTAATACAATTGAAAAAACTCTAGACACACAGATTAGGAAAAAGAGAGAGAAGATACAAACGACCAATATGAGGAATGAGAAGGATGACAGTGTTATAGATTTTATAGATATTTAAAAAAGGAAACACTATAAACAACTTTATGTCAATAAATTCTACAACGTAGATAAAAGGAACAAATTCCTTGAAAACACAAACTATCAAAGTGTCTTAAGTAGAAATAGAAAACCTGAAAAGCCCTATATCTGTGAAAGAAATTGAATTTGTACGTAAAAACCTTAGCACACAGAATATTTTAGGCCCAGAATGCTTCACCACCAAAATACTGCATTATACCCAAGATATTCCGGAAAATTGAAGAGGCGGGACTACTTATCAGGTCCTTCTATGAGGCCAGCCTTACCCTAATAATAAAACCAGATTAAGGCCAAATATTACAGATCAATATCCATCATGAACATAGAGACAAAAATTCTCAAAAAATATTAGTGATTTAAGTGTTTTATGCAACAATGTATAAAAAGTATAATGCATCATGACTATGTGGAAGTCTATCTCAAGAATGCAAGATTGGTTTAGCTTTTGAAAATCAATGTAACTCATCATATTAACAAACTAAAAAAGAAAAATTGTATGATCATCTCAATAGGTGCAGAAAAAGCATTTGATAAATTTTCAACATTTAACTTTGTTAATAACTTGCATCCAACAAGAACAGAAGGGAATTTCATCAACCTGATAAAGGGCACCTACACAAAAACTACAACTAACATCATACTTAATAAATGAAAGACTGAATATTTTTCCCCTAAGTTCAGGAACAAGGCAAGAATGTTTACTCTCACCACTTCTGTTCAACATTGTTCTGGAGGTTCAATCTAGACAAGAAAAGGAATTAAAAAACATCTGGATTGGAAAGAAAGACGTACACTATCTGTAATCATAGATGACATCATCACCTACATAAAAAGTTTGATGGCATCTACAAAAATGTTACTAGATAATATAAGTGAGTTTAGCAAAGTTGTAGGATATAAGGTCAATAAACAAAATCAATTGTATTTCTTTACGCTAGCAATGAACACTTTGAAATTGAAATTAAATCTATCATTTTTGATAACAGTAAAAATAATAAATACTTTCAGATAAATATGGCAGAAAAGGTTTAAGAGCTGCATACTGAAAACTACCAAATGTTGCTGAAAGAAATTGTAAAAGACAGAGTTTAGCCAGGGCAGAGTGTGATGGGGAACAGCTCTGCCTGTGAGGAGTGCTGGGGTTTTATATTTTTCCATGCAGGACGTAGGATGTTTGTCAGCTTTCAGGGGGGCTGCTGGATTGTCTTCTCCTGGAAACTGTTCTGTTCCCATCTACGATGGATGTCAGCTTGCAGGGGGTTGTTGTTGCGACTGGGAACTGTTCTGTTCCCATCCATGACGGGTGTTTGTTAGTGTGCAGGGGGTTGCTGTTGCAACTGGAAACTGTTGTGTTCCTACCTATGGTGGATGTAAGGCGCTTGTCAGCTTGCAGGTGCAGTGCTAGTCAGGGGATTCAGAACCGCACCGTTAATGTTTAAGCTTGTTCCTGCCAGTTTACAAGTTCACTTCTGTTAACTCTTTGTCTGGCCCATCCTTCCAGCTCTCAAGCCCACTCCTGTTAACTCTTTATTTGTCTCATCAGCTAGCTTGATACCAGCCCCTGGTAGACACCAGTGTCTGATCATGGGCTATCAAATAGCTGTGTGGCCACAACTACTCCTCATGAGCTGGGAACTGCCAGAGCCAGCATATAAGCCAAAAAAGTCAGGTGAGCCCAGGAGCAATCATCATAAATTGGAAGTGTTTGTGTTCCTCTGAAATTTATATGTTGAAACATACCCCCCCCCGCCCCCGTCGCGATGTGATGGTATTTGGAGGTGAGACCTTTGGGAAGTGATTAAGTCATAAAGGTAGAGCCCTCATGAATGGGATTAGTGCCCTGGTAAAGGATACCCCAGAGACTTGCTCGTTCCACCCTATGAGGACACAGTGAAAAGATGGCCGTCTATAAATCAAGAAGCTGGCCCTCACGGACATTGAATCTGATGTTGTCTTGATTTTGGGCTTCCCAGCCTCCAGAACTGTGAGAAATAAATTTCTGTTGTTATAAGCCACCCAGTGTACGGTATTTTGTTATAGCAGCTTGAACAGATTGAGACATATGCAAAGGGTGTGAATCTTTGTATTGCAGACTAATGCCCACCAGAGAGCATTTACTCAGAAGAGGCACAAAAAACCGACTGTCTGGGGTGACTGTGCTAATAGATGTCAGCCAGCTTCTGTCCTCAGCCAATGAAGTCTCTTCATCGAAGAAAAATATCTCCACTTATGCCAGACCTGGTCTTCACCCCACCCATATTTACACTAGACAATTGGTCCCCGGTATTAAAGTGGCCACTACTCTTTGGTTACCTGTGAAGGGCGTGTCCATCTTGAATTTAGTTGACTTAAACATCTTTGCATCTACCGCCTTCAATGACCTTAAGGAAAAGTATGGATTTTCACTAATCAAAGTGGAAACCCTTTTGCTGTACCATTAGAAAAAAAATCAGAAGCAATATGATTTGGGATACCACAGTGGCGAATAAGGTATTCTGTTGGTCCACAGATGGTAGAATCATTAGGGACAAAGAAGGCAAGTCCATATCAAGAATATGTGTCTGTTACGTGTCTATTACGATGATTAGATATTACGGATTCTCTACCAACCAGCCATTACCTGGCTGAATGGTCTTCTGTCTTCCCCAGGAGTGGTGGTATATTAGGGGTTCATCACTGGTCTTCGCTGTTGAAGATTCGGCACTCAGCAATGACAATGGGCGTATCAGCCTTAGTGAGGAGAAGCCCATGTTGCTGAGTTTCTTTACAGCCTCCATCCCCGTCATCTCCATCCCTGTGACCCTGTCATGACCACTTAGTACATGGACTCATTGAACAAGCACCAGTGTTGCTCGGAAGAGAGGATCACTGACCTTCACAGATATGTTATCTTGTTTGCCTGCTAATTGAGAGCTTCTTCTGCAATGGATGCCCGGTGCTGTCCATTTAGGTGAGCTGTAAATATCTTTGCATGGTGCCCATTCCAAGAGATCCACCCATATACCTCTTCCCCAGACCTCCTCGTTACCAGTCTTCCTGTCCTGTTCTTTTTAAATCCCTCACCAAATTGTCAGACTGTTCGTCCCCGCCCATGAATCAGCTGGATCCATACTTCTGGTCAGGTTCTGTTCCCAGTCATGTGGACAACCAAATGCACTGCTCAAATTCTTCCCAATGGGAGAATTTTACTTTACCCTTGCCTCTCATGGATACTCTGGCTAGGGGTTGAAATGCTGTATTCTAAACCTACTTCATTTTGTATCCATCATAATGTGCAGAACCACCTGTAAAATAAGCCCAATATTTTCTTCTTCTCAGTCAACTATCATTAGGAACAGCCACATGAAGCCAAAGATATGTGCTGAGGGATAAGAAGCAATGAAATAAGGAGTGTGATATTGTGATTTATTTTATATATATACATACATATGTGTATATATATATAATATGTGTATATACATACATATGTGTATATATATAATATGTGTATACACATATATATGTGTATTTATATATATGCTCTTTGTCTACTGTCTGGGCACATAACTCCTAAAATTCCTATAATTTCCTATTTAAGAACCATAGGGCTGACTCTGGGTGGTGAACACACAATGGGATTTATAGATGATGTAATACAGAATTGTACACCTGAAATCTGTGTAACTTTACTAACAGTTGTCACCCCAATAAATTTTAATTTTAAAAAAAGAACTAAGGGGCATCTTTTGCTATAATACTTGGTCTTTTACCATTGGTTCCTGAAATAGTTCCAGAGCCATAGAGGTGATAGAGGTATCTTACAACACACAACTAAGTTTACATTAATGAGGTGACTTTGGGAAAGCCCCTAAGGATGGGGGATGTTTGCTGGGGAAACCAGCCATGTGATAAGAGGGTTGGAACTTTCAGTCTCACTTTCCTGATTTCTGGGAATGGGACAGATGCTGGAGGTCAAATCAATCACCAGTGGTCAATGACTTATTCAATTATGCTTATGTAGTGGAGTTTCCATAAAAACCCAGAAGGAGAGGGTTGGAGAGCTTCTGGGTTGGTGGATATATGGAGGTGCAGGGAGAGTGGTGGACTCAGAGGAGGCATGGAAGCTCTGCATCCCTTCCCACATACCTTGCCCTATGCATCTCTTCCATCTGGCTGTTCCTGAGTTATATCCTTTTATAATAAACTGCTAATCTAGTGAGTAAACTGTTTTCCTTAGTTCTATGAGCTGCTGTTGAAAATTAATTGGACCAAAGAAGGGGAACATGGGAACCTCTGATGTATAGCCTGCCAATCAGAACCACAGGTAACAACCTGGATTTGTGATTAGCATCTAATCAAGACTGAGGGAGCGGTCTTGTAGGACTGAGCCCTTAACCTATGGGGTCTGATGCTGTCTCCAGATAGGTAGTGTCAGAACTGAGTTAAATTGTAGGACATCCAGCTGGTGTCACAGGATTGCTTGGTGCATGGAACACATACAGTTGGTGTCAGAAGTGTCAGAATTAGTGTTGCAGTATTGAAGGAGCATTGTGTGTATATAAATAAAAACAATAATGTGTCTTTTCTTCACAAGGAGTCAAATACACATGAGTCACCTACTCATACAAATTACTTGTGACTTCAGGACCTGCTCAGGTCCAATCTCTTCTCTTCCAGTAGATGAAGGATTGCTGCTGTGCATGCCCAATATTAAGGCTTCATAGATCAGATTACACGTAGTCCATGAAGGATATCTCAGGTTGCGTAATTATTTGATGTTCCTTGGTTAGATATTCATCTCTACCAGACATCACTTTGCAAAGAAACTGCCCCAGCTGAAGTTATTACAGAGTAATCAAGAAATGGAAGGCTAGTCTCCTCGGAACTGGGAGGGTGGGAGACCTGTGTTGGCAATGCAAACTCAGAGTCACTCTGGAATTCAAGATTCTGAGCTGTGTTTGAATTCACCCAGATGTTCCAATTTCAAGTCTTACCACCCCAATCCTTCCCAATTAATGCTTACCTTTTACAGTAACAACTTGGTGAGGACATGGATTTAACTTACACTGTAATGATATAACCCCATAACTAAATTTTATTTCTGATTTTCTGTAAGACCAGCCTTGCAACTACAAGAAACAAATAATTATTTTAGATTCACCATAGAAACACTCTGCTTGTCTGAGCGCCATGCAGATTTATCCTTTGATTTCTGTAAGTACTCCAGTTCACTCAGAAGCAGCCATCCCATCCCACAGTTCTTGTGGGCATCATGAATGCCATAATGGCTAAGTGCAGCAGCCACCAAGTTTCCTAAAACAATTGCTTCAGAAAAGCACTTTATCACAATTCAATCAGAGGTGCTAATTTAATTACTAGTGATGCCACTGCATGCCACGAATCACTATCATTTCATTTTTTACTGGGGAAAAAAATCTGAACATTGCATTCAAGCCCAAGGATATAACCAAACTAATTTTGGAATGCCTCCTTTGAGGGCCTGGTTCTTGGAATTGCTCTTGGGACCAAGTACTGTATCAGTCAGGGTCTGGTAAAACAAAACAAAACAAAACAAAAGCCCACATATTTATTTTAAGAAATAATTTAATATGAAGAAATAGTTAAATAGTAGTAGAGGACTGAAAAGGCAACAACGCTGAATTATTACATAGATAGTAGCTGTAAGGAGTAGCTAGCTATCAACTCTAGGGCTTGGGAGCAAAGAGGCGATAAGAGTATACAAACTTTTAGAAAGCAAACTGAGGAGATTAGCTTCGGACTTCCAAGGAGGAGACACTGCTCAGCTGGTTCTGGTATCATAGGATCTTGGAGCCCAGTGCAGTATTCTGAAGGGGCATGCTAAGGCTGGACTGGGGAGTGTTAAAAAAGAACAACCACATAAATTCAAACCAACTTTCCCTGATTGAGTGAAGTACCATTGTTTGTTGATGCTTAGAAGAATAGTTAGCAAACAGGAAAGAGGGGCTTTCTTTTCTCCTCCTTTCACCTTGCAATCTCCCTCTAGTACTCCCTATTGGCAGACCCTAAGAAAGAGCAAACCAGCAAAGAAGATGTGTGGTATGCAGAGTCCCAGATCCAACGTCACAAAGTAGAGTACAGAAGGACGGATTTGGAACCAAGAGACAAAAGCTTTAACCAACACAATTTATTTAAAAAAGTAAGTGATGTATATGTGAAATGCACAGAAAAGTGCTAGGCGTGAATTAAGGTAGTGATGAGAAAGAAAGAGAGGAGGCAGAGCAGGTGGGGAGTAGGGTTGGAGTAATATCCAAAGTGTTCATTGCTAATGACTTGAGGAACATGAGCACTGAATAAGGGTTTATTGGTGTTGGCTATGAAGGAAGGCATAGATAACACAGGGCAAGTTATTTGGGACAGTTGGAGGAAGAAGCCAGATTATCCCAAGCTGAGCAATATATGAGGGTGAGGAAGTAGAGGCAGTGAATATCAATGTCTTTTGAGAAGTTTGGTGGTAAAGGTAAGACAAATGGGATTACCAGGGTCAAGATAAGCTTTCTCCCATAAACCACAACTATGTAGACTGCTCTTGCCTGAGGCACTTAGATGATGAGGTCAATATTCTCACTTCACAATCTGGTCAAGAGTGGGGAGCTACCCAAAGTCACAGAAACACTTCAGACAAGACAGGAAGCCTTGTTCCTTAGCTTTCGGTAAAATCTAGGCCAGAGTGTTCAGGTATTTTAAAAGTGAAATTAACCCAAGCATCCTACCCCACCTTCCAAACTTTCGTCATCCTGACCAGACTCACCACTCTGGCTATTTTTGCCTCTACCCACATGGAGCTATGGAAGCAGGACAGTCCACAGTTCAGAGAATCAAAAATTTATTGTGGGAAGATTATGGGGAATCAGCAGGTAGATTCTGGTGATTTACAAGCCTCCATACCCAGAGAACTAGGGGATCTTGGGGACCAGGGTGGGTAAGGAAATTCTAGGCAGCAGCTGAATAATCAACATGAACATCTACATAGGTGATGGCCTGGAGTGTGGAGGACATTCCAGAGAGGAGACCAGCAAGCAGGACCTGATTCTGTGTGAGATAATCAAGATATTAGTGAACTTCATCCCCTTGGCTAAGGAGGCAGTAAGCCAGAGCAGAGCACCTTTTCATTCTCTGCATTGTACGTCCCACTGGCACTGCTGTCCACTATCCATGGTGCTGAACCAAATTCTTCCCTGTACACCCATCCACTGCCTATTCCTGGATAACAATTTCTGGACTCCCTCTCATCAACTAAGATGGATCTTCCTCCTCATCTTGAACTACTTCATAACACAGGGAGGCAAAATATTGCCAGGTGCCCTGGTTGATCAAAATACATATTTCTTACTTTAATATTGGCAACTCATTTACATTTATAAAAAGGCTGAACCAAACATGTCGTGGGAATTCTGTGATCGATAGCAGCATAGATGTATTAGTAGGAATAAAATGAGAAGCTCTAAGTCTTTCAAGATTTTGCAAATAGCAGTAAATTAGCTTTGTTGGAGCTGTACTATCCAATATGGCAGGCCCTAGCTACTTGTGAATACTGAGCACTTGAAATGCAGCTAGTCCAAACTAAAATGTGCTGTATGTATGAAATACACACCAGATGCCAAAGACTTAGGACAAAAAAATAGGATGTAAAATATTTCATTAGTAATGTTTATATTGATTACATGTTGACATGATATTTTGGATCTATTGGGTAAGTAAAATATATTACTCAAAATAATCTGCTTTTTTTTTTCCTTTTAAAATTGTCATTACTAGAAAACTGAAAATCACATGTGTGTTTCATGTGATATGTCCATTGGATAGCATTGATTTAGAGTATTACATAACTCATCAACCCAAGGATATAGATTCAATTACGATGTTGGCCACTCAATTTTTTTTATGTTCTCTGTCATGGACTGTACCTTCCTGGTGGCTCAGTCCATCACATGCAACCTTGTCCTCAGAAATCCTGTGCACAGTTCACTGCAGAGGAGGACACCTCCATCTCCCAGGAAGCCTATGACCAGTCATATAGAGCTTCTCCCCAGTGTCCAGAGCACTAGGTGTTTTCCTACTCTTGTTTATTTGCATGTGCTGCATCCTCTGCTTTTAATGCATTCTATGACAAAGAAACTCTTAAGCATTCTTCAACATCCAGTTTAAATCCTGCCTCTTCTTTGAAGCCCTCCTGGAAGTCCCCTGTCAGGGCTGCTGAGTCCTGCCTCTCTACTTCCACTGAACCTCAACCAGAGCACCTCCATGCATATGAGGTCAGACAATTAAATTCGTAAACTTGTTGCAACGCTGTTGCTAACCTTTTTCAATATCAGAGGGATTATTCATTATGAATTTGTACCAACTGGACAAACAGTTAACCAAGTTTACTATTCTGAAGTGCTGAAAAGGCTGTGTGAAAATGTTAGATGACCCGAACTTTTCACCAATAATTCATAGCTCTTGCATCAGCTCACACGGCACTGTCTGTGAGGGAGTTTTTAGCCAGTTGATAAATAACTGTATTGGAACACCCTCTCTACTCACCTGATCTGCCCCCAATGACTTCTTTCTTTACCTGAAGATAAAGGAAATATTGAAAGGAAGCCATTTTGATGACATTCAGGACATCAAGGGTAATACGACGACAGCTCTGACGGCCGTTCCAGAAAAAGAGTTCCAAAATTGCTTTAAAGGGTGGACTGGGCACTGGCATTGGTGCATAGCTTCCCAAGGGGAGTACTTCAAAGGTGACCATAGTGATATTCAGCAATGAGGTATGTAGCACTTTTTCTAGGATGAGTTCACGAACTTAATTGTCCAACCTCGTATAAAATTACCTATTTATTTGTCCTATCACTTACTAGGCTGGGGGCTCTTGTGGTCAGGGGCCAGGTGTGATTCATCTTTGTAATTGTGGCAACTGGGATAAAACAGGGAATGAGATAAAGGCCTTGCCTTCCTGACGTCTGCACTCTAGTAAGAGAGACAGAAAAGAAACAAGGGAGTCAGGTAGTAATGAATGCTGTGAAGACAAATGAAGCAGGGAAGAGCGTGGCGGATGTGCCTTTTTGGAGAGACCTGAGATGGTCACACTTGAGCAGAGTATTCAGCAAAGAATAGTTGCAAATAAATACCTGAAAAATGAATAATAGCATCTCCTTTTACAGAATCCCCTGTCCTTTTCTTCACCAGATATCACCCTTGTAAATGTACCTCTTACAATTGAGCCCCTTCCATACTCTAACCACAATGCCCTCCTTTCTTTGCTTTGAAAAGGAGAGCTCATCCCTGCCTCAGGACTTTTGCACATGCTCATTCTCCTGCTTGTGATTTTCTTTTCTTGGGTCTTGGCACAACTTCTGCCTTATCATTCAGGACTCAGCTGAAATGTCTCCTTCTCAAAAAGCCTCTGCCTGCTTATACCCTCTTAATTTGATGCCTCCCTCCCTGCGCCACCCCAGTTACTCTCTCTCAGATCCTCCTATTTTGTTATTTTTATAACACCCACCCCTTATGGAATGTAGTTGACTGTGCTTAGTTCCTGGCTCATTGTAAAGCAGAGGTTTTGTGTTGCTCATGGCTGTCTCCCCAGAACCTAGCACATTGTAGATGCTTCACTGAAATTTAAATGAGTGAATGAATGAGTGACACATTTACAATGATGCTAAAGGCTAAGTGCCATCACTAAGAAATAGAAATATACTCTGGTCTCTCACCGGATTGGTACTGATGTGGCTCCTTCGCCTTGAGGATATTTAGACGGTGACTTGGAATGTGCCTGGCTGTAGTATCTCACCTAGAAGGCAAAACAGATCCGTTAGACCATGGTAATGAAGGAGGATCAGAGAGACCAAAGGAGTTTTCCCTGCTCCAATTGAGGGGGTTGGGGAACAAGCTTGGAGAAAAGAGGCTGGCCTGAAGGCTCTGCTTTGTCATTAGTTGTCTCCGATCACTTCAGTGATAGTTCTGGGTCCTGGCTTATTCACCCTTAAATTGGGAACAACTACTTCTCCCAAGCTAATCACTTAAGAGCTATACTCTGAAATGAGATAGTGAGGAAGTTGCATTATAACAGCCAGAGTCCCCATGCCATGCCAACTCTCCAAAGTGGTGGTGCAACATTGGCAGAGCAAAGGTGTTGGTCAAGCTACCCAACTCCCATTTACTTTAAGTGAGGCTGGGAACCGATCTTTGGGAGCTTCAAGACTCATCCAGAGGAACTGCCTCAAGCTTCCCATATCATAAGTAGTGAGCTTCCTGTCAATGGAGGTGTGTGAGCAGAAAATTGCTTGCTGGGAGAGTCATTTTAGAAACTCTAGCATCTAGCATTTGATAGACCTAGTGCAAATTCAGTAAATGAAAGAAGAGTCCCTTCAACCCAGAAATTCTATTGGTTTTCAGATTCCTGCTGGGGGCCTGAGTGGCCAAGATTCAATCTTGCATTCATTGCTTTGGGTTCTGGCAGACTTGGAAACTTTGGGTGCTTGGTGGTAGAGAATAGTGAAGGAGACAGTTTTTGTCTGGGCCAAAATCAAGCCAATTTTGTGCTCCTAATGCAACATTATACAATTTAGGAGGAGGGTAAAGAAGGTATTGGGCAGTTTTCTACCACAGGGAAGCTTCCATTTACATCTCAGCTTCTCTAGGCTTTGAGGACCAGAATAGAATTGAAACTGGCACGTACTTAGTTAGTGGTGGAGCTTTAACGGCTAGTGTAGACAGTGTTTACCCCTGGGCTTGGTGCACAGGACCCCATCAGTAAACTGGAGCTGAGTTTATTCGGATTGTTATTGTTAGGGACCATTCTTCCTCAGCAGGGAGGGAAGGGATTTTTGGTCTGGGAGAAGTAATGCAATCAAAGGGTGATGGAGGAGTCTGAACTTTCTCCTAGCGTTCCTGTCCCTTCCCAACTCCAGCACTTACTAATCAGTGTGTTAGTCAATTGTGGATTCAGGTCTTTGAGCCATGAATTAATGAACTGACACATCTGAAAGACAAAAAAAAAAAAAGAGTCAAGAGGAGGACTTTCCCAATGAAGCCTGGATGGGGTGATTAAGGCAAGTTCTCCTAAGCCAATCCATTCTAGGGAACAACCAGGTGGAGGGGTTTTGGGGTCAGACTGCCCTGGGGTCACATGTCAGCTGAGCCATTGCCAGCAATGTGACTTGGGTAAGCCACTGACCCTCCCTGGAACTTTTTCTTAAATCTGGAAAAGAAAAAAAAAAACACTGGAAAATGAAGATACTATTGTTACCTAGAGTATGAGATTGTTTGGAGGATAAGAAAATTCATGTAAGATACTTAGCACAGTGCCTGTGTGCTTAATGAGTGTTAGCTGTGAATTTTATGATAACTTATACTTATTTTACAGATAAAGAAACTGAGTCTTGAAGACTCAGTTACTAACTCAGCACCGATCTCACAAATGCTGATTTTCACTTGAAGAATTAAATAATGTCTGTGAAGTACTTCACCAGTATATGGTTACAAGTGGGAGCTTAATAAATGCCATTTCTTCACTCCCTAACTTGCCTCCTTGAAAGATTTCCTTCCGGGTTAATTAAGAAGATCCAACCCACCAAGCTCTGACTTAAGACTCAAAAAAATGAAGTAATCTGGTTTTGTATACTTACAAAAGCTCCCAACTTATTGACTATCAGGATTTTCATTTTTCTCTGCATGTTTTCCATAATAAATTTTGTGGCTGGGACTCTAAATGAAAAATGAAAAAGGTTTGTCGAATAACCGAATTTGTCCCAAACTCTTTTTTCTTCATATCACTTCTTTGCTCAATTGACCCCAAATTTCTTAGAGTTTACTCTGTTTCCACAATGCTCTATGACCCAGTCCTGCCCTTCTGCTCTGGTCTACCTCTTACAGCTCCTTAAAATTAATCCTTCCATTTAAATCACCTTGCCCTCATCCCTGTTCCCTCTCAGTCCCCATTCTGTGCCTATTTTGTTTCTCTTTCCTGGAATGACTTCTTTGGCTTCTACCACCCTTTGAGGTCCAACCAACTGGCTTCCTCCAGAAATCCCTCCCTGACTGTTCTAGCCAACTCTGACTTCTCTCTTTCATACACTTTTCCGTTTTTCTGATTACCTAATACTCCAATAGAACTTATCTCCTCAACCAGATGGTCATGTCTTCTTGGAAGGAATAGTATAATGTCACTCTTCAGTTGGGGGAGATGAGAAAGTATCAGGAAATAGCAGTGTAAAGGTGTCTTTGTCCCCAGTCCCCAATCCTTATAGATGGGGGTTAATCTGTCTAATTCCCAGGCAAAGTGTTTTTATTCTATAAAAAGCTTTCATATAAATCAGTTGATCTACCACTTCCAGCCTGAGGTCCCAGATTTCCCATAAAGGAAAGACTTGTTTTCTTCAACATATCAGAAGACATGGGAGCCATATTCACAGAGTTTTCCTAGGGGCAGATGACTAAGTCATGGATGCCATATCTGGCCTGGTTCTCACTTATGTTGGAACACGATAGCAGGACATAATCAGACCTGTAAGGGCTCAGAAAAGATTCCACACCCCGATCTTTCTTGAAATGGTGAGCAATTGAGAGATGAATCAAATTAAATAATTCATGAATTAAAAAGACAGGTATAAAATAGATTGGTGATGACCATTGGATTCAGTTAATCATACATGTCAGCCTAAAGTTTTTTTTAAAAATCTTACAAAAGAAGATTGTAATAAAGAAGCTTATAAATTTGGAAGAAAACACTAAAACGCTAATTAACAAAAGGGCAAACTTCTGAAGAGGAAATGTCACAGGCTAATAAAGAAATGATGACATCCTTGTTCTACTGGTAATAAGAAAGAGAAAAGGAGAGAGAGACAGAGACAGAGAAAGGGAGAGAGAGAGACAGAGAGACAGAGAGAGAGAAAAGAATGGCATCTGTGGAATTCTCTGCCTACGGAAGAGAAAAGTTGTGAAAATGAGAATAAATGGTAACGGTTGGGTATGGGATGAAACTGACCAACGCCTGCTAGAATCATGTCACGTAGCTCAGTTCTATTGGCGAACTGTTTGGTAAGTGATTTGGAATGCCTTAAAATAATCATATGCCTTAAAATTTAAAAGTTGTAAAACTGTTTATGCTTTTTCAATAATTTTAGGAATCTACAATAAGGAAACGATTCTATTTTGGGAAAAACTTCCAGTACCAAAAGGTTTCAGAGTATTTATAATAGCAAAAATCTCAGAAATAACCTACATGTCAACCAATAATCAAATGATCTTGCTTTCTTTGTCCTCAGTACCGTTTAGTGAACCTCTTTTCATGTCAATGAAGTTATTATTTTTATAATACACAAAATCTTAACGCAAAGGTCTATTTATAAGATACACATCCCCATATACACAAAAGGCTAATTTTAGAACGTATTGTTTTGCTGGTGACATCTTTCAAGTGAAGCCTCATTGTCGGCTTCATCATAAGCAGCTGGACCCAGAGAGAGGAAGATGGAGAACTCACGAACTTTCAGATTGGATCCATAGAGATTCAGGTATGAAACCGCAATGCTCAAAGGTAAGTCGGTAGCTGCCGTCTGTATTCTTTTCCAAATAAAGCTCGATTTTCACATCCATCCCCATGTGAAATTCGAGGGGATTAAAACCTGGGAGTCTGTGGGAAGGAAGAGTTAAGGCTGGTGGGAAAGAACCCCAGAGCTTACTACACCCCCATTTACTTCTAGAATGAGCGCTCACCATGTTTGCATAAGACCCTCAAAATTACCCTTAAAATCATTTCCTCATTTTTCAAAAGAGGTAATTCAAGATTACAGAATGGGAATGGCTTCTTCCAAGTTGTGCATCCAACTAGTGGCTAAGCCAGATAGGTCTGCATTCAAGGTATATGACTGATACCCACTACCTCTGGCTCAGGGGATAGTTGATTCTAAGTGTGGCAGCTAATCAAAACTGAGAAAATGTGACCTTGGAAAGTACTCTTCTAGAGGTCGCAATCTCCACTGCCTTTAGGGCCAGGCCTGAGATGGAAATGAATGAAGTAGATCTGGGGTTAGATTCATAGGGAGAGGTAAAGGCTGTGATGTACTGAAGAATGCCTGCCCTCTCTGAAAATATGTTGTGCAGAACAAACACATCTCTAGGAGTGGACAATCTCTAGGAGTTTCTAGGCAATGGTGCCAAGGAGGGCTGGAGTCTACAGCAGATTCTGTGTTCTTGTCTTAAGTTATATTCAATCAGAGCTGAGTGGGCTCATTAAATCCAAATAAGTGAAGATGGGCTCTCTAGATAAAGCAGGGAAAGAACCCTCCCACACACACCACCACTTTCCCTAGAGGTTGGAAGCATTCAAGTATTCTGCAGGCTCCTGATTCTACACAGAGGGGAACCCAGGCCCAGAGAGGGTTGGCACTTTATTCCAGCCACACATGAGTCTTGCTGAAATTGTGTTGGATACCTTTTAGTTATGGCTGCTTCCCACATCTCCTCATACCTGTGCAAAAGCAGATAGCACTGTGCATTGAACTGCAGCTGTTACTTACTTCAGAACTATGAAAAATTTGAATGGTACGTTTAACTCAGCCTTCTTGTTATCAGGGGAGTTCTTCAGGGAGACTTGAAGGATTTGAAAGTCTTTTACCTGTACGCTGGGCAAAGAAACAGAACATCAGGGAAAGATTGTGGCCCCAGCTGCAGGTGGACCCTGCTTTGTGCAAAGACAGGTCCCCTGCAGAGCAGAAGCTGAATGTATGCAAAGATGGTTACTCACTCATTAATCATGTAATCTATTGCACAGCTACTATGTGTTATAAGCACGGGGGATACAGCTCTGAGCAAAAAGAAGCTCTTGCCTTAATGCATCTCAGAATGATCATGTCCAACCCTTTGGCCAGCACTAAGCAGACTGGAATAAATGAGTGAATAAATAATAAGTAAAAGACTTAAAGACATAGATAGCACATGCTTGGAAAGTGTGCATATGTGTAAAACGATAAATCCAGTAAATGAATACGTATAGAATGTGTCAGGTGATAGATGCTGTGAAGAAAAGCCCCTGAAAGATCAAGGGATAAAGAGTGACATTGGGAAGAGTGGACATTTTAGACAGGGTAGTCAAGGAAGGCTTCTCATAGACGACATTTGGACAGAGTCATGAATAAAGTGAGGGTACAAGTCATGAAGACAGCCAGGGGAAGAAAGAGCCTGGCAGAAGACAGAGCAAGTGCAAAGGCCCTGAGGCTGAAACTTGGTTGGCATGTTTGAGGAACAGAACAGTGTGGCTGGTGGGCAGTGGATGAGGGGAGACTAGTAGGAGAAGAGATGAAATAGATAGACAGTCAGGGCCAGATCATGTGGAACCTTGCAGGCCAATGGTAAGGAATTTGGGTTTGGTTCTGAGAGCAAATGGAGGGTTTGGGCAAGGGAGTTACAGAGTCTGTCCTATTTAGAAAGATTCTTCTGGATACTGGTGTAACAGAATGGACGAGGAGGGGTCTTGAAGTGGAAGCAGGGGTATCTGGGAAAGTGAGTGAAGGAGGGGAGATAGTGGCTCAACCAAGGGAGGTGGAGAAAATGATTAGATGTATGGGTGTGTTTTGAAAGTATTGCTGACAGGGTTTGCCAACAGGATAGATGTGGTGTGAGAGGAAGAGAGAAACCAAGGACAATGGCAAGATTTTTGGCCAGAGCAACTGGATGGGTGCAGCTGTCATTAGCTAAGACGAGCTGGGCTGGGGAAGGACCGAGTTAGTGTGGGAATCAGCAATTGAGTTTTGGATGAGTCTTCTGTACTCTGGTGATCAGGTAGCATCAATTATTATAAATACCACATTATTATTGTCAAGGTTGTTCTTGTTACTGCTGATTGGGGGCTTACTGAGGGCAGGGAGCTGTGCAAGCACTTTACTTATATTATTTCATTTAATGTTCACAACAGTCCGATGGGGGTAGATGCTATAATCCCCTGTTTAACAGGGGCAGAAACTGAAGCACAGAGAGGGGAAGAGACTGGTGGTGCTCGTACAACTGGTGAGCAGCCATCCTCTTCCCAGAGAAAGGGACTGAACCCTTGTTTTCAGTGCTTCCTCAGCTCCTTAATGCCACCCCCCTCCCCACCCCCGTTAGAATTTCTCCCAACCGTGGATCTCAGGCCATTCAAGCTGGAAGGACTGTTAGCTGAGGGAAGGGCCGCTGCAGAGTCAGGAAATGCGTGGAAAGCGCTAAAAAAACCAACAAACGGGGGTGGGTGATGAGGGTAAGGGGGATCAAATATACGGTGATGGAAGGAGAACTGACTCTGGGTGGTGAACACACAATGGGATTTATAGATGATGAAATACAGAATTGTACACCTGAAATCTATGTAAATTTACTAACAATTGTCACCCCAATAAATTTAATTAAAAAAAAAAAACCAGCAAACCAGGACAGGCTGGACCTGGGGGTAGGGATCAGATAGCACTCACATAGAGGTGATGTCTTCCATGCTAAGCGGGATCTCAAACACCAGTTCGTTTACTGGTGTGTTGACGAGTCGCTGTATTGAATCTTGTAACTCCGGTAGTGGCAGTCTGGGGGGAAATTTCACTTCTGGGTGTCCTTGGGTCAAAGTTGAAAACCACAGGCCCCAAAATCCAGTTATACATTTAGATGTCAAAAATTCTTGGACACAGCCTGACCTCTGAGCATGTCCCACATATGGCACTTACTCTTCATTCATCTAGTCTTTCTGGCCTGTTTGGTGCCAGGCCAAATTCTAGACACAATTATTTAGCAAATATTGATAGGGGCCAACTATGTGCCAGAGCCATACCAGGGGGTAGAGCTACACCCGTGAGAACAAGCAGAACTCTCTGCCTTCATGGAGCTGGCATTCTAGTGGGGCTGAGGAAAGAGAGATTATAAAGCAGTGAATAAAGGGAGATGCAGGAATCAGGTGCAATTCAGAGCTGTGAAGGGGCTGATTTCAAAATCTTTAGCAGCCAGCTCGGGCATCAACCAATCAAAAAGGACATCAGCCTGATTTCTGTAGACTGGTTCAGAGGCTCCCAGGCTCTGCCAGGTATTAACTCTTTAGATTTTGGTTAGTGAGGAGGCTGGAGTGCTGAGGGTGAGGCTGGAATGGTTGGGGTGATGAGGGGGAACCGCCTGGAGAATCTCTGAGCAGAGGCTATTTCCCAGGGAGCACAGAAAGAAATTTCAATATTTTAACCACTGCAGCCATATTGGTACATTCTGCTCAATGCTATTTCTGCCTGTGAGGGAAAAAGAAAAGGCAGACTGAGGAATTGAGAGTACTGGATGAGGGTGCTAATTTATGCAGGGAGGTCAGGGAAGGTTTTTCTGCAAGTATGAAATCTTAGCAGAGACCTCAAGGAAGGGAGGGAGCCCTGTAGATAGGGAAAGAGTGTTTTAGGCAGAAAGAACAGCACGTGCAAAGGTTCTGGGGTGTGCTTAATGTATTGAGGAGGTTACTGTGGTAGGAGGGGAGTGAGTGAGTGTGAGGTAGTAGGAGAGGTGGGCAGGGACCAGTACAGCTAGGTCTGGGTACTTTGATGGTAGGTCTTAGTAGATGCAGCAGGGTAAGGAGACAGGAATATTGGGGAAAGCAGATTAAACAATAATAATCAAAACAGCTAATCATTAATGTTGTTAACTGTGTCCCAGACACTGCTAATTAGAACTTAACTGACTTTAGCTCTTGGCCTGGACTTCTAGGAGAGGCCTATAGGTCTGACAAGGCTAGGCATGACCCACGTCAGGACAGTCTCACCTTCGATCTGGGACAAGGGCAGTTGAGCAATGGATGAGCCAAGCAGCCCACAGAGGAGAATGAAGAGGCCAGAGACCTTCAGCATCTTGGGTCAGGTACCTGTGGGGGAGCAGGACAGAGAGGGCTGGTTGTGGGGTCATTCTCTGAGAGGGTTTCCCCAGAGCTTGGGTCTGGAGCAGCCACACAAAACTCATGTGGACCCATTTTATAGATGGGGCTGTTGAGCTCAGAGAGGAGACATAATTTTCCTCATAGTATAGTGCAAGAAATGGAAGGCCCAATAGTTGAAGTCACCTGTCCAAAGCCACACAACTTATATTTGTGCCCAAGAGAGCTAGACATACAACTTTTCCTGTGGGGATGCAGCCTTCCCAGCACAGCTGCTCGCTGCCCCTACAGGAGGCTGTATAACGTCTTCGTTACAAGAAGAGTCTCTGAAGCCCTCCACCTCTTACCAGGTGTGGGATTGAAGGATTTAGGGCAAGTTGCCTCAGTACATGACATTGTGTGAAGGATATATTATTCTCATTTTACAGGCAAGCATTGGTGGTGATGTGCCCTGGCTTCAGAGACAGATAGGCCTAAAATGGAATCCCCAGCTCTGCCACCTACTTGCTGCATAACTTGGTCAACACAGATTCTTTTTTTCATCAAAATTTATTTGAGCCAAACTGATGACATATGCCTGGGAGCAAGATCTCAAATGCTCCTGCAACACAAACTCTTGAAACCTCAGTTTCCTCATCTAGAAAACGTGGATGATACATGCTCAGACATTTCTCTCAGCCTTTTTGTAAGCACTGAGCATAGCCCCTTACACACTGGAAGTGCTCCATAAATGGTTGCCATTAGGCTGATGAGTTTTATGACTATGATGATTCTCATTTGGTGATTCAAGGAACTTATCTTCCTGAGTTGGTGGGAAGGAGTAGGCTCAGCAGCAGGGACATGTCCCTGAGGCTGAGGGAATAGGGCTAGTCTGGAGTAGGTGAAGACTGTGGTCTAGTGTGCAGTGCTTTTGGGTTGGAACTTTCTGCTTATATAGTGCCCTTCCTGGACTGGAATTCGTCTTGGGACCTTGACATTCGCCTCACACTCCCTGATGGGTCAAGGGCATGCATGTACGTATTGGTGAGACTTCCGGGGCTTCAGCTAAATGGCAGTGCAAATAGCTCCTATTGAGACCTGACACTAATAGGTAGATGCTGGTAGGACCTAATCCTCTCTTTAGAGGAACTGACAGATTCAGAGGAGACTCTAAGCCCAGACCCTAGTCACCAATACCATGTAAAGTAAGCCATTTGGTTTAGTATTTTTAATCAGCAGGTGATTAGAGGATTGGAGCTTTCAATGCCCCACCCCCACCTCCAGGGAGGGGAGAGGGACTAAAGGTTGAACTCAATCACCAATGGCCAATGGTTTAATCAATCATGCCTATGAATGAAGCTCCCATAAAAACCTAAGAGAACAGGGTTCAGAGAGCTTCCAGACTGGTGGCCACGAGGAGATTCAGGGAGAATGGCTCACCCAGAGAGAGCATGGAAGGTCCTGCTCCTTTCCACAAAGCTTGCTTTACACATCTTTTCCATCTGGCTGTTCCTGAGTTATATCCTTTTACAATAAACAGGTAATCTAGTTAAGTAAAATGTTTCTCTGAGTTCTAACAAATTAATTAAACCCAAGGAGGGGGTCGTTGGAACCTCTAATTTACAGTCAGTCTATCAGGACCACAGGTAAACACCTGGACTTGAGATTGGCACCTGAAGTTGAGGGCAGCCTTATAGGACTGAACGCTTAACCTGTGGGATCTGAGGCTATCTCTTGATAGGTGGTGTCAGAATTGAGTTGAATTTTAGGACTCCCAGCTGGTATCAGAAGTACTTGGTGGTGTGGGGGAAAATCCACACACATTGTAGTTGGTGTCAGAATCATTAGACTCTAAGACATCCAACAGAAAATAGCAGAAAAATGAAAAATCTGAGCAGAGATTTCAGCTCCTACACTGTGGTGCTGGGGAAACACTGGTTGGAGTTCAAGCCTGTTGGCAGACACTGGACTTTCAGTGAAGACACAGAAAAGTGTGCAGTAGGACAGAGGGTTGTACCCTAGAAATAAAGGCTCTCACCAACCCCTGAGGAGTAAGAGAAAAACCCAAATAGTTTCACCCTTATAAATCATAACTCTAAGCCTCAGCAGGATCAAAGCAATCCACTTATACTCTATCTTTCTACTATCTTCCTTTCTCTTTGAAACAAGAGAACATCATTCAGAGCCTCTACAATTTTTCACGATGATGTCCAGCATCCAAAAAAAATTACAAGATATGCTAAAATAAAAAGAAGAATAGACTGAAAATTAAGAAATTAAAGTATACAATATAACAGACTCACAGGTGATTCAAATATTCAAGTATTGAGCAGACAACAGGGCAAGCAGCACACAGAGGATGAGGAGGCCTGAAACGTTCAGCATCTTGGGACAATAACTGTGGGGATCCCAGGGAAGTAGAGTCAGTTCTAGGGCCACTCTGAGAGCTTTTCTATGGAGCAGAAGGAGTTTAAGACAAGGGAAAAGCAAAGGACACATCTGGACTTATTCCTATCCACCTCAATTCCATTTTACAGATGGGAAACTGAGGCTCCGAGCAGGGTTAAATTTTTCCTGAGGCCACCCATAGTTAGTGGCCAGAACCCAGCTTTCCTGCCTTTAAGTTGTGTATACTTTACCCAGCACCTCAATATCAATTAAATCCATCTGGTCTAGCATGTCATTTAAGGCTAGTGTTTCCTTGTTGATTTTCTGCCTGCAAGATCTGTCCATTGGTGTCAATGGGGTGTTAAAGTCCCCTACTATGATTGTATTACTGTCGATCTCTCCATTTATGTGGGTCAATATTTGCTTTATATATTTAGGTGCTCCTATATTGGGTGCATAAATGTTTACAAGGGTCATATCCTCTTGTTGAATTGATGCCCTTATCATTATTTAACATCCCTCTTTGTCTCTTATTATAGCCTTTCTTTTAAAGTCCATTTTGTCTGATATAAGTATTGCTGTCCCAGCCTTTCTTTTGTTTCTATTCACATGGAATATATTTTCCATCCTTTACTTTCAGTCTGTGTCTTCCTTTCAATCTGAAGTGAGTCTCTTATAGACAGCATATGTAAATGTCTTCTTTTCTTAGTCATTCAGCCACCCTATCTTTTTTTTTTACTTAGACGTTCATCATTTATATCCCTCACACTGTGAACCCCCCTCCCCCCATCCACTATCCCTCCGACCTCACACTGAACCATCACATTATATATATAAAATTATAGTTGGCATTCATTAATGTTTAGCTTCTGGTGTACAATGCCATGATCAGGTATCTACAGTATCCCTGAGGTGGTCTCCCAAATAGGACACATGTCCATCGGATACCCAACAAAATCTTTACAACATTATTGAATACCTTCCCCAAATTAATTTTCAAAAAAAACCCTGAGGCCATCTTGTGGTTACCAGCTGCTTCCAAATCCCTTCACCTTTCCCCTTATCCCCAACCCCCCCACACACACCCATCTAACAACTCTCGGTTTTTTCTTTGTGTCCCCAAAACTGTTTCTGATTAGTTCATTCACATAGTCTTTTCTTTAGATTCCATATATAAGTGAGATCATATGGTACTTGTCTTTCTCTTTCTGACTTATTTCACTTAACATAATGTTCTCTAGATCCATCCATGTTGCTGCAAATGATAAGATTTCTTTCTTCTTTATGGCTGCATAATACTCCATTGTATAAATGTACCACAGCTTCTTAATCCAGTCATCTACCGATGGGCATTTCGGTTGTTTCCATATCTTGGCTATTGTGTAAAGTGCTGCAATAAACATAGGAGTGCATACAGATTTTTGAATTGGAGTTTTGGATTTCTCCGGGTAGATGCCTAGGAGTGGAATTACTGGATCATAGGGTAGTTCCATTTTCAGATTCCTGAGATACCTCCATCAGCCACCCTATCTTTTGATTGGAGCATTTAATCCATTTCCACTTAAAGTGACTCTTTAAAAAAAAAAGATTTTATTGGTGAAGGGGAACAGGACTTTATTGGGGAACAGTGTGTACTTTCAGGACTTTTTTCCAAGTCAAGTTGTTGTCCTTTCAGTCTTAGTTGCAGAGGGCGCAGCTCAGCTCCAGGTCCAGTCTCCATTGCTAGTTGCAGGGGGTGCAGCCCACCATCCCTTGTGAGACTCGAGGAATTGAACAGGCAACCTTGTGGCTGAGAGGCCACTGGCCCATTTGGGAATCGAACCGGCAGCCTTCAGAGTTAGGAGCACGGAGCTCCAACCGCCCGAGCCACCGGACCGGCCAAATTGATTCTTGATAGTTACATAGTTGTTGCCATTTTATTATTCAAATTTATGTTTTCTGCCCCCACCTCTTCTTGTTCTTAAAGAAGTCCTTGTAACATTTCTTGTAATGCCACCAACATTTGGTGGTGATGAACTTCTGTAGCTGTTTCTTGTCTGGGAAGCTTTCTATCTATCCTTCAATTTTAAATGATAACCTTGCTGGGTAATCTTGGTTGTAGGTCCTTGCTTTTCATCACTTTGACCTGCCAGAGACTGCCTGTGACCTGCCAGAGACTGCCTGGTAGGAGTTACAAAGTAATTTGTGGTTGGTCGCTCCCTGTGCTGAACCTGGAGGCTCATGGGAGAGGCCACATGCCTTGAGGATAGCTGCCACCAGTACCAGGCCTGCAGTAGCTCTGCAGAAAGCCCAGGGCACCCCAAGGCCTGCTGCCACCTGCTGGCTCCCATATGGCTCATCCTCTGGTAGAGCCTCCTGCAGTAGGAGAGTTGGATGAGATGGGGTCTCAGGGAGTCACCAGGTGGAGAGAGTGGAGCTCACCAGGCCAATGAAGATTCAGATTAGGCTGTGTGGGCAAGAGCTCAGCGGAAGAAAGATGGTGCCTGGCTTCACGGGAGGAGGATATGACACAGGGAAAATGGTAAATGTGCCCCCAGTCCTCATCTTGAAGCCACACAGCTCAGTCTCTTCTTGTATGTCTGGGACTCTACCCGAGTAACTGTTCCTAGGCTGGAGTCCAGGGTTAGTGCCTGGGAGCGAGTGAGTCTGTGTGGGCTCTTTTAAGAGGACATCTGGGTTTCCTGAAGCCCTCTGTCTCACCTGGACGGTCAGAAGCCCCTCTGGTTTTCAAAGTCAGATGCTGTGGGGACTCTTCTTCCCAGAGCCAGTACTCTGGGCTGGGAAGCCTGGTGTGGGGCTGGGGTCCCTCACTTCTCCAGGAGAGACCTCTGCAGCTGAGATAACCTTCCTGATTCTCAACTGCCACATGCAGATGTGGGGTTGGCCCATTTTGAGTCTCTGCCCTGACCAGTCTCCATGTGGCTTCTTCTTTATATTCTTAGTTATAGGACTTCTATTCAGCTAGACTTCAGATGGTTCTCTAGGTTAATTGTTCTATAATTTAGTTGTAATTTTAATGCAGTCATGAGAGGAAGCAAGAACAACATTTATCTACTCTGCCATCTTTGAGTCTTTCCCTACCCTGCACCTCAATAAATAAAGTTACTATAAAGATTCACCAAACCTTTTGAAAATTGCTTAGCCCAGTGCCACTAAATGGAAGTTAATTTTGGACTTGGAAATTAATGTTTCTTTTCATCCCTTTCTGGTTCTGACAGTGCCTGTGCAAGATTCACAGACTAAAAAAAAAAAAAAAAAAAAAGATTCACAGACTAACAGAGCCTGAAGGAGGAGAGGGTGGCCAGGGTGCCTCTTTGGATGCCCAGAGTGTTGGGGGTCCACATTAAATCCTTGCAACAGACATGTCCTCTGAGACAAATACTGATAAACTTATTTTAAAGAGCAGGAAATAGAAGCTTGGAGAGCTGAGGGCACTTGCCTATTATTTCCACTTTTTTACAATACCTTTTGATTTTGAAATCTGAAATGAGCCCAACAAAGAAGCTTTCTTTCCCAACCTTTTTTTTTCTTGCAACCATGGATGGTCAATGAGATATAAATGGAAGTTGTAAGCTGGGGCTTCTAAAAAAGTTCCTTAAAGTGGGCTGACCCAGCTTTTGTTTTCCTCTCCTGTTTTTTCCTAAATGGAGGTCAGACATGATGGTTGGAGCTCAGCGGCTATTTTATTAGCATGAAGGTAAAAACCACAACCGAGGGGTAGCAGAGGGAAGAGCTGGCAGGAACCCCATACCATTGTAACAGTCTACCTCCGGACTTCTCATCATTATTGAAGCTACTATATTTCATGTTTTGTGCTAGAACCAATCCCAATTTGTAACTGGTAACATTTATGAAAAGTTTTAGTCTGATTTGGCATCTGATAGAAAGGCAGGTTGGAGAGGATCATTGCATTGTGCTCACCTGAATATCTCCAGTGTGCTGTAGAGATGCTCTGGGTCTCTGTCAGTTGATTCATGATGGATTTTGCAGTGGGTCAGACTTCATATATGGTGAGTGATCTCATCACTGGGGAAGACGTGGCACTAAATGATGGACAGGTGGGAAACTGATGTGAAGCCCCATCTCACCACATCCATCCAACGACTTCAAAGCAAACATTCTTGCTTAGAAAACCCTGGGGATTACGGAGGTAGGGACTCACTTAAGCCATGTGATGGATGTGTCAAAAACATATTTCCAACTGTACATTATGAATGTCACCAAATGCGTAGGTGTAGAGAACATGGAAAACACTGAGAGAGTCAGGAGACTGTGTTCTTGTCTCTCATTCACTCCCTGCCCTGTTCTGAGTCAGTTTCCTCATCTATACCATGAGTGAGGTGGACCCGGGAACTGTAAGAGAGGAAGCCACTCCGTCTGCTCTGAGTGGAGGTGAGGCAGAGGGTGCCCTGGCCTCAATTCAGGGAGGCTTGTGTTCTAGCCTGGCTCCACCCATTCCTTGCTGTTTGACACTGGACAGCTCCCATGCCCCTTCTGGACCTCAGTTTCCCCCATCTGTAATAATAGTAGCATTAGCTACTATTGACAAGCAATTTTCACAAATGCTGTGGAATCCTCATAACATCCTTATGATATAAAAACTATCATTAGTCCCATTTTACAGATGAGGAAACTAAGACTCAAGAGAGAAAACATTTTTCCCTTGAAGGTCATAGAGCTAGTAATAGTAGATTCAGAATTAAACTAGTTCTGCCTTATGCCTAAGCTTGTAACCTTGATACCACATCACAAATTTCTCCTTTTAGAGTGGAGCTGAGGCCTCCATGGTGGGCTAGAAGAATAGTTCTCTATTGCACTAAGGAGGCTTGTCCCTCCAGGTCCCAAAGATAGATGCTCTCCATCATTTGCACCCAAAGCTGGGACACCCCCTCCAAACCTTAATTTCAAAAATGTATGAAAAAATGTATTTCAGATTATTCAAATAAGGAATATTTTTAAAATACAGAAATGCATAAAGAAAACAATGCTTCTCTTCAGAGATAACCTCTGCTAACACTTTGCTTCATTTCCCTCTAGTCTTTGTTCTGTGTGACTAGATGTTGATACAGATGTAGAGACATAGTCAGCCAGCTACCCTCTTTGTGGCAGGTCCTCTTGAAGGGACAACTGAATGGTGCACTTCTTGGTCTCTCACATTAAGTAACTTAATAAGTCTGGGCAAAAATAAGACATCCTACAGAATCCCAACCAAGGGGACCTTGTCATGCTGATTCCCCACCAGCCATCCCCAAATGCAGCCCAAATCTACTGCTGCCAACTCGTTGATTCTCTGGAATGTCCTGCCCTTTCCTGCCTCAAGGCCTTTGCTCAAGCTGTTCTTATAACCTGCCTGGAAGACAGCAAATGCTCCAC